>NC_045635.1:30485384-31110384 GCF_009829155.1 Mustela erminea | reverse complement strand
TCCTTTTGTGGTTGAGTTCTAGCTTTAGAGCATTGTGGTTTGAAAATATGCAGGGAATGATCCCAATCTTTTGATACCGGTTGAGTCCTGATTTAGGACCGAGGATGTGATCTATTCTGGAGAATGTTCCATGTGCACTAGAGAAGAATGTGTATTCTGTTGCTTTGGGATGAAATGTTCTGAATATATCTGTGCTGTCCATCTGGTCCAGTGTGTCGTTTAAGGCCTTTATTTCCTTGTTGGTCTTTTGCTTGGATGATCTGTCCATTTCAGTGAGGGGAGTGTTAAAGTCCCCTACTATTATTGTATTATTGTTTATGTGTTTCTTTGATTTTGTTATTAATTGGTTTATATAGTTGGCTGCTCCCACGTTGGGGGCATAGATATTTAAAATTGTTAAACCTTCTTGTTGGACAGACCCTTTGAGTATGATATAGTGTCCTTCCTCATCTCTTATTATAGTCTTTGGCTTAAAATCTAATTGATCTGATATAAGGATTGCCACTCCTGCTTTCTTCTGATGTGCATTAGCATGGTAAATTCTTTTCCACCCCCTCACTTTAAATCTGGAGGTGTCTTCGGGCTTAAAATGAGTTTCTTGGAGGCAACATATAGATGGGTTTTGTTTTTTTATCCATTCTGATACCCTGTGTCTTTTGACAGGGGCATTTAGCCCATTAACATTCAGGGTAACTATTGAGAGATATGAATTTAGTGCCATTGTATTGCCTGTAAGGTGACTGTTACTGTATATGGTCTCTGTTCCTTTCTGATCTACCACTTGTAGGCTCTCTCTTTGCTTAGAGGACCCCTTTCAATATTTCCTGTAGAGCTGGTTTGGTGTTTGCAAATTCTTTCAGTTTTTGTTTGTCCTGGAAGCTTTTAATCTCTCCTTCTATTTTCAATGATAGCCTAGCTGGATATAGTATTCTTGGCTGCATGTTTTTCTCGTTTAGTGCTCTGAAAATATCATGCCAGCTCTTTCTGGCCTGCCAGGTCTCTGTGGATAAGTCAGCTGCCAATCCAGTATTTTTACCATTGTATGTTACAGACTTTTTTTCCCGGGCTGCTTTCAGGATTTTCTCTTTGTCACTGAGACTTGTAAATTTTACTATTAGGTGACGGGGTGTGGGCCTATTCTTATTGATTTTGAGGGGCGTTCTTTGAACCTCCTGAATTTTGATGCTCGTTCCCTTTGCCATATTGGGGAAATTCTCCCCAATAATTCTCTCCAGTATACCTTCTGCTCCCCTCTCTCTTTCTTCTTCTTCTGGAATTCCAATTATTCTTAATGTTGTTTCGTCTTATGGTGTCACTTATCTCTCGAATTCTCCCCTCGTGGTCCAGTAGCTGTTTGTCCCTCTTTTGCTCAGCATCTTTATTCTCTGTCATTTGGTCTTCTATATCACTAATTCTTTCTTCTGCCTCATTTATCCTAGCAGTGAGAGCCTCCATTTTTGATTGCACCTCATTAATAGCTTTTTTGATTTCAACTTGGTTAGATTTTAGTTCTTTTATTTCTCCAGAAAGGGCTTTTATATCTCTCGAAAGGGTTTCTCTAATATCTTCCATGCCTTTTTCGAGCCCGGCTAGAACCTTGAGAATTGTCATTCTGAACTCTAGATCTGACATATTACCAATGTCTGTATTGATTAGGTCCCTAGCCTTCGGTACTGCCTCTTTTTCTTTTTTTTCTGTTGAATTTTTCCGTCTTGTCATTTTGTCCAGATAAGAGTATATGAAGGAGCAAGTAAAATACTAAAAGGGTGGCAACAACCCTAGGAACATATGCTTTAACCAAATTAGAAGAGATCCCAAATCGTGAGGGGGGAGAAAGGGGATAAAAAGAGGTTCAAAAAGGAAGAAAGAAAGAAAAAAATAAAGAAAAGAAAAGAATTAAAAAAAAAGAAAACAAATAAGAAAAATATAAAAAAGAAAAAATATATATATTGGATAAACTAGTTAAAAAACGTTAAAAAAGAAAAAGGTAAAAGTTAAAAAAAATTTAACCAGCAGGCGAGAAAAAAAAAACAAAAAATGAAAAAGAAAAAAATTAAATTAACTGCAAGACTAAAAAAAATCACAGGGAAAAAGCCATGAGTTCCGTGCTTTGCTTTCTCCTCCTCTGGAATTCTGCTGCTCTCCTTGGTATTGAAACCGCACTCCTTGGTAGGTGAACTTGGTCTCGGCTGGATTTCTTGTTGATCTTCTGGGGGAGGGGCCTGTTGTAGTGATTCTCAAGTGTCTTTGCCCCAGACGGAATTGCACCACCCTTATCAGGGGCCGGGGTGAGTAATCCGCTCAGGTTTGCTTTCAGGAGCTTTTGTTCCCTGAGCGCTTTCCGTAGAGTTCCGGGAGACGGGGAATACAAATGGCGGCCTCCTGTTCTCCGGCCCGGAGGAGCCGAGAGCCCAGGGCCCCACTCCTCATTGCGCCCTCAGAGAACAGCGCCAGTTACTCCCGTCTGCCTGACCTCCGGCCGCGCTCCGAGCTCACCGAGCCTGCGACCGGTTCAAGGTAACACCGAGCTGTGAGCTTACTGTCGGCTCTGTCTCTGTAGCCGGCTTTCCCGTTCCAATACCCGCAAGCTCTGCGACACTCAGACACCCCCGATCCTTCTGTGACCCTGCGGGACCTGAGGCCATGCTGACCCCGCGTGGGCTTCGCCCTGGTTTAGCCTCTGGAGCGATGTCCCTCAGCGGAACAGACTTTTAAAAGTCCTGATTTTGTGCACCGTTGCTCTGCCGCTTGCCGGGAGCCGGCCCCTCCCCCCGGGGTCTATCTTCCCGTCGCTTTGGATTCACTTCTCCGCCGGTCCTACCTTTCAGAAAGTGGTTGTTTTTCTTTTTCCAGAATTGCTGTTCTTCTTCTCTTCGATCTGCCGATGGATTTTCAGGTGTTTGCAATCTTTTGATAAGCTATCTAGCTGATCTCCGGCTAGCTGAAGTAGTCTCAGCCTGCTACTTCTCCGCCATCTTGACTCCTCCTATCCTTTCCATTTTATCAGTTTTTGTTTCATGTATTTTTAAGCCCTATTTTTAGAGCTAAACCAATTTTAATTTAATTAGCTTTACTTTTTGTATGGTACATTCTGTATTGTCTTACTTTTATCCTAATTATAATATGTTTAAAATGGATTTCTTGTATATAACACCTATTTGGGTATTTTAAAATGAATTCCATAATCTTGTTTAGCATCTTAATACTTACTCTCTGTTTTATTCCTCAGGTGCTGCTCCTGGTGGTGGTCATGGTAGTTGTTTTCTCCCCTTCTCCCTCCTCCTCCCCTTTATGTTTCTCAATGTCTCTTCCTTCTTTTCTTCTTTTTATTTTTATTGTTTCCTGCCTTCATATGGATTACTTGAATATTTTAGTAAACCATTTTATTTTTTGTTTTTTACTATATAATTTTGTATTTCAGGGGAGTGAGGAGAGGAGCAGAGGGAGAGGGAGACAGTGAATCTCAAGCAGGCTCCACACCCATCATGGAGCCCAACTCAGGGCTTGATCACACAATCTTGAGATCATGACCTGAGCCAAAATCAAGAGTCAGGCTTAACCGACTGATGTACCAAGGTGCCCCTTTACTACACATTTTTGAATAAAGTACTAGTTTCTCTAGAGTTTACTATATGCATTTCAAAGTTAATATTTTACCACTTCAAGTGAAATGTAGAACTCTTACCACCTTATATATCCCTTACTCTCCTTTATTTTGTAGTTGTTGAATGAATTACATCTACAGACATTTAACACCGAATCAGACACAGTAATAACTTTTGCTTTCAACAGTACATGTTTCAAAGAACTCAAGAGAAGATATATATAGATATATACCATTTCTATAACTTTTCCTTCATTCATAATGTTACAAGCTTTTGTGTTTCCCTTCACTTTTAAAATATTTCCTGTAGCATTTCCTTAGTTTCCTTTATCTGAGAATGTCTTTATTTCAGTTTAATTCCTGATATTTAGTTTTCTGGGTACAGAATTCTGAGTTAACTCTTTTGTTTAGCCCTTCATAAATATATCTCCACTGCCTTCTGACCTCCTTGTTTTCTGAAAAAAAAAAAAAAAGTACAGTCCTTCAAATTTTTACTCCCCCATAGGCAATGCACTAGTTTTTTCTGGCTATATTCAAAGACTTCTTATTTAGTTTTCATATTTTATTCAGTTTTCAGATTATAGTTTTCCTGTGCATAGATTTCTGTGTGTTAATTCTCTTTAACATTAGTTGAGCTTTGGAACTTGTAACTGAAATTTTTAGGTATTACTTCTTCAATTGTTTTCTGACACGAATTCTTTTCTCCTCCTAGGACTCTAATGATACAAATATGAGATGCTTTTGTGTTTCTCCAACATATGTAGAAGCTTTATTTTTTTCACTTTCTTTTTTATTCAGATTTGATAATTACTATTGATGTATCTTCAAGTTCGCTGGTCCTTTATTCTTTATTCAGTCATTCCCATTCTGCTATTGTGGATTTCCAGTGACTTTTTGTTCATTATTTTGTTTTATAGGTATTTTCATATTGATATATTTTGCATTTATATTCATTTCAAAGGTATCTTCTCTTATCATACAGTTGGAATAGTTGCTTTAAAGTCTTAATTTCAGCATCTGTTTCATCTCCATATTTGTTTCTGTTAATTGTCTTTTCCCTTGAAAGTTTTTGAGATACTCCTATTTCTTTTTTTCTTTTTTCTTTTTTTTTTTTTTTTGATATGATAAATGTTTATTGCACTCTCTTTTCTGGCAACAGTCTCTTCATGAAGTTTTCAACTTTTTGTTTGCTTATAATAGTCCTGAACTCAAAGTCATCTAAAAATAATATTCTGAACTGTATATTCCTATTTCTTATATGTCAAGTAATTTTAGATTTTATCCTGGATACTTTGAATACTAGGTTATTCTGTAGAAAATGTTGTTTCCATTTTAGCAGGAAAGCTTATTTAAGTATAGGCTATGATTTCTACTCTGTCTTCTGTAGACTAATATTCCTATGTTAGTCCTTTTTTTTTTTTTTAAAGATTTTCTTTATTCCTTTCTTTGGAGAGTGCAAGTGGGGGAAGGGGAAGGAGGAGAGGGAGAAAATCTCTGCTGATGATGTGGGGCTGGATCTCAGGAACCTGAGATCATGACCTGAGCCCAAATCAAGAGTCAGATACCTAACCTACTGAGTCACCTGAGTGCCTCACCCTATGTCAGTTCATTTTTTAAAGTGTTTACAGTACTCTTCAGTTCCGTGTCTCTCTCAATAAAGAGTCTGGACTGAGCTGGTGATCTAGCTCATAGTTCAATTCTAAAAGACTTTCGTATGTTGTTTATGATTAGATTGATATGTGAGAATTTCTATAGGAATTCGTTGAGTTCATACCAAACTTCATGTGATTGTTTTGTTGAGCTCACTCCTCACTGTCATCTCCTAGCTTGAAGTGTTCACCTTCTGTGGCATCTGGTTAGAAACTAGGGCTCTCTCATACATTTCTGCTGGTCATGTACACCTCAGTTTCCAAGAAATGGGAAGGTATTATAAGGAAAAAGCAATGGCAATTTTCCCCAATCTTGGTATAACATTTCCTCTAGTCACAGAGAAAGTTCCCTTTCTTCTGAGTTGTGAGGACTATTTAGTGCCACTGATTTCACCATTTCCACCTCCTTTGCTGCCTTGGGATTGCATGGGTGGTAGAAAGGAGGGAAGGGGGGATGTAACTAAAATAAAACTTGACATCTTTTCTCTATTTTCTTTCCCTTATTGGTACTCTTGCTCATTTGTCAGACAAGAATAAGAGAGCCTCCCTTTATCCTATTTCTGTTGACAAATGATACTCAGTTCTGGGTTTGTGGTTGTCTTTCATTGCAGACCTGGGCCTAATGGAGGAAAAAAATCCAAAGAGGATAATTACCACGAAATCAAATTACTTTGAATTTGGGTCCTACCCAAATCTGTCTGCTACAGTTACTTTTTAGAGTATTTCAGTAACTTCTTCACTAGCTCAGGAATTTTAGTTGCATGCAGTTGGAGAAAACATTTGAGTGTACTTATTCCATTATAACTGAAACCAAGATGTCTTGTTTACTTTTAATGAATGTTAATTCTGATTTCCAGCCAGTTGCAGACATATTCCTGAGGCAAAAGACATGACTTCTCTTTGTAATTTAATCATTTTCTTGTATAATCTCAGATCATCTAGTATTTGAAATCAATATTTGAAAAATAATTTAGAAATAACTCAGTTCTTTTGTTTATGTAACAAAATTGCCCAAGATAAATTTTCTAGTTAGTCAAATAGTACACAATTTGATCTTTGAAAAACTGCTATATTTTTGATCAAGAAGAATAAGATGACAGTCACTTTTAATATCAAAAAGTAAATTTACATCAAAACAATGATCTGGTCATTGGTTTAAAGAACTATACAGTTATTTATTTTTTTTAATTCTGTAATTTATTGACTTAATCAGTAGATGTTTATTTAGCTGAGGCACTGTGCTAGTTACTAAAGGCAAATACAAAGAAGATGGAGCTTTGTAGAAATTAGACTAGAGGGGGAGAATAATAATTGTTTCATTCTTTGTGTAGTTACCATTGTTACATAAAAAACCACTCCAAAACATCGTGCTTTAAAACAGTTGCTTTATTGTGTTTATTTATTCTATCAAGAATTTGAACAGAGTGCAGATGGTTTTTCTCTCATCCATCATGTCTGGAGTGTCAATTGGGAAGACTGAAAGGCTGGCAGTAACTTGATAATTGATGCTGTAGTCCATCTGAATGTTGGTTTACTCACATATTTTGTGGTTGAAGTAAACTTCTTACACAGTGCATCAGAATTCAAGGAGTCTCTGGGCTGAATTTCTTATTACTCAGCCTCAAAAGTCACAGAGAATTATATTACCATACTTACCTGTTAAAACAGTCACCAGCTTTCTCAGATTCAAGGGGCAGAGACTTAACTCTTCCTCTCAAAGAATGAAATTCCCAGATCATATTGTGCAAGACCGTGTGGGTTTTGAGAGACTGGTACAGCCATCTTTGGGAAAAAGAATCAGCCACTACTCCATAGAGTGTAAGCTCCACAGGGTTTATGTATCATTTACATTTGCAAACTCACCACCTGTATTTTCAGTATTTCAATATTGACAGAATATTTCAATAAAAGACAATTTAAACTGAGTTTTGAAAGTCAAACAGTTTGCAAGAGATACAAAGGAGGAGGATAAAGGAATTCCAGGATGAGGAAACAGTGCACATAGTGGCATAGAATACATGAAACAGTGTGTTCTATTTGAAGAACCACAAGGGGTTATAATTATTGAAATTTATTTTACCACAATGAAACTGGAAGCATGTGAAGCTGGATGGATTTTCACTGACAAGTCCCTAACAAGAAGACTATATGGATCCCTAGAGTCTATGATTTACTTCGTTTTTTTGGCCTATTAAGAAGACTACTGATTTTGGCACTATTCATCATTCATTTAGTCAATAAAGAATTACTGTGCCAATTCCTTGTTCCAGTTCTCTGTTCCCATACGAGCTCTGTTACAGTTACAGAAAATACTTGTCTATCACCATATATATTTCACTCATTGACAAGAATATGAGCTCCTAGAGCACAAGACCCAACACCTAGCAGAGTAAATGACATATTAGAATTTAGAAATGTGTACACACACACACACACACACACGGAGTTTAGCAGAAAGAAACTGAGCTGTGATGCAGACCCAGCAGGTTCATCCAAGCTCTTAACTGATCTGATTTATCTGAATTTGGAGTAAGAAAACCTATTACTCTCTCTGCATTGGTGAGTTACTGGATGCAGGTAGGCCCTCAGTGAAGCAAGTGCATCATTGGGTAAAGCAGGACTTTTTAGGTGAGGACAGTTCTGTAGAGCCCTGACAGTGCTGTGCTGTCAGCCAGCTGCACTCTCACCAGCTGGGGGAGTAGGTCTTTCATCCATGAAAGGTGGTTTGGGCAGAATATCACAGGGCATCTGCACCTGTTGATTTCCCCTCATTCTTCAGGTCTCAACCTAATGTCATTTCTTCCTGGAATTACACCTGAAAGTTAGAAATATGTTCCTATAACACCATGTCATCCCTCACTTTAGTAATGATCCATGTCATCTTTACTTATGCAGTGTCTGCTATCACCATGAGCCTGAGTTCAGTGAGGTAAGAACTATGGTCAATCACTGAATCCCCAACAACCGGCATGGTGCCATGCGTGTAAGAGATGCTTAATAAGTATACTTAGAAAGAATGAAAATCCCCAAACACTTTGGTTTCCACAAGAAGTAACGGATTGGTGATGGCCTCACTTACTGCTGAATAAGATTTTGACTGAAGTACACTTGGAAGAAGGAACCTTGGTATATTTCTTGGGTTTCTGGGGAATACTGGTATATATAATGAATTGCTATTTCTAATCATAGATTTTACAAACTTTTTAAAGAAAAATCTTAAAAAAGCAGTCATAGGTTTTCACGGAGATCCCTTCCCCTTCTTTAATCAATAAAGCCTCTATCTCTCTCTATATGGAGTCTTTTCAAAGTAAACTGTTTGTTGTGAAGAATAGGATTTTTTTTTAATGGGTTAATCAGCTCTGAAGAAACAGACTTACAGGCATGAATGAGAACTCTGCTCATTCATTAATTGATGAAATGTTTTGCACAACTTACCCAGTTTGGACAGCTTGAAAATATTCCCTTTGAAATCAGGAATGCAAAAATGAATTTTTACCTATTTGGTAGGCATTAGATTGAACCATCCTAGTTGTTTACTCTGAGAAGTTTGCCTCTTGGGTAGAATATCGATTTTCCTTCATTTAGTTCTGTATGTTCATCTGGCCTATATAACACTTGGGGATTGCCCAGAGCCTTTGCTACTAGGATTTTATTTTAGATGTTCTACATCACAAGTTTCTAGCATAGGTGAAAATGAGCCAAACATGCCAGATATAGTCCACCTAAAACTGATATCATAACTTTTCTAGGCCTTTAACAAACCTTGCTTTACTCTTTCTTGGTTGTAGAAAATAACTCACTGTGTTCAGAGTAATCAAACTATTACATTGTGTCCTTATTAATCATCCTATAATATTATCATTCTGCTATAATTTGATGAAAAGAGAACAACCAAAAAATTTCCATTAAAATAATGCAAGTTCTATCTCCTGTTGCCTCACTTGTGATTGCTTTTGTCAGATAAAATTAAGAATTCAATCATCAGTTATAAGAGATTACAGTCAACACAAAAGTCTCAAAATTCTGTATGACACTTACAAAGGAAAACACCCAATAAAGATCTAAAATGAAATATCTGAGTTTTCTGCAAGATGCCATCATGGTTGGGACCCCTGGGTGGCTCAGTCAGTTAAGCGTCTGTCCTCACTTCAGGTCATGATCCCGGGGTTCCGGGATCAAATCCTGCATCGGGCTTCTCCCTCTGCCCCTCCGCCTTGCCTGTGCACACATGCATGTGCTCTCTCTCTCTCTCTGACAAATAAAATCTTAAAAAAAAAAATGCCATCATGGTTATTTCTGTTGTAATTGAAAAAAATCATTACCCTAATTTGTCTTTAAATCTGATTGGAAACTCTGCCTGCAGTTTGTTAGTTGGAGACCATACAGGCCATATTTAGGGTCAAAGAGGGTAAGGAAGAACAGGAGCATGTCCCATTCTACTGAACATACAATTTAATTCAGTTATAAGACTTTCCTTCAATTTGGGGTGGTATCATCTTAATTTCAGTAGACTCTACTATAGTAGCAATACTAAAGTTAGTATTTTATAGATATGGTCAATGTATCTCCTACAATAAAACTTACAATATTGGGGGTTCCTGGGTGGCTCAGTCAGTTAAGCATTTGACTCTTGATTTTGGCTTCTCAATCTAATTACAAATTACTGCCAGAGTACCTTTCTATATTCTCTAGGTCTTTAGAGAACACTAAGACAAATTTCTTCATTGGCATTTATACTTTGATTTTATATCTTTATAGGGTGTCTTGATGTTTTTGTGTTTTTATGGTAAGTTGGTATGGTGCTACATTCAGTTTCTAAATGTAATATGGTCTACTTTATACCCCCCCCCCTTTTTTTTTTAAAGATCTTATTTATTTATTTGACAGAGAGAAATCACAAGAGGCAGGCAGAGAGAGAGAGAGGGAAGCAGGCTCGCCGCTGAGCAGAGAGCCCAATGTGGGACTCGATCCCAGGACCCTGAGATCATGACCTGAGCTGAAGGCAGCGGCTTAACTCACGGAGCCACCCAGGCGCCCCATGCCCCCCTTTTTAAAAGAGTTTATTTATTTCAGAGAGAGAGTGAGCATGAGCACATAAGCCTGGTAGGGGGGAAGGGCAGAGGCAGAGGGAGAAGCAAACTCCCCACTGAGGAGGGAGCCCAATATAGGGCTTGATCTCAGGCCCCCAGGATCATGACCTGAGCCACTTAATTGACTGAACAATCCAGCACCCCTCCTTAAGCCCCTTTAAGAAAAAAAAAATTAAAGAGGCAAGTATGGCAAAATATTTGTATGGAAAAACAAAAGAAGTAATAATTTTGTTTTCATATGTAATGGCTAAGTTCATTTTTAATTAATATCCCTAGTAGACTATTAGGTATTTATTTGAAATTAAAAGCAGCTTTTATTATTTATTCTGGTGTTTCTGTGTTGATTTTAAAAACAGTGTCAAAAGAAATATGAAATAGACCTACTCCATTAGTTTTCAGTAAACATTTTCCTAGGGAGAATGAATTTATTTATCAAGACTATATGATATCAAATCAATGTCAAATGAATTAAAATATGAAATAAAATTTGGTTCTTCTGCCTTGAACTCTTATGATCCTCTTATATTGAGTTACTTAGAATTACTATGTAATCCAAAAATGCAATAGAATATCTCAGAAGCACTTTGATTTTGAATAAATTTGCCTCTGAGAATGTAATATTGTAAGCCTTATATTGACACTAGAAGTTTTTTTTTAAATACTCAAAAGCAAATGGAATTTTCCTCATTAAATACATTTATCATATAGGCTTGAAGTGCATTTTTTGGTGTATTTTAATGATTCATGTTCTCATACAAGTGCAATCACATACTGGTCATGTCCAGTTTGTTTGACTGAGCTGGATAATCAAAGTGGCTAACTCTCAGGTGCTGGAGTGGCTTGGTCAGTTAAGTGTCCAATTCTTTTTTTTTAAGATTTTATTATTATTATTATTATTATTATTATTATTTGCCAAAGAGAGAGAGAGAGAGAACACACAAACAAGGAAGCAGCAGGCAGGGGGAGAAGAAAGCTCCCGCTGAGCATGGAGCTCAAAGTAGGGCTCAATCCCAGGACCCTGGGATCATGACCTGAGTGGAAGGCAGATGCTTAACCAAGCCACACAGCCACCCCATCAGTGTCCAATTCTTAATTTTGGCTTGGGTCATAATCTTAGATCTCTGAAATCGAGGTCCATCTCTCTTAAGATTTTTAAGATTCTCTCTCTCCCTCTGCAACCCCTGCCCCCAAGATAAAGGTAACTTTCACAACTGACAGTTTATGCAGGCTGTTGGCTGGCACCTTAACTGGGCCATCATCAGAAGTGCCTATATATAGTCTATTGTGTATCTGCCAGGTAGCTGCATTTTCTACATGACAGCTGGTTTCACAGAGAACCTGCATCCTGAGGAACCAGGTGAAAGATGCAGGACACTTTCTGACTTAGAAACAACGTTAGGCAGCATCACTTCAGCCACATTCTATTGGTTACAATTAAGAAAGGGAACATAAGACCCACATTTCAATGAGAAAAGTCTTAAGTAAGGTGTAGGCATGCTATAGTGGAGTAAGCTTACTTGAGTAATGTGGGGCCCTGGGATTGCCAAAGTTTCTGGGGGTGAAAAAGTCTTGCCAAGAGGTGGGAAAATGGGATAGACATGGGGGAGAAGCAGGAAATCTTAAATTTAGGGGCATAAAAATGGAGTTGAAGACTAAAGTTAGGTAAGGAAAGGTCATGTTGAAAGTAGGGAGTTGTGAATAGAAACACATCTTGATAAAATAGTTGGAAGGAGCAAGAGGGTCTCTAGGCAAATGGCAAGGATAAAGAAGCGGGGGATCAGGGGAATCCAGGTGAATCTTACCCTCTGACCTTGGGCAGAAAATGACTACCTTGTGATTTCCTTTACTTATTTAGAGGTTCTTGGGATGGCTGCCTGCTCTGGCAGTTGTTTGGTTCTGGAAATCTTGACACAGTCTCAGTTTGAGGTCTCTTGGTTAGAATACTTATCCAGTTTGAGTAGCTCTTGTATTTCTTTGGTTGTGAAACATGAACCCGACAATTTATAACTTAACGGGAGGTTTAGCAGAGCAAACTGGTATAAGTTGCCTTCCACCGGAGGTGGCATTTCCACAGTAGCAATTATGTACTTGTAAGTTACATAAACAATGACCAGGAAGTTCTTTTTTTTTTAATTAAATTTATTTATTGACCAGGAAGTTCTAAAGGGAAGGCAGGTTTGATTTGTTTATTATAGGACTGAATATATTTTATCAACCCTTGAAAATACCTAAGGATGTTAGATTGTGTTAGAATTTTCTGCAAGCCAAGATGAATAAGGCATCCTCATGGGCCCACCTGTGAGAATTTCAGAATGTGGAAAGAACAGTGAATATTCTGAGTTATAAGAGCAAATGGGATGTTTTCATGGCCATGGTAAATGCAATTTTTTTTTTTTAAAGATTTTATTTATTTATTTGACAGAGAGAAATCACAAGTAGATGGAGAGACAGGCAGAGAGAGAGAGGGAAGCAGGCTCTCCGCCGAGCAGAGAGCCCGATGCGGGACTCGATCCCAGGACTCTGAGATCATGACCTGAGCCGAAGGCAGCGGCTTAACCCACTGAGCCACCCAGGCGCCCCGGTAAATTCAATTTTTAAAAATAGTTTAGATAGTTTGCTCTTGAAGGTAATGTCGACTCTTTCTATGGTGCCTGATGACAGAGAATGGTAAGAGCAGGAAGACTTGGACTCAGGTGTTTCCTTTTCAATTTCCTATATAGTCCTCCTAGTGAAATGTGATCTTCTGAACATAGATACAATAGAGGGAATACCTTGAGTGGGGATGATTCATTCTAGGAAAACTTTGGCAACTAGTGTTGCTGAGGCATTTTGGCAAGGGAAAACCTCTAATCATTTAGAAAACCTACAGATTAGGGTGAATGTATATGGGGCATCTTGTGCTTTAAGTTTAATAAAATCTGTGAGTGAAGGAAGATTCAGTGTTGGGGGTTGATACCCACTTATCTTCCTTGCCCCACAAAGTACTTATAGTTTTCCTAGGGTTATGTTTTTAGCATATGAAACAAGTGGCAACTTCTTGGTCCAAATAAAAGCTAAAAGGTCCAAACTATTATTTGTCTGATATATCTATTTATCCATTCCATGGCGAGTCATATCATTTAAACTATACACAGTGACATGGGTAATAGACCCAAGAGCCATTGAGAGTCCATCTTGGCATATCTGAGGTCTGAGAGGATTGAACACCTGACGTTTCCCCATCCAGTTCCTTCTAAGTCTGAAGTTATTATATGGGTCGCATAGATATCTTTTATTATTTCCCTGGGAGTCATTCTAAAGCAGTTGTTTCTCTCATGGGAGGGTGAGTAATTCCATCAGGAGTCTGGGTCCTTGAAGCAGCTTGGGTGGAGGGGGGAGGTGGGCACAGTTTTAAGGCTTGTAGACCACTAGGATTTCTTGAGTGATTTGGGAAGAGGCTGCTAATTTAACATATTTATCAACCAACTTATTTCTGTATTCACTGTCTGGGTTTTTTATGCTATGCCACTCCATTTTAACTATAGCTGTCTGCTGGGGATAATAATAGTGCCTCTAGAAGTTGGTATTTCAGGTCCATTTTTAATGGGAATACCAGCGGCTGTCATGAATCTTCTGTTTCCATAACATACCAAAGTCATGTACTACCCTAAAGGCACAGCAGCTGTCAGTATAAATGTTAAACTTCATTCCCTCTGCTCTTACACAAGTCTGAGTGAGAGCAATTAATTCAGCCATCCAAGCTGATTTAACATTTAGCTTGGCTTTATATTCAAGAGGTTTGTGTTGATCAGTGATGGCATATCTAACCTGGCAGGTCCCATACTCTCTCTGGATGTAGGAGCCATCAGCATAAATAATGAGATCAATTTGGGGGAGGGAGTTTTCTGATAAATCTAACCTAGGACAAAATAATGATGTAGTGTTAGTAAAGCAATCATGGGGGATTCTGTCAGTGGGTAAAGGAAGCAGGGTAGCAGGATTAAGTTTCTGACAGTGATGTAGGGTGATACAAAAGAGAAAGAGTGGTAATATTGCATAAGAAGTCAAGATGCTTAAAAGTGCTATGCATATTCATTAAGAAATTGGGTCTGCACAGCATGAGAAGCATCTGTGTCAAGCAGTTGATCTAATCCTAATCAGAAGCAGTGTAGACAATTTTGGCAGTTGCGGCCACAGCACACAGGCAAGGGGTAATGCCTTAGCTGCTGGGTCTAAGGCCAAGCTTTAATACCCCACAGGTCTCTGGTGTCCATCATGAGGTTGGGATAATACTCCCAAAGGCATGATTCTCTCATTCATGCACAAATAAGGAAAAAGGCAGAAAGATTGTGAAGGCCATGCGGGGGCAGATGAAAACAGAGAGCCCTGAAGGTTCTCCAAAGCATCTTTTGATAGAGATTCTAGATTACTAGGTCTGGGGATGACTCCCTAGTCATAGGATAGAGGAGTAAAGCAATCATAAAAATATTAGATGTCCACATCTTACAATATCCTACAAGACCCCAAAAACTTCTCTTTTGGGGGAGAGAAAATTGTTAGATATTAGACTCTTGCTTTGCAGAGATAGTTTGTCCTACCTCATTACCAAGATGTTAGACACACATACAGCATAACTGAATTTTGTCCCTATCCACCTTGTGTCCCTTTCTTGCTAATGTTTTAAGAAGGTTTTCAAGTGTTCAGAAGGGAGCTGTCCTAGTTGTCAGAACATATAAAGAGATCATCTACATATTGGATTATAATGGACCCTCCCAGGACTTTTAAAGTTTTTCAACTTGGCCATTAGGGTACACAAGAATAGGTAGGGTCCTCAGTAAATTCTTGGGATGTAAGAGTGCAGGTATATTTTTGGTTTTCCCAGGTGAATGCAAGCAAATGTTAGGATTTCTCATGAAGGAATACTAAAAAATGCTGAATACAAACTGATGATTATGAGATACTGGGTGCTGGAAGGAATAGCAGACAGGACAGTGTTAGGATTTCACACCAAAAAAGTCTAGATTTGACAATTTTATTGAGAGATCTTGAACTAACCAATATCTTTTCCCATTTGTTTTTCTTAATGGACAAAATCGGAGTACTGCATGGGCTATAAGAAATTTTTTGTCTAAAATCTATGACAGTTTTTTGGAATGGAATATTGGAAATATTTTGGAATATTTTGGAATTTTGGGCAGAGCTTTGGAATATTGGGACTATTAGAATTCCAATATTTGGAATATTGGGCAAAGCCTCTCAAATCTTTCTGGTTTTAGAGGATATCGAAGAATCCTGGGGAGGGACATGAAGGGATCTATTTCTACTTTGAAGGGTTCTGTAACCTGCATGTACTGATGGAAGTTTTTGCTCCCAAATAAGGAATTTTATCTAACAGTTGATTTAGATCTTCAGTTAAATAAATGGTAAGTTGAAGGGGGAAAAGAAGCTCAGGCAGGTTGGACAAAGCTCTAGGGGACATATACATGAAGGGTAGGATTTGGGGACCTGTAGAAGCAGTCCTTCAATGGCACAGTGAATTCTGACAACTTAATTCATGCGTATATCCCTCCCTAACAAATTTATTTGGGTAGTAGAACTGCAAAGGAAATTCTTTTGAACTTTAGAGGTCCCACAGAAATGTTAAAAGGTTGAGGAAATCATGAGGCAAATTATGAAAACCCACCAATGTTAAACTTTAATGACTCCAAGGAAGGGAGATAGGAAATGAAGAGGCTGAAAGTGGAATGTGTTGCCCCTGCATCACTGAGAAATTTAGTAAAGTGCCCTTTAACTTGAAGGGCTGTTTTCTCTTGTGAGTTTAGTGGCAGTCAAGGGTAGTAGGCAATTACTTCCATGGAGGGGAGTCAATAATATTCTGATGTGGAAGGCACTTGGGCTTTCTCCCTCCTCTTGAGGTCCAGGGAATCCTAGAACCCATTGTCCTTTTTTCCTTACAATATTGGCAAGTGTCTTGATCTAGGAGAACCTGTAATTCTGCAGCTTGCCACAAATTAAAATTTTCATGTTTTTCTGTTTTAATTGCAATGCCATAAGATTGCATTATGTATTTTCCAAGTTTTTGGAAATGCTATCTTTAGAATGCTGGACAAATATCCAGACCACAGACATGATTGCGTTTTGCCAGTTAATATTATTGTTCTGTAATGTGTCACAGAGCTCTGATCTGAGACCATTTACAAAGCTTATGGGAAACTTCTTTTATTTCAGGGTAAGGCTCCTCTTAGGTGGACTAATTTGACGATATCCTAGGAACCCCAAAGGGATCATTACAGCTCAGGAAAGTATAGTAAACTTTTGCCAGAGAGAAAGAAAGTAGATGGTATTAAGGCTATAGTTGTTAAGCATAGAGTCAGCAGTGGTTTGAGAAAGAGGGTGTTTTTCAATCAGCGAAAAGGATCCCTTGTTCTTGACTAATGATATCTTTACACATAGCAACAGATAGGCCTGAGGCTCTAATCTAGCTTCTGTTTGCCTATGATTCCAACTCAACTCCTAGAGTACATTTGATTTTTAAGAATCAAAATCTGTTCTCACCATGCTTCAGTGGATATTTATACAGAACACTGGGATTTGAAATCAGACTCACCACTGGATACCAAAATAAGCAAGCAGCCTGAAGACAAAAGGTCTTGGCGCATGCTGAGAGATCTGGCTGTCACTTCTGAAGGTCTGATGGTGGTTTTGATTCAAATCTGAGTCACAATACCAAGAAATTTGTTAAAGAGAACCAGAGCTAGACACTAGTTAAAGTGGTAAAGATAGATTTTATTCAGAAACTATTGCAATAGGGAAAAAGAGACTTCAGTATTGAAATGAGCTCAATTCCAAATATAAGGACAAATGGGAATTTATAAGCAAAGAGTAAGGGGAAGAGATCAATGGTTGGAGAATTACTAAGAGGAGACATCAAGGGTAGGGAGATTCTTGCTAAACTCAGCTAATAGGATTCTTACTGAAGGCATGCCAAGGTGATCAGATATTAAGGGTAGAGGACTCTCTAAATCAAAGAAGCGGGATTCTTGCTAAGAATGGACTCAGCAAAGATGGATGTGAAAGTCCAAGGTCAGGTCCTAGCTGAGAAGAGGACAAAGACATTGGCCTGTCTAAAGTTTCATCAAGGAGAGATTCTTCCTCCAACTCCATTTCAACAGATACACCCCTGTTCACATTCCTACTTTGGCTTGGTGTTCTTTGAACTTCAGAGCCAGGCCAGTCTGATCTGTGGTAGACTAAAGAATGCAGGACATCTGCTGGCTATATTCTTAACACTGAAAGCACTCGAGGAAGCTATTAAATATCCCTGTTCCATTAGGGTTATCTTCAACATTAGACTGGGTAGATGTTGGCAGCATGGGTATCCCACTGGGTGTATAATTTAAGAAATGCCACATAAAGGAAGGCATACTTTCTATCTATACCTATCACCACGCACTGGGGTCTGGAATTCTATCATAGTGACATTCTTTGATATTAAGTTTATTTTTAAAACCTGCTACTCTATTCTCTCCCCCAAACATCCTCTGATCCAAAACACATACAAACGCTTAGTATTTAAAAAGAAATACTATTTCATCTGTTTTATTCATTTGTGTTTCTGTATAACTTGTTTGAACAAAGGGGTCCATGGACAAAAAAGTAAATCAATAAAATAGATGTTTTGCAAATCATGAAATGAAGAAAATCTCCTGGAAGCCATGCCAACTCCAATTAAAATGGACTGCTGGGGTTCTGTAAAAACAATCCTAATGTTGATGTATATAGAACTTTGTAAGTTTGAATAGGTCACATTGCTGAGCCAGTTCAAACAAACAAACAAATAAAAAATTAAAAAAAAAAAAGAAAATGAGCTTTGGAGCTAGGTCCAGTGCTTTTCAGCCACAGGCCATAATACCCCTCTTGGGAGGTATGTAAAAAAAATCCTGGAGGATTGTTGGGTTGGCTGTTACAGACATTGAAATCCTTGGAGAAGGGGAGCTAAACCTTCTGCCATCCCTAGGATTCCACAGATCACTGAGCCTGGTGTTGGGCAGTTACTTCTTCACTGTTGCCATTCTACATTGCTCATTGCCAAATGCCAGCTTTGAAGTTCATGTCTTCAGAATCTCCTGCCTTTACTCTTCCTTAATACAGTCATTATATATACATTGTATTAACTCCCTCTTAGCTGCTAGTTCAGCATCACTCTTCCCTATACCATTGCTGACATGGTTCTCCATGACTTTAGCATTCCCTGACAAGAAGCATCAAGGAAGCATTGCCTCTTGGGTTGTACTTTATCCACACTTCTTACTCCTCATCTATCTCAGTGAATGTGAGTCCATCAGCAGGTACAGTTCACCACTCCTTTCTTGAACCGTTGCCTTTACCAACTAGAAAGCATCACACTTTCTTGGATTTCCTCTCCTGTTACTGACTGCTCTTTCTCTAATTCCTTCACTTATCCGTTCTCATTTTCCTAATATTTAAACATCCTATGCCCAGGGTTTAATCCGAGACTTTTCTTGTATCCACACTCCCTCCCTAGGTGCTTTTAGTAGTCTACAGACTTTACCCATCTGTGCTCTGAAGAAACCAAATATTGTACTTCCAGTCTAGGCCTCTTCCCTGAATATCAGACTCATATAACCAATTATCTACTTAATATCACTATTTTCATGCTAATATTCATCTTTATCATAGCATGCCCAAAACCAGATTCTTGAATTTCTCCCCAAGATGGTTCTTTTTAAAGTCCTCCCTTCTCAGTAAATGGTAATTCTATTCTTGCATTCTTTCAGGCTAAGAAACTTCAAGCAAACTCTGATTTCTGTTTTTCTTCCACTCCCCATCTGATCCACTAGCAAATTTGTCAATGCAGTACAAAATATAAACAAAAATCCAAGTACTTTTCACCATTACTGCTACTGCCATCTTGATCGAAGCCAGCAACATCTTTAGCCTGGATTGCCACAAAGTTTCATTACTAGTCTCTATCTTCTCTGTCTACAGTCTATTCTCAGAATAACCAGAGCAATTTCATGAAGTGGAAGTTTCCACCGTTTATTTGACCTGTCCGGCTTGGGTTCTTTCGCCCTGCGAACTCACCTTCTTTCTTTTCGTTTCGTTGCTGATAGCTACCTTTCACATTTTAATTGGTTGTGTGTTTACAGGTGTCAGTCTAGGTGGTTCATTTTCCCAAGTAGATTACATGCTACCTGAATGCAGGAACCACTTGTTACACTTGTGTCCTCCATTAGGGATATGTAAAGACTTTATTTATTTGAGAGAGAGAGAGAGGGCAAGGGGGGAGAGGGTGGAGGGAGAGGGAGAAGCAGACTCCCTGCTGAGCATGGAGCCAGACACGGGGCATGATCCAAGACCCCGAAATCATGACCTGAGCTGAAGGCAGATGCTTAATGGAAATAGGCACCGAGCTGCCCCTAGATGGACATGGCTTAAGCTCTTGGATTTCCAATATCCTAAATATAATTCTAGCATAGTATTTCTCCCATAAAGGATGGTAACATATAAGAAAAATAAAGATCAGTCCTTAAAAACTCTCAGTGAGGGGCACCTGGGTGGCTCAGTTGGTTAAGTGACTGCCTTCGGCCCAGGTCATGATCCTGGAGTCCTAGGATCAAGTCCCACATCAGGCTCCCTGCTCAGCAAGGAGCCTGCTTCTCCCTCTGACCTCTCACTTCTCATGCACTCTCTCTCTCTATTCTCTCTTTAAAATAAATAAATAGAATCTTTTTTAAAAAACTGTCAATGATTCTATAAATACAGGATGCATTTTCTGTAAATCTATTGAAATAAATTTTGCCACACCATTCCCAATCTTACAGCATGTAACTCTAGTAGGACTGAAGCTGAGCTGAGCTGATTCTGACAAAGTGGAAGCAATGATGAAAGACCTGCTGAGTGTCCCTTTAATTGTGTTTCTCTTGGAAGTAACACATTTCTTGAACCAGCTTTAAAATGACTCTAATTTTCTCTAACTGTTTAAAGTTGGATAAGCATATCTTGTCAATCAGAGAATCCACAGAAGTCACTTCTGAAAACCCTTTTTCTTGTTTCCTCATATACTGTATAGGAGGGCCCCTTCACATTGTAAATCACAAGTTGAAACTATTACTTTAACACTGCATCCTCTAATGTAACTAGCAATTTTGTTTTTCTTCTAAAAGTCCTAAATCTTACTGATTGCTTCAATTTTTATCCTCTCTCATCATCAGCAATAGCTGACATCTTTAATTTTTGATCTAGTTTTCAAAATAAAACACTGATTTACAATTGCATATGTGATGACTAAGACAGAACAATGTTTTGCTAAGGTTGCACAAGCATAGGCCAGGCTCAGTGACTTGCTACTTCTCCCCCAGTTTATGTAATTTTGTGTTTCTAGGAAGTTACAAAATCACTCTGCTAGTCTATGCTTCTAAGGAATACTGGAGACAACCCAAGCCACATCTGTCAGCACTAGGAAACAAAGGTGTATAATTGGGTAGTCAGTTTAAAAGCAGAAATTTAGTAACAGACACATGCAGAGATGTTCAACATCAGTAATCACCAGGGAAAGGCAAATCAAAACCACAATGAGATACCACTTATACCAGTCAGAATGGAAGGTATCAAAAAGACAAGAAATAACAAATGTTGGGCACCTGGGCAGTTTGGTTGGTTAAACAGGTGCCTTTGGCTCAGGTCATGATCCCAGGATCCTGGGACTGAGTCCCATATCGGGATCCTCGCTTTCTCCCTCTGCCTGATGCTACCCCTGCATGTGTTTGCTCTCTCTCTCTTTCAAATTAATAAATTTAAAGGATCTTAAAAAAATAAAGAAAAAGAAATGACAAGTGTTGGTGACGATGTAAAGAAAAGGGAAATCTCAGGCACTGTTGGTGGGATGTAAGCTGGTGCAGCCACTATAGAAAACAGTATGGAAGTTCCTTAAAAAAAACTAAACACAGGAGTACCATAACATCCAGTAATTCCACTTTGGGGCATTTACCTCAGGAAAATGAAAAGAGTAATTTGGAAAGGTATACTCATCCCTATGTTTATTGTGGTGTTATTTACAACAACCAAGGTAAAGAAACAACGTAGGTGTCCATTGATAGGTGAGTGAATAAAGATGTGGTATATGTATATAAAAAAGAATATTACTCAGGTACAGTTGCTAAATGAGAAAGCAGAGAAAGACAAATATCATATGACTTCACTTACATGTGAAATCTAAAAAACTAACAACAGAAGAGAAGCAGGCTCAAATATAGAGAAGAAAGTAGTGCTTGCCACAATGGAAGTAGGTGAGGTGGTTGGTGAAATAAGTGAAGGGAATTAAGAGTTACAAAATTCCATTTAATAAAATAAAGTTGTCACGGGGATTAAAAGTACAACATAGGGGGGGCGCCTGGGTGGCTCAGTGTGTTAAAGCCTCTGCCTTCAGCTCAGGTCATGATCCCAGGGCCCTGGGATCGAGCCCCACGTCGGGCTTTCTGTTCTGTGGGGAGCCTGCTTCCTCCTCTCTCTCTCTGCCTGCCTCTCTGCCTACTTGTGATCTCTGTCTGTCAAATAAATAAATAAAAATCTTTAAAAAAAAAGTACAACATAGGGAGTATAATCATTATTCTAATAACTTTGTATGGTGACAGATGGTAAGTATGCTTATGGTAAGCGCTTCCTAGTGTATATAACTGACTCGCTATGTTGTACACCTGTAACTGATATGTCAAGTATACTTCCATTAAAAATCTTAAAAAAAAAAGAAAAAAATCAATCTTTAAAAAGCTTTTCTTCACAAAGGAAATCTAGATCTGAACATTAAGCAGTTGTGTCTGAACATCACAATGGCAAAACTATAATAACTAGTGAACTGGTAGCTGTCTTTGACAAGGATAGGCAAAACCTGAATTTAAGATAATAGTTGGATATACATTTATAATACATCCATTTTTCTGAGTCTGGGCTCCTATTTCTTCACTGCAGCTCAAAAGAAAGACATTCCTAGGGCCCCTGGATTGCTCCACGGTTGAGCATCTGCCTTGGGCTCAGGACATCATCCAGGAGTTTGCTTCTCCCTCCCCGTCTGCCCCTCCCCCATCCTGTGCTCTCTCTCTCTCTCTCAAATAGAATCTTTAAAAATAAATAAAGAAAGAATAAAGAAGAGGGATTTCTGAGGTGTCTAATATTTTCCATTCCCTTCCCTCTGGCATGCTGTCTTCGCCTGACTAACATGGCTCCACCCTCAGCCCCATTAGCTTCCTGAGGAGTCTTTCATCTCCTCATGTCTCCACCTTCCTCAAGGGCAATGCTGCCCCTGCTTAGGGTTTCTTCTCATTTTATGGGGACCGCGGATTGCAGTAGAGGCTGGAGAAGCTTGCATACCTGCAAAGTCACAAAGGAGACAGGAGTGGGACACTGCTACTGCTGTTAGGTAATGATTACTGCTTTCATAGCCAGCCGGTGCTATAGTATGTGAAGGGCAGAAAACCAGCATATCTGACCGGAGACTAAATCCCTCATCAGCCCGTCTCTCACTCACGTCAAGAGAGCAGCAGTATTTACAGTGTCTTCCTCCATAGAGGACGCCCCATTCCATATTTTCTTTCCCAGGAAATACAGTTCTAGATCCCAGGCTCCTGTCTGACCTATTTGCTCCTGGAAACTAGTCTAAATTCTCCCCATTTCTAGTTAAAGTTTTCTCCCAAGTTCATTTAAGAGCTCTGACTGAAATCTGATGTGACAGAAGTTTAATAAATTATGGCTATTACTTTTATTATCCATGCATAGAGCCATTCATCAATGATATTTTTTTTCTTGGTTCCAGGCCTTAATGTTCTGCTTAGCTTTGTTAAAAAAAAAAAAAATAGCAGAATATATTTAAAAAGAACAAAGCGCATAGCTCATGGATATCCATAAACATTTTTTCTTGAAGATCCCAGACTTGGTTTCTGTGTCCCAGCTTTATGAAATACACAAAAGCAGGTTATGGTTTTTTTTTTTGAAGATTTTTGAAATTTATTTGTGAGAGAGAGCAATAGAGAGAGAATGTGCAGGGGACAGGGGAGGGAGAGGGAGAAGCAGACTCCCCGCTGAGCAGGGAGTCTGATGAAGGGCTCAATCCTAGTACCCTGGGATCATGACCCCAGCCAAAGGCAGATACTTGCCAGAGCTAAGGCAGATACTTAACCAACTGAGTCACCCTGGTGCCCCACAAGAGCAGGTTATAGTTTTCTAAAAACAATGATCTTTAGAATTATATCAAATTTTAAACTTTTACTATAAGTAACACAAGGCTTCCTTATTAACATGTTAATTTTTTAAACTTGTAATAAAGAAGTCTTATTATTCATGAACTCATTATAGAGTTGTGCTACATATAGCCCATGGGTAGCTGAATAAAGTTCTGATATCTGTAATGCTTATGGCACTAGTACTTACACTCTAGATCTATGGGGATTTTTAGTTCCTATTTTCTGTAGTTACGATTTTATTTTTTTAAGTTTCTTGGATATTTTGCATATTTTTCTGTTAGACTGTAAAAAGATTGGAAATCACAGATAATGAAGTTTGTTCATGGACAGGAAACTTCCTATACTGATTATGAAAACATCCCAACAAAATATTAAAAGAAGTATTGGGTTACCTGAAGCCACAAACTCATTTCCTCATGACTAGGTGATTAGAAACCAAATAATAAACTTTAGAACTGCACAATTTATCTTAATTGGCTTTCTATTACAATTTTAATGGCAACAATTCACTTCGTTTTTACATACCTTCTATTTCTCTCTTGTATTTTAGAAATGTACATAAGCTAATTTTTTGAAAGATTTTATTTATTTATTATTTATTTGACAGAGAGAGGGAGAGATGACAAGTAGGCAGAGAGGCAGGCAGAGAGGCAGGCAGAGAGAGAGGAGGAAGCAGGCTCCCCACTGAGCAGAGAGCTTCATGCGGGGCTCCATCCCAGGACCCTGAGATCATGACCTGAGCCAAAGGCAGAGGCTTAACCCACTGAGCCACCCAGGCGCCCCCATATGCTAATTTTTAAAATGATTTTGTTTATTTACTTGAGAGAGGGAGTGAAAGTGTGTGTGAGAGAGAGAAAGTGCTCGAGCTGGAGCAAGGTGGAGGACAGAGGGAGAGGCGGACTCCTTGCTGAGCAGGAAACCCAATATGATGTGGAGTTCGATCCCAGGGCTCTGGAATCCTGACTTGAGTGGAAGGCAGACACTTAACCAGCTAGTCACCCAGGAGCCCCATATGTAAACAAATTGTAATGATCAATTGCCTTTAAATCCATGATTTAAAAAACACTGCACTAGCCTCAGCTTCTTCAGAATGGACACTCTGTCTTATTCAACTTTCATTTATTTGACTAGGCATCATTGCCTAACACTGGTAATAAAATGTTATAACAATAACAGCAAAGATAATGACCATAGTAGTATTAGTTAGTCCTGGGCAATTTTCACTATTAAGCACTGATTTGATAGCTTTACAGAGATTAAATTCATTTAACAGATCAGAACACTGAGGTATAGAGAGGCTAAGTGAATTGTTTGAAGTCATGCACCTATATAGAACCAGCATTCTAATCCAGGCTGTCCACATCCATAGTTGACTTTCAAACCTTCTACCACCACACTCAGTACACATTGGCTGAATGCATCAGTGAGTCCCAATCTAAATGTGCCCTGTCTCCTTTTGTTTCACCGTTGGACCTGTTCTTGGAGTGGGCACTTGACCTTCTCCCTGCATCTCCTATCAGTTTGGATTTTAAATTCTTCATGTACAATATCCTACTCAGGGTGCTCCTTCCCTGCTTTATTCTACTGATGAGTTCCTCAACTTCTTTTACCATCTTCATCTCAAATGTAATCAGCCTTGGCAGGAAGATGGTCACTTGAGTCTTAAATGTCACTCAGTTAACTTCAGATCTTTGCAACCCATTGTCAGGCCCAAGAATACTTAATGATCTTTTAACTTCTCTTTTACTTTAATTCAGTGCAGGGGCAAAGGGGAGGCTTCCCCCAAGATGGGCCACTTTGGCATAAAGATTATTTTGAGTTAAAAGTCATCAAAATGAGGCAGCTGGGTGGCTCAGTTGGCCAAGCGTCTGCCTTTGGCTCAGGTCATGATTCTGGGGTCCTGGGATTGAGCCCTGCATAGGGTTACTTGCTCAGCAGGGACCCTGCTTCTCCCCTCTGCCTGCTGCTCCAGGTCCTGCTTGCGCTCACTCGCTCTCTCTCTCTCTCTGCCAAATAAATAAATAAATCTTAAAAAAAAAAAAAAGTCATCAAAACCCAGCTGATGCTGGAAAAGCTCTCTGTCCCCCCCATCAACTACCAAAATTTACATTGGAAAGGAGAGCATGTACCAGGAAGAGAGCCCCTTTTACCTAAGAACCTTATCTACCCAATAGGGTAACCTTTTTTTTTTTTTAATAAATTAATTTATTTATTTTATTTATTTATTTTATTTATTTTCAGAAAAACAGTATTCATTATTTTTTCACCACACCCAGTGCTCCATGCAATCCGTGCCCTCCATAATACCCACCCAGTACCCCAACCTCCCACCCCCCCCCCCCGCCACTTCAAACCCCTCAGATTGTTTTTCGGAGTCCATAGCCTCTCATGGTTCACCTCCCCTTCAAATTTCTCCCAACTCCATTCTCCTCTCTAACACCCCTTGTCCTCCATGCTATTTGTTATGCTCCACAAATAAGTGAGACCATATGATAATTGACTCTCCCTGCTTGACTTATTTCACTCAGCATAATCTCATCCAGTCCCGTCCATGTTGCTACAAAAGTTGGGTATTCGTCCTTTCTAATGGAGGCATAATACTCCATAGTGTATATGGACCACATCTTCCTTATCCATCTGCACAGCAAAGGAAACAGTCAAGAAAACAAAGAGGCAACCCACGGAATGGGAGAAGATATTTGCAAATGACAGTACAGACAAAAGGTTGATATCCAGGATCTATAATGAACTCCTCAAACTCAACACACTTGAAACAGGCAAGCATATTAAAAAATGGGCAGAAGATATGAACAGACACTTCTCCAGTCAAGACATACAAATGGCTATCAGACACATGAAAAAATGTTCATCATCACTAGCCCTGAGGGAGATTCAAATTAAGACCACATTGAGATATCACCTTACACCAGTTAGAATGGCCAAAATTAACAAAACAGGAAACAACATGTGTTGGAGAGGATGTGGAGAAAGGGGAACCCTCTTCCACTGTTGGTGGGAATGTAAGTTGGTGCAGCCTCTTTGGAGAACAGTGTGGAGATTCCTCAAGAAATTAAAAATAGAGCTTCCCTATGACCCTGCAATTGCACTCCTGGGTATTTACCCTAAAGATACAGATGTAGTGAAAAGAAGGGCTATCTGTACCCAATGTTTATAGCAGCAATGGCCACGGTCACCAAACTATGGAAAGAACCAAGATGCCCTTCAACGGACGAATGGATAAGGAAGATGTGGTCCATATACAGGGTAACCTTTTTTAAAAAAAAAAAAAAATCTCCTTTGGCCTTCTTGTTTAATGCTTTTTCTCTCCTTAGTGTCCTCAGTCCCCTACCCCTCTCCTTAGCACTGGTAAGCTTTATGTTGCCTCACTGTCTTTGGAATTTCTTGTCTGTGTGGATTCCCCACACATACACCTATTAAATTTGATTTTCTCCTGTTAATCTGTCTCATGTCAATTTGATTCTAAGTCCAGCTAGAAGGAGCTTAGGGCAGAGGAAGGTCTTCCTCCTCAATATCAGCAAAGAAGTTCTAATTATAGAATGTAACAAGAAGTTAGTCAACACCCATGGAAAATAAGAAATTACTTCTCTTTCATTTTAAGTTAATATGGCACAAATGATGACCATAAGGTGATTTTAATATAAAAATACTTCCTCTAATAAACCAGTAAGGACTTTGTTAAGTACAGGTGATTTCATAGAGATTTTAAAAGCTTTTATTAAGGCACAGGATATCGTAAACAAAATAACTGAGTCTGAAATATTGAAAATTAAATACCTTAAAAGTCCTTTTGAATTATAATAAAATGTAAAGTGAACCATTAAAAGTCGGTTAAAACTATCATTTTACTAAGAGCAAAGGTAAACAGATTTTTTGCAAGTTTCACAGGTACGTAGGCAAACTTTCTCCATAAAATTTCACATGTATATTTTACTAACAATTTTTTTAAAAGATTTTGTTTATTTATTTGATAGAGATTACAAGTAGGCAGAGAGGCAGACAGAGAGAGGGGGAAGCAGGCTCCCCACTGACCAGAGAACCCGATGCAGGGCTCAATCCCAGGACCCTGAGATCATGACCTAAGCCGAAGACAGAGGCTTAACCCACTGAGCCACCTAGGCACCCTTTTACTAACAATTTTTAGGCTACAGACAATTTTCAAGTTATTTCTGAAAAGACGCCTATTGCCAGTGTCTAGTTTCAGTAGCACAGACACAAAGGATTTGTTTTAAGACACACCTCTTAAATTTAAAAGTTCAAAAACTTAAAAAAAAGGACACACTCCTTGGTGCCAAAGTGATTTCTAGCCTTTTATGTCAGATACTAATTAGTGCCATGGGCAGAAAAATGTGTTGTTATTGTTTTAAAGTGATCATGTTGTTGAACTTGCTTATTAAGGAATGAGGATATACTTTTGTTCTAAAGGGCTTAAATGACCTCTTTAAAAATAGATTTGCAAATTTAAATGTTATTCATTTTATCTGGCCTACATTGGACATTCCTAAAATTAACTACTTAGGAGGCTTCATGAACAAAGTCTGTGCCTGGTTTCCCTTTATTGATTTGACAGTCAAATCACTGGCAGCAGAATTAAAGGTTTTATGGGTGCAAATAAGGTGGTATATAGTATTGACTGAGGCCGTGACATTTACAGTTAGTCTCAAGTGGTAGAGTTTGAAAAGGCTTACATGGGGAATCACTGTTTGTTGATTCTATTTTTATTATGGACAACTTCAAATATGTGCAGAAATAGAATTAATCTCCATGCACTCATCAACTAGTATGAATATTTAGAAAACCATGGCCAATCCTGCTTCAGATACATACCCACCCCCTTCCTCACCTCCCATATTATGTTGAAAAAATCCCAGACATTCTATCATCTGCAAATATTTACAGTTAATCTCTGAAAGTAAAAAATAAGCAGGGTAAAACTGTCACATCTAAAAATTAACAATTCCTTAGTATCAACACATATCAAATAACAATTTAGTGTTCAAATTTACAATCATGTTCTTAACTTTTACATTATAATATGGACTTCTAGTTACAAAAATAGAGTTCTGTGAACTCTTACCTAGTGTTTTCCCCAATGGTGACATATAATTGCAGTAAAATAGCAAAAAAACAAGGAAATCTACATTTGTAAAATAATGTTAACTAGAGTACAGACTTATTCCATTTTCTTTGTTTTCTACTAATATGCATACATGTATGCATGTGAGAGAGAGACTCATCACAGTGTGACTGAGGAGGCCCCAGAGTAGTGGACCTTGCAGAGGGCCCAAAACTCCCACTAAGCTTTGCTTGCTGCCATAGGCATGTCTGAAAATCCCAAGTGATACATCTTTTTTTTTGGATTTTTAAAAAAAGATTTTATTTATTTATTTGAGACAGATAGCATGAGACAGCACAAGCAGAGGAGGGGAAGAAGGAGGGGGAAATGCTGGCTTTGTGGGGCTCCATATAGGGCTTTATCCCAGGACCCTGGAGTCATGACCTGAGCTGAAGGCAGACGCTTAACCAACTGAGTCACCCAGGCACCCAAGTGATACATCTTTGTCTTCTGTCCCACAGCTCCCTCCTCCAAAAGCAGAGACAAAAAGGGGTATAATGGAGCTAAAGGAATGTATTTGTTTACTATACTTCTATATGATACAATTTATTTATATATTCCTTGGTCCTTCTCCTTAGTCCTTTATGCTCCTGGACTAGGGCTAATGCAGGTGGAAATTACACGGTGATACTGCTCCAAGGATACTAAATCAGGAACCCCTAGAGCTGGAATATCATTCTTCCCCTGCCTTTTTGGCAGTAGGCTGCCTGGCCATCATGGCCAGCATTTGTCTGTCCAACCGTAATCTCAGAGGGCTTGGAGAAGCATTTATGAGTAAATGGGATTATATTTGAAACCCCTATTGATTAAGTATTGGGGAAGGCAAATCTCTCAGACAACTAGCTGAAAGGCACCTATAATATTCTCATTTTAAAACTATTTAAATATAGTAGAAATTTGCATTTGAGAATTTGTTCTATAGATATTAACACCATCACAAATTATCGTTCAAAAAACAATGGACTTGGGGTGCCTGGGTGGCTCAGTGGGTTAAGCCTCTGCCTTCGACTCAGGTCATGATCTCAAGGTCCTGGAATTGAGCCCCGCATCAGGCTCTGCTCAGCAGGGATCCTGCTTCCCCCTCTCTCTCTGCCTGCTTCTCTGCCTACTTGTGATCTCTCTCTCTCTGTCAAATAAATAAAATTAAAAAAAAAACACAACAAAAAAAATGCACTTTTGCTAATTGCTAATTACAAAACAGCTCCTAGACATATGACCTATGTTGAGTTTATATGGAGAGGTTAGAATCACTGAAATTATGGCAATATATAACCACTTTAATGGGTAAACATTCAAGTGGGCAGTAGTTTCTTTTTCTGTTTTTAAAGATTTTATTTATTTATTTTAGAGAAAGAGAAAGAGAGCACACATGCAAATGGGGAGAGGGGAGTGGGGCAGAAGGGTTGGGAAAGGGAAGGGTAGATAATCTCAAGCAGACTTTGTGTTCAGCACAGAACCTGACTGGAGTTACATCTCATGACCCAAGGGTCATGACCTAAGCCAAAACCAAGAGTTGACACTTAACCATTAGAGCCACCAAGGTGCCCCTGGGCAGTAGTTTCTAATGTACTTATCTTTATGTTCAATGTTGGGACATTATAGTCATTACTATTAACTAAATATGATATGACCTGTGCAATAATATTATTCACACCAAAGATCATAGTCACTCTGCACCATGAGAACATGGCTACTAAAGTAGAAGAGTAATGCTTGCCTGTATTCCTTACAGCAATACTATGAATGCCAGATTGAGCAGCTCACTCATTTTTACTATTTAATGTGAAGAGGAAGGTCTTTTTCTGTATCTCACTCGTGTGTAGCCACTGCATGCTAGGTGTGGATGTTAGTCCCTTCATTTCGCTTCTATGTGGAATCCTGACAATACTAGGAGGGAGCTGGTGTTACTTTATACTTTGGGATGAAGAAATATGGTATAAAGAAAAAAATTACTTTTGATTTTTACATAGTTAATAAGCTGTTGTGCTGGAATTTGAAGCTAGTTCTTATGTACGTGATCAAGAGCAGAAGGTATAATCATTGTACTTTAATATACCCTAACTCTTCAAATTGCTTTCTTTTATAACTACTACTTTTCACTAAAATGAATGCGACTATATGCATTACATCAAAAAACACAAAAATAGTAGTCCCAAACATTTATATAATACATATTAAGTTAAGTATAATTTCACCAATATCAGGGTTGGTGAATACTTTTTATTTTTGTTCAGTGGTGTATCACTTTCTCTGTTTAATTCCTGTGATTTCTTTCCTTTTTTTAAAAAGAACTCTATTTATTTATCTGTCAGAGTGAGAGAGAGAGAATGCACACAAGCAGAGAGAGTGGCAACAGAGGGAGAAGCAGGCTGCCAGCTGAGCAAGGAGCCCAATGAGGGGCTTGATCCCAGGACCCGGGGACCATGACCTGAGCCAAAGGCAGATACTTAACCAACTGAGCAGACAGGAGTCCCTAATTCCTGCAGTTTCTACCAGACTTTTAAATTAATGTTTTTCGGGGGCGCCTGGGTGGCTCAGTGGGTTAAAGCCTCTGCCTTTGGCTCAGGTCATGATCCCAGAGTCCTGGGATCGAACCCCACATCGGGCTCTCTGCTCGGCAGGGAGCCTGCTTCCTCCTCTCTCTCTGTCTGCCTACTTGTGATCTCTGTCTGTCAAATAAATAAATAAACAAAATCTTTAAAAAATAAATTAATTAATTAATAAATTAATGTTTTTCTCACAGTTCATATTTTCTCAATTAAGAACAAATTAGCAACATCCACAAAAAAAAAAGAAACACTTTCTTGCCAATTTCCCCCTAAACCTATCCCTTCCTCCTCCTATTCCCCTCTCAAGTAAATAATGCCACAGGCATCCTCCACTGCATATGAAAACGTTTTTATCTCAAAATTCACCTACCATTTTATTTTGCTGACCTGATCTGCTATATGTTTCTTAAATTCTCATTTGTCAACTCTTGTATTTGATTCTACCATAGCATTTAAATTTGGATTCACACAGTGATGCTAACTTAATGCAAAAGCTTCTGAGTTGATATACCAGTTTTTAGCTTCTCTCTGTCACCCATCCAACCTCTATACCACCGTCATATTTGACTTCCTGAAACATAGATAGAATTGCCTAATTCCTCTGCTTAACACAGTCCAATATTAGGTCTATTGTCAATAGCATTTTCACATTTAATATGTTCCCCAAGTAGATTTTAAGCTCCTCTGAATAACAATTATATTTTGCTCATATGTGTACTTTCAAAAATGAAAGAATTCATGTGCTAAGTAATTATAAATTCAACTAATAAAAGAACAAATGAGTGGGCAAATAAACAAAGACTGCAAATCAGCTTGAGCAGTGTTTTTTAATATGTTAGTCACAATCTATTAACGGATAGAAGAATCAGTCCAGATATTGCCAGCTAATACTTTTTTAAATTAAGCAAAATAGAATAGGAAGATAGTGGAATGAGTCACATTTTGCAAGGAAAAGTATTATGTAAATTTGGTTACAACTAAGTGTGCACACGCATGTGTGTATTTACCAATCATGATGTAAAATACATTCTCAAATCAGGTTGTGATAATAAAGAGCTGAGGTTCCACAACTGCCCTGACAGTGTGAGAGCTCCACAGACCCACCTGCCATTTTAAGTGGTAAAAATTTCTTAAAAAGACAAACATTTAGGGGCGCCTGGGTGGCTCACTTGTTAAATGTCTGCCTTCGGCTCGGGTCATGATCCCAGGGTCTGGAATCTAGCCCCACCATCAGGCTCCCTGCTTGGCAGGAAGCCTGCTTCTCCCTCTCCCACTTCCCCTGCTTGTGTTTCTTCTCTTGCTGTCTCTCTCTCTCTGTCAAATAAATAAAATCTTAAAAAAAAAAGACAAACATTTAATGTATCTGAAAATCGACCTAAAAGAATACTTCAAATGAAGGACATTTATTCAAGAAAAATGTATTAAAACAAGGTGGGAATTATGAGAGTCTTCGTATTTGAACCAACATCCATGTCCTCCCTCTCCTGGTCAAGCTTAGTGAGATGGACACTCTACTCTAGACTGCTATGGAGAAGAAAGCAGAGTTCCCTCTCTCCCCAGTTCCTGGTGAAAAGGTTTTCTTCTCAGGGGGGTCAGGATTTCAACATTTGTTTTTCAGGTCATAGGCACCTATAGCTGAAGCTAGGATCTGGGTACTTATAACCTGGAGGCAGAAGCTCCTTTCTGCCACACCGCACTCATTAAAAAGGCTATATTTCCTGCAGTGTGAAGTTGCCAACAAAACATTAAGTCTATGCAAAGAAAATGGAAAGTGTAACTCATTCACTGCGGGGGGGGTGGGATAGTATGCAATATTAACTGTCTATGAGAGCAACTAGATGCTGTATTTAATAAAGACTTGAAAGTATCCATTATATGTTCAAAAAACTAAAGAAAATTGTGATTATAGATGTAAAGGAAGGTATGTTGACTATGTTTCATCAATAGAGGAAATAAAGAGATAAAGGAAATAAATTGGAGAGTTGAAAAAAATGGTAACTAAATAAAAAATTCATTGTAGGCATTCAAGAGCAAATCTGCTTTCAGAAAAGAGAATTAGCAAACACACATGTAGACCAATGGAACAGAATTGAGAGCCCCCAAATATACCTGAGCATATTTAGTTAACCAACATAGGACAAGGGAGCCAAGAATACTCTATGGGTAAAGGATAGTCTTTTATACAAATGGTGTTGGGAAAACTGGAAATTACATGTAAAAGAATGACATTGGATTTCTCTCTTATAATACTCACAAAAATTAGCTCTAACTGGATTAAAAATTTAAACATAAAACCCGAAACCATAAAAGTTCTAACAGAAAATACAGGGAAAAAGTTTCTGGATACCGGTCTTGGTAATGATTTTTTGGATATGACACCCAAAGCATAAGCACAAACGCAAAAAATCTATAGGAGGGTCTGTGTCAAACTAAAATGCTTCTACATGGCAAAAGAAAAGAATCAACAAAATAAAAAGGAAACCTACAGACTGGGAAAAATATATTTGCAAACTGTATACGTCATAGGGAGTGAATATCCAAAGTTGTTAAGGAACTCCTACAACACCCCTACAACACCGTAGCAAAAAATAGCAATCTAATAAAAAAAAAATTAAAAAACAGGCAGAAGTGTTGCCTGGGTGTCTCAGACGATTGGTTAGGTGTCTGACTCTTGATTTCTGTTCAGGTCATGATCTCAGGGTAGTGAGATGGAGCCCCATGCAGGGTGCCACGCTGGGCTTGGAGCCTGCATAAGATTCACTTTCCCTCTCCCTCTTTAACTTGCCCCCCTGCCCACCCCACCCCAACTTGTTCTACTAGCTCTTTCTCACTAAAACAATAGCAGCCACCATCACCACAATGCAGGAGCCTTGAATGGGCATTTTTCTCAAGGAAGGCATACAGATGGCCAACAGGTACACAAGAAGATGCTCAACATCATTCATCATCAGGGAACTGCAGAGCAACACCACCATGAGGTATCACCTTATTTGAGTCAGAATGGCTATCATCAAAAAGACAAGAGATAAGTGTTGGTCAAGGGCCAGAATGTGTGCTAGATCCATAAGCTGCTATTGCTTCGTTGCTCTCTTGGTCTCCTTAGCCACACATCTGCTTATTCCAGTCAATTACTACATGAGAGAACCAGCTAGAAATACAGCTTCATTCAAACAGAAAATAAAATTTGAAAAGAATTTTAAACAGAAACTTCATCCCTTTTATCATGTGTGTAAGAGCCCATTTAATTGGGGGGCTGTGTTAAATACAAATTCTACTCCAATTTTATCAACAAACAGTGTTGTGTTTAAGCTGTCACTTCCAGTTTCTCTTAACTAGGAGGCAAAAATCAGGCAGAGTCTTTAAACTTCTTCTGCATCCCTTCCAACTGCATAGTTCAGGGCTTATGGTAGCATATGTGCCATCAGATTTTTGCTTGTTGCTTATTTAAAAGCTTTGGTCTGATAGTGTCATTGAACATACTTTTCCAAGTGTACTTGAACTACATTTGCTTTATTATTCATTATGAAGTGGCTACGTAACCATTTAGAGAAGAATACCCCGTAATGGAAATCTGATTTTAACATGTATTACTGATTTGTATTTTTGATGAAATGTAACTCTTGTCTCTATTAACTCAATGGTTTAAAAGTAGCCTGATTTCCTTAGTTTGCTAATTTTTATTTCCTCGAACTGTTTATGACTGAACATGACTTCAGCTGATTTGTTCTTTGGACTTGCTACCTTGTCATTAAAAGAAAGAGAGAAAGAAAGAAAGAAAGGAAGGAAGAAAGAAAGAAAAGAAAAGAAAAAAGAAGTCTGAAAATCATGAGATATTAATTCAAATGTGAAGTATTAAAAACTGTAGGGGCCCAGGGCAGGATGTCCCAAGGTGGGCTCCTTCGGGAGATAGATTATTTTCAGCTAAAAGTAATCAAAACCCAGCAAATGTAGAGAAGTTCTCTGCCTCCCCCTCTGCCTAAATTTACTGCCTAAATTTACTTTGGAAAGGAGCGCCTATAGCAGGAAAAGGGAGCTATTAACATAGACCCCCCCCCCTTCACCTAAGAACCTTATCTGCTTTGTTTTTGAAAACATCTCTCTCTCTCTCTCTTTTAAAGATTTATTTATTTATTTATTTATTTGAGAGAGGGGGAGAACACAAGCAGGGAGGAGGGGCAGAGAGAGAAGCATATTCCCACCCTGGTATTGAGCCCCGTGTCAGGATCTTCACTCAGTAGGGAACCTGCTTCTCCCTTTCCCTCTACCTGCTGCTCCCTCTGCTTGCACTCTCTCCATCGAATAAATAAAGTCTTAAAAAAAAAAAAACAACAACCTTCTTTTGGCCTTCCTGTTAATGGTCTTTCTTCCCTTTGTCCCCAGTCCTCTATCCCTCTCCTTAGTGCCTGAGAGCTTCATGTTGCTTCAGTCTTTGGAACTTCCATCTGTGTGAATTCCCTACATACACACCTATTAAATTTGAGTTTTTCCTGTTAATCTGTCTCATGTCCATTTGATTCTAAGTCTAGCCAGAAGAAGCATAGGGCAGAGGAAGTTCTTCCCTCCTGAAACTATCTGAACATCCAAGGCAAAACAAAGATGCTCTTGGTCTGATTTTAGTGGTGTTAAGGTACACAGGAATTTTGAGAATAATTGCTACTCTTACTATTTACACAGCTTATAGCATTGGGTGATTTTTATATGTATACACAACTTTACAACTACTTTCTCATACTTGCATCAAAGTACACCAGTCAGTAATAATGTCAACATCATATCAAAGGGTAAAGATGGAAGGCTTTTTTTCATGATTGGTTAATATGTTTTGCTACTCCATGGCTCTCTACCTCATTGAGATGGCATGATATAAACTAAGAACCATTAGTAAACTTCATATTTAACATGTTGATCAAAATATTTAACATAATCTATTGATTAGAGCTTCTTTAGGATTGATCAACTTAAAGGCAAATGCTATAAAAATCTATATGTATTCTAATGGTTGGTATCATTAAAGATAATGTTTTGCTGAAAATGGTAAGTAATGTACATTTGCCTCTAATGGGATTAGACCTGGACAACAGTAATAACTTTCAAATTAGGCATACTATTACAACAGAGCGGTAAGAGGCCATTTTCTATTTTCATTTAGCTTTCCCTGCTGAGAAAAAAGTAATATGTGGTTCAGAAAAAAAAGATATGAACACTATAGTTAACCACTTCTAGGTTGAGTTGTCTTGACTTCTCATTGTATGTGTACTGGGGTATGTTATAAACTTTTTTCCCATAATCTTAGAACCGAACAAAAATCACAATATGAATTGCCTTTAAACCCCAGATAAAATGAATGTTTATATGACTGAATAAAACAAACCCTACAAACTGGGTCGGTTACCAAATTTATGTCATTTAACTTAAGCATTTGTTGCTTTTTCTGGCAACCAACTTAAAGCTCTGGGATAAAAAGTTGTATGGAGAAAGTGTACAAATTCTGTAGCTAATTTAGGTATAACTGATGCATATATAATTATTGGAAAAACTTCATTTTTAAAGTGCATATTTCTAATGTGTCATAAGGCTATTGCACTAAATTAATTTTAGTGAGAATTTTTATAGATAACCTTACATATTTTAAGAAATTTGAATTTGGTCTCATATTAAAATTTTCTACATTAACATTTACACGTGTAGAAAAATTCAAATAATTACACAGGAATATACATGCACCTGCTACCTAGATTCCATAATTAACATTTACTATACTTGCTTATTATATTCATCTATCCATTAATCCATCTTACCATTATTATTTATTAATGTACAATGTATTTTTTGTTTCAGGGGTATAGGTCTGTGATTCATCAATCTTCACAGCACTCAACATAGCACATACCCTCCCCAGTGTCCATCACCAGCCACCCCATCCCTCCCACCCTTCTCTCCTCCAGCAACCTCAGTTTATTTCCTGAGATTGAGAGTCTCCTATGGTTTGTCTCCCTCTCTGGTTTTGTCTTGTTTGATTTTTCCCTCCCTTCCCCTATGGTCCTCTGTCTTATTTCTCAAATTCCTCATATCAGAGAGATCATATGGTAATTATCTTTCTCTGGTTGACTTATTTTGCTTAGCATAATACCCTCTAGTTCCATCCACGTCATTGCAAATGGCAAGATTTCAGTTTTTGATGGCTGCATAATATTCTGTGTGTGTGTGTGTGTGTGTGCGTGCGCGCACACCACATCTTCCTTATCAATTCATCTGTTGATGGACATCTATGCTCTTTCCCTGGTTTAGGTAAATACCCAGTAGTACGATTGCTGGGTCGTAGGGTAGCTCTATTTTCAACCTTTTGAGGAAGCTCCATGCTGTTTTCCAGAGTGGTTGCACCAGCTTGCATTCCCACCAACAGTGTAGGAGGGCCCTTTCTCTGCATCCTTGCCAGCATCTGTCATTTCCTGACTTACTAATTTTAGCCATTATCTCATTGAGATTTTGATTTGTATTCCCCTGATGGTGAGTAATATTGAGCACTTTTTCATGTGTCTGTTGGCCATTTAATCCATCTCCTTTCTAAATGTGCTTTAAGATGCAGAGAGCAGAAAAACTCATTCCTAATGTTAAGTTTTAATCCCTTGTACTCTGCTATAAAAGTGAAGTCCCCTTTGCTATCACAGGGATATGCAGTTGATATTCAATGGGAAATAAAGTGGTTTGTGCTGTAGGTTAGGTTTCAGCAAACCACAGCCTGTGCACTAAATCTGACTGCTATCTGTGTTACTAAATTTCTATTGGAATTTAGCCACCCCTATTTACCCACTGACCTATTGTTTATAGCTTCTCTTGCACCTCAGGGATAGCGTTGTAGCAGAGTCTATGCAGCCCACAAAGCCTAAAACATGATCTGGCCTTTCTACAAAGTTTGCTGACCCCTATTTTGCTAAACTATATCTCCGAGTGCCCCTGTGAACTATAGCATATATATATATATATATTTTTTTTTTTTAACCAAATTAGAATTTAGATTTCCTCATGTTAAAAACATAGAATGGAGGTGTTGATCTGAGACTGTAACTCTAAATTTTTTTTAAAATTCATCATCTCTATATTTCTTCTTCTTGCTCTTTCCATTAGTGAGTCTTTGAACTTCCTTTGCCCCATTTCATATTTATGGGTAGAGTTGCTTATCCTGGAGTTAATTCAACATAGATCCTGTCATGCAAACTGACTTTTAAGTTTAATTAAAATATTCTTTGAAACTTTAAGTCAGTTTATATTTTTCATGAACAAAGACATTCTTCATAGGCCTATCTGTAGTTTCTCTCAATTTAATGCTAGAATTCTGACCTATGCATGGTAAAATATACTATAACTTTTGCCATATTAACTATTGTGAATTATGGAGAAAAGTCAGAATTGTTATATAAGCATACTCACAAATCATCTCTCCCAGTTAACATGTTTCTAGAATACTTTTTAGTGCTTACTATCAAATTTGGGAAACTCTCAATGTAACATTTTTTGGCAAATTTTTATATTTATATTCCTAAGACTCTATACATTTAGTAAAAAGGGGGTACACAGGTCTTGAAATATGTAAACGGTATTCTAAATTGCAATGAAGAGGGGTGCACCGATGGCTCAGCCAGTTAGGCATCTGCCCTTCAGTTCAGGATGTGATCCCAGGGTCCTGGGGTCCTGCCCCATGTCAGGGAGCCTGCTTCTCCTTCTCCCACTTTCCCTCCCCACCCCACTTGTGCTCTCTCTCTCAAATAAATAAATAAAATCTCTTTAAAAATTGCAGTGAAGAGGATCTGTCCCTTATGTATCCATGGTATTAAGAGTAGAACCATAGTCTCAAACTCAGTGTGATCCATTCCCTATCATTCATTTGCTATGACAGAATTTCCACAGAACCTGTCACATTTAGATGTTTTTGCTTGACTGAACAAAACTGTAAATAAGGAAGGAAAGGGAGAGAGTCATTACAATGGAAAAGAAGAAAATACTATATTTATATGTCAACTGTTCACCATATTTACATATTAGTTGATGACTACAAAAAAAATTGAAGATTTGACATAGCACTATAATTATGTGTCCAGCTCTATGGTTTCATTACATTCTCTGAAACTGAGTTTGGGTTAAATGTGAAACATACTGTATTTTGCCCATTTAAAATAATTGGAGACCAAATAAATAAATAAATGAAATAATTGGAGGCGTAAATAAATAAAATCATTAGAGGCCAGCAGCTAAAAAACTTTTTCAAGAAAAAGCAACCATTTGAATCTCAATTTTAAAGTAGAACAGGTAGATTGAGGATGAAAATGAAAACCTGAATAGAAATTTTTTTTCACCACTTTGCCCTAAAGGAGATTTCAGTCACATGGATTTGCACAATAGAGTAAAAGGATTGAGCTCTAAGAGAATTTCATTTTCCAGTCAGAGAAGTCCAAGAAAAGGAGGGAGGGGGTTGCTTAGAGTTGGAATATGTGGGAGAAGTTCCAGAGAAGAATCTGGAGAAGAGCAGCTCTTAAATCCACAGATGAAGCAACATTAATTCCAGGCTGATTCTTAAGCTATTCATGAGCAGAACAGACCCACAGAGGTATAGCAAAGGCTTCAAGAAGTTTAACATATCAACAATTGCCCAAGTATTAGACTAGTTTCTGAGTAACCAATGTGGCAGACCCAAAAAGCATAAAAGAGTTTAGAAAACTTAACTGACATGGGGACCACCACACACAGAATTTGCATTCTGAAACTAACAGGGCTGATTTTCAACTAAAAACACAGAAAAGCAACATTATTCAAAAATTATTATCAGGTCACAGACCCTCAAAACACAGTATTAACAATATCCAAGCCATGGTCCAAATTTACATGGTGTTACAACGTGTAGGAGTATCAGGAGTATGTCCTCGAGACTGTTCAGAAAGCACTTTAAGACTGAAAAATGAAGCAAGCCACTTCATACCATTTACAGAGTTTTATTCAGGGTAACTTACTGATGAGGGAATCAGAGCAGACTGATGTCCTAAGTGGAATGTAGCTGTTTACTACCCCTATTCTCAAGTGTGGACCTCAGTCTCCAGCTTTTATAGAGTGATGTACATGGTGGTGAGGTCACAGGATAGTTCTCTAAAGTATTGCCTTCTGCACACAGAAGGATCCCTACTGGTAGCACCTTCTGATCAGAACAAGCCTTCCCATATTCCAGTCATGGTTTGCACTAGCCTCCATGGGGCCTGGAACATGTAGTCCCAAGGGAGGTCACTGTGTGGGCATGAAACCAATGGAAGGTCAAAGATGGAGTTAGTGTTGTCAGAACTCCTACACTCCATCCCTGACCTCTGTGGCCTGTACCACTTTTACTTGTCATTCTTCTGCTATGACCTAGAGCCAGATATCAGCAAATGGCCTGGTATTCCTGTGCCACAGCTGCAATAATATAAGACCAAAGAAAATACTTAGAACTATGATTCTTCAGCAACTGTGAACTTCAACATAAGGAAAGATACAACAGTAGGGAAGAAGAGCAATGCAACTCTAGGGCAGTCCAAGTGAGCCAGTACCACCCCTGACTTAGGTATTTTCTCTGGGGGAATAATACCACATAGTTTGCCCCATAATAGCCTTAGAGGGTATGTCTATATTGTACACAGGCATCTCATTTGGCAGCCAAACTAACAGCCTTACCTCGATACCAAGCAGATATTTGTGTGTGTGTTGGGCTCTGACTAATGTAGAACGTGGTGTTACTCTTAATACTTGAGGTGAGCCCTCGGCCCTAAGGGATAAGTATACCAAGCTACCTGGGGGTGGGGGGGGGCTGTTCTCCAAGCTAATTTCCAATGAACTCAAGTCTTACTAGGTGAAAGGTTTTGTGGCAATTGCAAAACAAGTCTCTCGCAAATGATAAGCTTCAAACCTGACAATACCTGTGACCATAGCACCTGAGCCTTTAGTAAAGTCTCTGGTTGGTTAGCACCCCAATCCCACTGGCTTCCCTTGTTAACCGAGGCATATAAAAATCTTAATGTCTGTGTTAGATGGAGAATAAAAGGTCTCCTATAATCCAATAAACAAGAGTCTGTAATTTCTTCTTCATTTTAGGGATTGGCAAGGCTTGTAATTTATGGGACTACCTCCAGCCTCACATTTGTCTTACCCTGCTGGATGATGCTCAGAAACTATAGTGGTTGAGCCAGCCCTTGGATCATCAGTATTTATCTCCCAACTTCATGCCTTTAAGTATGCCTGTAATAATGTGACTGCTTCAGACAAGGACAATAAATCAACACAAGTTAGCATAACATCATCTATATAATGATGAGGCACCATCTCCTCTGGTAATATCCATTTTTCCGAATCTCTAGCTACCATCCTGTGACCAATGGTGGGACTATGAAAATACCCTTGGGGCAATGCCTGTGAGACTTACGGTCTTCCACTCCATGCAGAGGCAAATTGGTCTTGGGATTCACATCCTAATAGAATGCTGAACAAATTGTGAGATAGGTCCAGGATATAATGATGTCTTAATAGATGCCATCATTTTTTCTAACAATAAGACTATACTGGGCACCATGGCATTGATGGGCAGAGTAGCTTTATAGAGTTTCCTATAATCTATTATTGGCCAGGTCCCATTACATTTCTTTATAGGCCAAACTGGACTACTGAAGGAACTCTGAGGAGGCATGTTTAGTCCTGCCTTTTCTAATTCTCCAAAGGTGGAGTAGTAATCTTGCTATGCTCCACAGATAGCTTACATTGTTTTATGTTTATTACTGTCCAGGGAACCAGTAGCTATATAGGTTCACACTTTGTATGGCTCCCAATAATGGGTTCCACTACTCAGGTATGCAACCTGCAGTCACCTGTTGTTGTAGTTGGATCAAGATCCTATAAAATATAAAAGCCCACAATATACTCAGGAATGGGGGAAATATGCAGGAAGGGAGCCTGTTGATCTATAGTTTGTCTGACTTTGATCATTTATCCCCCCATAACCATCAGCACCCTTCATTTCTCCCCAGAATTTCAAGGGGTTTCCATAGGAAACGTGTTTGGTGTCTAGTGGAGCTAGTACAGTCTGTTAGTGCAAGACCAGCAAATGGTTAATTCAACAAGGGGCCTCTGTTTCCTCCTTATTACATGCACTGGAGTACAATACTGGCCTAACACCTACTCCCTAAGGAGTAAGGGGTATATCGACCCCTGAAATTCCTCCAATAGGAGAGGGGCACTTGTTGACATACCTAGCTTGAGGCTTCCTTCAAGCTAGGAAGGCTTGAAGGCTTGAACTGCTTCCTCTTAGGCAACGCTCTCTCACCAAGATCATACTGGGTCGTTTGTCTGGTCCTGGTTAGTCTCTGATCATGTCACAACTGTTTATGAGAGAGTTTGATAGGCCCCCTTTCTGCCATTTTACTGTCAACAGGATTCTTTTTTTTTCCACCCATCTATTTCCCTTATGACAGATTCGGTTTCACTTGAGTCAGCCACCATAGCTTCTTTGGTAGCAGTGGGCCAGTCAACCAGAGGAGCAAGGACAAACACTATATCCTTGTACCATGCCCCTGGGGCTCACAGTAATATATGGTCTTTCATACCAGAGAAAGAGAATTCTTAGTCTGGGCTTCCCAAATGCAGAGTGCAAATGGCCTTCATTCCCAGTTCACGTGTAATCTCCTATAGTTCCTCCATAGAGGTCCAGTGCAGTGGATGGGAGGGAACATCCCCTGCTGGACCAGATTAGCCTAATGCTGACATTTATCCAATCAAAGGAGCCAACTACCAGTGATTCTCACCCTTGCCTGTGGCACAGAACCCCTGCCACAAGGTGCATCAATCAGTGACTTAGGCCAACTTTCACATCTCAAACTCACTTAACATAATACCATCTCCCCCCAAAGCCCCTTTGCTCAAAGCAGCTGGTTAATTCCACCAATTCAGTGGCAGAATCCTCCCTCATAATCATTTTCTGAACAGTGGGAACCTTTCTCTATCACCCACAGGCTTACACATGGTCTGGGTCTTTGTCTGAACTAAAGCACATGCTTGTAAGTCAGTCATTCTCCTTCTCCAGGACAAGGTCTTCTGCATCAGAGGAGTCACCATCCCAGGGATCCCATGCCCCAGGGTCTCATCTCCCTTGAAATAAAACAGCTCTCATCCTAGTACCTGGGTGAGTACTTATTGCCCAGCTTTTACAGAGTGAGGGGCATGATGGGGACGTCACAGGGTAGTTATCTAAAGTGACACCATCTGTGTGCGAGTTATCTCTACTAGTTATGTAATGTGGAGTCTTCTGTGTGCCACTTTAGGGAAAATCAGAACAAGCCTTAAACATTCTGGGCAGAGCATACATCAACCTCCATGGGGCCTAAAACAAATTGCCCTGAGGGAAGTCATTGCAGGTGCATGAACAAGATGCAGAGCCAAAGATGGAGTCATTGCTGTCAGCGCCCCTACACTTGGCATGCGAAGAACTAGGAAAATCTGATTAAGTTTAAGGGGAAAGACCATTGACAGATGCCATCTGTGAGATGACACAGACATTGGGATTATCATTCAAAACAGATTGTTATAGCCATGTTCAGTGTTCCATGAGGTAAGAGTGAACATACTTGAGATGAAAATAAAGATATACATTATCAGTAGAAAAATTCAAGCTCTAAAAAAGAATTTCATGGCAATTTTAGAACTGAAAAATTGTGAAATTAAAAAAAATCATTGAAAAAAATCATTGAATGTGCTCAGTAGCTGACTAGAGATAAAGATGACAGTGGAAAGGGTGAATTTAAAGACAATAATAGAAATTATATAACCTGAAGAACAGAAAAACGATGGGAAAAAACAACTCAAGGACCTGTGGATCAATAAAATAATTGTGCATGTGTTTGTGTTGACGTTTTTTTTTCTTCTTTTTAAAGATTTTCTTTCTTTATTTATTTGAAAGAGAGAGAGCAAGCACACAAATGTGTGGGGAGGAGCAGGGGGAGAGAGAGAAATAGAACCCCCCACACCCCCCGCCGCTGAAAGGGAGCACTACACAGGTCTAGATCCCAGACCCCAAAATCATGACCTGAGCCAGGGGTTCTGTGCTTAACTGACTGAGCTACCCAGGGACCCCTGTGTTGACATTTTAATAGAATACCTGGTTTCAGGGAGTGGCTACTGCCAAGTAAGCCAACTGCACTAGACTTCTAATTGAGTTTGAACCTTTGAAATTAGCTTTTTATAAAGCTTCTATAAGACTATTCATCTGTTGAAGGGCATCTTGGCTCTTTCCACAGTTTGGTGATTGAGGCCTTTGTTGCTATGAACATTGGGGTACATATGACCCTTCTTTTCACTACATCTGTATCATTTCTTCTTAATAAGCATTCTTTAATTCTTTATTTCTTTAATTCTTTATTTCTTCTTAATAAGCATTCATTTCTGTATCATTTCTTCTTAATAAGCATTCTTCTCTGTGGTGGTGCAATCTAGATTTATTTTCTTCCCAGTCTTCCTAATCTTCCTTTGGAACTTTCCATGCAAATTTTCTAACTAATCCTCTTGTTAATTTTCTTAAAACTCCAGTTTTATTGTTTCAGAATTGACCAGGCCATGTATCTTTTTTTTTTAATTTTTATTTTTTTATAAACATATATTTTTATCCCCAGGGGTACAGGTCTATGAATCGCCAGGTTTACACACTCCACAGCACTCACCATAGCACATGTACAATAGAATATTATGTCTCCACCAGAAAGGATGAATACCCAACTTTTGTATCAACATGGACAGGACTGGAGGAGATTATGCTGAGTGAAGTAAGTCAAGCAGAACGGTCAGTTATCATATGGTCTCACTTGTGGAGCATAAGGAACAACACGCAGAACATTGGGAGAAGGAGAGGAGAAGTGAGTTGGGGAAAATCGGAGGGGGAGATGAACCATGACTCTGAGAAACAAACTGAGGGTTTTGGAGGGGCGGGGTGGGGGGTTGGGTGACCCTGGTGGTGAGTATTAAGGAGGGTACGTATTGCATGGAGCACTAGGTGTGGTGCATAAACAATGAATCTTGGAACACTGAAAAAACAAAAGTTTAAATTAAAAAAAAAAAACTTCTATAAGACTACTATATAATATTGTTCTTTAACAATATTTACCTCAATTTACCATTCTTTCTCTCATTCATTAATCATTGATTTAAGAATATTTATTGAGTACATTCTGCCAGAATTAATGTGATCTTATATATACGTAGGTATAGCTTGAAAATCGTAGTATGTGATCATTCCTCTTTATAGAAAGGACCTCTGTCAACCTAAAATTGAAAGGAAGTCTTGGGAAATAGAGATTTCCCCACTACTAATGTTCAAACTTAGGTTAGCTTTGGCAGAGAGAGTGTAAAAAATATCCAAGTGTCAGGTAAATAGTTGGATTATATAACCATTTGCATAACTCATGTAATTGGGATGAACTTCATACAAATATGTGAGGTCAGATATTTATTTAAATAATGTATTATTGAGGCAGCCAGTACAATGGTGAGATTAATTTAAAAGTGAAATTGAGGAGCTATGCAGAAGTAATATAAAAAGGAATGTATAAAATTGCTAGATTATATACACAATTGATTATTGACTGACAAGGTTATAACCTGTAACTTCTGGGTTATCCTTTCTGCCAATTATTTGCACCTATACCAAATGAAAATCCATAATTTAACATGTAACCTCATCATGTCTGGGAACATTAATCAATAGTAAATAGTAACTCAAACACAGTTTACTGTCCTAAATAACCTTTAGCTAGATCTGTGACTCAATGATACTGAAAGAACATTAAGCACCCCCCCAACATTTTTTTCTATTATTGGATACACACACACACACACACACACACACACAGAACAGATAAAATGTATGCCAAGTACATTTGACATGTACTTACAGACCTTTAAAGCATGAATTGGAGTAAGTAGAAATATGTGAAACTGGAATTTATATGAAAATGTGGTGTTTATAAACACAAAACCCATATGTGGAAGGCAGAATTCTAATGTGGACTCTGCAATTGCCCCTCTCCCTGTATGTGTACATGCTCTGTATAATCCATTCCTTTTGAGTATGTATAGGATTTGAAATATGATGAGATTTCTCTCCTTGATTACCTGATATCACAAAGGTGAAGAGATTTTGCATATGTAATCAAGGTTTTCAATACACTGTCTTTGAGTTAATCAAAAGTGAGATTATCCTGGCTGAGCTTGACTTAATCAAGAAAGTCCTTTCAGAGAGGATTCAGGTCTTTCCTGATGAGAGGAATTCAGAGCAAGAGAGACTCAAATGAGATTCTTCTGCTGGTCTTAAAGAAGCAAGTGCCATGTTGTGAGCTGACTATGGAGATGGCCATGTGGCAAAGAACTGAGGGCAATCTCCAGCCACTGAAAGTGGCTGTCGGCTAACAGAAAGAAAATGCGGACTCTGTCCTCCAACCACACGGAACCAAATTCTACCCACAGCTTGTGTTAAGTTTGGAATTGGATTCTTCCTTAGTTGGGTTTCCAGATGAGACTGCATTCCAGACAACACTTTGATTTCAGTCTTGTGAACCCCTGAGTGGAGGACCCAATTAAGATATATCTGTACACCTGACTTACATAGAACTGTGAACTAATGTGTGTGTGTGTGTGTGTGTGCGTGCGCGCGTGCGTTGTTTTAACTGGTTAATTTGCAGTTGTTACTAAGCAATAAAAAACTAATATACAAGCTAATAAATTCTAAGGCTGATTTCTCCATAAAGTCAATTACTTGTATAACTATGCCAGGATAGTGTATCTCAACATCTAACAAAGTAAATACATTCCAACAAATGATTTCTTAGCATTTTCAAATGTCTGCTAAAATTAAACATAATCCAGAGTACCAGATTATTCTTCCATCTTGATGTTTTCAATGAATCACACTCTAATTTCAACCCTAGCTTAAACTTTTAACCAAATAATTTTATTCTTACATACAGAAGAAGGAAAAATGTATTTGTTTGTACTTGAGTTATGAAGGTAATAAAGTAACTCCTGAGGAAGAGAAGATTGACCTTTTTTTTAAAAAAAAAATGACAACTGCTTTGAGTTGAGCTCTGTGGAGAGCAGATCCTGAGGTGAAGTTTACCAGGTAGGAGTCTAGTGAGGGGCACATTTATTTTATTTTTTTAAGAGATTTTATTTATTTATTTGACAGAGAGAGAGATCACAAGTAGGCAAGAGAGGCAGGCAGAGAGATGGGGAAGCAGGCTCCCTGCCGAGCAGAGAGTCTGATGTGGGGCTCCATCCCAGGACCCTGAGATGGCAGAGGCTTTAACCACTGAGCCACCCAGACACCCCGAGGGGCACCTTTAGACCAACACACATGGAAGGAAAGGGAAGGAAGCAGGATTGGACAGATGGAAGTTAGGCTGCAAAGCAGTCCCAAAGGGAGCTTTTTTTTTTTTTTTTTTTAAGATTGTATTTATTCACTTTAGAGAGAGAGTGTGTGCACATACAAGACAGCATGAGCAGGGGGAGGAGCAGAGGGAGAGGGAAAAGCAAACTGCAGCTGAGCACAGAGGGGGGCCTCGATCCCTTGGTCCCAAGCTCATGACCACAGATAAAACCAAGAGTCAGACCCTTAACTGACTGAGTGCCCCCCCCCCAGGCACACCCAAAAGACAGCTTTAACCAAGCCATGAATATGTATGCTGCTAGAATGTACCTTTAGAGTTGTCAAAAGTAGGACTGATATGGCCAGGAATTTACACACCTACATTGACCTCGTATGTGATGTAGATCTGCCTGGAAAAGGATGTAACTTTAGAGGACATAGCTCTCTGCAGTTAAGGCAATTCTGTAAGGAACCGACAGCCAAAGGCATGTTTTGCACAGCACTTTCAGCCAACTGGGGATTATATCCAACATTGAAGAGGTATCTGGGTACATTATCACAATATTCCTCACAACTATCCTATTCAGACATAAGCTTCTACTAGTTTTATGTCAGTAACTGATTCTGAATGCCTCCATTCCTCCCCCCCCCCATGTAATTTATCAAAAAATACTTTATAAGATGTTAGGTTAGGAACTGTATCCTACCCTTTATACTTACATGCTGATACTGATTTCTGAAATGCATATCAGAGATATTCCTTACAATAACAAAATTTAGTAGCCCTATTAGAGAGAGTATTTATCTTGGGACTAAGAAAATGCCATGTCAAAGATCAATGATTCAACACTTTTAGGTCTGCCTTTTTAAATTGCCAATATCTGGTATCTAGGATCAAAAAATGTAATCACAGAACTGATTATCTTAGCTTGCACTTCGGAATCCAGAAAGAAAAAAAAAAAAAAGTACGTGAACTGAGAGACTGTAGCTATTCATGCCTTTTGACATTTATTTCAAATGTCAAAAATTATTTTTCTTCATATTATCACTGCTTCTACTCATTTTCAGTCAAAATAATCAAGTAAGCAAGGCTATTGATAAATCGTATTTTCAGTGAAATTGATTGTGCAACACGCTCTACATGCATAGCAACTTGGTGCATGGCAGCTGAAAAGCAGATAATCCGTAGAATTTCATGTCAATGTTTACACTTTAAAGAGCAGGATCTCAAAATTCCCTGACAGTTTTTCGGACTGTGATTCTTCTTCTGTCTATTAAAATGTATCAGAAGTGACTTTAGTACTGATGTCACTTTTGAACATATCCTCAGAAAGTTTTAGCTACAGGCATTTTATGCTATTCCCATCTTTTTTTTTTTTTTCTATTTTAAATTTTTTATAAACATATATTTTTATCCCCAGGGATTATGGACATTGGGGAGGGTATGTGCTTTGGTGAGTGCTGTGAAGTGTATATTCCCATCTTTTAAATAAGAAATTAGAAAATAAAATTATTGATCTGACTACAAGCACACAGTGTACCCCTACTATTATGTTCTTTGTTCTTTAAAAATTGGCTTATAAGAGTAACTTTGAATCCCCTGTTCCCTATAACGCTCTCAATATTCATTGATTTTTATCCTTGAGGTGGATATATTTATTTAAAAATATGTATGTAAAAAAACCACAAAGTAAAAAAAGAAAACAAACCCAAATTACCAAGCAAAAATAAACAAACACGCTCACTGATTCTAGAGGCACTAAAATATCTTTTTATCTTGTTTAGTTTTATTTATTTAGCTCATTTTATAACTGTCTGACAAAGACTGTTAATACAGGGCTGGTATTTCAGTCCCCTGTTGCATTCTGTTTATTGTTAGTGGTAGCAGTATTATTGCCGTGCAAGAGTTTACTCATCTGTGATCGCTAGAGCACCCTACTCCCTTTCTGTCCTCTCTTCGTATTCCATCTGTTCCTTACCCACTCTGTATTCAGTGTTTTGCAGAAGACTTCATTTGTCTCTTCCAAAATAGAGAAATACATTTTACCCCAGCAAATCTCTTACAAACCTTTTCAGGAAGATTTTCTTTTCTTTTTTAATCAATGGCATATTGGATTCATACTGAAATCTGACTTTAGGGTTCTTCCATAATGCCTTCCTCTCCCAGGTGCTAAGATCTGCTTTCTTAACTGGTTAGGGTATATCCTTTTGGTGTTAGTCACTATTCTAGAAAAAAAAAATGTAGTTACACTTTCCAACTATGAAATGCAGAGGAATGTTGCTTTTTTAATCATCATTAAAGCAGCCATTGTAAGAAACTGTTTCCTGTTTCCCAATGACACTTCCCACAAAAAATCTTATCCATGCAACCTCTAATATTGTTGTGTTCACTCCCATTGTTCACAGCAAGTCCAAACCTCTGTACTGCTTTTCAGAGCCTTCTAAAATTTGACCTCACACTAATTATCCAGCATTATTTACCACTCCTACTCCTCCTTCACACATAGTCTCTGTTGTCAACAGACAAGGTTCTTCCTATTGCTTTACAAAATCACCCCAATCATTTGTTTCTGTTTTGTTTTTTTTTTTAAAGATTTTATTTATTTGACAGACAGAGATCACAAGTAGGCAGAGAGGCAGGCAGAGAGAGAGGAGGAAGCAGGCTCCCTACTGAGCAGAGAGCCTGGTGCGGGGCTCCATCCCAGGATCCCGAGATCATGACCGGAGCTGAAGGCAGCGGCTTAACCCACTGAGCCACCCAGGTGCCCCTCTGTTTTTGTTTTTGTTTTTAAAGATTTAATTATTTTTGAGAGGGAGAAAGAGAGAGAAAGATACAGGAGGGGCAGAGGGAGAGGGAGAATCTCAAGCAGACTCCCTGCTGAGCACAGACCCATCGTGGACTCCGTTTCACAATGGAGATCTGGCCTGAGCTGAAATCAAGAGTCAGATAGTCAACTGAGTGAGCCACCCAGGTGCCCCTATTGTCACTTATTTTCATTCTTGCATTTTCGCTCATGCCTCCCCTTTTCACCTCACTTTTTTTTCCCCAATTTCCCCTCTGCCTATCCAAAGCCTACTCATTTTTCAAGACTCGTTTCTGTAGTGAAGCCTCTGTTGAATACTCTCCTTCTGAAGCTCTGATGAAAATCATGATCTTCTCTGACATTGCATTTGCTATACACTCAGTAATATCTACAGTAATATTTCTATTGTTCAAAACAGTATGTATAGCTTCACTTTTGGAACTGACATTCAGAATCAGTTTATGACACACATGCATATATAAACAAACCCACGCAATTAAACTGATTATATTAGAGCCCTAACTTATTTTTGAAATTACCAAGAGCCTACTTTACTTAAAAATGCCTATAAAATATGAAAACTACTTGCTAAAATATTTCTAAAGCATTAACTTGCAGTTGGGAAGCAGATCTAAAGGCATAGTTCTTATAGTCCTTATGCTGTAGATATTTATAGTTTGAGCGCTAATAAAAAAATTTGATTTCACATCAGAATATGACAGAGGTACAAACTGCCACTCATAGTGGGGACAGAAATGGAATAGGCTTCTTGGAGGAGATAAACACAAATTAGATATTGAAGGGTAAGAGACTGATAAAAACAGACATGTGTGAGTCAGAAACAGCATACATAGATGCAGAAAAATTATGCAGTGAGTGTGTCAAAATGTGAATATTTCTCTTTGGGTTTCTGTATTTGAGAGTAGTAGGAGACAATTTAGTTCAGCTGTGGGCATATTATGCATAAGCTCAACTGGCAGACTGTAGTGTACATATGCAATTTTTTTAGTGTTGCTGGCTGTGGGGAGATATTAAAGATGTTTGAGTAGGAGAGCATTGATTGCTTATTACAAAAGCAACAACAACAAAAGAACAACATGATCTCAGGGTTGTGAGATCAAGCTCTGCCTTCAGCTCTGTGCTCAGCAACTTGTGCATTAGGGAAGTTTAACCATGGCTATGACATGAGTATATTATCAATGTAAGAAAGAGACACCTAATAGAGATTGAAATTTCATCTTATAGGTTATTAGAAGCAATAGATAATGAAGCAGCAACCAGAGAAGAGCCTTGGGAATGAAGAGGCTGTATCAATAAGAGACACCAAGTGTACATGCCGACTGACGCAAGGAGTGCAGCCAAAACTGTCTCTACATTTTTGAGCTGTGTGAGTTGTAAAATGTTGGTACCATTAATGAAGGTCAGAAACAGAGAAGCAGGTAATGATTTTATTTATCTAGATATGTTCACTTTATTTTTGCTGAGACATCCAGAAGAATATATTTGGTAGCTTGGACTTAAACAAGTGACAACTAAAGATTTATATTAGTATATACATATGCCTACATGTCACAGTTAAGCTCTTTATTGTACATGGTAGGTGAAATTTATTTTAAAAAAGAGACAACATTTTCCAAGGTGCAGGCAACATGTTAACCTACTGTTTTACTACTATTCTAAAAAACCTTGCCCAATTCCAAGGCCAAAATATCAGTTCCTCTTGGTTTCCACTTAATTTCTACTCAGATAACTGAATAATATAGGACCATCACATTCATATTTTGGTATTAAATTGGGGACAAGGTAGGTTAGTTTCTGTTGCAGTTGGCAACAGACCCAAATCAGACTAGATTAATTAACAAAGTGTATTTTTAGCTCACATTACTGTAAACACAAGAAGCAATTTAAGCTATGGTTAGATTTAGAATAAAAACAAAGTAATCAAGACTGAGTTTCTTTTTATCACTTGCTTGCCATGTGTAAGCTCCATTTGAATGTTACTCAATGTTGCCCAGCATCTCCAGTTTCCTCCTTCCTGGGGTATTTTGCTACACCTCTTAGTTTCAAGCAGATAAGTAAAATGTTGGTGGGGTCCTGGGTGGTTCAGTCAGTTATGCTGACCTTATTTTGGCTCAGGTCACCATTTCAGGGTTGTGGGATGGATCCTGGGCTGGGCTCTGTGCTCAGTGGGGAGTCTGCTTGAGATTCTCTCTCCTCCTCCCTCTGCCCCTACCCCCACTAAAATAAATAAATAAATCTTAAAATGAAAAGAAAGAAAGAAAGAGAGAAAGAAAGAAAGAAAGGGAATATAAATGTTGGATATAGTATGGTAAAGTGAGTGTGGCCACAGGAGGATATGAGAACTCTGAGGCTTGAAAGGAGAAAGCTTATTATACTCACAGATCCCAGAGAGGGTGTCACTGCTTGCCATGCAAGGCCACAAGGAAGCTCCAGATTTTGGTCAGGTGGCAAAAGACAGGAACAAGAGAAAAGGAAGGTAAGGCAGAGAATATAGTTTGAGATTGGCTACTTTGAATAGTTATGGCAGGATTTGGGCTGTAAGGGAGATCTCTAGCTATCTGGTACATGGCTCTGGTATGATTTAGGGTAGAAGAAATATTGGCTTGTGTGTGAGAATCAGATAAGAAGGTGGTTGAGACCATAGGCACAGGATTATTTGATTTGTATAAGGAAGGCATGCCCTCGGCTGGAGCACTTCGCTACCCCTAAGAAAGGGCTAGCACTGGGAGGGCAAGTCACTCTCTGGCCGGTAAGATTTTAGATGTCAAAACACGATAAAATACAGGAAGTAAAAATCATTTTATAACGGCAACAACAACAACAAAAAAACATGAGTAATGCACAAAGAGAACATTTCTTTTTGCTGGCATTTCCTACAAAAATCTTGAAATTGACTCCTTTTTTTTTTTTTTCTTTTTGCTTTAAACGGATGCCTACTGCTGAAAAAAAAAAAAAACTTTGATCAAGGGAATGTAAGGTACTGCCAACCTAAAACTGAGGCAAGCTCCAATGACCAGAAATGGAGTTTATATGGAAATAGCGAAGAGCCGCAGCCTGGGGAACACATGTTGCAGCGAGCTTCAAGCTAGTTCAGCGAGGGTTTGCGGAGGCTGCATTTACCCGTAAGGAGCGCGAAGGTGTGTGCGTGTAGTGGGTGGAGTTCAGCCAGAGTCCAAGCAGTAAGTTCATTGGCTCTACAATGGGGAGAGATGCTTGCTGGATGTTCATTGGTCAGGAGCTATGTCCGGGTCTTCCATAAATCAGGCACTTAAGGAAATGAGTCTTTAAGGTCTCAAGTTCTGTTGCTGTGAGGGCGCGTGCGTGCTTCTCCGTTTGGCAGCCTCCAGTTCCATTTTGGATACAGATCCTTTCACGCTATTTGATTCTTTAAAGAAAGGTCAAGCCCCAATTAAAAATAAAAAATAAAAACAGAAACAGCTGAGTTGGTCAGCATAACGACGGCATAGGTCGTCTCTCCTTTTTTGCCCGTCGTTGTAACAACTAAAATTCGGTATCCATCGGTGAACAAAGTGCCTCTGGGCAAGTTGGGAGATTTAGAACTCCGCGGCAAGGGTCCCGGTGGGCGAGCGGGCAGGATCGTCTCGCCAGCCCGTGCGAACATCCGGCTTAGAGGTGCATGGGCCTGGCTGTGGGTCCCCCCGGGAGCCAGCAGGAGCCTGCGAAGCGCTGACTTGGGACATGTCATGGAGGACTCAGCCCTCATGCAAGCCCTGGTCTCCTGAGGACCTGAGGAGAGATTCCCCGCTCGGCTGGAGCTCAGCGAGAACAACTTTGAACGCAGTGAAAGGGTAAGAGGCACTTTGCTAGCGCCCGGCAAGGCGGCTGGTGGGGAAGGGTGCCCGGCTTCCCCAGCGGCAGACCGTGCTGCTGGAGAAACCTCTTTCTCTGCGGCAGCACCCAGAGTGTTGAGATGGGTCCTCCTACGACTGGGACGGGGGAGGGGGGGAGGGTATCAGGACAGAGACAGGTGAAAAGTATCCAAGAGCATTAATGGGGCGTGGTTCCTGCTGACTGTATTCTGGACTCTGGAGGGAAGCCCGACCGTGAGCCTCTTCTTCAATCCCACGTGATTCACGAGACAAGTGATGGAACCAAGCCCAGTGCAGCCTCAGACTTAATAAGTGGTCCAAAAAGTACTTGTTTCTCCCTTCTGATTTTAACCCCCCAAATCCTACCTATTCATCCTCTCTCAAGTTATGTGTAACCGTCCCTTCCCTTCTAGGCCCACTGCACCTGCCGTGGTCAGACACAGCATGCCTGGATTGCTGTACCTTGTTACCCTCCTGTGCATTCAGTTTGTTTTTCTTCGTATCAGGCAGATTCAACAGACTTGTGGAGATTCTCTCATCCCATGCAGTGGAGATCATGTCTTCCTCAGCCTGAAATCCAAATCATTCAAGGCTTCATCCCTTCCATGCACCATCTTGTCTCCACAGTTTTGCCCCCATCTGCCTGAAACCCAGAGCTTGGGTCAGAGTCAGTCTCTCACCCAGTACCTTCGCTTGTGCAGTTCAGTTTGCCTAAAGGACACTTCTCTCACACCTGCTTAGCAACACACGTTCCACCTTTCAGAACTCTGCTCGGAATCTTCCAGCAGAAAGTTGTTTAGATGTCAGATGTTTTCCATCTGAATTAACTTCTTCTTTCCCAGTTCTTTGTCTCTGTGCTTTACATCACTGTAGTTGTCCCACTGTCTCATTATCACTTGGGAATGAATGTTTCCCTCACTTTATTTCTGAGCCCTTGGAAGACAGGAACTTAATCATCTTCGCATCCACCACATTACCTAGTGTTATTCCTTACCATAGCATTCATTAATTGTCTTTTTACTTGAAGTGGATTTAGCATTTGCTTCAAAAGCCCTAAGAGAATAGGAAACCCACTCTTGGACGCCAAGAGTCTCCTTATTAGTATAGTTCAGTGCTCTTTCTACCTACCACATAGTTGGGACTGGTAAAAGTAGTTTCCAGGATATTACCACAGATTTAAATATGTTTATCAAAAACACTGCTCATAATTCAGCTGGGAACAATGCCCTGCCTAGTTTGATTCTCTGTCTTACCCCACTTTTCCTCAGTTGGGCAAAAACACAGGATGAATGAAGTGAGCCCACCCAGTTCCCCAGTTCTGCCTCAGTGGTTCAGTGAATCCTCTGAGAATGACCTCTTTTATCCAACTCCCCGTCACTCTCCCACTTGTGCGTGGAAGGAATTCAAATAGGCACTCTTGTCTGGTTTTGCTAATGCCTTTGTTACTGTCAGGCCTCTCCTTTTCTGTGCTTTGAATAGCCTTTTCCAACTGACACCTTGATAATCCGCCTGGCTCTTGATTTTATTTCTCCTATTGACATCAACCCCCAGTTTTCATTGTTCGTTTATAACCACACTGGTTTACTCCCAGCACATCCACACTCCTTAAAGAGGAGTGATGACACAGTAAGAAGAGGGAGGCATCTGGGGCGCCTGGGTGGCTCAGTGGGTTAGGCCGCTGCCTTTGGCTCAGGTCATGATCTTGGGGTCCTGAGATTGAGTCCCGCATCGGGCTCTCTGCTCAGCGGGGAGCCTGCTTCCCTCTCTCTCTCTGCCTGCCTCTCCGTCTACTTGTGATTTCTCTCTGTCAAATAAATAAATAAAATCTTAAAGAAAAAAAAAAAAGAAGAAGAAGAGGGAGGCATCTAAACTTCCTATCATGCACACAGAGATGATATGATTACTAGAGATGCTTGTTAAGCCTGACAGCATCAGTCGTACCTGCACTTAGCCCCTGTACCCAGAAAGTATTTGTCAGTAGCAACTTTTTAATAGAAAAGCTGCTGAGAGAAAAGGATGAACAGTGGGCATTTAATTTTCTGTATGAACATGTGAGAGAAAGATGAAGAAGCCTTGACATCCTTGACTAAAACAGAAACAAGTTGGGGATTGAGACAAAGGGATGGAAACAAAGTGAAATTCTAGCCTTAATCCGGTGGTCTAGAAGGTATGTCCTCAGGGAACACTCTTTCGATATTTGACATCATTTTCATTTAAAAGACCTTTTTGTACTGGATTTATATATGGGTCCAGAGAGAACAGAGTGTGAAAATAAATTGAAGACGAAGAATCAGTTATAAACCATGTAAAGACCCATAGCAAAGTAGAAAATCTCCTGGAGATAAAGGGTTGACATGGAAAAGCACAGCAGTGTGCTGAACAGAGAAATAATCATTCATGGAGGCAAAGATTTCTGAGGATCATGCAATGTTGTGGCAGTTTTATTATTCTGCATAGCCTGTGTGCATTAGTTTACTAAAAAAAAAATTTTTTTTTATAATCTTTATGTACTCAGCATAACAGAAGGTGTCTGGTGTTGGTATACAGAGACAATTGAAACAAAGTTCTGGCTCATGAACTTGCTGTCTGCTCTGCAAGTGGAAAATGATGATCTTTGCTAATGTCAGTGTATGATCTCTTTGCCTACACTTTTGTGATGTAAACCAGTGTAATATCCAATCCCAAAGAGACTTTACAGTTCTCTCCTTATTATCCAAGTTATGACCCTTGTAACCTTAATTTGGGAAGAAATTTCTCTTCCTATGCATTATTCAGTCTTGCTTTTAACTTGGTGAGACCCTGTAAACTTGTCTCTTGAGGGATAGTCCTGGTTCTCCAGACAAAGACCTGCAGGGCAATAAATTCTGCTTGTTTTTTTATCAGCACTGGTGGTCTTTGCATTTTGATCTGGCGCTAGTGAACCTTTCTGTGCATACACTAGGGAGTGATTATTATATAGACAAGAGATGATCAATCAATTTTCAGTCATGTTGCATTGAGAGAACACAGGACAGTAGGATAGGTTAATGGGTTGTGAGGTATATCTTATAAAGGTGATTTTTATAATACATATACGTGGCATTTTCAAGGTATTCATCGAGAAGATGAATAAATAGTACACATTGTTTTTACATATTCAATATCCAGCATTTTAAATTTCTTTGCTGTTTTATAAAGGCAATATACAAGGGTCATTCTTGAATTCCAGAATAGTCCACTGAGTTGACTGATGTGGGGAGATTTGGCCAACTTCAATGTCAACAGCGTCTGGCAGTAAGGGAGAGAAGTAAATCAATATCATAATTTTAAAAAGGTGGGAATTTCTGTTGTACTTGGAGAGTGATTTTGGATTCCTCTCTCCACTGGCAGGCATTTGAAGTACAAGCTGTTCTAATTAATATTTATTCTCAAATGCTATCTATCATTAGAACCATTTGTAAATATCTTTCAATCTTTATTTGTTTCAGAATATTTGGGCTTTATATTTCTCTAGTTTATAAATTTGATATTTGTCTGTCTAAATGGTCCCCAGTGTAGTCAGATATGAAGAAATATCTGAATCCTCCGGTCAGTCACAAGATACCAAAGGTGTCAAGAAGACACAAGGCAAGGTCACAATGTCAAATGCACTCTGCTCCCCCTATCTTTTGTGGATTATTTTAATGTTAGAGCGGATTTGAAATTCGATCCAGAGTTTAAAATTTTCCCTTGGCAATTTCTCTTTGTTTCAATTTCTCATAGAAACATTGGTCAGAATGTCTGTCATTTTATAGCTATGGTCCTAGTTGTTAACCTATGGAAAAACACCATCAGCTAATCCTTGAAGATTCTCCAAGCACAATCGGTCTTTGTTTTATTTTATTTTACTTTAAGAATCCAGTGGTGTTGGAAAAGGATTCTGGGGGAGAAAACTATTGCACTATAGTCTTTCCACTATTTCTTAGTCTAGCACTTGAGAATACCAGTGGCTCATAAAATCAAAGGGCATAACATCATTTCAGAGACTAGAGCAAGTTGAATGGGGAGGAGGAGGAGTAAACAGAAAGAGGTCTAATAATGTCCACAAACTTCTTCTTTATCTCTGGAGTGCAAGGAACATGCTATATAGTGTTTACATTTGTAGCTTCATATGGTAAAAGCAGTCTGAAAAAGCAATAAAAAATTTTACTAGGAGTTTCTTATTTGAGGACCACAATTTGCTTACTAGCAAGTGAATTTCCTGCAGAATGGAAGATAAGATTTTCCTGGAAATTTGGGAATTTTACGTAAAACTTACACTATCCTTTAAGATAATACATACGCTGTTTTGAGGTGTTTTTGTGTGTGTGTGTGTGTGATGATTTGGAATTTGTAGATTCTTTGAACGTTGGTCAAGTATCTATTAATTCACTCACATGTTTATACCTTTTACTTAATAAATAGGCGTTAAGTGCTGCTCTGAAATAGCTACTGTACCCAACTTTGAGATATAAAGACAAATGATCCCTGATCAGATCTTCCCTGCAAGTCCCCCCTGACTGGTGGGGAAGACAAGTATAAACAGATAGTTTTCAGACCACCTAGAAGGTGCTATGATGGAGACCTTGGTGTGGAAACACAGAGGTGGGAATCTGGCTGAGGAGCAAGGAAAAGCTTTAAGGAAGGCATTACATTTGATCAGGATATTAATGGAGTTGGGAGTCATCCACGTATGGAATGGAAGTATGAACTCTCAGGCTGGCATGCCCAGGGACCACTAAGCAATAGCTAGAGCTCATTGGGTTGAGGAGTGACAGGAAAAAAATGGGAACAAATATAGGTGGGAACAGAGGAGGTTCGGTAGTTGACATTCTTAGTTCAGGAATAGAAATAGTTATATGGAATTTAGAACACGAGTTGGATTCTGATATAAATTTTGTGAGTTGTTATAAGTCAAAAGCAAAGCTAAACATGATAATGCTTATAGGAAGCTTATAAAAGCAGTGGTTCTCAAACTCTAGTATACATTAAAGTTATCGGAGTTGATGGCAAAACATGCAGTTATAGGGTTCACTCTCCTTCGTTCTGATTCAGTATATTTGGGTCTGGATGCAAGAATCTACATTTTAACAAGTACTCCAGGTGACTCAGAGATTCACATGTTAAGACAAAATATTGAATAAGAGAAGGGCATGGATACAGCTCTGAAAAACAAACATTTAAAGAGCAGTGAGTGGAGAGAAGAGGCGGTGGTGGAAACTGAGAAGGAACTGGTTGGAAGGAGAAATATCTAGATCCTGCTCCTGAGGTAAGGGTCTAGCATCAGGGGTGCTGCCTCTGCTGAGCCAACCACAGCGAGTCATAGATTCTACACAGACTGGACAAGGTGAAGTATTTGCCCCTGGGAAAGGACTGGTTAAGGGGAGACTGTAAGGAGTCTGGGGAAAGTTCTGACTTTTATCTAATTCCCCTGTAAACACTTTATTGACATTTACTTGCAGTAAGAAAAACTGGCATTTATTTAGGGTCTTTCTTCTGACAAGTCAGTATTAGAAGGTTTGTGGCAACCTTGTTAGTCCTTTTATTTCTAAAAATGTCTTCATTTTGTCCTTTTGAATTACATTTTGCTGGGTATGTAATACTGGGTTCATAATTGGTTTTCTGTCTTAACACTTTCAAGCTATTATCCCATTTTCTCTGCCCTGTCTTGTGGACAATGAGAAATATACTGATTATCAAATTGCCGCTAACATTCAGATGAACTGGGGCGCCTGGGTGGCTCAGTTGGTTAAGTGTCAGACTCCTGATTTCAGCTCAAGTCATGATCTCAGGATTCTAGGATTAAGCCCTGAGTCAGGCTCCCTGCTCAGTGGGGAGCCTGCTTAAGATTCTCTCCCTCTCTGTCTCCCTCTGTGCCTCCTACCCCTTCCCCCATCGCTCTCTAAAATAAATAAATAAATCTTAAAAAAAAAAATTTAAATAAACTGAGTTCATTTTAACTTATTATTTTTTTTTTTTTTTAGGGACTCCTGGGTGACTCAGTGGTTAAGCATCCCACTCTTGATTTTCTCTCAGATCATGATCTCAGAATTGTGAGATCCAGCCCCACATCTAGTTCCATGCTGGTTGTAGAGCCTTCTTAGGAGCTTAGGATTTTCATTCTCCAGGGGAGAGCTCCGAAGTGGCCTCTAGGGGCAGAAGGCTCTGCCCCTCCTTCCCCACCTCTTTTTAAAAGAGAAATGTTTTCTTTTATCCTTGATTTCCTCAGATTTGTCTATTGTGTATCCAGTTATGGGTCTATTATGCTATTATTTTATCATTAGTATTCTGCCTGTTACTCAATGTGCACTATTAATTTGAATACTCAGATCTCTCTTTAATATCAAAAACTCTTAGCTAATACCTGATCATATATTCTTTCCCGGCCATTGCCTGCATTCTCTATATCCTAAAACATGTTTTCAAAGAAATTGGTGAAATTTAAGTGTAAAGAATCTCAGTAGGTCTTACGGGAATCTTAACCGCTTCTACATGTATTTTCTCTCTTTTATCTTTTTGCAGTGGTGGGTGAAGAGTTCCGTGCTATCAGTTAGTAATAATCTCTTAAGTAGGGTTCTGTTTAGAATGTATCCAGTGTTTTATTTTTATTATATTTTTTGTTTCCGATATTTCAACTTGATTCCTTTTTATGCTCACCTTGTTTTATGTATGTGACTTCTTGTTCAATATTTTATTGCTTGTTTCATGAATGTTATGCTCTCATGCCCAACCATGCTTATTTTAATACGTTTATGTAATTATTCCATGACATTGATCATCATTAGAAAGTAACATCTGTCCTGATGTGGGTTTTTGGGTTCCTCCTTAGCATCAGATTTCTTTTTTTTTTTTTAAAGATTTTATTTATTTTTCAGAAAGAGAGAGAGAAAGCACACAAGCAGGCAGAGAGGCAGGCAGAAGTGGAGAGAGAGGCAGGCTCCCCACCGAGCAAGGAGCCCAATGCGGGACTTGATCCCAGGACACCAGGATTATGACCTGAGCCGAGGGCAGCGGCTCAACCCACTGAGCCACTCAGGCATCCCAGATTTCTTTCTGCATTTTAGAATTCTATATCATAGGCTTATCTCTGGCAAACATAGTTTCTGTTTTCATCTACTGGGCTCCTTCCTCCCTAATGAAGGTCCCCAAACTACTTCTGTGAATGTCCTGGGGCCCTTAGTTGAGAAGCGGCTCTGTTAATGAAGGTTTGGGCCTCCTCCCTGGTGGGGATGTGAAGGATTTACGGAAATGGTTAGTGAGCCTCAGGCAGCGCTGTCCTGAGGCCATGTCCATATCCTCAGGCTTACAGCGCCTGGCAGCTCCATAGAAGTTGTTGCCCCAGGCAACAGTTGTCAGTGTTTTTCACCCTACTTTTATGACTCGTAGCCCCTGGAATTAAGCACTGTGGCCCAGTCCATTTTTCCATTTCACACTGAAGCCTCTTGTCCTTCTTTTCCCAAAGGGTTTGAATTTATATCTCCCACTGCCAGTTTTGGATTGTGGATCTTCACCATTTACAGTTCCAGTTTTCTGTTTTGTCTCTGGCCTATGAATCGATTTATCTTAGTTAAGGTTTTTGGATTCTTTCATTTTATGATTTATCCATCATTGCCAAGTTTGTTGCTCATAGATGGAACTGGAGGGTATTGTGCTAAATGAAATAAGTCAATCAGAGAAAGACCGTTGTCATAGGGTTTCATTCATTTGTGGAACATAAGGAATAGTGCAGAGGACCAGAGTGGAAGGGAGGGGAGAACTGAATGGGAAGAAATCAGAGAGGGAGACAAACCATAAGAGACTCTTGACTCTGGGGAAACAAACTGAGGGTTTGTGTGGTAGATGGGGGATGGGGTAGCTCAGTGATCGGCTTAAGGAGGGCTCGTGATGTGATGACTGCTGGGTGTTACAGGCAACTAATGAATCATTTTGAACATTATATCAAAAACTGAAGATGTACTATACATTGGCTAATTGCATTTAAATTTAAAAAAGAGAAGGGGGTACATCAAAGTAGGAACATAGTGTTATTTTTACTGGTATCTCTGGGTTAATTGTTTACTACACATCCCATTAGAGTTTTGCCAAATTAATTAATAAAGGAAATCCAACCACTTTCAAGTGGAAATGGCTATAGAGTTTCCAGAGATTGACACATAGATGATGATCAGTTATTAAGTTCATTTTTGTTCTGTCCAGGGGGTGCTTAATGTGGTGTCTCCTAATTGGATGAGGCCCCCAAATGTGGGGTGAGGATTGATCAAGAGGGGGAAAATAATTCACCTGAGGCAGAACAGAGGAGATAGAAGGTCACTGAATACACTGCAAGGGAGCTGTGATCAGGATGGCAAAGGAGAGACAGTCTGCCTCAAGGCACTGGCAGGGGGCTGTTTTTAAAGAGGGAAGGTAAGGAGGTATGGTAATTTCTCCTTTTGTGGTAAGTGTGCCTGGTTCTTAGTAGCCCATTAGTTAGGGTCTATGGATATTTTGAGGTGAGTCACCTGTCTGTCTGTATTTAGTAAGGGGGTTGGGACCACTTTGGGCCCTTCTGCCTTGATCAGGTTTCCATTGTTTAGATCTGTTGTTTAAAAGGGGCCTCTTCTTCACCACTTCCTCATATCAGGGAGATCATATGATAGTTGTCTTTCTCCGCTTGACTTATTTCGCTAAGCATGATATGCTCTAGTTCCATCCATGTTGTCGCAAATGGCAAGATTTCATTTCTTTTGATGGCTGCATAGTATTCTATTGTGTATATATACCACAATGAAACAAGATGGAATTGGGAGGGAGACAAACCATAAGTGACTCTTAATCTCACAAAACAAACTGAGGGTTGCTGGGGGGAGGGAGGTTGGGAGAAGGGGGTGGGATTATAGACATTGGGGAGGGTATGTGCTTTGGTGAGTGCTGTGAAGTGTGTAAACCTGGTGATTCACAGACCTGTACCCCTGGGGATAAAAATATATGTTTATAAAAAATAAAAAATTTAAGAAAAAAAAAATTTAAAAAAATGAAAGGGGCCTCTTCACTTAACATTTTAAGAGTCATGTAAAAATTTCCAATTCAATCAACTGGGTAAGGACATTGAAACTGTTTCTTTCTCATCAGCTATCACTGAGAAGAGCCATGGTCTCCATTTTAGGATTTAGTTAAGTAATTTGCTATGCTCTTTTCTGCCAGAGCTAACCTATTTTCACTGAATATTAAATTTTTGGTCTTTGTATCTTTGCTTATAAATTAACATGTTCTGGAGTAAAATTATGTTGTGAAGCCTTAATATATTGTGTTTTATAGAGCTTTTAAACTGAGGCCTTATTTTAAAATTATATCTACAAGGAGATATTTCTACTAGAAGAAGCACTTCTTTAATCTAAGGCAAAACAGCCAATGATCTAATTTGAGAGTTAGGCCACAGTTAGTAGTTAGATGAATGAAGACTATATTGATGGATTAATTAACACCAGTGGACCTCAGCTAAGAAGTTCCCCTAATACACCCGAGGTCACTGACCGCAGGTTGGGAATCCCATGTCTAGGCAGACAACAGGGCCCTGTTCCCTTTGTCTTCCCATCTGCTAAGATTTCAAGGGGATAGTCTTACTCAGCTTGTCTATTTATTGATCTTGCTCCATCATCTGGCTGAGGATCTTAACCCCTCTCTAATGATTTTTTTTTTTCACTGCAGAAATTTGCAGTGGGGCATGGTTGTCAGGGACAGGAGATTGAATGTTGAAAGAGTATGAGGGAGGTACTAACAGGAACTGATGAATCACTCTCATCCCCTATTACCGATAAAGAAATTTTGACATCAGTATAACAGAGAGAAAGAGAGAGAAGGCATCCTTACTCCATGTGTAAACTATGTAGGTAGTGGTATTTTTCAGACACCAAGAGAGGATTCATCTAAAGTCATCTGCCTCATTCGTGCTTATAATTCTCTCCTTACCAGTTTGTTTATGTAGTGCATCATAGTTTTCTAAAGATAAATATCACTGAGCTCTAGATCCGAGTCCTCAATATTTGTGTTCATCCTCCTGCATAGCCCAATAGTCATTTGGATTACGGGCAGGAAACTGACCTAGGGGAAAAAAACAGTATATTCTTTTTCTAGGAATTTGACATTGGGACGGGAGAATCTATTTTGGTATTAACTACTCAAGTGAATTTGGAAGCTGTGAGATGGCAATGTAGGCATCAGTGAATGATGAAAAACATTAATAAGGCCCTATTTCAGATAGAGAAATAAGGCAGATGTACACAAAGAGACAAACGAGAGATGATACAGCATGTCTTGCTTATTGATATCATTCCAGTGGCTTGTTCATGTTGTGGGGAGGTCTGTCTGTATTGCTTATCCTTGGGTTTCATGTGTGATACCTGCATCCTTCTGGCAGATTTCTCCTTCATACTTAAACTTCAGGCACTAATTCTTTTACTCTGAATGAGTTTACCGGATAGATTTTCTTGTGGATCTGTTTAAAGAGAAATCACAAGAATACTGGTGTATGGGTAAGGGATACAGAAGTTTCATGGCCTCAAAGTCAGACCAGGTCAGGGTGAGATGATGAAGGATATAACCAGATATAGAGAGAACAGATATCTATGTTGTGTCCTTTTTATATGTATCTGAGAGAAGGGCTGTTTAGTAGAGTTTTATGGTATTTTCAGCCAAGAGAATCTTGATATTACTCATTCATATTATTTCTATATAGAGTTTGTATTATAATTGTAAATGCATTGTGAATATTATTTTTTTAAAAAGATTTTATTTATTTATTTGACAAACAGAGATCACAGAGAAGCGGGCAGAGAGAGAGGAGGAAGCAGGCTCCCCCCTGAGCAGAGAGCCCAATGTGGGACTCGATCCCAGGACCCTGGGATCATGACCTGAGCTGAAGGCAGAGGCTTTAACCCACCGAGCCACCCAGGCGCCCCTGTGAACATTATTTTTTAAAATAAACTTTAAAAAAATTACTTAAATAATTATTACTTAATTATTAATTATTTATTTAATCAAAGTTTTATTTATTTATTTATTTATTTGATGATTATTACTTAATTATTAAATAAAATTACTTAAATACTTAAGAAATAAACTTAAAAAAATTAAGGCAACTGTAGAATCACATGCAGTGGTAAAAACAAAAAAAAGAGAGTCCGTATACCCAGTTTTGCCAGTGGTAACTAATGTAAAATGTTGGGGTCCGGGAGCCAACGGCCAAGAAGGAATTCTTGAGGCATCTTTGGTGCCGAAAAGGTGGTTTTATTAAAGCATGGGGACAGGACCTGAGGGCAGAGAGAACTGAACTGGGGTTGGGAGGAGTGACTGATTATACACTTTCAAATTGAGAAGGGAGAAGCCTCTAAGGATTTGGAAGCAAGGATTCCAGGACCTTGGGCTAGCTGCTGTTAGGATAAGGTCACTTACTACTAAAACCTTAGTCACAAGACCCTTCAGTTGTTTATCAGTGGACAATCTGCTTAAAGGAGGATGACTGCTATTGGGGAATAGAGATAAGGGAGTTTCCAAAGCAATTTTTTATGTTAAAGAAGACTTACAGGGTCCTGGAGATTTGGCTAATGTGTAGCTAAAATTGCCTTTTGCCTTAAGCAAAGTATTAACATTGAGGCAGTTGAGTTCCTGGAGGAAGTTCACCTTGGCTTATCTTAAGTACGAGTCAATGGGCTGCAAAGGAAATTTAATTTTTTTTCTACATTTTTATAGAAAATGCCTGTGTTTTCCACATTACTAACATCTTGCAATATTATAGTAGAATATCATAACCAGGATACTGACATTCATACAGTAAAAATACAGAACATTTCCATCATCACAAAGCTACCTCATGTTGCCCTTTATTTATTTATTTTTTAAAAGACTTTATTTATTTATTTGACAGACAGAGATCACAAGTAGAGAGGCAGGCAGAGAGAGAGAGGGGGAAGCAGGCTCCCTACTGAGCAGAGAGCCTGATGCGGGGCTCGATCCTAGGACCCTGAGACCATGACCTGAGCTGAAGGGAGAGGCTTTAACCCACTGAGCCACCCAGGCACCCCTCCTGTTGCCCTTTAATGGCCAAACTTACTTCATTCCATTCTTAGCCTGTCTTTAAACTCTGACAACTACTAATTTATCCTCCATTTCTATAATTATATCATTTCAAGATGTTACATCAACAGAATCTTCGTTATGTGACCTTTGGGGATTAGCTTTTCTCGCTCAGACCAATTCTCTGGAGATTCATCAGGCTCCTATATCAATACTTTGTTCCTTTCTGTTGCTGAGTGGTATTTCGCCGTGTGGGAGTGCCATAGTTTGTGTCACCATTCTCCCGTTGAAGGACATCTCAGTTGTTTCCAGTTTCGACTGTTACAGAGGAAGCTACTGTGATCTTTTAGGTACAGGTTTTTATGTGAACAAAAATGTTCATTTCTCCAGAGTGAATGTCCAAAAGTTCAAATGCTGGGTTGTACGATAGTTGTATGTTTAATTTTATAAGAAACTGCCAAATTGTTTCCAGAGAGGCTATATATACCATTTTATATTTCAACCAGCAATGTGTGTGTAATCCAGTTTCTTTACATCTTCAACCTCATTTTTATAGTCATTATTTTTAGTTGTACCATTCTGATAGGGGTATTGTGGTATCTCATTGTGGTTTTAATTTGCATTTCCATAATGTCTAATGCTGAACATCTTTTCATATGCTTGTTTTCTCTCTGAGTATCCTCTTCAGTGAAGTGTCTTTTCATGTCTTTTAACATTTTCTAATCAGACTGATTTTTTTTCCAGTTGTTTTTCTACTGTTGAGTTTCGAGAGTTTTAATACATTCCAGATAGTAGTCCTCTGGGCAGAGAAATGGTTTGGTTGCAGTTATTTTCTTTAAATCTGAAGCTTGTGTTTTCATGCACTTAACATAGTATTTCACAGAACAAAAGCTTCTGAACTTGATGAAGTATGAGTTACCTGTATTTTCTTTAATGGGTTTCTTTAATAGATTGTGCTTTTAGTGGACTGTGCTCAACTGTGTCAAGTCTGGGAATTCTTTGTCTAGCCCTAGATCTCAATGATTTTCTCCTTTGCTTCTTCTAAAAGTTTTATAATTTTAAATTTCACATTTAAATCTGTGATCAACTTTGAGTTGATTTTTATATATGGTATGAGACCTAGGCTGAAGTTCATTTTTGATCTTTGCCTCTAGGTATCCAATTGCCTCAGCATGATTTGTTAAAAAGGTAATTTCTTCCCCGATTTCATTGCTTTTGCTTCTTTGTCAAATATCAGCTGAGCAGCCAGCATCTCCCATACTTCTTTGTAAAATAGCTCCCAACAATTGTACTTAAATTGTTGCTACAAACTTTGCAAAAATATGTTAGATATAGTGTTCTTTAAAAAACAATTATTTCATCTTCCCGGATCATAAACTTACTCACCAAAATAAAATAGCCAAATGCTTTGATTAAATTAAGCTTAGAATCAAGTGTAATACCTGTAATTCTATAAAAAAAAGTCTTAGTTTTGACACAATATTTATTTCCTTTCTTAGTCAATAATAGCATTTTTTCTACAGTGACTTTTTGTACTGAAGTAAATGACTGAAGAATGTCTTAATTGTCCACCCAGTTCAAAGTTAGTTGCTAATGAAATAACTCCTTTATAAGTAACTACAAATAGATCTGCTGATCCATGGAAGATTCATCTTTAAGGGGACCCAATTCATTTTCTGCCTTTGCCATTCCTATGGACATGAAACATCTGTATTCTACCTTGTTGCAGCCATTGCAATGCTGAGAGTGGCACCTGGCTCGTAATCATATGTTTTAATGGCACAGATGACACATTTAATAATATGTCAGTGCTGTGATGTGAAGGGCAGACACTTCTCAAAAGAAAAATGATACTCGGGGTGCCTGGGTGGCTCAGTGGGTTAAACGTTTGGCTTCGGCTCAGGTCATGATCCCCGGGTCCTGGTATAGAGCCCCACATTGGGCTTCCTGCTCAGTAGGGACCCTGCTTCTTCCTTTCCCTCTGCTGCTCCCCTTGCTTGTTCTCTCTCTCTCAATCTGTCAAATAAATAAATAAATAAATAGATAGATAGATAAATAAATAAATAAAATCTCTTTTAAAAATAATACTCAAGAATGTCTTCTGGTGTAAAAGTTAACTCCAGGAACAAGGGTTTGCTCTATTTCGAAGGTCAGAAAGGCAGTGCTGAAAAAGCATTCTGAGGTTTCCAAAGATAAACAAAACCCATGACTTCAGTTTTATTCCTGGGGATTAATTCTCTGTGTCATTTTGTATCTGGGACAACAGAGGACATGCAAAACCTTAGCAAAAGCAAAATGTTACATCTCAGCAGATATCTTCATGGTTAGAATCTCTTGGGAGTCTAGAGCACCCCCCTATCTTGTGCGCCTTTGTAGGATAGCTCATTCCAGGTAGAAAATAGTCCCATCCAGAGTATGGCTTGAAAATAGAGGCTCTACCTTTTGTCTGAGCCTGCAAATAATTCTTTGACACAGTGATAGAGTATGTGTGGAAAAAAAGACAATTATCTGAAAAAAACTTATGAAATTAGACATTTATTTTCCTAAATCTCAGGGAAAAAAAGATGAGTATTAAGCAAAATTTTTCCAACAATGGATGACTCTAGTAGTTACTTAAATGATGGCCTTTAAGGATTTGTGTAAGTTATTATGGCAAGAAGGGGTGTATTCAGGCTGTTAATTGTTTTTAAGTTGTTAACTTGTATGGTTAAGAATAGAAAATTAGGAGTTGTATGACTGAGTATTCAACTCAAAATGTGGGTCATGAGATGTTGCCGCATCTCATGTGGCATTTTATAATAAAAAGAGATGTTACTAAATCTACATTTAAGCATACTTGCTCCTGAACACAATCTTTATTAAAAATATATTGCCCATGTAGAATGTTTAGAAATATGACCTGGTAACTCAGCAAATCTTTCATTCTCTGGGACCAAGTTCGTACACTTTGAAATCAGCCTGTCCAAAAATGTCAGTTTGACAGCGCGATGGTTTTGGAGAGAGATGGTTTTTACACTTACAAAATATATTTTAGTAAGTAAACAGATCATAAGTGTAAAGCAACCTGAATTTTTACACACTGACATCCAGATGTAGAACATATCCAGTGCTCCAGGAAACTCCCTTGTGCCTTCTCCTCGTTAAAACTCCCCCAAATTTTGGGGCACCTGGGTGGCTCAGTGTGTTAAGCCTCTGCCTTTGGCTCGGGTCGTGATCTCAGGGTCCTGGAATCGAGCCCCACATCGGGCTCTCTGCTGGGGAGCCTGCTCCTCTCCCCTCTGCCTACTTGTGATCCCTCTTTCTTTGTCAAATAACTAAATAATATCTAAAAAAAAAAAGGAATTACATAGTTTGTACTCCCTGTGTTTGGCTTTCCTTTGCTCAATATTATGTGTGTGAGTTTCATGCATGTATTTGCATATATCATATATTTATTCCTTTCATTGCTGAGTTATATACCATTGTATGACTATGTCACATGGATTTATCCATTTGCTGGTGGATGGACATTTGTGGTGTTCTCAGGTTTTGGCTGGGAAGATCATTTTTGTCCATGCATTTTGGTATACATGTGTACACATTTCTGTTGTGTATGTAGCCAGGAGTGGAATTACTGGATCCTAGGGCATTTGTATTCTAGCTTTATTAGTTGCTGTTAAATGGTTTTTCAGAGTAGTTTTACCAGCTAACCTCCAAACAGCAGTGTACAAGAGTTTCAGTTACTCTGTATCCTTGCCCATGCTTGGTGTTGCCAGTCCTGTTAATTTTAATTATTCTGGTGGTAGTCTAGTGATATCTCATTGAGGTTTACACCTGGAATCTTGATGACTAGTAATGTTGAGCACCTTTCATACACTAATTAACAATCTATTGGATGTCATATTTTTAATATAAAAAGCATCACAAAGTAGATGTTTCTGTTTTTCTTCATAGATTTTAGATTTAAAAAAGCTGTCAACTCACAAAATTTCCTGAAACTATTTATAATTATCCCAAATTAATAAACCTGAAGAAAGTAAACCAGTATTACATTTTAGAAAGCCAGAAGTCAGTGGAAAGATAGTACTGTAACTGCCAAGTTTCCTCTCAGGTAGCTCTTCTTGGCTTTTTGCTTTTTATTCTATGCTAATCATAGAAAGTCCAGAGTATAGTTTCTGTCACAAATAATCAGAGAGACACATTATCACACCACATAAATCAATTATGTCTCAAAATATGATAACTGTTAGAGCAACATAAGGGTTAGGAGTTTAGGATGAGATTTCATAAGACATGTTGAGTGGTGTTTTATTTGACACATATAGGTGTTTTATACTTTTAGATTTCTGAGTACTGGATCATAACTGCATATGAATTACTCATAATGTGTATGAATATGTATGTGTAATACAGAGAACTATTTAGAGACACATGCTATTATAAATGAACAATCATCTAAAAGCTCTTGATAGTTCATTAAGCTTCACAATTTGTTGTAGGCACATAAATGACAAAGACTGTTCACATTTCTGAAAGCAAGAAACAGTCTCAATGAGACTCAAGTCTTTTTGTTTTTTAAGATTTTTAAAAATTTATTTATTTGAAAGAGAGAAAGAGAGCACAGACAGGGGGAGCGGCAAAAGGAGAGGGAGAAACAGACTCCCCATTAAGTAGGGAGCCTGATGTGGGGCTTGATTACAGGACCTTGGGATTATGACCTGGGCCAAAGGCAGACGCTTAACTGACTCAGCCACCCAGGTGCCCCATGAGACCAAAGTTCTAAATGAGGGAAGAACTCCATACTCTAGCATGAACACTGAGTTAGGTGGTTGTGTTTAAATCCTTACAGTAAGTAATCACACATCCTTTCCTAGGACCACCAGCCACTTAGTTGCCCACAAGTGCTAAGACTGTGTCACTATCACTGGCTACATTTATAGAAGTAAGTTCAGCCAGTAATGTGCTTGCTAGAGACCAAATGTTTGTGTCTTCCCAAAATTCATATAATGAAATCCTGATCCCCAATGTGATGGCATTTGGAGGTGGGGCCTTTGGGGGGTGATTAGGTCATGAGAGGAGAGCCCTCATGGGTGGGGTTAGTGCCTTCATAAGAGAGATTGTAGAAGGATTCCTCATCCTCCTGCCATTTGAGAACATAACCAGGAGATGGGTGTCCATGAGCCAACAAGTGAGTTCTCACCAGATACTAAATCTGCTAGATCCCGGATCTTGGACTTTCTAGTCTCCAGAACTGTGAGAAGTAAATGCAGTTTAAGCCACCCTGTGTCTGATACTATGTTCTAGAAGCCCAGGCAGACTAAGAGAGTGCTTTTGCCTTAAATCAGATGAGTTTGGCGTTAATTGAAGCAGATGAATGATAGCGATAGTGAGTTCTGGAGTCAGACTTGAGTGTGTGTCCTGAGAAAATCACTTAATAACTGTCTGATCCTCTGTTTCCCTCATGTAATACACGGAGGGGTAGAGGTTTAGAATAATTTCTATGAAGCCCCACCATCAATTGCCAGGACCTTTCTGGAGCTGAGCATTTGAAAATACTAGCTAAGTAACAAGAAACATAAGGCATGTTGGACTCATGAGAGTGTAAGGAAAGGTGACATTTGGAAATAGAAGAAGAAGCCAAGAGCTAATTTTCTTCTCCGATGTGCTTGAGCTATAAGGACACAACCAGAGTTCCCTTTGCTGTCATCCCATGTGACTACCACCCCCCTCCCCAAGATGCTGATAGCACTTTTTTTTTTTTAAGATTTTATTTATTTATTTGACAGCAATCACAAGTAGGCAGAGAGGCAGGCGGGGGTGGGGGGAGGGAAGCAGGCTCCCCACTGAGCTCAATCTCAGGACCCCAGGATCATGACCTGAGCTGAAAGCAGAGGCTTTAACCCACTGAGCCACCCAGGTGCTCCACTGATAGCACTTCTTTTTTTTTTTTTTTTTAAGGTTTTATTTATTTATTTGACAGAGAGGAATCACAAGTAGATGGAGAGGCAGGCAGAGAGAGAGAGAGAGGGAAGCAGGCTCCCTGCTGAGCAGAGAGCCCAATGTGGGACTCGATCCCAGGACCCTGAGATCATGACCTGAGCCGAAGGCAGCGGCCTAACCCACTGAACCACCCTGGCGCCCAGCACTTCTTGAGCCTAGAAGCCATCAGGGTGTCTCTCAGAGTTGAAGTGTACTCCTTTCCATCATTATGAAAGAGAAATTTAATGGACAACAGGGAAAGTGTATGCTGCTGGGCCCTTGGGGTTCAGAGACTACAAAATCTAGGGCAGAGAAAAAGGGTCAGTCCTCAGTACCAGTTCTCAGAAAGCCAATGCCATCCTATAGTCCTCTATTATTTGCGGGTTTAAATTGCATGGGGCTTGAGGAACAACTTGGCAGAGAGTTCCCTGGGTTTTCTTATCACCTCTGTGTATCCCAGTCCCATATGGGATGCTTACAAAAGCCTCCAACCCAGAACCACCACCAAGCACAGACAAAAAAGAGCCTGTTTCTCCTAGGTAAAGGCCTAGAAACGGGGTACGTTAACAATGGAAACTGTTTTGGTAATAGCCACTTTACTCCGGCCAAAACCCCGTGGAACAATGGAAAAATTGTACCCCTCCTCCACTTCTCCCGGAGGGCCAAGTGCAAGCTAATCTTCCACTCTCTCACTCCCCACGGCACCATGGAAATAGGCGACAGCCCTCTGAGACCCTCCCAACCTCTAGTAACAAAATATTGTAGATCAGCCCTCTACTTCCTTCTTTTCTAGTGGTGGAGGGGCCTAGTGATGAGCTTACATAATCACTCAGCCTCAACCAGACAGTGAAAGTAAAGGTTACACATTAGTGGAGAAGACTGTGTCAGCAGAGGAAAAGGCTAGCTGAGCTTCCACCTTAACTGCAATGAAGGAGATGTGAGTGTTGCGCTCCACTTTGCAGGGGTGATGTCACTGGGATCTAGTGGGAAACTGAACACAACACCCACTGGGACCTCATGCTACACCTCGAGAGGTGTAATAAATTCCAATCTAAAACTCACAATTTATACAAAAAATAGCTGAAAATGGTCGTGGATTTATGTACTTTTATTTTTTATTTTTTTTAAGATTTTATTTTTAAGTACTCTCTTACACCCAATGTGTGGCTCGAACTCGCAACCCCAAGATCAAGAGTCACATGTTTCACTGAGCCAGCCATGTGCCCTGAAAATGATCACAGATTTCAATGTAAAACTTAAAACTATAAGACCTTTATGAGAAAACAAACAGGAGAAAATCTTCAGGATCTGGTCTTGGTGAACAGTTGTTCAATTTGATACCCAAAGCATAATCTGTAAAAGGAAAAAGTGATAATCTGGACCTCACAAACATTAAAAACTTTGCCTCTGTAAAAGACCCTGTGAAAAAGATGAAAGGCAAGCTCAAGATGAGGAGACACTATTTCTAAAGAACATATATGACAAAGCAGTATCCAGAATATGTGAAGAGCTCTTAAAACTCAACAGAAATAACAGAAACAATCCAATCAGAAATCAGGTTGACACATAAACAGACATTTAACCAAAGAGATATTCAGGTGACAATGAAGCACAAAAAGTGTTTGATATCAGTAGCCATTAAGGAAATGCAAATGAAAATCACATTGAGCTATCACTACATATCTGTTAGAATTTCTAAGATTTAAAAAAAAAAGTGACAACACCAAATGTTGAGAAAATGGAACATACACTGTGCTAGAGGAAGTGTAAAATTGTACAGGCACTCTGGGCAACAATTTGGCAGTTTCTTACAAAACTAAACATGAAACTACCAGATTGTTCTGCAGTTGCCATCTCGGTTATTCATCACAAAGAAATGAAAACCTATGTTCACACAAAAATCTGCAGACAAAAATTAAGAGCAGCTGTGTTTGTAATAATTGAAAATGGAAACAGCCTAATTTTCTTCAACTGGTGAATGGTTAAACAAACCAGTACTTTTCGTACAACGGAATACTTCTCTCCAATTACAAGGAATGATCTATTGATGGAGGCAAAAACCTGGATGACTCTCTAGAGCGGTATATGAAACAAAAGCACCAATATCAAAAGGTTACATATGGTATGATTATATAACATCCTTAAAATGACAAAATTATAGGGATGGATAACAGATTAGTGGTTATCAGAGGGTTGTAGTGTTGTGGGGAGAGGGATTAGGAGTGATGGCACTGCTCTGTATCTTTATTGTGATGTTGGCTATTCAAACCTACATATGTGACAGAATTGCATAGAAGTAAATACACACATACACACACACACACGCACACACACACACACACAAATGAGGGCAAATTACATTGAGGAAATCTTCGTGGGGAGAGAATACAGGTAATATTTCAAGAGAATAAAGTTTTATAATCTTGGTCCTTATTACTCAGATGGTGAACCTGAAACCAGCATAATCAGCATCACTTGGGAGCTTTGAGAAATGTAGACTCTTTGGCCCCACCCCAGACCTACTGAACCAGAATTTGCCAAATCCCTGGGTAATTAGTATGCACATTCAAATTTGAGATGCACTGTTCCATTCTTTGTAACAAGAGTTAAAAGCACACCTCCCAAGTCTGTGGGCACTCTGAGTGTAGGCACTTTGTCTTCTGCATTACTATGACTTTTGCCTACTATAGTGCATGGCATCTTGTAGATACTCACTACATCATTTTTTAAAATAATTTTTCAATTTTTTAAATAAACATATAATGTATTATTAGACCCAGGGGTACAGGTCTGTGAATCACCAGGTTTACACACTTCACAGCGCTCACCATAGCACATACCCTCCCCAATGTCCATAACCCAACCACCCTCTCCCTATACCCCTCCCCCCACCGGCAACCCTCAGTTTGTTTTGTGACATTAAGAGTCTCTTATGGTTTGTCTCCCTGCTGATCCCATCTTGTTTCATTTTTTCTTTTCCTACCCCCCAAGTCCCCCACGTTGCATCTCCACTTCCTCATATCAGGTAGATCACATGATAGTTGTCTTTCTCTGATTGACTTATTTCGCTAAGCATAATACCCTCTAGTTCCAACCACATCGTCGCAAATGGCAAGATTTCATTTCTTTTGATGGCTGTGCAGTAGTCCATTGTGTATGTATGTGTGTGTGTGTGTGTGTGTGTGTGTGTGTGTGTTTATCTCACATCTTCTTTATCCACTCATCTGTTGATGGACATCTAGGTTCTTTCCATAGTATGGCTATTGTGGACATTGCTGCTATAAACATTTGGGTGCACATGCCCCTTCAGATCACTACGTTTGTATCTTTAGGGTAAATACCCAGTAGTGCAATTGCTGGGTCGTAGGGTAGCTTTCAACTTTCTGAGGAACCTCCATGCTATTTTCCAGAGTGGTTGCACGAGCTTGCATTTCCACCAACAGTGTAGGAGGGTTCCCCTTTCTCCGCATCCTCGTCAGCATCTGTCATTTCCTGGTTTGTTAATTTTAGCCATTCTGACTGGTTTGAGGTGGCATCTCGTTGTGGTTTTGATTTGTATTTCCCTGATGCCGAGTGATGTGGAGCACTTTTTCATGTGTCTGTTGGCCATCTGGATGTCTTCTTTGCAGAAATGTCTGTTCATGTCCTCTGCCCATTTCTTTTTTTTTTTTAAAGATTTTTTTATTTATTTGACAGAGAGAGATCACAAGTAGGCAGAGAGAGAGAGAGAGAGAGAAGCAGGCTCCCCACTGAGCAAAGAGCCCGATGCGGGGCTTGATCCCAGGATACTGAGATCATGACCTGAGCCGAAGGCAGCGGCTTAATCCACTGAGCCACCCAGGCGCCCCCTCTGCCCATTTCTTGATTGGATTATTTGTTCTTTGGATGTTGAGTTTGATAAGGGCTTTATAGATTTTGGATACTAGCCCTTTATCTGATATGTCGTTTGCAAATATCTTCTCCCATTCTGTCAGTTGTCTTTTGGTTTTGTTAACTGTTTCTTTTGCTGTGCAAAAGCTTTTGATCTTGATGAAGTCCCAATAGTTTATTTTTGCCCTTGCTTCCCTTTGGCAATGGTCCTAGGAAGAAGTTGCTGCAGCTGAGGTCAAAGAGGTTGCTGCCTGTGTTCTCCTCAAGGATTTGGATGGATTCCTTTCTCCCATTGAGGTCCTTCATCCATTTTGAGTCTATTTTCGTGTGTGGTGTAAAGAAATGGTCTAGTTTCATTTTTCTGCATGTGGTTGTCCAATTTTCCCAACACCCTTTGTTGAAGAGGCTCCCTTTTTTCCATTGGGCATTCTTTCCTGCTTTGTCGAAGATTAGTTGCCATAGAGTTGAAGGTCTATTTCTGGGCTCTCTATTCTATAGATCTATTCCATTGATCTATGTGTCTGTTTTTGTGCCAATACCATACTGTCTTGATGATGACAGTTTTGTAATAGAGCTTGAAGTCTGGAATTGTGATGCCACCAACTTTGGCTTTCTTTTTCAACATTCCTCTGGCTATTTGAGGTCTTTTCTGGTTCCATATAAATTTTAGGATTATTTGTTCCATTTCTTTGAAAAAAATGGATGGGATTTTGATAGGGATTGCATTAAATGTGTAGATTGCTTTAGGTGGCATAGATATTTTCACAGTATTTGTTCTTCCAATCCAGGAGCATGGAACATTTTTCCATTTCTTTGTGTCTTCCTCAATCTCTTTCATGAGTACTATATAGTTTTCTGAGTATAGATTCTTTGCCTCTTGGGTTAGGTTTATTCCTAGGTATCTTATGGTTTTGGATCCAACTGTCAATGGGATTGACTCCTTAATTTCTCTTTCTTCTGTCTGATTGTTGGTGTATAGAAATGCAACTGATTTCTGTGCATTGATTTTATATCCTGACACTTTACTGAATTCCTGGACAAGTTCTAGCAGATTTGGAGTGGTGCCTTTTGGGTTTTCCACATATAGTATCATATTATCTGCAAAGAGTGATAGTTTGACTTCTTCTTTGCCGATTTGGATGCCTTTAATTTATTTTTGCTGTCTGATTGCTGAGGCTAGGACTTCTAATACTGTGTTGAATAGCCGTGGTGATAATGGACATTCCTGCTATGTTCCTGACCTTAGCGGACATTCCTGCCATGTTCCTGACCTTAGCGGAAAAGCTCTCAGTTTTTCTCCATTTACAGTGATATTTGTGGTGGGTTTTTTATAGATGCCTTTGATGATATTGAGGCATGTGCCCTCTATCCCTACCCTTTGAAGAGTTTTGATCAGGAAGGGATGCTGTACTTTGTCAAATGCTTTTTCAGCATCTATTGAGAGTATCATATGGTTCTTGTTCTTTCTTTTATTAATGTATTATATCACATTGATTGATTTGCGGATGTTGAACCAACCTTGCAGCCCTGGAATAAATCCCACTTGGTCGTGGTGAATAATCCTTTTAATGGCAGTACATCATTTTTGAATGAGTGAATGGATGAATGTATCCTTTCCACAGTTCTCATGCTCCTTCTCACTTTCCCCAGGTCTGGGGAAGGGTCCCTTTTCTTAGTGACAAGAAAAGGTGTACCTGAGAGAAAGAGACTCACTTTCATATTTATTAAGCCTTTTTAATTCAACATTTTTAATATTGGCTTTGTGCTATAGACTGTGCAAGTTATGGGGGACACAGATTTAAGTAGGCACTTTGAGAAGATTACCATCTAATAGGGAAGGCAGATATTGAAATACATATTAATATTTGCTGTCATAGAGTTTGTCATCTCCATTCTCTCTAGCAAGAACTTCCAGGTACCTCTTCCCCCCAGAACTCTGCTGTGAACTTGCAAATAATGGCACTTGAGTGTGGAAAAAGACATATTGCACCAAGAACAAGGCTGTGCTACATACTGGTTATTGGTCCTTAGGCAGATTATTTCACCTTGTTACTTGCATTATCTCTGTATGAAAAACAAGGATGAAGTCATCTCCAATGAGACTATTGAAATTATGTATTTGGAAATACTGTGTCAGCTGAAATGTAAAAGACTTCTGAAACTCCAGTGGTTTTTGTTGTCATAAGAATATTCTGTGATTAGGTTCATAGTACTTGGACATGGAAATGACATTACTGATAGGAATCTGATACAATGTGATAGAGCATTCTTTTCAGTGTATTTTATGCTATTATTTCCTCATAGATAGAATGGTCATGCATGCCAATTTAAGGTTTATAAATGATGTTAGCTATCATCCTGTTGTCTAGCATAAGCTTCCAACTACGTCTTTCCTCCAGAACTCTACAGTATTACTGAATAAGGACACCAGGATGTGATATATAAATAACACCTCAAATAATTAACCTCCCTAAAGAGCTCTTTCAAATATTCGGGACGCAAACATCTCTCTGCATGAACAGCTTTTAATGTTCTGGTACAGACTAGATGCAATTTAAATGGCCTCCTTCCCAGGCATGCCTGTTGCTGGTCGAATTGATAATGAGTTAAAATATTTCTGGTATTTCAACTAAACCTCTAAATTGTCTTGGGGTATTTTGGACAAAGCCCAAGATTCTTGCATGTGGATCATTTTCAGCTAGGTGTGAGCTTTCAACTCACAGGGAACTTGACTGCATAAATCAATTATAAAAGGAGAAGAAGGAAATGTGAGATATCAAATATTAACTCACAAGGTGTTTGCAAATGCCCTTGGACTTAATGTTATTTGGGGCCTACTTGTCTCTGATGGCCTTAGCAATTGGCTAAAACTATTCAAGTAGTTTCATTTCAATCTTTCCTGGCTTTGGTGCTAATGACTATGGATTGCTGGATCAGAAGTTGTAATCATAGTCATGAAGACAGGCCTGTGTGTTGATCATAAAGTTAGGAAAACATTCCCGCTTACCTTAAGTATGGCAGGTTAGGCCTGGAATAAAATTATACAGGAATGCAATAAAGGAAAAGTTCCAGGCAAATTGCATCTCACGTGGGGGGAAGTCTACATATACTTTTTGGCCAGAGATTAGCCTGAAAAAGAGTAAGTTTCCGCTGTGTTCTTTTAGAGGGCAAAGTAGGAGTCAACTTTTCAGGATAGTAGGGAGGAAAATTCTCAATCAGTGTAAAAGTAGAACTTAGTAAAAATTAGCACCTTCAACGAATTTATTGAGTGCCTGGTAAGTAACCCACACTACTTCAGATGCTTAAGATCTAGAACTGAACCAAGGAGACAAAATCTGTAGTCTCATGGGGCTTTTGTCTGGGTTCAGAGATACAGACAATAAACAATAAGAATAGTAACTAAACTATGGGCATGCTAGGGAGTGCCAAGTACAATTGAATAATGATAAAAAGAATATGGAGAGAACAGATGGGAGGGCCAGGTCGGGAAAGTGTGTTGCAACTCCAGAAAGGGTGGTGGACGTAAAGGTGACCTTTGCAGATAGGAAGGACAGAGTGGAAGCAAGTTATGTGGCTATCTGCAGTGAGGAGTGTTCCAAGCTGAAGAAACCACAGAGCAAAATCCCCAGGCAGGAGCGTGTCTGGTGTGCTCTAAGAGCAACATGGAAGTGGTGAGCAGAAGTGGAAGAAGAGAAATAAGAGAAGATGAAGTTGGAGCAGTGACAGAGGGCCAGACCCTATAAGGATTTGGGCTTTTACTCAGAATGGACTAGGGAGGCATTGGAGGGTTGGAGCAGACTGATATAATCTGATTTAGTTTTTAGAAGGATTATCTCCAGCTGTTTTGTTGGAAATCATCTGTTGGGGCCTGAAATTGGAAACAGAGAGACGACTTTGGAGGTTGTTGCTGTAATCCAGGCAACAGATAATAACTGTGGCTCCTACCAGGATGACAGTAAAGCTGGAAAAAAGTGGGTGTACAGTAGTGGATGTATTTTGAAAGTAAAGTTCACAGAATTTCCTGACAGTTTAGACAAGGCTTGAGAAGGAGAAATGAGTCAAGAGTAACTCTTGAGATTTTTGTCTTGAACAACCGAAATGATAGAGTTGCCCTCAACTCAGATTATGAGCGGAGCAGATTTTGGGAGTAAGATTTTTGACAAGGAATTCAAATTGAATCATGCTCAGTTTGAATTGCACGTTAAACATCCAAGTAACAGTTGTTGAATGTACGTATATATACAAATACAAAGCCCAGGACATCATTCAAAGCTAGGCTCTCCATTTCAGTGCATTCAGTAACTGGATAGTGATTAAAGCCACGGGAGTTAAGTTCACTGAGCAGGAATGTGTGTATGAATATAATATAAAGAAGGGACCAAGGACTGAACTCTGGGACTCTCCAAAGTTAAGAGGCAGAAAGAAGAAGAAACAGGAAGCGACTCTATATAGCTTGAATCCCTTACGGTTGCACGGTACTTTCCAAACCTGTGTAGTTTGTCGCCATGCTGTGGGGTTCTATGCGTTAATTAGAATATAGGACTTCCAGCCTCTGGTAACATTGTAGAATAATAAATCTTACGTCTCTTTGCGTACAGTTTCTGTCATATCTGTGGGGGAAGGGAGAGGTCGAAGAGCAGTGGTGGATGTCATATAAACCTGCAAACTGGTCCCCTTGTCAGGATTAACACATGTGTAAATCATGTTATTCCAGCATCTGTTCTCAGCTTTTCAGGCAGAGAAATGAATGCAGCTACTTTGAAATTGGAAACAGAGAGACTACTTTGCAGTGAAGTGATACTAAATAACATGGGACTGTTACCTGAAAGAGAAACCAATTTGTTAATGTTAGTGGGGGATAGTTTCCCCCAGAGACCATCATGTCTAACAAAGCAAAGATGGGATGTATTCAACCCCAATCCATAGATTCCTTTTTCACTCTCTAGACAGCTTTGAAAACAAATTGTATGTTTATTTACTTTGTGAGCATAAACCTCAAGCAATGTAAGTAAAACAGTTGAGGGGGATGATGGCAATATTAATGGAGTTCACATTCTTGTAGTAGTGGGAGGTATGTTAGACATAAAATAAACACTGAAGATAATAAATAAATTTTAAGACAATAAATGGCATGTAACATAGTAAAAGTTGTAATGAAATAGAAGAGAACCCCAACCATTTCTCCTTACTGTGATCAAAAGAATTCTCAGGGGCGCCTGGGTGGCTCGGTGGGTTGAAGCCTCTGCCTTCAGCTCAGGTCATGATCCCAGGGTCCTGGGATCGAGCCCCGCGTCGGGCTCTCTGTTCAGCGGGGAGCCTGCTTCCCCCTCTCTCTCTGCCTGCCTCTCTGCCTGCTTGTGATCTCTGTCTGTTAAATAAATAATTAAAAAAAAAAAAGGATTCTCAGCCTAGGCGATAAAGTGGGCAGCACCCATGAATTTGTCTGTGTGCTGCCTCAACTGGATAGAAAAGGAATCCCACTATTTATTTATTTATTTAAAAGATTTTTTTTTTTTTAAATTTTACCCACTTATTGCTTATCTTCTTTCTCTCTCATATAGGTAAACCACAGAGTATTAGAGATATTTTGTTTATATTGTCTACATCTGTATTCTCAGGCTTAGAATAGACCTGTCCCTATAAACGTTATGTAATAAAGCTTGAAATCAGGTAACGTGATGCCCCCAGTTTTATTTTTGTTTTTCAACATTTCCTTAGCGATTCGGAGTCTCTTCTGATTCCATACAAATTTCTGAATTATTTGCTCCAGCTCTTTGAAGAATACTGGTGGAATTTTGATCGGAATGGCATTAAAAGTATAGATTGCTCTAGGCAGTATAGACATTTTAAAAGATTTTTTAATTTACTTGACAGAGAAAGAGAGAGTGCACAAGAAGGGGGAGCAGCAGGTGGAGGGGGAGGGAGAAGCAGACTCCCTGCCATGTGGGGGGCCCAATGCTGGGCTTGATCCCAGGATCCTGGGATCATGACCTGAGCCGAAGGCAGATGCTTAACGACTGAGCCACCCAGGTGTCCCAAGAAGCCCACTAAATTAATATTTCAGCTAACTTGTGGACTTGACAATACAGCATTTGCTCTAAAAATAACCCATTGTTCACTAAAAATATTGCCTAGTATGGAAAAGCCCACCGTTGTCATTCCTATAGTACAACATCTTTTCAAAAGTTTGGGAATTCAGTTGTTTTAAAAAGGAAATGCAGTTCCTGTAGAAAGTTACATAAGATATTAAACAGGCTTATTCTGTTTGTTTATTTGTTTTTCTTTCATGAAGCCCAGTATGCACCCTCATCCCTTCTAAACTGCAGAGGTAGCTTCACCAAGTGCCCTATAGATGAGGGCTTTCTAAACCGCAGTGTGCATAGAGATCCCCTGGCTATCTTGGTAACATGCAGATTTTAATTCAGTGTGTCTAGGGTGGGGCCCGAGATTCTGCATTTTTAACCAGCTCCCAGGTGATGCTACACCATGTATCATACTTGGAGTCGTGAGTGGATAGACACACTGAAGGGACAGATTTACTCTGCCCCAAACCCTGGCAGGAATGAGTGACTTTAACCTTTGTCCCTTTACATTTTGTGTTTTAGCTTGGCATGAGCACAGGTAACCCACTTTGTGATAAAACTATGGAGTTCACCTACAGCTTTAGGTACTCTGAGGTGGAACCAAAGATGTGTGTGCACATGTGTGTGCATGGGTACATGGGTGCACGGGTGTGTGAACTTCGCAGAGAGTTTCGGTTGCATTTTCCTGTAGCCTAAATTGCCACATTTAGCTTTTTGCTTTTAACTTGCATTGAGTTGACCGGTGCTCTTTTAGCCTCCTCCCTCTCTTGCTCCCAGACCTGCAAAGAACTCAAACACCCACTTCCAAAATGGCCGCCATACATTCTCTTGAAAATCCTGTAGGGTGCACCCAAAAGGAGATACAAACTGCAAAATGTATTTGAGGCCTGTCGTCTGCCTTGTTCTCATTCCTGTTTAATTTCTTTGAACCTTTGCCCATGGGAGGCCAGGCTTTTCTCATCATCCAAAGGATAGTCCGCTGGAAAAATTGGCAACTGCCTCTATAAATGGTCCTTCCCTCTGACCAGGGTCTTTCTATAGCTCATTGAAGTTTACAGGACTCTGCACTATCGAGCATGGCAGTATTTCGATTAGTTGTAGCAAAGAAGACCAAAAAACTGCCACAAGCAAACAACATAAAAACTGGAGCAGTTCCTATAGTTGGAAAGCTGCTAAGACATTTCCCCCATTGCTACAAGAAGAAAGGGCATTTCATTAAAAAACTGAGTTGATTAGCCTTACAGAGCTTTTTGTTAGAGATCAAGCTGGCACCTGATGGATTCTGTTCCTCCAGTATCCTGTCTCCTTAAGGAACTATCAGCACATGTGATTTCAGGAAGAGATGAGGAAGAGGAAGGGTCTACACGGCCTACTATTAGAAAGGCCCTAATTCATTAAGCAATACTATCTGACAGACTTCCTCTGTACTCTGCAAGAGATGTCATAAGGAATGGCACTTCGAGGTGACATAATCTGAAGGATAAACATTTCCTATAGCACTCGATTGCCATTAGGACATCACATTCCTAAATAAAATTAAAGGAAAGTGCTGGAGCCTTTTCATTTCCTGGGCATTATTAGTGTGAGCCTGGCAATTACTGACAGCTAGTCAGAACAGTTTGTGTTCTTTGCTCTCTGGGCATTTCCTAATTATGAATAATAATTCCATTAATCATGCACTTGAAACAAGCAAATTATCCAGCAGAACATCATAATCAGTTGCATCAAAGAGTCTTCAGGAAGCCCCCATGTGGCTTTGTTTTAGCTTCCCCATTTGCAGCTCTCCCCAGGTACCTTCGGGAAGTCAGGAGTCAATGGCTGTCTCATAGCACTCAGAAGTATCCATCCAGAGATGACTTTGCAAATGAAGCCACATCCTTTGGAAGTGATGGTTCTTACTGAAGTTTAATACTAACCCCGTGGCATGGTGAACTTACCCTGTGGATGGCCACCAGAGGATGCTACAGACTGACCGTGATCATTTGCTTCCTTTTCCCAAAGCTTACAAAGGGCAGGTCCCCCTTTGGCCACTACTAAGGGTTCCTGACACTCATGTTTCATCCCAGTTACCAGTTAGACCTCACTATTGTATGTAGATGTCCTGATCCTGGAAGTAAGTCTCCAACAATCGTAAAATTATCCTCAGTCCACTGGCAGAATGAAAATTGTTACTAAATTTGAACAGAGGAACCTTCCAATGGTCGTATTTGTGCAAACAATGCTTTTCTGTAGCCTTCTTCCCTTCCTTCCTAAATTTGTTTTGACATATGGATTCTTGGCTCCCTCATTATAATAACATATCTTGCTCTCCCATCCTTGCTCTCTGGTGTGCTAGAAAGAAAGCTACCTTCCTGGAGATATCATTGGAATGACAGGTCCCAGAAAATGGTTCTTCAGTCAACTTTTTGAAAATATAGCATTACTTCTTAGCATTGTTTTAATCGCATTATCTTTTGCCACTGGGGATTTTATTGCTTCTTTTGTAAAGAAGAACGTAATCAAAATATATTGATTTCAAAACCAGAGTCATGGCAGCCAACAATAACAAGTGACACAAAGCCTGTTTATATGGATATAAAGTGAGAGAAGGTTAGACATTCCCTAATCAGTTACTCTGTTAAACACAGTATTTACTCTGTCCCTCCTAGGCAGCAGGTGCCCTGCCAAGTTCTGTATTTTTGTGTGTGTATGGTGCCTGAGAATATAGAAATGTGAATAAAAGACTCTCTTTGCCAGAGAATCTGCACTTTATTCAGTCAAAAAAAAAAAAAAAAAGCTGACGTGTGACACAGAATTGAGTCAAGTCACACAATGACTCCAGTTCCATGTTTACTAAATTGACTCTTCTCAACTGCTGAACTTCCTGGGGAGCTAAACATTATTTGGTTGGAGCTAACCGTAGACGTGGTTGGTGGCTATCTAATGAAGCGTCACAAAAACACTTACTACACTTTCAAAATTAATAGAAAAGCCGGGGATACAGAAATTTAGTGTGTGATCACGTGTGGGAGCCCGGATGTGCCAGACTTAGATCTGTCAAGAAAGAACGTGCAGTTCAGCTGCAAGAGGTGTGGCTGCCTGACAGCCTCCAGCTGCATTGCTGGTGGGTCCACCCCAGCTTGGTAGCTGAGGCCCTACTCTTCCTGGCGGCCCCCAGCCAATGGCTGTGACAAGTGGGATTACTAAGGCCTGGCCACTCCTGACCAACACAAGGAAAATCTAACAAGCAGTCCTTGTTCCCCAGCTCCCTGCTCAGCTGGCTGAGACTTTGTCAGATGTGCATCGTGGGCAGAGGTTCTCCCTGCTCAGTCTTGCTCCCTCCCCGCTTGCCTTTCTCTAGCATTATTCCACGAGAATCTTCTTGTGCTCGTGACTCTTGTCTCTGCGTCGGCTGGCCAGAGGATCTCAATGACCCACCGTGTCTGCCCACCTGTAACTAATTTCAAGGACAACAGCAATGATTTTAAAAAGCCAGAGATTGTAGAATGTCTGTAAAATTCTCTACCCCTAATAAATTTTCCTTCCCTGGGAAAAGTTTTGTTTCTTTGGGCTGGTTACTAAGCTAGTGTAAATGTCTTTGGGGGGAGCATCAACTGGCGTCCTGTGACAAGGGAAGTTTAGTAGAATGCCCCAAATGCAAGCAGTCAGGGAGCACTGTCTCTGGAGAAGTTAAAAAAAGTAAAATCGAATGAAACAAGATGGGATCCTGAAGGAGACAAACCATAAGAGACTCTTAATCTCACAAAACAAATTGAGGGTTGTGGGGTGCGGGGGTAGGGAGAGGGTGATTGGGTTGTGGACATTGGGGAGGGTATGTGCTATGGTGAGTGCTGTGAAGTGTGTAAACCTGGCGATTCACAGACCTGTACCCCTGGGGATAAAAATACATTATATGTTAATTAAAAAATAAAATTAAAAAATAGTAAAATCAACTAAAAGTTGGTATTTTTTTTTATTGGTAGTATGGGCCCAGTAATATAATTTAATTTTTAAATTTATTTTAAAGGTTTTTTTGGGGTGCCTGGGTGGCTCGGTGGGTTAAGCCTCTGCCTTCGGCTCAGGTCATGATCTTAGGGTCCTGGAATCGAGCCCTGCATCGGGCTTTCTGCTCAGAAGGGAGCCTGCTTCCTCCTCTATCTGCCTGCCTCTCTGCCTACTGGTGATCTCTGTCAAATAAATAAACCAAATCTTTAAAGAAAATTATTTTAAAGGCTTTTATTTATTTGAGAGAGAGAGAGAGAGCAGCACAAGTGAAGGCACAGAGGGAGAGGGAGAAGCAGACTCCCTGCTGAGAAGGGAGCCCCACTTAGGGCTCTATCCCAGGATCTTAGAATCATGACCTGAGCTGAGCCGAAGGCAAACCTTTAACCTACTAAATCGCGCAGGTGCCCCAGGGCCCAGTAATTTTAAACAACATCAGTAATAATCAGTTTTCCCTGTCAAAGTGAAATGTTCCCTTCTTCCTGACGCCTGGCTTTGATATGCATCTCTGAACTGCTTAAATTTTAAATGTCAAATGATCTGTATTTTAACTGTATTCAACCATGAAATTTCAAAGTCTCCTTTTTCTGATCCCTTAATAAGATACTGGACAAATCCTTTATGGATATTAAAATTTCATCTAGTCCTATTTAAAACTCAAACATCACATTTGTTTATTATAGCTCTTATAGTTAATGCTGGATTTGTGCCCAGAGAGGACTCCCCTTCTCATACCTTTTCCCCCTCAGTGTAGCACGGTGTGTGTGTGTGTGTGTGTGTGTGTGTGTGTGTGTGTGTGTGTGTTGGTGGTGTCAGGTTCTGGGATATTCGCTCTTTCTTACAGATGTAAGTCTTCTAGGTTTGGGAACAGGGATGAGGGATATAGCAATGCTTGGATATAACTGCTGCCACTAGGAGCCCCATTTCTTACTTTGATTTGGTCTAATTCTGTCTGTTGTTACTAATATGTAGGTGGTGTGGGTGATACTCAGGGGAGAATCAGCCTTACCCAGGATCACTCCATCACTGCAAAACCCGACAGAGAAGGAATGTAGTATCTCCTTTTCTGACCTTCTGCTAATACTCCATACCCCCAGTCTCTTCTGTGGGTTGAGTGTTCCAATGTTTGGCCAGCCAGTGGCTTGAGAAACTCCAGAGTTCCTCTTGGAGGCATGGGAACTTCTGTTCTCTACTCCAAGGACTGTGGAAAACTGGGAGAGGCTAAAGTCGTCTCTGTATTTTTTCCGGCCTTATGACACTGTGCTTTCTTGAAGTCTTGCTGGCTTGGACCACTGCAGTGGAACTCTGTTCTTCAAAATCTCCAGATAACAAATTGACATCAGTCTTTCCTATTCACTATGCCACCAGCCTTCAAAGAACACCTAACGAACTATTTTAATGATTTCCCTTTGGTTGTTGAAACAGGATATCCAGATGAGAGAATAGGTAATAAGATCTCATTCTCCTCTTCTTACAGACTTAGCTAAAATTTATGATTGATTCTCTTAAATCCATCATTTGGGTCAACATTTGGATTTAGGAAAAGAAAATTGTAAAGGGAGGGAAGGAGCCTTTCTCTGAGCACTGTGCATGCTTCAAAAGCTGTCTCCTTCTTATCTCTGGGTCTCTGCCAGTTCTGGGATGGGAGGACTTATGATGGCAGTAGAGCTCTCCTACTCTCCTCTAAATTCCTTCAAGAAGATGGTGTTCATATAAAGGCCCTTTTTAAATGGATTTGTAGGGGTTTTCATTATCAGCTGTTTTTCCTAATAGCCCAGCCTAGACTAACAGGGAAAATCCCACTCAACATCCTTTCACTCTGGTTTCTCACCTGTAGAATGGGGGATTAGGAGCACCTAGTTGACTCAGTCAGTAGAACATGCAACTCCTGATCTCGGGTTTGTCAGTTTGAGCCCCATGTTGGGTGTTGAGATTACTTAAAAATAAAACCTTTTAATAAATGAGGGAGGGAAGCCTGAGTGGCTCAGTCGGTGGATCATCCAACTCTTTTTTTTGAAGATTGTATTTATTTATTTGAGAGAGAGAACAAGAATGAATGAGTGAGGGGGGAGGAGCAGAGGGAGAGGGACAAGCTGACTCTGTGTTGAGCTTGAAGCCCGGCTTGGGATTCCATCCCGTGACCCAGAGATCATGATCCGAGCTAAATCAAGAGTCAGATGTTTAACTGACTGAGCCATGCAGATGCCCTGAGTGTCTGACTCTTGAGTTCCACCAGCATCATGATCTCAGGATCATGAGATCTAGCACTGAGTTGGGGGTGGGGGGTGGGGTTGCCGCTCAGCAGGGAGTCTGCTTGGGATTCTTTCTCTCCCTCTCCCTTTGCCCCTCCACCCTCAAAAATAAATAAATAAATATTAAATAAATAAGGGATTAGATAAAAATAATTCCTCAAAGTTTATTTCAGTTCTAATAGTGTATGGGTCAGAAATCTCTGGCCAAGAGTGGAATTAGATCACTCCATCCTCACTGAAGCTAATTCACTCATATTTAATGAATTAACAATATCTCTATAACACAGCACTATAATATTTACTTAGATTTGTACCTTTCCATTATACCACCGGGCCCTCAATGGGAACAGACTGTGTTTTGTTCTTATAGCCCTATAACATATGGACCCTGCATACATCTTATTTGAAGGAATGCATGGTTCATGTGATTTTTAAGTGCAAATTACAGATAATTGATTTTTAGCAGTGGCTTGTTATTAGAAAAATATCAGCGAATAAATCTGTGTTTGTCCTTAACCTTCCTATGAGTCTAACACCACGAAGTATAATTCTGGGAGATTCAGAAGAGTCGCAAAACACTGTTCCTGACCTCATGAAGCACAAACTCTAACTGGGAAAGCATGAAACTAAAAAAAGACAGAGTTGAACGTTAGTACACAAGCTGGAGAAGGTTTCCTAGAAAACAGATGTGCGAGAGGTCAAAAAAGCAAATATACTTCCAGCCACATGCTCTTATGACTATCAGGATAGAATATGAAATAGTTGGTCTTCCACTGGAGTGAAAGAATAACCATTAATAGCGGAGGACATCCACCTCACGAGTAAGTACCACCTAGTTCATCAGTAGTTGGTGAAGCCTGGTGAGGTAGTACAATGTTGCTGTTAGGCACACAGCCTCCAGAGTTAACACACACCTTATTAGATTTGTTACCTGGGGAAGTTAATAATCCTCTCTGTGCCTCAGCTTTCTCATATATAAAATGACAATAATAATAGAATTTTCCCCATGGGGTCATTGTGAGAATCAAATAGGTAAATATAACAATATGGCTTGGCACCCAATTACCACAATATCAGTGTTTTCTCTCCTTATTATTATTATTGACTAGGTAACATTACCGAGGTTGTGAAAACACAAAAGCAGAATTTTCTGGTATTTTTAAGAAACTAAAAATCAGAGTCCTTAGCACAAGTTTTATATAAGTTTTTTAGCACAGACACACATACAGGGCTTTTAAGAACAGTGAAAATTTGCCACAATCTTGAGTTGTGTGTTTCTGGAGATTATATTATGAATGCATCAGAGTGGTCAGCAAATCCTTCTAGGATTTTTTCAATAATCAAGCTTCCTTGATAAGGATTTTCAAGACAAAAAAAAAAAAAAAGGATTTTCAAGACAAATTGGTTGAATAAATCATGCTTTTTATTGCCTGATATTATAATAAGGCTACAGATTATGTCCATTTCAAGCAAAAAATCAAATACAGATGCCATACAGATATTTCAAGTTTTAGTCCTAGAGTAACTGTACAAAATGATGCAATGTAATTTTTTCAAGTCCTACTCTTCAGGGCTAATACCTGGGAAACAGATATGTATTTAGGCATTCTAGAGATCAGATGGTGGGCTTCTCAGGAGTCAGATAATGCTTTAGCATCACCAGGGCCCTTCAGTTGAATGGGATCTTTGGAATGCTAGGAGTTTTGGGGAGTTGTGGAGTGTAATTGATTGGGAGAAGAAGCCAGATTGCAATCAGGAAACCTGTCTAAATAGTCATTGCTGACTAATTTCCTAAAGTTTCTCAGAGAAAGGGACGAGAATTTCCGAGACTACATACATTTGTTGTCATTTCTTTTCTTATATTATTCAATTTCTTACTTAACTTTATATTCAAAATTTTGGTTTTTCTCCTTAAAGGAGCACTCCCAAACCGTATAAACTTTAGATCCACAAAACATGGAGCTGCCATTGCCATTGTTACTGACCTCTTAGCTTTTGTTCTAACTTTACTATTTTTTTTCTGACCCTTTCTCCATCCCCCCCATCCAATTTAGTTTCTTTTGGTCTCCCAGCTTCTAATTACTGGAAGTAAGGTAAATATCCCCAAATTATTTTCTTTTTCATCAGTCAATGAGAGTTAATATAAACTGAGACTATAGATTTCCTCTTCAGTGAAAATGATCTTGGTCTGTGTTAAAAACTGTTTTATGGCCTATTTTTGCTACTTCTATTCCCAATAATTTGGGAAGTTCTAGCCAGAGCCATTAGGGAATAAAAAGAAATAAAAGACATTAAAATTGAATAGGAGAAGGTAAAATATCTCTGTTCATAGATGACATGATCTTATGTATAGAAAACTCTAATGGCTACACATACACACACACATACACACATGCACACACACACGGTTATTAGAATTAATAAATGAATTTAGTGAAGTTTGAGGATACAGAATCAACACACAAGAATTAATTGAGTTTCCCTACTCTTATAATGAACAATATAAAAAGGAAATTAAGAAAAAATGCCATTTACAGTAGCATTAAAAAGAATAAAATGCCTGGGAATAATTTTAAACAAGGAGGCAAAAGACTTATACACTAAAAACAAAACAAAAAAAAATGAAGAAAACATAAATAAATGGAAAGATAGCCTGCATTTATGAATTGGAAAAATTAGTATTGTTAAGATGTTAATATTATCAAAGTGATCTATAGATTCAATGTAATCGCTGTCAAAATTACAATGACTTTTTTTTAAGAAATAGAAAAATCCATTTTCAAATCGGTATGGAACCTGGGGGGCACAGAATAGCCAAAACAACTTTTAAAAATAACAAAGTTGGAGGACTCAAATGTGCTGTTTTATAATCTTATTACAAAGCTAATATAATTAAATCCTTGTGGTACTGCCATAAAGACAGACATATAGACCAGTGAAATTGAAGAGAGAGCCTAGAAATAAACTTTGCGTCTGTGGTCCAATGATTTTCCTCAAGGACTAAAGACAATTCAACAGAAAAGGAGAGTCTTCAACAAAGAGTGTTGGGAAAACTGGACACTCACATGCAGAAGAATGAAGTTGGACCCTTACTTTATACCATATACAAAAGTTAACTTCAAAGTGTATGAAAGGCCTATACATAAGAGCTGAAACTATAATATTTTTGTAGGAAAAATTAAGAGGAAAGCTTCAAGATAGTGGATTTGGCAATGAGAGAAAATAACAAGTATTGATGAGAATACAGAGAAATTAGAATCCTTTTTTTTTTTAAAGATTTTATTTATTTATATGACAGAGAGAGAAATCACAAGTAGGCAGAGAGTCAGGCAGAGAGAGAGAGAGAAGCAGGCTCCCGCTGAGCAAAGAGCCCGATGCGGGGCTCGATCCCAGGACACTGAGATCATGACCTGAGCCGAAGACAGCGGCTTAATCCACTGAGCCACCCAGGCGCCCCGAGAAATTAGAATCCTAATGTATTGTTGAGGATGTAGAATTGTGCAGCCACTATAGAAATAATTTGGGAGTCCCTGAAAAATGAAACATAAACTTGCCATATGATCCAGTGGTTTTACTTCTGGGTATGTACCCAAACGAATTGAAAGCAGGGATTCAAACAGTATGTGTATACCTACGTTCATGTTGGCAGATGAATGGATGAACAAAATGTGGTATATACATACAGTGGAATATTATTTAGTCTTAAAAAGGAATGGCATGATGACGCATGCTATAACATAGAAGAATGAACCTTGAAGACATGTCACAAAAAGGCGAAGATTGTATGATTTCACTTACATGAGATTTGGGAAGAAACAGAATTCAGAGATAGAAGGTAGAACTGTGCTTGGCAAAGTCTGTGGAGAGGGCTGAATGTGGAGTTATTTTGGATAGAGTTTCAGTTTGGAAAGATAAAAAAGTTCTGGAGATAGACAGTAGTAGTGGTTGTACAACAATGTGAATGTACATAATGCTTTTGAAGTGTACAGTTAAAAAATGGTTAAAATGATAAATTTCGTTAGGTTTATTTTATAATAAAAAGTTAAATTATAAAAACCGAATCATGTTCAAATTGATGCTTAATTTAAAAACTCACAAGTGGTCTAGTTCTCCAAGGTCATGCCTTATATGTATCAATTATAGATTTATTGCTGATTATCCTATAAACTATTTTTTTTAAAGGATTTACTTTGTTTTAGAGAGAGAGAGAGTATTCATGAGTCAGGGGAGGGTCTGCAGGGGATGGCGGAGAGGGAGAAAGAGAGAGACTCTCTCAAGCAGACTCCCCACTGAGTGCAGAGATGAATGAGGGCTCCATCCCATAACCCTGAGATTATGACCTGAGCCACAACCAAGAGTCGGTTGCTCAACCAACTGAGCCACCCAGTTGCCCCCCTATACACTAGTTTTAATCGCACAATTCTCAATAAGTTTAGTTCTTGAGGAGTTAAGTTTCACTTTACAATTTTTACTTGTGATGATAAAAACCCATTGACAGTTAGAATGCTAACCTTTGTGTACACTCAGAAGAAAGACGATAGTAAGGCAAATATGTTGATGCCACATGCAAAGGTCGGTATGTGCACTGTGTGGTCAGAGACCTGGAGAATAAATGCAGTTAGTTTGTCACTTATTTTCTAGATTTTTCCAATCAGTCTTAGAACAGTGACTGTTCCTGTATCAAGTTAAGAAAATCAGATTTTAAGTAGGGAAAGATAAACTTTTCTAATTTGGATTCTGGTATGAGGACTGGTATGAGAAGAAATGAGAGCCACCCAAGGGCCTCCCGTGTGGATGACGCAGTGCAATTAGGGTTTGGCTGACTTGCACTTGCAGGGAAAAGTCACCCCCAGCAATGCTGTGTAGGCAAAAATTGGATCATCAGATTTCCTCCTTTTCCTGAAAGTGTTCCGGAAGAATATTTATTTTCAGAGTGTTACCCTGATTTTCCAGCTTCTGACAAGACTCAGCTGAAACTCCTTCGGGGAGGAGACAGTCAACAGTGTCAGCCATATTCCAGCAGCCTTGTTCAGTCTGTGAAGGTCCACATATGCAGTCACAGACACATAGGAAACCACACATACACATACACATACATTCTATTTAGTTTAGGCAAGCACTGGAAATATACTTTTTTTTTTTTAAATTCTTAGGATCTAATCCAAGAGTACCACAGACATCTTATTTATATTGTTCTTGAAATGTACATTCTAAAACCATAGCTAGCTAAAATAGTCTGGCCAAAGGGATAGATGACTTTCACTCGTAAACTCAGAGCTTTGTGCTGACATGGTAATAGTCACTTTCCTGCTTTCCTTGAAGGGGACTAGCACACAGAGATAGAGTATTCCTCTGCACACTGATTTCTCAAGCTGGTCAGCCTCAAATGCCTCGATTTTTTTTTTGCATCAGTGAAAGAATATGAATAATTTCACTGTTGAGACATATAAGGATTTGTGCTTTTATCATCATCATCACGCCTTATACATATAAACTCACTTAGGCACATTTAAAGAATAATGAAGTGAATAATACAATTAACAGTTAATATAATACTTTTGTGCAATTAGAAAAAGCCCTGCTTCAGGCTTGAATTTGTGTATCAAATTCAGGTCTTCCCATGTGTCTCATTTTTAGATGCAAATAGAAAGGGAAATGGCTCCCTAATATGTATTCTTCTTATGGTGGAAATGTAATTTCCCCAAAGAGTCCATGGAAACACTCAATGCCTCATCTGACATAGGTTTGAAATTGGCAAATTGTCACTTCCATTCCGTTTTCTATCGGCCAAAGCAAGCTACATGACCAAGTCCAGCATAAATGGAGTAGGGACGTGGAAGTCCTCTTCTCAAGGAGGACCCGGTAAACATTCCCAGTCATATTCCAGTTGCCTAGCTCAAACATAACAAACACCCTCATATACATTCACATGTAGGGGTGGGAGATAAATATTTGCAAAATAATAATATAATATTAATATATAATATTTGATAAATAATACAATTTGGTATAGTCATACTCATGATATGCTGTTTCTGTAATCATTGAGTATGTGTCTGATAATTCTAATATCTGCATCTTTGTGGATCTGATACCGTAGTTTTGTGTTTTTGTCACCATTTATAGTGTTTTCTTTGTGTATGGAGGGGGATGGGTGTGTTATTGTGGTCTTATATATTGTATAAATTTAACTGGTGTGATTTCTGGACTTTAAAGTGCAGCCTTTCAGAGATAATTTCCTTTATTTCTGCTAAGTAATTGATGATGTATTCAGCCACAGAGGTTGTGTGGATTCTAATTCCCATATATTTTTGAAGGAAGAGGCTGTTTGTCAGGGAGGATCCAGCAGACAAATTAGCAAAGGGGCCAGATATTCTTCTGAGAAAAGATCTGCATAGGATCTGGCTTCTTTCCTATTTGGGATTCCACATTCTTAGAAAACATTTTATAAACAAAAACTGGTCAGAGAGCACTAAGAAGGAATTCAGAGTGCAACTAAAGCCAAAATCAGGCCTTAAACTACCAGGATATATTAGACCAGGAAGGTTAACTATTGTAGTGACCTGTCCCCAGATCGTAATGGCTTAATACAATGCAAATCTAGTGTTGGCTCATTCAGTTGTTTGATGGGTGACCTTCCGTGGAAGGGTCTTGAGACTAGCCTCCTCCTTATAGCACTGCTACCCCATAGGACCGTAGGTTCTCCTGCAGGTTATTTTTCTTCTGTCTGCCATAGGAAAGTGGAAGATAGTTTAAGAAATACTTTGTTAGCTTGGATATGGAAGGAAAATATTCAGCAGGAGAACCTACATGGCCCCCACTTCCATCCACGTGGCCCATCTGCTGCAAGGCAGGTCAGATAAATAAGGATACGCAAGGCATATGAATAAAAGGAAATGGGTTTGGTAAACAACCATCCAGTGGCTGTGATGTGTAGGGTTATAAGCATCACAAGCTGAATCTGAAAACTTCCCATGAGTGAATAACTTGAACACTGTGGGATGGCTTTGAGATTAAAGGTTGTATATTAATGGTAAAAGAACAGGTTGTAATGCCGTTTATAATATAGTTTACAATGACCTAGGGTGGTATGTGGCAGCTACCACCGACTGGGATAGTGGGAGCAGAGGGAACATTTTCTCTCCAATCTCTCATACCCTCCCCACTTCTCAACCCCAAGATGACAACAGGAACCAAAAGAAAACCTGTACCTGATACTGCTGTATCAGTACACAGGAATGACATGGACTATTGAAACCACCTGGTTTTTAACAGTGACTTTGTGAGGTAGGGGCCATATGGAATCAAATCTGGCTCTCTGGGATGTGCTTTTGATGAGTCACCTTGGAAAGCAGGGGGAAAGGAAGGTTTGGGAAAGGTCTCCCTGGATTTCTGTGCTTGGGCATCAGTCTCTGGCTTCACTGTGAGCTACCTGTCACCTGCTTCCAGGGGTGGGTGCGGAATTGCTTAACGTCTAGCTGGGGTTCAACGCCAAACATGAGGTAGTCCCCACAGAATACAGTATTCCAGAAAGTGGTCTCTGGTGATGAGCCTATGAGAAGAGGGGTGGCTAGTCTTGCCGTGCTTCTGTGGGAACTCACAGAAATGTTGGATTGATGATTAAAACCCCATTGTGACCTTAGTTGCACCCCTAGCATGTGAAGAGGGCTTTCCTGTTACTGTTAAAATTAGAAAAAAATAATGCTGCCTGCTATGTGGAGAAGGAAATTGATGATCACAGAATATACCACCATTTTATCCCCAGACTGATACAGGAATGTACTTCTACAGTTTGCTCATCTCCTTGGCAGGGTCGTGATTTCCCTCATAACTTCCAAGTCTTCTGAAGCAGCACATGGACGTCTGCAGGGCTGACTTTCTTTTACTCACAGAGAAACTGACCTCGCCCGTTGTCACCAGCTAGCAAAGTAATGATTCCATTTCTTGTTGAGACAGACTATCCATTTGCTTGAAAAATGCCATTTTAACGAGAGGGCAACACAAGGTAAAAAGGCCCCAAATCAATGAGGCTTGAGTTCACAAATGTATCCTGCTGTTAGAGGCGTTGTTTCATATCAAGGCTCATACCAAGCCTTCTTATTTTGTCTTACAGCCTTCCAGGACCATGTGGCAGAAGAATGGTGAACTCCTGATCTCCTGGAATAAACTTGGTCAAGGTCAGTTTTTATTTGTATATCTTGCTTTCCCTTTCCCCAGAGTGTCCTATGTATATTTTACCATGGCAATGACAGGATATTCTGTTTGTGCTTAGTGTGACTGAAGAAGAGCTGGTTTGCAGGAAGTCCTCCAATTCTGAGGCAAAGGTCTGAGGTTACAAATTTTGTCATATAGACCACGTTGTAAATCTTTGACTTTGGGAGTTAAAGAACTCCATTTCCATAGAATCAGTCCTTTCATAACTCACCAAACTACTTATAACTCGATAGATGTTCAAGAGACAACACTATTTATTATAATGAATCATTCCTCGTCTCTGACCTCTGAGACTTGTTGACATGTCCAGATCATGTAGAACTGGAAATGCGGTTCTAGAATTTGAGTTCTGGATATCCTGTACTGAATTTTAGAAGTATTCCTAAGGCAAGGAGAAGAACTAGGCGGGATCTTAACCAAGAGAGGGAGATCCAGATCTCAAATTTTCAGAATATGTCAATGGGTACTACATTAAAATAACAGAGAATTTCTCCCCACTGCCTGAGCTCCAGGCCCTCGTAGGTAGAAAGGTTGCTTTTAAGAAGGAAAATAAATCATGCTTCCACTGCAGAGTTCCTAATATTTGGGAGTAGGAAGGCGCCTACCTGTGTTCTCTTTGGAAGAAAGCTCAAGAAAAGGCCAAATGAAGGGGATCCAAACCTAGATTCCTAGAAAGTAAGGATGAGAGGTGCACTGCATGTGTGTATTCAGGGAATCAGCCCCAAGAAAAGGTCAAGTGAAAGATCTAGGCGGGATTCCTGAAAGGAAAGGGTAGAAGAGGGGTGAATACAAGGGTAAGAGCTCTCAGGCATATTTGTTATCAACTGATGGAGAGAATTTGTCTAGGAACCATATAGAGAAATGAGGTCCAAAATAAATTTATTATTTCAAAAGCTAGTTTGCATGTCAGAAACCACTGAGGTTCCTAGAATTTTAGTTGCAACTACCTACACCATAAAAACAACGTTTTGCTACCATTATCCCTGACAAGTCTTTTATTTGTCTTCCTTCCTTACTTCTTTGTTCTTTGTGCAAGATTATTCTATATTAGAATATTCTGATTTATGCATATCTTCTTTTTATTTTTGAGATTAATTTTCAATGACCCTCCTTAGTTCCTGTTGTTTGAAAAAATTGGCTATGTATACAAGTGTATTATAAAGATTATTCTTGTGTTTTTAATGCATTTCCAGCAAGACCTCTAGGTTTCAAAGCTGACAGCTCCACTATACACTGTGCAATCTGGAGAAAGGTTATTAATGTCACTAAGCTCCTATTGGTAAGCTAAGGACAATAATGTAGCCTACCTTATAGCATTGTTATGATGAATAAAGATATGAAAGGGAGTCTGGTGCATAATAAATGCTAAGTAACCGTTACAATGATGATGATAATGATGATAATTACTGTGAGGGGAGGCAGATGTCACATCATGAAGGGCCCAGGAGTTCAGATGAAAAGGTTTTATCTAGATATAATGTGCAGTTAGATATTGGAGATGGAAACATGTAAAGTCACTTTGACATTTCAAGTCCAGAAGATAGCACCATGAACAACAATGGGGAGTAAGAAAGGTGAATCATGGCCTGGCCAGTGAGTGCCGTGGGTGTTGTCAGTAATATAGATAATATAATAATATAGGGAATACTGAAGCAACAGTGGGCTTCATGCTTTCATAATCGAGTGATTGTCAGTGAATCTCACTCCTTGTAATTGCCACTAAAGTTCATCAGAGAGAGCTCCTTAAAATGTGTAATTCATAACAGCAAAGAACACTTAAGAATTTTGCAGTTCACAGAATGGGTATATAACTGTAGTTGACTCATATTATTGGAATAACTAATTTAAGAGAATACCCTATCTTTCCTGGCTTTTTCATATAAAGGGACAATATCCTGCCAGTAATCCAGTCCTTTCATAATAATGGTCCTATCTTCATATTAAGCAGTCAGTCCAATACAGAGAAGTGTTCTTCAGCCTTTATAGTCACTGGGAAATAAAGGTACTTTCTGTGTGAGCTGCAACCATTTGATTTTGGCTTTTGCTGAAAGAGATTCTGACTACTAGACCCAGCCCTCTGAACTGTCCTGTCGTTCAGTCTGGTCATGTGAGTCCTTAGTTGGCTCAGGCCTCCATGCCCAAATATCCTTCTGATTAACCTCAACGCTCCCCACTGTGGTCCACTGATTTTAGAATCCATAAAAGCTCCATTTTGGCCCCTATTCCAATTCTCTGTCATCTCTATTCTAAACCTCAACTCCAGCCTCCCATCCAGTCTCTGGTCCAGAGATGCTCAGCATCTCATTTGGGACATTACTCTGACTGCGATCTCTCCTTCAGTACTTACAGTACAAAGCTTCTTCTCTGGCATAAACATAAGACAGGTGTGTAGGGTTGACATATATATATATATATACATATATATATATATATATCTCAGAATATGTAATTCCATAGGCCATTCCATAGTGAAGAGCAGGGGCTGGTACGTGAGGCATGGGAGATGGAGATTGCTGGAATCGTGTGGGTTCCATTCATCAAATGGCATGCCTAGTTATTGTTCCACTCGGCTGAGACTGGGGATTAACCAAGAGTAGCTCAGAGGGCCTTGTGCAGTATCCTTTATTGAAAAATTACAAAAGTACATGTAGTATATATGTAATTTATAGGAGCATGGTATTTAGAGCTTTGGGAATCCCATATCAGTATCATTCTTGGAGGAAAATGACAGTGATTCACCAGTGTGTGGGAATGTAATATGTAGCATTGAGAATTAAATCCTATCAGGTGTATTTTGTGTATGGATTTTTACTTCTAAAGATGGACCCAAGAGCTTTTAATGAAATCATTAGGAGTCTCAACATCACCCTACTATTCTGTCTCTGTTTCTCTCTTCCCTGCAGCTTGATCAGCAAGTGACTAAACTCTCATAGCCATTTATCTTTTGTCAAACAAGCCAGCCACTCTGCAATGTGATACTCAAAAGCATTCCTTAACAAGAAGTAAATGACGAAGCGGTGGACAAAAACACTGTTGAAGGCAGAGCTGCAAAATGGTTTTGTACTAATAAGTTATATATGTTTTTCTTAATTATGTTGACTTCTGCAAAGCCACACTTGACACGTTTATCTGAAGCTGGGAACAGAATAAGGGAAGATTATCTGCAAAGACATTTGTGTAGTAACTGCCATTTAGCTTTTTGCTTTTGACGTTTATTGTTAGATAGTGATTAAAAAAAAAAAAAGGCTTCACAGTGGGAATAAATGAAGTCGAGTTGCTTTAGGTCCACTTGGCCTTATCAACAATAGGACCCCATTCTTGTGGTGTGTAATGATTTCTGTAACCCCACTACCAAAAATTCTCCTTGGCTCACAGTTGTCATGGTGATCATCTAAATTCAGTCCAGGCACACTTCAACAAATGACACGTGATATGCACAGTCGTTTCCTCCATATGTGCAGCTTCTTGGAGGAGTCCAGCCTTTTGGCCAAGCCATGTGTTAAAGACTGAGAAATGACCTTCCCTCCCACATTTGTCATGCCTCGGTCACTGAGACTGTAACAGCTGGTGAAAATGTAGTTTTTCTCACTTATTAAAAGGAGCAAGTCTTGAGACCCAATTTTAGATCGCACTTCTAGCTGATGGTGTGATACCTTTCTGTTGTGATTTAATTTCCTCTTTGGATAGAATATAAAGTATGATTTTTTAAAAAAAATTCTCACCACTACAAAACACCATTTATCCTGGTTTTGGAAAGAACAAAAGATGATCTCTTATGCTGAAGCTGAGCAGGGAGGACAAGTGCCTCCATGACACGCCTTTGTCCACCAGCACTGTTCTCTATCGCCTTTAGAAATGAGTATTTGACAGTACATTCCAATTCACAGTGTCTAGGACAATGGAAGCTGAACAGGGTATGTGAAAATCCCAGTCAGACCTCATGCCCTTTATAAAGCGAGTGGGTCAAAAATGGGCCCACAACTAACAGAAGAGATCGGGGGGAGAGTCAGGAAGTCTAGGAGGGGAGCCATCTCTCCTTGCTTGATCTTCCCTAGTTCACTTAATTTCATTTTATTTTATTAACTCTTTTGGTCTCTGATATGATTTGATGTGGGTCCGGAGCAAATTCTTGAGACATTTTCGGTACAAAAGGGGTGGTTTTATGAAAGCACTGGGACAGGGCAGAAAGAGCTGACCTGGGATTGTGTGGAGCAGTCCATTCTGTATTTAGGAGTTGGTGGAGGTAAAGACCAAGGCAGTTTCCAAAAGGATTTTTTATATGCTAAAGAAGACTTAGGGGATCCTGACGACCTAGTTATTGTCAAGCTAAGGTTGTTTTTAATTCTAGCAAGGCATTAACATTAAGATAGTTGGGAGTTCCTGGAAGAATGTTATACTCTGCCTGCCTCAAGTACTTGTCAATGGGCTGCAGGTTATAAGGAAATTTAATTTTATCCACATTTCCTTTTGCCTTTGTTCTCCACATCACTTTCCATGAATCTCCTGATTGTCTCCAGCAATGACTTGATGTCCTTCTTATTCTTTGGTATACTTGCCCATTGACGCTTGAACAAATGAGTTTGGATTTTGAATCACAGCTTGCCTTCTTCCTTAACATCTTCCTTGAATCTTCCTTCATCCTTTGGTTGGTACATACGTGTGTTTGCATCATGGAAGTTCCAGCTTTTGTGTTTAACTGCCCCACAATACCCTAACTTCTCAGCCTAGACCACTAGCTTTTTCAGTAAAACTCAGGACAAAATTAACTGCCCTAAGTATCCTCATCTTTTCTAACATTTTCTTCCCTTGTTCTACACTGGTCCTCCCAATCTCCAGCCACACGTTTGTAGAAGTTTTAAAAAAAAGAGACAGAGAAATCACAGAATAAAAACCTATGTTCCTGCGACACCATGGATGCCTGTAAATGGGGAGAGGCTACCCTTCCCTGAAGTTAGGGCAAAAGGATTAAGAACTGTATATACTGTGTATTGTTGGGTCCATGGTCAAAGGAGCGAGACTGATACAAAGCGAAGGTCAAGCAAAGCTTTATTTTGCTCCAAGCATCGAGAATCAAACTGACTGTCCAGGGCCGTCTCTTGCAAAGAGACGACCTCTCTCTGCCATACAGACTAGCTTTTAAGGGCAAAGGCCATGTGGTTGGGCCTGGCCATGCTCAGGTGGCCAATGAGACTGTAACATAGAGAAAGCTGCACAGTCATGCTAGGTCACACATAAGTGACCAATTGAATTACAATTTACCCTATAGTAGATATTTGAACTAGCTTATCACCTTGGTCAGAATTGGCACCCAAAAGTCACCCAAAGGGTGGGGCCCATACTCCTTGGTAGCTAGGGAGATGGTATGCGCCCTCACTGATTGAATTCCTCCACCTGGCCTGACCAACTCTTATATTTGGGCTTTGTTACCTGGGACTAGTTTCCCAGACTTGTTTTAAGTAAGACCCCTGGGGGAAGGGGGGGCAGGGACAGTTTAAGTTTTACTGTATAAACAATAAGGCCATTTTTTTAACCGAATGGTATCGCTCTGGCTAAATAGGCCCTTACATGTGTATGTCTTGAAATAATTTTAGATGAAATTTACCAGTACCAGCATGCTAAATGAACACATTGAGATCATCAAAGACTAGACAAATCCCCATTCATCATGGATATTATTAGCTGACTTCTAGAAGATCAATAAGGAATCTAGTTAAATTCAGATGTATAAATCATGGGATATTTTAGTGAAGTGTTAGAGATACATTATCTAATTTTCCTTCAATCTCTCTCCCTTGTTTTACTTTGGAGAATGTTGGCTTAAAAAACAAAGTGGAGGGCGCCTGGGTGGCTCAGTGGGTTAAGCCGCTGCCTTCGGCTCAGGTCATGATCCCAGGGTCCTGGGATCGAGCCCCGCATCGGGCTCTCTGCTCAGCAGGGAGCCTGCTTCCTCCCCTCTCTCTGCCTGCCTCTCTGCCTGCTTGTCATCTCTCTCTGTCAAATAAATAAATAAAAAATCTTAAAAAAAAAACCAAAGTGGAATTATTGCTTGGCATTTAAAATAATTTCTTTAAGAAGAATTTGTAGGATGGACAATTGACATGATAGATTGTAAATGTATGCCACGTTTATGCCCCAAAGTTATGCATATGAAAGATATAAATACGTTTAAACACGGTTTAGATGAATTGCAAGTCACAGATCCATGGTGGGGAAATTGAGGATGCTAATACATCATTTATTTGTGTATTTGTGAGATTAATATGGTCAGGGATAACGTGCTCCTAAAAAACATCCCTTGATGCAGAAAAACGCTGAGGCCAGATGAACTACAGACAACTTTGATATAACATTTTAATGTCTATTTTGGTTATTTGTTGCTGTGTATCCAACCACTTCAAAACTTAGTGGCTTAAAAACCAATTACTTTAATATTTCTCACAGTTTTGTGGATGACTAGAACTAAGCTAGACAGTTCTTTTGCTGGTTTCACTTGAAACCTCTCATGCTGTTTCAGCAAGATTATGGAACATCCAAAATGTTTTGCTCATAGGTCTAGCTCTTGGAAGGTTGCGCTCAGCTGAGATTCAGGATGACTAGGTGTCTTTCTGTCTCTGTCTGTCTCTCTCTCATTCCAGGACCTCTACCTCTCCACATGCCTTCTCTATATGCTCTCTTTGTATGCTCTCTCCAGCAGGACTCCTACCCAGGTGTCCACAAGCACAATAGCAGAAGCTTCCAGTAACTTTTATGTCAGGCCCACGACTGGAATAGCATGACTTTTGCCACATGCTACTGCTTGAATCAAGAAATTGACCCATCCCTGGGACGCCTGGGTGGCTCAGTTGGTTAAGCAGCTGCCTTCAGCTCAGGTCATGATCCCAGCGCGGGATCGAGTCCCACATCGGGCTCCTTGCTTGGCAAGGAGCCTGCTTCTCCCTCTGCCTCTGCCTGCCACTCTGTCTGCCTGTGCTCACTCTCCCTCCTCTCTCTCTTACAAATAAATAAATAAAATCCTTAAAAAAAAAGAAATTAACCCATCCCTGATCAAAGGAAGATGACTACTGAGGGTGAGAATTTACTGGGGACAGCCAATATCATGGACTACCTCTTGTGTCGTTATTTAGTCTCTGGCATCTGGCTGACTCATTTATATTCTCTTCTTTGGAGAGCTCATCCACTTCCACGACTTACCTATCCCTCATGGGGATAAATCTCAGTTCTTTCACCAGACTTCTTCCCCCAATGATATATTATCAACTCTCTGTAATGAATAGCTAACTCTGATTGAACACCAGGTATGGCTAAGTATTTCATATAAGCTATTTCTAATTTATTGATTATACTGTATATACAAAGTAAGAAAACTGAGGCTCAGAGAAGCTCAGTTTATAAAAGGCATATGGCTAGTAAGGGACAGAAATGAAACTCAGGCATATCTTTGCATAAAGCCCTTGCATGTTTTTTCCAAGATTTCACACTCTTTTGTCTCTGTCTCTGTTTTGGTCTTTGTATTTCTTTGTCTCTCTGCTTCTTTGTCTCTCTCTCTCTCTCTCTTAGTCTTGGGACAAAATAAGAATTCACCTCTTCTACTTAATTTCCAAACAAGATTGGGTAGGGTATTCTCTCTTCCCAACTCTTTTTTTTTTTTGACAAAGAAACAGAAGTTTGCTCTGAGATCTGACTGCTATACATTATATAACTTGCTGTTCTGGAAGAAAAAATAAAAATTCCTGGTTCTGGAGGAAGGGCATTTTTTATATTTGGTTTTTATTGAATAGGACTTTTTTTTTTCACTCTCAAGATAAAGCAGATCTTGGCTAAGGTCTTTTGTTTTCTCCATTTTGTTTTTTGCATTCAGGAAGTGAATATCAGAACCATTGGTTCTTTATTGACTTGAGTTCTGAGAGTTCTTATTACTTAAAATCATGGGACATGTTTTGTTCTAGTCCTTTGATTAAATGTAAAGACCTCAAGTCAAAAATCTTCCAGGAGATAATACACTGATAATTCATTTCCCAGGCAGTAGGAAGCAAGTCACAGTGAAGAGATCAGCCATAAACTGCAAAGTCAGTCTGTTGGGAGAAAGTTTTCTCTGGTACTCTCATGTGCCTGGACTTCTTGTGGAGAAAGGCATTATATATATATGTATATTTTTTAAATTATTTCTTCAAGGTTGCTTATACAGAGATGCCTTGGAAGATAGATGTAGTGTCTTCCATTGGATTAAAGGGGAGGTTCGGTTACTTTCTGCTATAATAATGACAATGTCCTCCTCTGTATCAAAGGGAAAGAAAGCATGCCTACTGCCCATTATAAAGAGGTTCAGGTTCACTAAGTAAACTCAAGGTTGCTCTTCTGAAATTCAGCCCACTGTATATTAAGAGAACTATCTGGGCAAATCTGCGTTGCCCTTGTGGAACCTGAGGCAAGAAGCCTTGACACAAATACGCTGATGATTATGCTGCTTATTGTGCTATGAGTAATAAAGAGATTTATCTCTGACCCAGGACTCTTATGTTTTATGCCAGTAACTATGAAACAGTAATAGGCTAGCTTATTAGCTGATATGCAAGGTAAATCCGAGACCCTTTGCAGTTATTGACACAGCTGCACTGGTAACTATAGTCTAAATCTCATATCTCAGCTTATTTGTCATTCTAAATCACTTTCGCTTTAGGCACTCCTCCTGTAGTAGTAAGAAATTTTTATTACTAATGAAGATCCCAAGATCTATGTTATGTAAGTAATGCTGTTAACAATTTACATATGACAGTGTTGAATTGAATTACCTCATTCAAATTATTTAACTGAAAATAAAGGATAAATTGTAATTTGAGCAACAGATTTCCCAGGAAAACTTGAATTATTCAATATCTAGGTTATAATTTATTCCTATTGATATCTAGAAATGAATGATTCAAGAGCATACATAGAAGGGCAATTAACAAAAGAAAATTCAGTCAACATAAATAATACATACATTTCACTTAGGTAAATTCAATTTTATGTTTTTAGGAGAGAGTGCTAGAAAGAGGGATAGTGAGGATGAGAGAGAGGAGGTAAGAAAGAGAAAAAGAGAGAGAATAAAAATTCAAATAATCTGACCAATTCAGTCCACTATTCAAATCAGTAAACACATAGAGCCTACAGAGAATATACGGCGAGAGAAACCTGCACTGGCTGTTGCTCTTTCTTTGGTTGGTCCCAGTTACAGCATGTTCCCATAAAGTGAGCATCTGTCTGTGTTGAGTGAGATTCCAGCATGTAAAGATGTGTGTTTTTCATATGATGTATCTTCGAAAAGCAAGCCATTTATTTCATCTGTTGCTAAACTAAAAAAGTAGCAACCTGCTCCCATGTGTTGGAAAAAATCATCTGTTTGACTCTCTTGGCTTTTGAGAAGCCTAGAAATTCAGGAATCACATAGAAGCCACTGATGATCTCAGCTACCAGTAGGACTAAAGCAAGTGATTCACAGGAGCTCACTCTAAGTCAAATGCAAACTCATGGTGGCAGTTTCCCAAGAGTATCTTTTTAATGCTACTGGGTAATAACAGTTTCTGCTTCTCTTCTGCCTTTCAAATAATCCTTCTCATTGGAAAAATTTAGCCCTGAACTCTCTAGTCAATGGAGTCTCAGAAATAATGGTTTTAAAACAGCCTCCTGTGGTGCAGAAGCAAGTATAAATCGGGGTGTGGATCATGTTGAATTTGGCATGGACAGTCTGACAATCTACCCCTTTGACAATTCAATATCCATAAAGACCTTTTTGCCCATATTTAACTTTCAAGTGACAAAAGTAACAATGAATCTGGCTTTCATTTAACATGAAATAACTATCGCTGATACCAAGAAAATGCCTTCCCCTCTACCCCCAAAAAGAAATAGTAATTCCCAATAGACTATCCATTGCTAGGTAATGTTTTTCCTCTTCTACCTCAGTCACAGATTCTCTTTGATATTTTTTAGTTTTAAGATGAAATTATAAATTTACATAAATGAATTAATGAAAATAGTGAATTAATGAAAATTAGTGAATTAATGAAAAGGCAAATATACTTTAAAAACCATAAAACATTGATGAAAGAACTTGAAGACGACACACACCAAAAAATGGAAAAATACTTCATGCTCATGGACTGGAAGAGCAAATATTGTTAAAATGTCCATACTACCCAAAGCAATCTACAGATTCAATGCAATCAAAATACCAACAGCATTTTTCACAGAACTAGAACAAAGAATCGTAACAACTGTATGGAACCACAAAAGACCTCAAATACCCAAAGAAATCTTGAAAAAGAAGAACAAAAGTGGAGGTATCACAATCCCAGATTTCAGGATATACTGCAAAGCTGTAGTGTTATACTGGCACAAAAACAGACACATAGATAAATGAAATAAAATAGAGAGCCCAGAGATAAACCCATGATTATGTGGTCAATTAATCTTTGCCAAAGGAGGCAAGAATATGCAATGGAAAAAGACAGTTTCCTCAACAAATGGTGTTGAGAAAACTGGTCAGCTAGCTACATGCAAAAGAATGAAATTGGACTACTTTCTTATACCATATACAAAAATAAATTCAAAATTAATTAAAGACCTAAGCGTGAGACCTGAAAGTCTAGAAAGGAACACAAGCAGTAATTTCTCTGACATTGGCTATGGCAACGTTTTTCTAAATATGTCTCTTAAGGCAAGGAAAACAAAATAAAAAATAAACTATTGGGACTACATCGAAATAAAAAGCTTCTGGACAGCAAAGGACACCATCAACAAAACTAAAAGACAACCTACCGAATAGGAGAAGATATTTGCAAATGACATACCTAGCTAAGGGTTGGTATCTGAAATATGTAAAGAATTTATACAACTCAACACCAAAAAAACAAATAATCCAATTAAAAAGTGAGCAAAAGTCATGAACAGACATTTCTCCAAAGAAGACATCCAGATGGCCAGCAGGTACATGAAAAGTTGCTCAGTATCACTCATCATTAGGAAAATGCAAATCAAAACCACACCTGGTTTTGGTTTGAGATACCACCTCATACCTATCAGGATGGCTAAAATCAAAAACACAAGAAACAACAAGTGTTGATGAAGATGTGGAGATAAAAAAATGCACATGCAGCAATGTCCATAATAGCCAAACTATGGAAAGAACATAGATGTCCATTAACAGATGAATGGATAAAGAAGATGTGTTCTATATATACAATGGAATACTATGCAGCCATCAAAAGAAATGAAATCTTGCCATTTGCGACGACGTGGATTGAACTACAGGGTATTATGCTTAGCGAAGTGAGTCAGTTGGAGAAAGACAACTATCATACGATCTCCCTGATATGAGGAAGTGGAGATGCAACATGGGGGGTTTGGGGGATAGGAAAAGAAAAAAATGAAAGAAGATGGAATCAGGAGGGAGACAAACCATAAAAGACTCAATCTCAAAATGCTGGGGGGAGTGGGGACGGGAGAGGGTGGTGGGGATATGGACATTAGGGAGGGTATGTGCCATGATGAGTGCTGTGAAATGTGTAAACCTGGCGAGTCATAGACCTGTACCCTGGGGATAAAAACACATTATATGTTTATTAAAAAATTTAAAAATAAAAAAATGCACATGCACTGTTGGTAGGAATGCAAACTGATACAGCCACTGTGGAAAACAGTATGGAGGTTCCTCAAAAAATTGAAAATGGAATTACCATTTGGTTCAATAATTCTACTACTGTTTACTCAAAGAACATGAAAACACTTTTCGAAAGGATATGTGCCCTTGTATGTATACAGCAACATTATTTACAATAGCCAAACTATGGAAGTAATCCAAGTGTCCATTGATAGACAAATGGGTAAAGAAGTGGTATATATATATAGCAATATTATTTGGCCACATAAAAGAATGAAATCTTGCTATTTGCAACAACATGGGTGGATCTAGAGGGTATTATGCTGAGTGAAATAAGTCAGGCAGAGAAAGACAGATACCATGTGATTTCACTCATATGTAGAATTTAAGAAAACAAATGAACAAATTAAAAAACGTGAACCAAAAAATAGCCTCTTAACTCTAGAGAACAAACTGATGGTTACCAGTGGGGAGGTGGGTGTGGGGATGGATGAAATAGGTGAAGGGGATTAAGAGAGTACACTTACAAGATGATCACTGAGTAATGTATAGAATTATTGAATTATTATATTATATACCTAAAACTAATATAACACTGTATTAACTATACTGGAATTAAAGTAAAATAAGACTAAATTAAAAATAAAATAGACAAACAGCAGATAAGGAATATAAATTGGTTAATATATATATATATATTTAACAAAGCAAACATAATGAAACTTGCTTAGATTCTAAAGTCTTGATTTCTCTAACTGGACACAGTGACATAGTTGACATTTGTAACTTTATTCTTCCTTCCTTAGTATTTCTTTTGTTTTCAGCTTGATCTTAGTTGTTTTAACTAGAGCTGTGACCAGAACCTTTATTTCTGAAGGGTCAGAATCCTTAAGAGCCCTGTCTGCATCGTGTTGTTACACTTCCACCAACTTCTACCACTAGACTCAGAATTGCAATGAAGTTCTTCAGAGAATTACTTGAATTCCATGCATAGTGTGTATCCACCTTAATCCAACTATAGAGCAGTCACCCTAGTTTCCCTTTATAATCAGGATTAATGAACACAACCAATAGGGTAATCTTTTTGTCTTTCCATTAACTAGAATGCTGAATCCTAAATAGGACAGCTGGCAATTTCAACTTTCATCTTATTGGAAGAATTCTTGTGACCCTAATAGAAGTGTTCCTTTTTGAAGGGCAAACTAACACTCTAAACAGGAAAGCACAGAGTTACTGTGCCTGGAACCGACATTTTTATTCATGTGTTATCACTGGTAATAAAGGGGATAGTTCCATTTTTACCCCTTTATACATTGCCTTCTATGTTCTGGCTAGGAAACAAATGACATATTGTATGTTGGTCATTAGTTCGGATCACATACAGAACCTTCAAATGCAGATACCCCAACTCACAATGTGTTGTCAAAGGGTAAAACCTTCAATAGGCTCTTTCAGAGTTTAGCTTATTTCCGTGTGTTGTGAAACATGGTAAAATCCATGAACAAGCAGGACAAAATTCCTTTACTTTATTTGTTGTGAAATAGATTTTAGGGTGTGTGTGTGTGTGTGTGTGTGTGTGTGTGTGTGTGTGTACACCATGTAAATGAATGAGGGATTCTGTAAGTCCATTGATGGTGGTAATAGTAGGACAAATCACTTCTAATGACATATGGAATTATCTACAGTCAACTTGTTACCGAGTAGGTTGTTACCCTCTTCCTCACAGTGATGCTCTGTTGGATTCTTGGCACTGGCAGGTTGGATACTCAGATGTGGGAATAAATAATCAGTAGAAAAACTGAGAAACTATGACTTATGTAAGGTGAATGGAGAGTCATATTTGCCTCTTCTTTTCCGTTCGTACCTAACCGGTTCCCAAGGAAATTGGCAGACAAAATCCCCTCTTTGATTGTACAGGCAGATCTTTGTATCCCAGTTCAAATACCTGGATCACATAGTGTTTCTCATATTGAAAGCCAGAAACTCGTCTCAAAATAGAAAATTTGAAACATGTCTCAAAATAGGCACATTTCAATGAGTAGAATATTGGTATTGCCAAAAAATAATTTTAAGAATAATAGTATCAATCAATTCCATGACGTTTAAACTGCTGTGAATTATTTATACACATGGATTCATTTAATTCTCATAATACCTTGAGGAGCTAGGTACTAAGTCATCCTCATTTTACAGAAAGGGAAACTAAGGCACAGTGGTTAAGTCACTCATCAGAGGTCACAGAACTACTTTCTGGTGGAGTCAGATTCAAACTCAGGCAATTTGGTTTCAAAGTGCATTTCTATCCTCTTAGTTATATGTCTTACACTCAGCCCACGCTGGCACTTTTTTGGTAACCTCATTTTGAACTTTTATAATTAATCTGCCTCCTCGTTTGCTGTTGAATCTCTCTAGAAGAAAATTCAGTACATAGTCTGAACACTGGCATTCTTAGAAGAGGTTGAATTAAGTCATATTTTATATTTTATCTTGAAACAATTTTTTTGACTTTAGACATTGCAATCTTACTGTTTTGATCATCACCACAGCTTGCAAGAAAACCTCTGATTTTATTTTGGCAGCATTCAAGTTCCTTATTAATCAGTTAATCAGATATAGTCTCAAATAGAATTGTTAATTATATGCCCAAGTCCCCTGATTTATGGTGATTCATTCCTCCAGCTAAAAAATTAAGCATTGTACTAGTTTAATGGCATATTGAAGATTCTATCGCACATTCTTAAACCGATCTCTGAGCCTGTGTATCTGAGCAGGTTTGTGATAATTAAACTGATGAAAACTAAATAAGGGCATTTTAACATCACTGATTTCATAAGTGAGCCCTGGTTTGCTGAGTTCTGGTGTTGAGGATAGGTTGAAGTTGGAATAGTGAAATTAGTAGAATGGTTGATAGAGTGGAAACCAAAAGGATGTTTACCGAATATATCCGATGGCTTTTGTCTTCCTGATTGCTATTTGAGAGTTGTTTAGTCTTTCAAGTGAATTCTCAGGAGGTTGAGAAAAGCAAGAAAGTCATGAGAAATATTTTGCCCCATTTCGTGGTACATTCCATTTCTGCCTAAGGACATTTGTAAACAGTGTAAAGACCATGCCAGAAATATCAATTGAGAATGTTAGTCTCAAACTGCCTATAGCATCCAACAACAGTGAATGGCCTGGGGGAAAACAGTGTTGTCAATGTAGCCGCATCTATATTTGAAGAGCAAAGTCTAAATGATACTTCCACAATGCACGCGCTTGAATTACCCTCAGGTGCTTTGGCAAATTCATAAGCACAGATCAAGGCCCCCTTTCCTTTTTAAGGCAAACAACAAGCTGTACCCCTTTTTTTGGATTAAAAAAAAAAGATCTACAACTTTTTGAATACTAATAAAACAGTCACAGTCAACAAGCCATCTGCAAATGCATTATTTTCAAAGGAAGAATAATGGCATTTAATCTGGGAAACAGTTACATTTGACAATGACATAAAAAATTCTTATCATTGCTCTAAAAGGGAATTATGGGTGATATATAAAAGGAACAAAGAATTCCATCCCCGGCATATGAAAATATACTCAACATCACTAATCATCGGGGAAGTACATCTCAAAACCACAATGAGATCTCACCTCACACCTGTCAGATTGGCTATTATCAAAAAGACAAAAATAACAGGTGTCGGCAAGGATGTGGAGAAAAGGGACCCCTCAGACACTGTTGGTGGGAATGGAAATTGGCGCAGTCACTGGAAAACACAATGGTGTTTCCTCAAAAAAATTAAAAATAGAATTACCATATGATCCAACAATTCTACTTCTGCATTGTGTATTTACTTTATTGTTTTAAGATTTTATTTATTTATCTTGAGAGAGAGAGAGTGAGCAGGGGTAGAGGAGGGACAGAGGGAAAGAGAGAATGCCAACCAGACTCCCTGCTAAGCAGGAGCCCAACACAGGACTCAGTCTCACAACCCTGAGATCATGACCTGAGCCAAAATCAAGAGTCATAGGTTCAACTGACTGAGCCACCTAGGTACTCCTACTTCTGGGTATTTATCTGAAGAAAACAAAAATAACAATTCAAAGAGATATAAGCACCCCTATGAAAATCATAGCATTATTTACAATAGCCAAAGTTTGGAAGCAACCTATGTACCCATTCAGAGATAAATGGATAAAGAAGATATGGTATGGTTTTTCTCTCTCTTTCTTTCTCTAACTGTGTGTGTGTGTGTGTGTGTGTATGTGTGTGTGTGTGTGTGTAATAGACTGTTACTCAGCCATAGAAAAGAATGAAATCTTGCTCTTTGCAACAACAAGGATGGACCTAGAGGGCTAAGTGAAATAAGTCAGACAAAGACAAATATCCTATGATTTCACTTATACGCAGAATCTAAACAAATGAAACAATGAACAAATAAGACAAAACAGAAAGTAAATCATACAGACAACGAACTGTTGGTTTGTTGGGATAGGGGTATAGGGGTGGGGGAAGTAGGTGAAGGGGATTAAGAGGTACAGACTTCCAGTTATAAAATAAATATGTCATGGAGATGTAATATATAGCATAGGGAGTATAGTCAATAATATTGTAATAACTTTGTGTGGTGACAGATGGTAATGAGACTTATTGTGGGGGATCATTTCATAATGTATGAAAATATCATTATGTTGTACACCTGAAACTAACAGGGCATTATATGCCAATTATACTTCAATAATAAGAGAGAAGAATATCATCCCTGTAGCCAAAAGAAATTCTCAAAGGACAAATAGCACTGGGGGTAAAGTCTGATGAAGAACCCAGTGATAAATATTCACTGAGTTATTTATTTAACCTGGGTTGCATCTTTCATCCACGTAAGTGAAACACAACTTTTTTTCCCCTTATTTTGCTTATTTCCATTCTCATCTCTCCTTTCTGCTCTTAGTTTATAAAGTTAGTCTATAAAATTATTCTGTCTGCTCCCTTTGTTTTCTAAATCTTCTGGTGTATGACCACAAAAAGAATTGTAGGCACTGGTTTCACCCATTTCAGTGTGGTAGCCACCCAAGACTTCCTCACCTTCTAGAATTTCTACTGATACATTTCTTTCTTTCTTTTTTTTTTTTTAAAGATTTTATTTATTCATTTGACAGAGAGAGACAATGATAGGAACACTGGCAGTGGGAATGGAAAAGGGAGAAGCAGGCTTCCCACCTAGGAGGGAACCTGATGTGGGGCTGGATCCCAAGACCCTAGGATCATGACCTGAGCTGAAGGCAGACGCTTAACAAGTGAGCCACCCAGGCATCCCTGCTATTAAATTTCTAATTCTAGCTTAACTCCATAATATATTTTATCTATTTATTGCTTCCAAGCCACCATTTGTTGATGAAAAGTCACAAAAGGGAATTAGTTCCAAACCAAAGGCATGCTCTCTAACCACAATTAGGCCACTATTGCTACACTTAATTTTTTTTTTAATAGCACTGATTGTTGTGAGATATCATGTCCCTTCCATTGGTTATCCAAGACTTGTAACTTTTACTTTTCAAGCCCCCAGTTTGATTTCTACAAAATTCTTTTCATTGTCCTTAGTGGTGAGCTTATTTTATGCAGAATCCTATAAAATATTGCTGAAAAAAAATTAAGAAATCGGGGCACCTGGGTGGCTCAGTGGGTGAAGCTGCTGCCTTCGGCTCAGGTCATGATCTCAGGGTCCTGGGATCGAGTCCCGAATCGGGCTCTCTGCTCAGCAGGGAACCTGCTTCCTCCTCTCTCTCTGCTTACTCGTGATCTCTCTCTGTCAAATAAATAAATAAAATCTTTTTAAAAAAATTAAGAAATCAAAACAAATGGAGAATAACAATATTTTCATAAGTGGAAGAGTCCATAAATTGAAGAGGTCTATTTTTTCCCAATTTGATCCATAGACTCAATATAATCGCAATGAAGGATTCATTGTTGGGTGCAGATTTTAAAATTTATATGAAATTGCAAAGAGCCCAGGATATCTACAACATTTTGAAAAAAGAATGAAATTGGAGTACTTAATACTACTTGATTCAAAATTTACTGGAAAACTACAATATATATTCCAGACAACATTTTACTGATGTAAGGATAGACATATAGATACATGGAAGATAATAGAACACCGAGAAATAAACCTACACAGAATTCATTGGTTTTCCAGTGTTGTTAGTATAACTCAATGGGGAAAGAAAATACTTTTATATAAATAGTTTTAGAATAACTGGATATCTCCATGGGGGGAAAAATGAACCTTAACTCCAACTTCATACCTTAGATAAAAATTAATTTATAGGGGCACATCGGTGGTCTAGTTGGTTAAGCGTCTGCCTTCGGTTCCAGTCATGATCCCAGGGTCCTAGGATCGAGCCTTTCCTCAGGCTCCCTGCCAAGGGAGCCTGCTTCTCCTTCTCCTTACCACCTGTGCTCTGTCTTGCTATCTCTGTTTCTCTCTCTCAAATAAATAAAATCATTAAAAAAATTTATTTATAAAGGTTCTTGAACAAACAAGAAAAAGTAAAAGTCAAAATTAAAATACCTGTAAGAGAAAAGAGAAGAGAAAACATTCAGGATCTTGGCTTAGGAAAATATGTTTTAAAGAACATAGCACAAACCACAAAAGAAAAAAAAGGTAAATGAATCTTTAATAAAATTAAATTATCGGGCATACTATAGGTGGGAGATAGTATATGTAATACATATGTTTGACAAAGGATTGTGTTTTAGGACATAGCAAAATTCTTACAACTCAATAATAGGACAACAGACAATCCAAGAAAAAATGGGCAAAAGATTTGAGAAGTGACTCAAAACAGAATGGCCAAAAAGCACATTAAAAAGTCCTTAACATCTTGAACTGTCAGGGAAATACAAAATAAAATAAAAATGAAACTCTACCCTCTAGAATTGCTGAATTAAAAAAAAAAAATCTGCGGCACCTGTGTGGCTCAGTGGGTTAAAGCCTCTGCCTTCGGCTCAGGTCATGGTCCCAGGGTCCTGAGATAGAGCCCCACATTGGGCTCTCTGCTCCGCGGGAAGCCTGCTTCCTCCTCTCTCTCTGCCTGCTTCTCTGCCTACTTGTGATCTCTGTCTGTCAAATAAATAAATAAAAATCTAAAAAACAAACAAAAAAACAAACAAAAAACAAAACAAAACAAAAAAAAACTACACTGTAAAAAAAAAAATTAAAAAAAAAATCTGATAGTACCACGTTTTGTCCAGAATGTGGGACAACTGAAATTTTTATACTCTGCTGGTAGTAATGCAAATTGATATAGTCACCTTTTATAATTGGTTTGGAAGTTTTTTTATCAGGTTAAATCTTTACCTACCATCTGAACAAGCAGTATCACTCATGGGTATTTACCCATGAGAAATGAAAATGTATGTCCACAAAAAGACTTGTCCATTCCTATTTTTAGTGCTTTTATTCATAAAAGCTAATGACAGGAAACACCCTGAATGTTCATCAACAGAGCAGTTGTTTAACAACCTGTGGTATATTTGTCCAATGGAATACTACACAGCAACAAAAAGAATAAATGGATATAAGCAACAAAATAGATAAATCTCCAATTCATTATGTCAAGTAATAGAAGCAGGACACAACAGACTATATTCTCTATGTAGTTTTAGAATGGACACAAATAATTTATAGCATTAGAAATTAGATGAGCAGTTGCTCAGGGAGGAATATGAGTTGGAGGATTAATAACAAGAGGACATGAGAATTCTCTGGAGAAATGTTCAGTATCTTGATTAGAGTCATGGTTAAATAAATATATTAGGCAGAACTCACCAAATTGTACTTTTAAAATGGGTACATTTAATTTTATGTAAATTACACCTCAGTAAAGATGATTCAAAACTCATTGAACTGATGGAACCATAGAATGTTAATGGGTACATTTTTTTCTGAGTAAATTATACCTCAATAAAGTTAACTTAATGTTTTTGAACTTAAAGAATGTTAAAGAATTTAACTGAAGAAAACATATTTATGTTCAAGAATATTCATCTCTCATCACTTTCAGTAACAAAATCATTGGAAAAAATTGAGACCTTTAAAAATCATGATGGGGGGGCATCTGGCTGGCTCAGTCAGTTAAGTGTCTGCTTCTGGATCCTGCAATGGAGCCCCTCGTTGCGCCGTGCTCAGGCAGGAGCCTGCTTTTCCCTCTCCCTCTGCCTGGCACTCCCCTGCTTGTGTTCTCTCTCTCTTGCTCTGTCAAGTAAATAAATAAAATCTTTAAAAAAAGAGAGAGAAAAGGCTACTTCTACATGATAGAAGAGCTTCCAGTTGTCGTCTGAAGAAGGTTCAGCAACCTATGGCCCATGGACTGAATCCAGTGCATTGCCTACTTTTATAAATAAAGTTTTATTGGCACACATCCATGCTCGTTTGTTTGCATAGTGTCTTGTATATTTGCATGCTCCTATAGTATACATACATGAGTACTTGCAAGAGAGACCAGTTGGCTTACAAAGCTTAAAATATTGCTATCTTTCCATTGTTTATTTTTGTATCGATCCTACATACAAAATTACACTTAAGGAAAATCACCAGCATCACTCCTTAATTGTAACTGAGAATATGATTTATAACAGCTGAGTAATATTTCAGTTTATGGATCCACCATGACTTTTTTTTTAAAGATTTTATTTTTTTGAGAGCAAGAGGCAGATATAGAGAGAGCATGAGTGCGGAGGAAGGGAGAAGCAGACTCTTCCTAAGCAGGGAGCATGTCTTGGGGTTCAATCCCAGGATCCTGTGATCATGACCTGAGCCAAAGACAGAGGCTTATCTGACTGAGCCACCCAGACACCCAGAAGTACTCCTGATATCAGGACATTTTACCATTGTCTGAAAGAAAATCCTGTAGTTTTCTCTTATGTATTAGAAGCATAATAGATACATTTGATTCAGACAGAACATATCAATTGAGGAAAGCATGATTGGTTTGCTGGTTTAAAAATGAATACCATGTAAAGAATGAGTCATCAAATTCCTTTAAAAATTATTTAGACCAGCTATATTTTATTCATAATATTTTTTCTGCACAAGACAAAGAGACTGTACTTGAGTTTGTCAGGAAAGCAGAAACCAAGACAGAAAACCTCAATAAACATTAAAACTCATGGAGCAGAACAATGCCCATTTTTCTTCCTACATGTATTTTAGACATTTCTATTTCCATTTTGAACTATGGAAAAAAAAAGCTAAGGAACAGAAACAACAAAGGAAAAATGACTTACAACAAAAAATGTATATCTCTTTAATATTCAGAAAATCCTTTAAGTGGATTTTTGTGTAACAGGGTCTGATGAAGTCATTTTCCCCAACAAAACTGAGGACAGACCAGGGGAATAGAGACAAAGATTCCTGAAAGTTCACGATTTATTTAGACACCTCCTAAGCTGGAAGAAGGCACACAGTACGGACACTATGTGTACCAAACAGTGAAATGTAATCCCAGCTCCTGCATACCCATGTCACTATTAAATTTGCCATGAAAACACTGACTTGGTAATTGCTGATGACTTTCTTATTTTAATTACCCAATAATTATAAAATTATGTCAACAATCTCTATGGCAGAATAGGATAAATATGTACCATAATATATAATATAGTGTAAGTAAATGTATAAATATATTTATAAATATATATATTTATTTAATAGTATAAATACGTATATTTGCCTTGGTTTTGATTGCACAGGGACTAAGAGGATACATCAGAGCCCCTAGCAATTACTGAGTCAAAGGTCAAGACTCTTTTAGCACTTATCATATCATGAGTTCAGCTTCTATGTCAGTTGTGGACCCATAATGTAGCCCAGTTGATATTCATGTTGTCCTAAGGAACAGTGGACATTTGACCATTCTATGGAGATTATTTGCTGCCTCTGTTTTTATGAGGTAAAACCTCAGGCATGGAGAATTTTATTAAACTCCTCAGGTTAAATGCATTCATCCCATGAAAGTCATGCCTCCTATACATTTAATTGTCATCTTTCCCCTTTTCCTAATTTTCAATTTTCATTATCTTCTTTTAAAATTTTTTAATTGATTAATTATTAGTTAATTAATTAATTAATTTAGAGACTGTGAGCAACCTGAGGGGCAAAGATGGGGAGAGAGAGAATCTTAAACAGGTTCCATGCTCAGCGTGAAGCCCAATGCAGGGTTCGATCTCACCACGCTATCATAACCTGAGCCAAAATCAAGAGTGGGGTGGTTAACCAACTGAGCCACCCATGTCCTCAGGAGACCTGATACTCTTAAACAGCTCACTCAGCATCAGTGACAGGCACAGCTCTTCATTTCCAGTGTTTCTCCTAGAACCTTTGCATAGGACTAGACCCGTGACAGTGTGGATGAGAATGGAATTCATCAAATATCCTATGACTTAAATATGATTATTTAAAACTCTCGAGTCCTGAAACTGGCACATAATAGGTGCTTGGTTTTTGTTCTTCATGTACTTTTAGGTTTCTGCCTTTGAATACTCAGCCTAATGTCATGAATCCTTGTTTATACTGAGGATGATTAATAAATGTGACTATTTTTCATTTGTACTTAAAATACTGTGATTTGTCCCTACTTCTGCCTCAGCTCTCTCACACACTCTCACATATCTTTTGTTCTATAAGCTCTATTCCACCTATAGTTCTTTCAAACTTCCATGCCTTTATCCAATGCCATGATGTAAATTCTCTTCCCTCTGCCAGAAATATTTCTTATCTCTGTCTTCCTAATGACCTGGGACATCTACACTCAACTCAAACCTCACTTGCTCCATGAAAAGTTATATAAATGTCCTTACCCCAAGGGAATTAGCCTTCCTTCCCTGTGCCTCTATTTATCTCATGTATTTCCATCTTTCCCAGTACATCCTAAAATCACTGGGCTGACACATAATACCTCACTAGTCTATCCTTATCTTCTGTGTCTATAATGTCTCTCAATGCTCGATAGATATATTTTTAAAGAATTTCCAGTTGCTCTTGGGTGGCTCAGTCAGTTAAGCATCTGCCTTCTGCTCAGGTCATAATCCCAGGGTCCTGGGGTCAAGCCCCATGTTAGGCTCCCTGCTCAGTGGAGAGCCTGCTTCTCCCTTTCCTTCTGCCTGCCACTCCCCCACTTGTGTGCTCTCTTTCTCTGTCAAATAAGTAAATAAAATCTTTAAAAAACTCATTTGATTAAATTAATCTCTGTAATGAATGTCAGATATATCCATTTGAAAGACTGAAGAAATTATGATACAAGTATTTATAAGAATTATATAATGTATGAAGAATACATGGAAGTCCCGAGTAATTCAACAGCTCAAGAAAAATAAAATAATTTGAGTAATTCTGCTTGCAATGCAGTTCAGTGAGGGGGAGTGATGAATATATCAATCAGAGTTAAAATAATGCCAGTTTATAGGCACCCTTTAATCCTTCGAAGAAGCTCATAAGGGTGGTACTACTTTTATCCCCATATTGCAGATAGAGGAACAGCGACCCAAAGTCACATAGTTTCTAATGGAACTGTTTCCCAAAATATCAAAGCAGCAGTACATGAAATGAACAGAGAAGCCAAGTTCATTTAAAAAAAATTTTTGATAAGTTGAGATGGGTTATTCTAATGGATCGTCTCACTTAGCTAAACCTCCCATTCTACTTAAGGATACAAGTTTAAAAATAAGTTTATGAGTCTTTCATAATTTGCTCACTTCTAGAATTCAGAATTTTGCTGAAACAAATATAAGCATGTTCTGTTCACAGTGCTCTGTCCATACTGTTTAGTTCCAAGTGCGTTTTCTCCTCCCATGAGTTTCTGTGTCAGGACCTGGCCTAGACTGTTAACCAGTGCCTTCTCTCTGGGCAGTGCTTCTCTCATGCCTACAAATGCTATGCCACATGAAATAAGATCACATGAATGAAAGGGTCTTGTTCTTGTCAGCAGTGATGAATGTAATACCTAGCCTAAACTTGCACACCTGTATATAGAAACTGACTTGAGGATCTTACTGAAATTCCAGTTGATTGTTAAATATGTTGCCAGGAACTTGCTAAAGTAGTTTCCTGTTTGTTTTCTCTAGTCTCTGCACAGCTTTAGGCCATTCACCTAATATGTTCAATGATACAGTTAAAACCAAACCAACATATGAGCCTGGCACCAATCCCATCTGTTTGAAGTTACACTCTGCAAAGTGTCAGCTTTGACAGAATGTTCTCCCTGGGGTTCTTGTGAACCTCAGCACCTAGTGCACTGATGAAGGATGTTGAGTAAATCCCACTTACTGAATGGAAAATCCCAACAGATTTCTGATGTCCATTAACCATATGGCTTTGCTATCACTTTTTGATCTTCTATGCTCTTAGCCAGAGAGCCCAAACTAGCCAGAGAACAGAAATCCTTTACATTCTAGAAACATACAGCATAAAATCACACAGCTTTCCAACATTGGATGGTTATCAGTGAAGGAAATTAAGTTGAAGTGTGGTAGCGGCGTGGCCCTAGACTTTCCTGTCTAGTTCTTGTTATTGGGTAATAATAGTGGGTTGCTTTGTTTGGACATATTATGTAGTTGGTTTCCCATGAAATCTGTTCTCTGAACCAACAACAATGGAGAGAAGGAATGGTAGGCTTGCAAATTCTTGCACGCAGTAATTTAACCAACTACGTGCATAGATCATGTTACAATTTTTGGGAAAGGCATACTCAGGAAGCAATGTGGAGGCCATCATAACTCTGAATTAAAGAGACATAGCTGGAAGACAAAGGAGGCCCAAACAGCTGGAGTTCATAGGATAGAGTACTAGAGAGGAGAGCGTTGTGCAGAGATTTCTGGTGATCTGAGAGTCCCCATTATATAATCAGGTGAATATTGATTAGAGAACAGATGTGAGGTAACTCCTTAAGGCTAGAGAGAAAATAATCTGAAGTTATTAGAGGTAGCAATCCAAGGAGGCTCATGATTGACTAATAAGAATTTCTATTTGTACCAGCTAAAGTGGAAAACCTAACTCAGGGGGCATATAATAGAGTATTGAAAAGTATCTTAACCTTAGCTGTGGTTAAAAATTAGCCGTAGAGTAAACACTCATCTGCTCCTTCTCAACAAACCTTAAAATCAAGGCCCAAGTTTTTTTTTTTTTTTTTTTTTAGTTTCAGAGGTTGAATTTAGAGATTCATCAGTTGCATATAACACTCAGTGCTCATTATATAAAATGCCTTCCTTAATGCCCAGCACCCAGTTATCCCTCCCCCCCACCCACCACCCCTCCAGCAACCCTCAGTTTGTTTCCTAGAGTTTGTTTCCTAGAGTTCTTATGGTTTGCCTCCCTTTGGATTTTCATCTTATTTTATTTTTTGTTCCCTTTCCCCTTTGTTCATCTGTTTTCTTAAATTCTGCACATGAGTGAAATCATATAGTATTTTTCTTTCTCTAACAGACTTATTTTGCTTAGCAAATAATACCCTCTAGTTCCACCCACATTGTTGCAAATTTATTTATTTGAGAGAGAGTGCATGCACCAGTCAGGGGAGGGAGAGAGGAAGAGACTCTCAAGCAGACTTCCCGCTTAGCATGGAGTGGGATGTGGGATTTGATTTCATGACCCATGAGATCATGACCTGAGCCAAACCATGAGTGGGATGCTTAACTGACTGAGCCAGCCAGGTGGCCCTATAACAATTATAATTGTATTCCATATATCCAAGAAGCCAGAGGAAAGATTAAACATCTTAAGTGGAGTGGAGACATGGAAGATTATTAAAGACTCCAGCTGCACATCCAGATATAAAGATCACTATGTATAAGATGAAAAATACACTAGATGGGAATAATAGCACATTAGACATTGCAGAAGAAACTATTAATGAGCCTGATGACACAACAGTGGAAATTATTTAAATGGAATACAGGAGAAAAAAGAAAGACTGGAGAAAATTTAACAGATCATCAGTGATTAGTGGAATATCTTTAAGAAGTTTAATTTTTTTGTAAATTTTTAAAAAGTAATCTCTTTGCCCAACATGAGTCTTGAACTCATGACCCTGAGATCAAGAGCTGTGTGCTCTACTGACTGAACCAGCCAGGTGCCCCTAAATTTTTGTAAATTTGATGAAATTTATAAGCCTATGCATTCAAGAAGCTAAAGCAGTACTTAGAGGGAAGTTTATAATGACAAATGCCTAGGTTTGGAGAGAATAAAGGTCTCAAATCAATGACTGATCTTCCAAATTAAAAATTAGAAAATAAATAGCAAATAATCCCCAAGTAATTAGAAGAAAGGAAATCCCAAGGATTATAGTGCAAAGAAATTAAACATGTAATAAAAATATAGAGAGAAAATCAGTGAAAGTTATAGCTTATTCTTTGAGATGAATAAAATTGATGTCTTTAGCCAGAGTGATAAAAAAAATGTGAAGGCATAAATTGCTAATGTTAGGAATTAGGTAGTTAACATCACTGTCTATTCAATAATTATCAAAATAGTAACACATGAATATTAAGAACAACCTTATGGCAATAGATTTTTTTTTAAAGTATGAATTTTTTTACCATTTTATTTTATTTTATTTTGTATTTTAATTTTAATTCCAGTATAGTTAACATACAGTGATGTATTAGTTTCAGGTATACAATGTACAATTCTACAATTCCATACATTACTCAGTGCCCATCATGATAAGTGTACTCTTAATCCCCTTTACCTATTTTGCCCCTTTTCCCATCTACCTCCCTGCTGGTCTCTATAGTTAAAGAGTCTGTTTTTTGATTTGTCTCTTTTTTCCTTTGTTCATTTGTTTTGTTTCTTAAATTTCACATATGAGTGAAATTATATGGTATTTGTCTTTCTCTGACTTTATGCCAATAAATTTGACAAACTTAGTTGACAATGGGCGAATTTCCTGAAAGACACACCTGTCAAAGGCAACTCAAGAAATACACCTATCAAGGGTGCCTGGGTGGCTCAGTTGGTTGGGTGACTGCCTTTGGCTCAGGTCATGTTCCCGGAGTCCCAGGATCGAGTCCCACATCGGGCTCCCAGCTCCATGGGGAGTCTGCTTCTCCCTCCAACCTTCTCCTTTCTCATGCTCTCTCTCTCTCTCTCTCTCAAATAAATAAATAATATCTTTTTTTAAAAAAGAAATACATCTATCAAATAGCACTCTATTAAATAGAATTTTAGGTAAAGTCCTTCTCACAAATTGAATTGCAGGAGCAAATAACTTCAGTGGTGAATTTTAGCAAATGTTTCAGGAAGAAACTATACAAATTCTACGTGAGTTCTTTGAGAAAATAGAAGATAAGTGACTTATGTCATAAGTCGTTTTATGAGGCCAACACTATTCATACTAAAACCAGAAAAAGACATTGCAGATAAAGAAAAACACAAGCTAGTATCCCTCAACATTTTGAAAATCAAATCCACCAATATCTAAAAATGATAATACATCACAACAATTTGGTGTTCATCCCAGGACTTCAAGGCAGATTGAAACTTTAAGAATTAGTCAATGTAGTTGACCTTATTAATAGACTAAAAATAGAAGTGGACATATTATCATCTCAGTAGATGAAGAAAAAGCATTTGAAGAAAACCAACATTGATTCATGATGAAAACTCAGAGAAAACTAGAAATGGAAGGTGTGATGGACTGAATGTGTCCCCCAAAATTCATATGTTGAAATCCTAATTATTAATGGTGTTAGGAGGTGAGGCCATTGGGAAGTGATTAGGTCATGAATGTGGAGCCCTCATGGATGGGATTACTGCCATCATAAAAGGGAAGGAAGAGTTATCTTGTTTTCTTTGTTTTTGTTTTTTAAAAGATTTTTATTTATTTGACAGTGAGGAGAGAGAGAGCGAGCGTGCACAAGCAGGGGGAGCTGCAGGCAGAGGGAGAGGGAGAAGCAGAGTCCCCAGTGAGCAGGAAGCCTGATGCAGGGCTTGATGCTGAGCACAATTCTGGGCTTGATGCAATCCCAGGATCCCAGGATCCTGCGATTGTGACCTGAGCTGAAGGCAGATGCTTAATGGACTGAGCCACCCAGATGCTCTTAGCCTTCGTTGTTTTATGTGAGGACACAGCAAGCAGTCAGCGGTCTGTAGCCTTGAAGGAGTCTCATAGCACCTCATGCTATCACTCTGATCTCAGACTCCAGCCTCCAGAACTGTGAGAAATAAATTTCTATTGTTTATAAGCCATCCAGTTTATGATACTTTCTTATAGTAGCCCATGCTGAGTAAAACTGAAGGGAACTTTTTCAATCCCATAAGGATCATCTACCAAGAAAGCTACAGCTAACAAGGCAAGGCTCTCTACCTTCACCACTTAACAATAATCAGCATTGTTCTGTAGCTTCTAGCTAATGCAGTGGGGCAAGAAAAAGAAATAAAAAGCATTAAGACCGAAAAAGAAGTAAAATCTTCTTTATTTGCAGATGACATTAGTCATCTATGTAGAACATCCTAAGTAATGTATAAAAAAGCTACTGAAACTATTAAGTGAGTTTGGGCAAGAAACAAAGTACAAAAGCAATATATAAACATCAATTGCATTTCTTATAGCAGTAATGAATCCTACTTTAAAATAAAAATACAGTTTATAATTGCATTAAATAATTAATTGGTTTGTTTCCTTACTGTTGAGTTTTAAGTTAACACTTAAATACTTGAGTATTTTAAATACAAATCCTTTATCTATCATCATCAACTATGGGGCACAAACAAAAGTGAGTTGAGAGCACAAAAGCCCGCATTTCCCACCCAGAACTATCCAGATGTCATGATAGAAATCTTTGAAAGCCCGTCTTCTGCAAGACCATTAAATGTGTCAATTGGATTTCTCTGTGGTAAATACCACACAGAATGGAGATGAAGGTCAGTTACAATCTTGTGCAAAATATATTGGCATTTCTATACTGTACAACAGATACATACCCATTTAGGACATTTACTGCTCGTTAAGTTCATCTCTGACTACTCAGAGTCGCTGGGAATTTCCAGTGTGTGGCAGTTACTCAGTCACATGCTTAGTGCATGGTTAAAGGTTATTATTTTGTATCATGGTCCACTGCTTAACTCAACCTGCCAATAGCTATGAGAGTGGTTTTCTCCCCGACTGGGTCTCCCAGATGAGAAACATTCCCAACATTGTCATTATTGTCTTTGTAAGTTGATTTTCCATCAGGGTTAGAACTTTGAGAAAAATAGTCTTTTTCCCCCCAAGAAATGAATCTTAGTAGTGATATTAGAAAACTCAGCTTGGATAAAACACTGTATTCTTACTGATGGAAATAAATTTATATTAGTAAATATAGTAAATTTATACATTTACTAATAAATGTATAAATATAATCTCTCTGCAATTTGAAGACTTTTAAAAAAATTCACATATAGTTTTACAAGTTTACTAATGATTTGGCTACTAAAAGTATGAATATTATTGTAGCATTGCTTTAAAAACAGAACAGTTAAGTGTGTTATGAAAATAACGTTATCTCTCTTATCATTTATAAATCTTTTCTTTTTTTAGAGAGGGTGAGAGAGAAGCTGGGGGAAGGGGCAGAGGGAAAAAGAAAGAGAGAGAATCTTAAGCAGATTCCACTCTCATTGCAGAACCTGACACAGGGCTCGAATCCACAACCCAGAGATCACAACCTGAGCCGAAATCGAGTTAGATGCTTAACGGACTGAGCCATCCAGGTGCATGTCTCTTATCATTTTTAAAGCTTATGGAAGTTAATTCTGGGAAAGACTTTTAAGGGATTGGAAAGTGACACTAGAGGTAATTTTCCTGAGCTGTATTAATTTTGAAATTTTTGAAACATACCTTCAGTGTAACCTGTGAAAATGAATCGGATTTAATAATCCCCCAATAGGGCACCTGGGTGGCTCAGTCATTAAGTGGCTGCCTTCGGCTCAGGTCACGATCCCAGGATCCTGGGATCGAGCCTTGCCCCGGGCTCCCTCTTGGGCAGGAAGCCTGCTTCTCCCTCTCCCACTCCCCCTGCTTGTGTGCCATCTCTCGCTGTGTCTCTCTGTCAAATAAATAAATAAAAATCTTTAAAAAAAATAGTAAAAAAAAAAATCCCCCAAAAGTTGTCCTTCCAGGGGCGCCTGGGTGGCTCAGTGCGTTAAAGCCGCTGCCTTCGGCTCATGTCATGATCCCAGGGCCCTGGAATCTAGCCCCTATCGGGCTCTCTGCTCAGCAGGTATCCTGCTTCCCTCCTCTCTCTCTGCCTGCCTCTCTGCCTACTTGTGATCTCTGTCTGTCAAATAAATAAATAAAATCTTTTTAAAAAAAAAGTTGTTCTTCCATAAAATATTCTATATTTGCTAGAATCACAGTTCTAGGGTACACAGTTCTCAAACCTGTTCACAGATTGTCTTGATTACCTCCTGCCCTAAGTGAAATCAATAGGTATGTTAGCTGTAATTGATTTTGTAGATACTGTTTATCAATTTGAGGAAGTTCCCCTCTATTCCTAGTTTTCTAAGAATTTTTAATCGAAATGGGTATTGAATGTTAACACCTTTTTTCTGCATTACAAAAATCATGTGATTTTTCTTCTTTTCCCTATTAATATGATGGATTATATTGATTGATTTTTGAATATTAATACAACCTTGCATTTCTGGAATAAACACAAATTGGCCACACTCTAAAATTATTTTTCATACATTGCCAAATTCTATTTGCTAATATTTTGCTAATAATCTTTTTTTGTCTATGTTTATGTTGAATACGCGTCTATATTTTTCCTTTTTTGTTCTTCATCTGTTTTTGATATTAGGGTAATACTGGCTTAAAAAATGAGTTTAAAGTGTTAACACCTTTTTTTTCTGGTAGAGATAAGGTATAATTGCTATTAACTTTAAACATTTGGTCAAGTTCTCCAGTGAAACCATCCAGATCTGAAGGGGTTTTTTGAGGGAGTTTTTAAAATTAAAAATTGAATTTCCATGGTAACTATAGGGCTATTCAAGTTACCTATTTTAGATCTAGTGTGGTATGGTAGTTTGTACATTTTGAGTAATTGGTCTCCTTCATCTAAATTCTCAAATTTATGTGTGTAGGGTTCGTGGTATTCTATTATTCTCTTTTGGTGTTAGGGTCCATAGTGATTTCCCTTGTTTCATTCTTGGTTTTAGTAATGTGCATCTTTTTAAATTTTTATTTTGTTGCAGTAAGAACACTTAGTGTGGTATCTACCTCCTAACAAAGCTTTAGGATACAATACATTTTTGTTGATTGTAAGTATGATGTTGTACAGCTGATTTCTTTTTCTTTTCTTTTGAGAAAGAGCATGCAAGAGAGCATGAGTGGGGTGGGGGGAGTGAGAGAGGGAAAACAAGGCTCCCCACTGAGCAGAGAGCCTGATGCAGAACTCAGTCCCAGGACCCTGGGATCAGGACCTGAGCCAGAGGCAGATGCTTAACTGACTGAGCCACCCAAGTGCCCTGTATAGCAGATTTCTATAGCTGATTTATCCTATTTAACTTAAACTTTAAGCTTGTTCATAGAGAGTGCTGTCCCCTGAAGATATCTTCATGAAGGGCAAGTAGCTAGTAAGAGCAGAAAATTTAAAATCCTGCAGAAAAAAATGGAAATAAGACATGTCAACTGATCTAACAATGTCATTCATAAAAAAAAAATAACTGCACAAAAAGGAGAGTCTAAAATCATTGTGTTCATGAAATGAATAGAAATGGGGAAAAAAGTCACACAGCAAAAATATAGCAAGAGAGAAAATTCAACACAAGGCATTTCCACTGATAACAACCCCTACCTCCCAAAATAGAAACTCATGAAGTTTATGAAAAATGTAGCCCAGCCCTCTAAATTGAATTACATGTTCTTATTCAAACATTAGGAGATCCTGAGTCAGAAATACAAAATCTAGTTGTAGAAAGAGAAAATCAAACAAGAATAAAACAAGAGTAGTTTGAACTAAGGAAATATATAGAAGTAAAAGATAAAATTACATTAGATAGAAATATTAAATTACCCACCGAACAATAGGTTTAAATGAAAATTTAATAGAAGGTATTAAAATAAACCAGGGGGAAAAATCTAGTCTAATCAATTAGAAGAAATAGGTAAAAAACATCAGAGGACAAGTGATAGACATGAGATACATAAATGGAAGATCTAAAATATTATAATTGGGTTCCTAAGAAGAAATCCAAACCTAGAATGGGTCTAGTATTTAAGATAACAATCCCAATCTCCTTCAAACCCCACCTCCTCCCCTGACCAAAACAAAACAAAGCAAAACAAAGGTCCTGAGTTTAGTGAAATGGGTAAAATTGAACTGGAATGATCAAGTCAAGAGAAATATCCTAATGCAACTATTCAGTTTTAAAGATAATAAAAAATTCCTTGGGCCTTCAGGCAGAAAATGAAGTTTCGAAGAAAAGACGATTAGCTTGGTGTCAAAATTCTCACAAATAACATCTGAATGAAGGCAGTAGTGAAATGACATTTTCAAACACTTAAGTAAAGAAAATACAAACTAAGAGTTTTACATAGAGTCAAGCTTTCTGTTAAGTAAAAATCCCATAAGAAGTTAATTCTGAATATATAGGAACACAGGGAATTTTGTACTCAAAAACTCTTCTTGAAGAATGTACTAGAGGATAAGATTCAGCCAACCAAGACATGACTGAGGAAACTTGCAAATGACATATGGTGAGAATCACATATATTTAATTGTAGATCTAAAACTAAAATGTTAGTAGCTGTGTAGAAGGATAGTATTTAAACATGTGTTTTTAAAAATAGAAAAATTCAACTGAAATATGGGAGTAGATATAGATATAGGATAGAAAAAGGGAAAAGAGAATAAGATCATTGACTATTGGACAAGTTAGAAAGGCAAGAGTCAAACAATTTAAAATACAAATATTAGTTAGTAAACATTTAATAAGAAAAAAAGAGGGATTAAGACATTAATATGATGGTATTTACTTTTTATTAGTAAAAATCCTTCCTTATATTGGAAAGGGCACAGATTGCATAGAGCACTGGGTGTGGTGCAAAAACAATGAATACTGTTACACTGAAAATAATTTTTTTTTAAAAAGTGAGAAAAAAAATAAAAAAATTTAAAAATTAAAAAAAAGAAGAAATAGAAAAGAAATAGAAACTTTTTTAAATGACAAAAACAGTGTTGTATGAAATGAGCCAATAAGAAACACCAAATAGAAAGAAGCAGTATATAACATAAAACAGAGTAATGAAAACAAAAGATATGACAGAATTCAGACCCACCACATGCATCATATCAATACATGTAATGAGATTAAATTGACTAAAGAAGAAGGTATTTTCCAGTTAGTTCCTAAAGAAAAATCCAAGAGGTAAAACAAGAGATGCACCTAAAACGCAGCAATTCAGAAGCATTAAAAATAAAGAGATGAACCAAGTTTTACTAGGTAAATGGAGACAATATAAAAGCAGAAATTGTTATCTTGGTAACAGACACAGGAAATTTTAAGTAAAAAATGAATTAACTTTAAGTAAAAAAAAGACACTCTATAATGTTAAAAGTTGTGTTTAATAATAAAGCTATACCAATTATGACTACCTATGCACTAAATAACACAGTAAACACTTACATAAAACAGATGTACAGGAGGTGCTTGGAAAATGGTTATAAGTATTAACAGAAGATTTTAATATACTACTCTTCATACAAAAAATGTGAAGCAGGAGAAAAAGTAAGCATATAAACACATAAACAACATAATTAGTAAGGTAGATATTTTGGCTCTATATTGAACTGTACACCCTAATAATAGACACTATACCTTTTTCTTACATGCACATTACATCACAAAACCAGAATGCCTAGTACAGTACAAGAAAGCAATGATCAATTCTATAAAGTAAAGCTATTAAAACAACATTCTCTGATTCCTGGCCCAGCAAATAGAAATCAAATAGAACCCATAAAGCAAAACAAATTGAAAAAAACAAAACAAGAAAGATTTACCTCAGTTGGGAAAAAAATGCTATTGAAAAGCTTTTAGATTAAAGGGAATATAAAAAGAGAATTTGCAGAATTTCTAAAAAAAAAAGATAGATACAGTTACTAGTAATGATAATTACATATAAAAATACAAAGTAGTTCTACATATTAATGTTTGCTTTTGTTGCCTTTTGTGCTTTTAGTGTTATATACCCCCCCCAAAAAATACTGAAAAGCTTCTGCATAACAAAAGAAACAGTCAACAAAATGAAAAGGCATCCTTTTTTTTTTTTCTTTAAAGATTGTATTTATTTGAGAGAGAGAGAGAGAGAGAGAGAGACCACAAACGGGGTGAAGGGCAGAGAGAGAAGCAGATTCCCCGCTGAGCAGGGACCCTGACCTGGCTCAATCCTGGTACCCCTGCAATCATGAACTGAACCGAAGGCAGATGCTTAACCAACTGAGTCACCCACGTGCCTCGAAAGGCCACCTATGGAGTAGAAGAAAATATTTGCAAATCATATACCTGACAAGGGATTAATATCCAAAATACATTAAGGACCCATATAACTTAATAGCAAAAGAGAGAGAGAGAGAAGAGAGAGAGAAAGGAAAACAAAACAAATCAATTAAAAAATGGGCAGAGGAACTGAATAAATATTTTTCTAAAGAAGATGTTCAGATGTCTAGCAGGTACTTGAAAAGATGCCCACCATCACTCATCATCTGGGAAATGCAAATCAAAACTGCAACAAGATATCACTTCACAACTGTTAGAATGGTTATCATCAAAAACACAAAAGATAACAGTGTTGACAAGGGTGTGGAGAAAAGGGACCCCTCCTTCGTGCATTGTGGGTGGCAATGCAAATTGGGGCGGACACTATGGAAAACAGCATGGAAGTTAGCAAGTTAAAAATAGGACTATCCTATGATCCAGCAATCCTGTTCTTGGGTACATATCCAAAGGAATTGAAATCACTATATTGAAGAGATATCTGCATTCCTATTTTCTTTTTTTTTTAAATATTTTATTTATTTATTTGCCAGAGACAGAGGGAGAGCAAGTGAGCGAGCGAGCGAGCACAGGCAGACAAAGAGGCAGGCAGAGGCAGAGGGAGAAGCAGGCTCCCTGCCGAGCAAGGAGCCCGATGTGGGACTCGATCCCAAGACCCTGGGATCAAGACCTGAACGAAGGCAGCTGCTTAACCAACTGAGCCACCCCGGCGTCCCTGCATTCCTATTTTCATTGCAGCATTATTCACAATAGCTAAGACATGTAAACAACTTATACCACCATCCACGTATGAATGGATAAAGAAAATGTGATTATATATATATATATATATATATGAAATTCAACCATGAGAATGATGGAAATCCTGCTGTTTGTGACAATGTGGATGGACCTTGACGGCATTATGCTAAATAAGTCAGATAAAGAAAAGTAAATACTGTATGATAGCACTTATATGTGAAATCTAAAAAAGCTGTTTGAAGAAACAGAGTAGAATGGTAGTTACCAGGGGCTGAGAAGTGGGGGAAATGGGGAGATGCTGGTCAAAGAATAAGATGAATTTGCTTTGGCTATCTAACCTACATGATAATTGTAGTTAATAATACTGTATTCTATACCTTAGAACTTAAATTCGCTCAACACAAAAAAGAAATGGTAGTTATGTGAGATGAAGGAAGTGTTAGTTAACTCTAATCATTTTGTAATATGTAAGTATCAAATCAGCATGTTGTATACCTTAAACTTACAAAATGTTATATCTCAATAAAAAAAAGTGATCAGAGGAAATTCCAAAGCCCTCAACACTTATATTAATAAAAATAAAAGGGTAAAATACATTAATTGCCAAATAAAAAGGTTAGATAAGGTATTACAAAGTAAATTATAAGAAGGCACCAGTAAGGAACTTATACAAGAGCAAAAATTAATGAGAACAGAAATGGAAGATGAAATTAATAAATCAAAACTTTGGTTCTTTGTAAAATTTAGTATTAGAGAAAAATAATCTGTGAGCTGATTTAACAAGAAAGAGGAATAAAGCACAAGCTAACTGGATGTGTACTGGAAGTAACTTTGATACAAAAGTAAAAATAACTAAAAGAACATATACAGTCATACAGTTATACAGTTATAAAATAACTGTCCTCCCAGTAGCCAATTTTGTGAAATGGAGCTCTCTAAATTCTGATTCACATTATGTATTTTTAAATACAGCCAGGTGCTTTAATAAAAGGAGGACTAGGGGATGACCTTGAGTTAGTCACATTAAAATACTGGCTGGCTTTGGGACTTGATGGATTTTCTTTCCCTCTTAATTTTTGTAGACTATGAAGAGCTCTGCAAGTTACATATAAAATTAACTTCAGAGTTCTCAAAGATCATTTCTGTTGTTAGTATTCTATATTTTTGTGTCTGTAAACTTTTGATCTCTTAAACATTTTTACCCTGAACCTACAGAAAAGCCTCCCACTGTTTTTTTTTTTTTTTTTTTACCTAGCCCCAATTTACAATTCAGTGGATTTGATAACACCAAGTTCATGATAAGCAGCTCTCAGTGCATGGTGACTTCATGTCCATGGTCAATTTTTCCACATACCAGTAACATCTTTCTTAGAGGAGAATAATTTTTTATTGTGTAGAGCAGGGCTGTCCAATAGAACTTCCTGTAATAATGGAAATACTTATGTCTACACCACTCGATATGATAGCCATTAGTCGCATGTGGCTATTGAGTATTCAAAATGTGAGTAGTGAAACTGAGGAATTGAATTTTTAGTTTTTAAATTTTAATTTATTTAAATTTAAGTATCCATGGGTGACCTGTGTTTTCTGCATTAGATAGCACAGGTATAGAGGATGATTTTTCCTTAGAAACAGGTGTTCACCTCCTACACTATTGGTGGGAATGCAAGCTGGTGCAACCACTCTGGGAAACAGCAAGGAGGTTCCTCAAAAAGTTGAAAATAGAACTACCCTATGACTCAGTAATTGCACTACTGGGTATTTACTCTAAAGATACAAACGTAGTGATCTGAAGGGGCACGTGCGCCCAAATGTTTATAGCAGCAATGTCCACAATAGCCAAACTATGGAAAGAACATAGATGACCATCAACAGATGAATGGATAAAGAAGAAGTGGTATATATATTCAATGGAATACTATGCAGCCATCAAAAGAAATGAAATCTTGCCATTTGCGATGACATGGATGGAACTAGAGGGTATTATGCTTAGCGAAATCAGTCAATCAGAGAAAGACAACTATCATATGATCTCCCTGATATGAAGAAGTGGAGATGTAATGTGGAGGGTTTGTGTGGTACAAAATGAATAAATGAAACAACATGGGATTGGGAGGGAGACAAACCACAAGAGACTCTTAATCTCACAAAACAAACTCAGGGTTGCTGGGGGGAGGGGCAGTCGGGAGAGGGTGGTGGGATTATGGACATTGGGGAGGGTATGTGCTTTGGTGAGTGCTGTGAAGTGTGTAAACCTGGCGATTCACAGACCTGTACCCCTGGGGCTAAAAATACATTATATGTTTATAAAAAAATTAAAAAATTTAAAAAAAAAAAGAAATAGGGGTTCATTGTGTGATTCTCCTATCAAGACATTCCAGAGACTCTAGAGAGTATCCTTGACATGCTGGAACCTTCAGCACAAATGAAGATGCTAAGTTTTATCTCCAAAATGTAGGATAGCTTGTATTGCACTCTGTACCTAGTCAGAGCCTTCTCCTGCATTGGATGTCACTCAAAATTGGCAGGCTTCTGAGTCGCTAGAGAGGTGGATAGCAGTACGCAAATGGGCATTATATGCCTGAACATACATATCATTATATGGTATTGTATCTCGAAGAGCCAGAACACAGCGGTTTGGAAATAAAAGTGGAATGTAGGATTCCATCTCAACATTTAACTGATCCAGTTGTGCAGTTTATGATTCCTGACTCACAATTTTAGGCTCTGATTAGTTGGAGGTCATGGTTTCCAGAGGGGAAACACTGTGAAGAGCAAGGGTGCTGCTGAACAATGGCAACTGAGAGAAGTGTATATCACATTTAGAAATGTCCCCAGGACATCTCTTGATGCTTCCACATGAGGAGCTTAATATAAATTGGTAATTTTAGCAACACCAGCTCAGCGAGGGCAGGACTACTAAGGGTTTAACCCTTGAGGATGAATTTTACCAAACAGGCAACCCAAATGAGACTAAGTACTTGCAGAGGTTGACAGTAATCCAGAATGCTGGTGAAGAAGATGAGTGTCTGTTATGGCCTCTTGACCAGGTACAGCAATAGTCATAAAAGTCTTTGTAACTGTTAAGGAGATTACAAGTGAAAAAGATTGGATTTTTGCTTCCACTCTCAGGGTGTATACTGGAGGTGTTAAATTGGTTGACTCAGTTTATGTATCTCCTTGGATCCTCCTGGCATTTTAAACCACCCTCTTAACCCTACCACCAGAAGACTTGACCACCTACTAATGGATATCCTCAGTCATCACTGTCATGAACACATGTCCTCACACTGCTGTCTGTCTCAGTCTCCCAGGGTAACAAAAGGCTTTCACATGTCTCAGAGAAGAAGCTGCCCAAGCTCAGACACCCCAGTCCTACAACCCGTAGAAGCTATTGCTACTTCCACCCCTTCTGGCTGTAGATGACGTCTTGCAATCACGAATGGGAAATCTAACTGACCTAGTGGTTTCCAGGAGAGGCTCAGTAACCAGTGTGATATAGTAAACAGAAAGATTTTCTTAGGTAAATCCCACTCCTTTGCTTCTTCCCACATATTTTCTGAGGTGCGATGGCTCTCAGAGGATGGTCCATTTGATTGATCAAATGCTGTTTTTTCTTTCTTTCGTTCTTTTTTTCTTTCTTTCTTAAGATTATTTATTTTAAAGAGAGAATGTGCACACATGCACGCAAGGAGGGGAAAGAGAAAGAATCTTCAGCCTCCCCTCTGAGCATGAAGCCCAATGTAGGGCTTGCTCTCATAGGGCCCTGAGATCATGACCTGAGCTGAAACCAAGAGTCAGATGTTCAAATGACTGAGCCACCCAGGTGCCCCAAATGGCTACACTTTCTTCTGAAGCTGTGGCCAGTTTGATAATGTTCTATATATTTTTTTTCTTACTTCAGTTCTCTTTTATGTCTTATTTCTGCCCTGGAATTTCACATATTCTCTGAACGCCCTACCAGTAAAATGTTAGGATTAATTTTTGCCACAGGCTCTGTTTTCTAAGAAACTGGGGCTGAGGTAGGGACATTTAATGATTCTGCACATGTATTCAGTAGACTGTCTATAAGAGGGAATCCTGGGAAGATGAGGGAGACTTCTTGTCATGAAAAGGAACAGGAGGTCAATTGTAAGGAAAATCACAAAGAGAAATATGGTGATGTGAGATGCATGAAACAGAAGAAGAAAAAACCCAGAAACCTGAGTAGCATGAAGATGGGAAATTACTCACCAGATTTAAGCATTAAGCTTCCCTTGAAATTTCTTTCAGGGACAAGGAAGAGTAACAAATTTGGAATATGAAATTAAGAGTGTTGACAGAAAGAGAACAAACGAACTCCCAGAAGGCAGCAGGCTGTCGGGAATCTGTCTTCTTTTTACCTTGGTAGATTTCTTTAGAATTTCATGCAGATATTTATATCAAGGCTGACATTATGAGAAGTTGAGATAAAGAAATAGCATGGTGTGTGACCTTGGCTAGTTACTTGTAAAATGAACAAGAAGCACAGAAGATAACAGAATATTAAATATTAAATAAAAGAATATTAAAAGCATCATGCAATGGTTTTGTGGCCCTGGCTCCTTTACGGGTTTTCTTTACAAGTCTATTGAATCCTAGTTTAGGGACAGCAATAGAGAGACCAATTTCCAAAATTTTATTTATAGCCCAATCAAGGCAAAATTTTTCTGTAGTGAAAGTGTAAATATAGAAATCAGTGTTTTTGTCTTCTATGTTATTTTTTTCTCAAGCTTTTGCATGCATCAGAATCGCCTAGAGGCCTTGTTATGACACACTGTGGCCTTCCCTAACCCCAAAATTTCTGGTTCAGTAGGTCAAAGCTAGAGTTGCAGATTTTGCATTTCTAGCAAGTTCTAGGTGATGCTGATGTCGCTGATCAAGGGAACAAAAGCTCTGAGAACCACTGTTCTATGTTATTTGGAGGAGTGATGTTATAGCCTAGTCAGGATGTAATTTTAAGAACTCTGATGGTCACGGAGAAGTAAGACATTCATTGCTAAATCTCCATGGGGACTGTCAGAAGAACAAATTTGAAATTTAGGATCAATCATGTCTTATAGAGTTTTACATTTTAACGCAAAAACTATCCACCCCTAGTTTATTTGAATGTTGGAAAGAAGTTTTTAAAAAGGTGTTTCATGGGACATCTGAGTGGCTCAGTTGGTTAAGTGTCTGCCTTGGGCTCAGGTCATGACCCCAGAGTCCTGGGATCAGGCCCAGCATTAGGTTGTCTGCTTGGCAGGGAGTCTGCTTCTCCCTTTCCCTCTGTTTGCCACTCCCTTTGCTTATGTTCTCTCAATCTCTGTCAAATAAATAAATAAAATCTTTTAAAATAAATAAAATAAAAATAAAAGGGTGTTTCATGCGCAGTTAGCATTGATGTTGCCATTCTGTGTATAAAAGAGTCCTATGAAAATTTTTCTATTATATAGGCATGAAGAAAATCCTTATGGAACATCATCTGGGTTACTTAGCTGAGTTCTCTTTTGACATTCTCTCTCTCTCTTCCAATACTGGAAAAGAATTACTGACACATGTATGTACCTATTAACATTTTTTCTTAAAATAAGACTGATGCCCTTAAGGATCATTCTGTCAGAAATTGAAGAGATTGAAAAGTTGCTGTTTCAAATCATTAGCCATGATTAAATGATAGCAGTTGTATCACAAGGTAGAGTTCATTTAAAAATTCAAGCCACAAGGGATGTGATATGAGAAAAGTAACTCTTCTTCTCCATGATTCAAAAGGAAGTGTGTAAAAGAAATTCTAAGCCAGTGATCTTGACCTTGGCTGCACACTAGGATAACGTGGGAACTTTTAACAAACACGATTCCCATGCTTCATTCCATATAAATTAAATCAGTCTGGGAGCGTACATTGGCTTTATATTGCTCTACATAATAAGTTACCACAAACCTAGAGTCTGAATACAACATAAATATGTTATATCACAACTTCCCATGGGTCAGGTTAATTGTGTTCCCTGATCAGGGTCTCACCAAGCTGAAATTAGTGTACCATCCTGAATTATGATTTCATCTGAGGCTCAGAGTCTTCTTCCAAGCTCAACAGTTGTTGGCAGAATTCAATTCTGTGTGGTTGTTGGATTGAGTTCCTCGTCTTTCAGCAGCCAGCTCTCCTTCCCTGCCCTGTGACTGTTTCCACAAAATGGCAGTTTGCTTCTTCAAGGCCAACAAGACAGCATGTATCTACTTCTAATTTCTCTAGCTTCTTCTGTATCTGATCTATAGATCCTATTTAAATGGTCTTAAATGATTAAGTCAGGCCAACCCAGAGTAATCTCCTTATGTATTAATTTAAAGTCAATTTAAGGACTTGATTACATTTATAAAATATCTTTGCTCTCTCCATATAATGGAACCTAATAAGAGGAGTTATATCCCGTCATATTCACAGATCTTGCCCACACACAAGAGGGTGGGAATTATTTTAATATATATAACATATTATATCATATTACATTATATTATGCAGGACACCATAATATATATATGCACCTAAATATGTTAAGCAAATACTAAAATATCTAAAGGAGAAACAGGTAAGAATACAATAATAGTAGGGGACTTCAATACCCTTTTCATCAGTGGATAGATCAGACAGAAAATCGACAAGGTAGTGTTGGACATGAGCCATACATTAGACCAAATGGACCTAACAGACATTTCTAGAACACTCCATCTAAAAGCAGCAGAATACACATTCTTTTCAAGTGAACATGAAACATTCTCTGGGAAAGATCATATGCTAGGCCCCCAAAACAAATCTTAGCAAATTAAAGAAGATAGAAATCATACCAGCTGTTTTTTCTGACCAAAATACTGTGGAACTAGAAATCAACAACAAGAGGAAAGCTAGAAAATTTACAGGTATGTAGAAACTAAACAACACACTCCTGAACAACCAGTGGGTCAAAGAAGAAATTAAAAGGGGAATTAAAAAAATATCTCAAAATGAATAAATATGGAGACACGACATACCAAAACCTGTGGGATGCTGCAAAGGCTATTCTGAGGGGAATTTATAGTGTTAAACACACATATATATATATACAGAAAAATAGAAAAAACGCAAATAAGCAACTTAACCTTATACCTCAAAGAACTAGAAAATGAGGAGCTAACTAAACCCAAAGTTAGCAGAAGGAAGGAGGTAACAAAGATCAGAATGGAAAGAAATGAGATAGACACCAGGAAAATAACAGAAAAGACCAACAAGACTAGGAGATGGTTTTTTGAAAAGATATAATTGACAAACCTTCAGCTAGACTAAATAAGAAAGAACATTCAAATACATAAAATCAGAAATGAAAGAGAAGATATTATAAGAGATACTGCTAGAATACACGGGATCATAGGAGACTATTATAAGCAATTGTATGTCAACAAATGGGGGAACCGAGAAGATGCTAATAAATTCCTAGAAACATACAATCCACCAAGACTGGATCAGGAAGAAAGAAAAGCTCAACAAACCAATAACAAGCAAAGGATTGAATCAGTAATCAAAAACCTCCCAACACAGAAAAGACCAGGAGCAGATGGCTTCACCAGAGAATTCTACCAAATATTGAAAGAAAAATAACACCATTGCTTCTCAAAATCTTCCAAAAAATCGAAGAAGGAGCACACTCAAATGTATTCTACAAGGCTAGCATTATTCTGATACCAAAGCCAGATCAGGACAGTATAAGAAAAGAAAACTATAGACCAATGTCCCTGATAAGTATAGATGCAAAAATTCCCAACACAGTATTAGCAAGCTTCATTCCAGAACACATTACAGTGGGGATGCCTGGCTGGCTCAGCTGGTTTAGTGTCCGACTCTTGATTTCAGGTCAGGTCATGATCAGCCCCAGGTCAGGCTCCATGCTCCATGCTCAGCACAGAGTCGGTTTGTCCCTCTCCCAGCCCCTGCTTGCTCTCTCTCTCTCTATCTCTCTCTCTCAAATAAATAAATAAATCTTTTAAAAAAGAGAACACATTAAAATGATCGTACACCACGATCAAGGGATTTCTGCCTGGTATATAGAACCATTGCAACATACGCTAATAAATAAATATATTAACAGAATGAAAAATTAAACTCAAATGATCATCACAATAGATGCAGAAAAAGCATTTGACAAAATATAGCATCTTTTTATGATAAAAATCCTTGACAGATTGTGTAAAGAAAGAACGTGCCTCAGCATAATAAAAGCCATATATGACAAACCCACAGCTAACATTATACTCAGTGGAGAAAAAACTGAAGGCTTTTCCTCTAAGATCAGGAATAATACAAGAGTGGCCACTCTCACCGCTTTTATTCAAGATAGTACTAAGAGTTCTAACCCGAGCACTTGGGCCAGACAAAGAAATAAAAGGCATCCAAATCAGAAAGGAAGGAGTAAAATTGTCACTGTTTGAAGCTGGTTTGATTTTGTATATAGAAAATCCCAGACTCAATTAAAAAAACTGTTGGAACTGATCAATGATTTCAGTAATGTTTCAAGTTATGAAATCAACATGCAGAAATCAGTTGCATTTCTTTTTTTTTCTTTAAGATGTTATTTATTTATTTGACAGAGAGAGATCATAAGCAGGCAGAGAGGCAGGCAGAGCGGGGGTTGTTGTGGGGAGGGAAATCCAGGCTCCCTGCTGAGCAGAGAGCCTGGTGTGGGCTTCCATCCCAGGACTCTGAGATGATGACCTGAGCCAAAGGCAGAGGCTTAACCCATTGAGCCACCCAGGTGCCCTCAGTTCCATTTCTATATACTAATAATTAAACATATGAAAAAAATGAAGAAAACTATCCCACTCACAATAACATCAAAAATAACAAAACAGGAGTGCCTGGGTGGCTCAGTTGGTTAAGTGTCTGCCTTAGGCTCAGGTCATGATTCCAGGACTCTGGAATCGAGTCCTGCATCAGGCTCATTGCTCAATAGGAACCCTGCTTCTCCCTCTGCCCACCGCTCCCCCTGCTTGTGAGCTCTCTTTCTCTCTCTGTGACAAATAAATAAAATCTTTAAAAACAAAACAAAACAAAAAAAAAAGAACTCCCAATACTATAAAAGAAGCTCTTCAGGAAGAAGCAATATGACGCAGACAGAGACCCGGATATAAAAAGAAACAAAAACATGAGGAATGCTGCAAATGGAATAAGTGAAAGTTAAATATAAACCAATTTGTTATTATTTTGAGTTCTCAAACAGATAAATGACTTTCTAAAGTGAAAATAGTAGCAATGAATTGTGTTTGGAGCATATGTAAATGTTGAATGACAGCTATAGCATAAAGGATTCAGTTGAAAATATATTGTTAATAAGATATTTATAGTGCACTTGAAGCCATAAAATGTTATTTGAGGGTAGACTCTAATTAATAACAGGTGTGTATTGTAAACTCTAAGGTAATCACTAAAACAATGAACCAGTAATGGAGGTAAAATGGAATCATTTAAAAAATTTTGATTAATTCCAAAGAAAGGTGAGATGTTGGGAAAGTTTGGATATAAAAGTTTGAGAGAATTTTGGGGTTGATGGAACTGGTTTATACCTTACTTTGGTTTTGCGTACACAACTGTATATCTTTGTCAAAACTTATAGAACTATACACTAAAAAGGAGGAATTTGAGTTTATGTAAATTATAACTTTGTGAAAGTTGGAAAAATTGCTTTCCCATTATTCTAATTCAAGAATATTTCACTAAAAATTTTTTTAACCCTAATGCTAGAATCCAACATGTGTTTACTAAATACATTATGAGAAGTCAAATTTATTTATTTTTTAAGAATAACTAATGAGATGAAGAATACGTAATATATCTGGATTTCTGAAAGCTGTTAGAAAAGTCCTGTTATTCTCCTAGTGGGGGCAAATAGGAAAACTGCGGGCTAAATGTAGGGTTGACTTATCTTGACTAAATCTGTGCTGACAAATAGGTTGTCATTGCTGTGATAAAAATCTACCGGGGAGGCATTTCCATAGGCCTCTGCCCTCAGTGCTTCCCTCTTTATTTGTATCAGTGCTTTGAATGAAGCTTTAACGTTTCCTTCTTTAGGTAGACCATGGTAATTGGTGAGATATAGACTATGTTCACTATCAGACTAGAAATACAGAAAAAGCCTTGAAAGTGGAAAAGGTGAAAGGGCCACATCATCATATTTGTATTTATTTTTTAATGCTTCAGAGAGACATGTTACATGCGTGGTAAGAACTCTTTAAGCATAGAATCGATTGCCCCGAGAAGTAATGCTTTCCTGTGGCATTTGTTGAGTATAATTTGGTTAAAGCCAGAGAGGGGTTATAAGAGAAATCAAGAACTGTTAATAACACGTCTTAATTAGCAAGCTTTAAGGTATCTTCTGACTCTGAGAATGTTAAGTATTTATGAAGTGCCTACCATGAGTGGGTTATTATTTCCAGCCTTGTAGTGGATTCAAAATAGCTTAGAGCCTTGGCCTATATCTCTTGATTATGCTGTTCCATTAGCATACCCTTCAGAAAATATCCAGCATCTGAGCACTGCTCAGCATGTCCAGTTTCACCAGCCTGGTCCAAGCTCATCTCTGGTCTGAATTCCTGTCCCTGAACAGAGCTCTCCACTTCTTCCTGTCCCCCCCAGTCTGAGTTCAACAAGATAGTTTCCTTGCTATTTTTCAAATGTGGGAGGCAAGCCTCCAACTGAGGACCTTTGCATTTGTTGTTTACTTTACCTAAAATGTTCTGCTGGATACCTGCATGGCTCCTTAATTGCTTCCTTCATGTCTTGACCAAAAGTTCCATCTCAGTGACTCTCCATAATGACACTTAATAACCCCCTCTTTATTTTTTTTCTCTTTAGCATTTACTTATATTTACTTATATTAAGCATTTACTACTTAATATAACACATCTTTTTTTTTTCTTTTTTCTTTTAAGTAGGCTCTGACCCTCCAACATGGGTCTTGAACTCATGACCCTGAGATCAAGACCTGAGCTGAGATCCAGAGTCAGATCCTCAATCAACTGAGCCACTCAGACACCTCTTAATATACTACATATATTATTTTAAAATCTTACTTGTGTGTGTCCCCAACAGCATGTAAGCACCATAATTTTTATTTGTTTTGTTTCCCGCTGTATTCCCAGTGTTTTGAACAGTGCCTGGCAGAGTTGACAATTAATACATGTCTGTCAAAGGAAAGGAAGAAATGATTAAACTCTGTAATTATTAACCAGCCATATTTATTAAGCAGTCATTAGGGACCTGGCACAGAGCTAAGCACTTTGTATGCTAATGTGGCCCTGAGTCCTCCTGACAACCGAGCCATGGGTAACAGGGAAGGAAACCAAGGTTCAGAGAAGTCAGGTAACTTGTTCAAGGTCACACAGCTGGTCAGGGCTGGGCCAAGATAATGTTCATCATCATCATCATCAAGCTCACTCGATCAAAAGCATGTCTCACCTCATGCTTCTTATTGTCCTCAGCTTAATCAAAGGGTTGAGTCACATGTCTTCCAGGGGTTACAGGCAGTACTGTGATTCTGTTACAAGGACATTTGAGAGAGAGAAGACATTTCTCCAGCATGGATTTGGTAGATTTGATTTGGTGCTGCATTTCAGGAAGTCGGGCTCTATGGGTTGCCATAGTAACAGAGAGCAGCTGCTCACAAACTCATTTCCTGTGGAGTGATAATCCCTTCTCCCTAGTTTTAGCTGGGAACAAATCTGGTAACTTGTTATGATGTGGCTGTCGCCAGTGCTGATGGTTCTATTTAGACCTATATCTGATACTTTATTTCCTCATGTTCGTTTTGAAAGTTAGTTAACCACATTATAGAAAACTTAGAAAGAAAAACAAAAAGAAAGTTCATTATCACCCAGCCCAGCATGAACTCATTGTTGTTTATTCTGATACTTCTCTCTCAGAAGGCAAATCTGGTTTTGCCATCAGCTAACTATTTGACCTTGGAAAAACCTTAACTTTCAGGAGACAAAGTAAATCTCAACTCTAATTGAGGCTAATGATTATTATTTTGTAAGTTTTGAGCTTTACCTTTCTTTTTAGTTTTTATCTTTGAAGAGTAAATGAACTAAACTATGCAAACCATCTGGGGCTTCCAAGAAAGGTTTGTGTCTCTCGGATTTCCTTCTTTTTCCTCGTGTTATCCTCGAACCTGCCATGCCACAGATATCACCACTCCCACTGAGCACTTTTAGAGGTACATTTGAGATGTTTAGTTATCTGAAAATATATAACCAATGGGAAGACAGTACTAATATATGAAAGCTAAAACTCTCTCCATGACCTTGGCTTCTCCAGATGACCACCTTTGCCTCCCTGCATTGTTGGGGCTAATAAAATAGAGCGTCTCTGCACCTCAGAGCTAAAGCATCATCGGAAGCTCAAGGGTCTATATTGCGTACTTGCACTGGATGTGGAATCACGATGCCCAGAACTTTCTTAGACACACAGGTATTGTCCTCTGCTGTGTTCAGCCTCTGCAAGCTGGCATCCCAGCTCCGTTCCTTTTTAGCTCTGTGACTGCAGTGCTTTGGTTTTCTCATCTCTGAAACGCAGGCGAGAGCAGACATAAATTCCTAAGTGTTGTTAGGGCTCAATGAGAGAGCCATGAGAGTGCTCCACACCGTAGCTGGCAAACACTCCTTGTGGGACGAACACCTGAAACCTCAGGAGAAAGAGGAAACTCTTTAATTGCCTTTTCTCACTACTCCCCTTTTGTTTTCCTTTTCACTTAGAGACTGTTGGACCCACTTCTTTCCTTCCTAGTTTTCCTTTACAGAAAACCTTCCGTCCTCCTGAGGCGTGGTCTCATTTTTTAATTCTCATTCTCTGCAATAATCACCTCTATTGCAACATCAGTACCACTGCACACACATGCACAAAACTCTGCTGTGCATGAATTTTGCCTTCTGTTACTCCAAAAATATTGACTAAACACCTTACAGCTTGCCACGTCCTAGCACCACATGCCTTTGAGGAGAAAGTCAGTCAAGGCTCCTCTGTTTTTCAAGCTTGATTCTAGTAGACGCTTGCAGCCCTGAGTGCTCATGTACTACTTCCTGCTTTCTATCCTGCCCCCGTTTAGACATCTCTCTGCCTTGCATCCTATCCTCATTGGATTTTTTTCTTTGTGATCCTTTTTAAAAAAAATTCCAGTATAGTTAATATACGATGTTATATTCGTTTCAGGTGTACAGTGTAGTGATTCAGCTCTTCCGTATGTCAGCCGGGGCTCATCGCAAGTGGCTTCCTTAATCCCCACCACGTTTCACCCATCTCTCTCACCCCCTTTCCCTCTGGTAACCATCAGTTTGTTCTCTATAGTTAAGAGTCTGTTTCTTGGTTTGCCTGTCTCTCCCCCACCCCCTTCGCTCTTTTGTTTCTTAAATTCCACGTATGAGTGAGATCATATGGTAATGGCTTTCTCTGACTGACTTATTTCGCTCAGCATTATACTCTTTAGCGACATCCATGCCATTGCAAATGGCAAGATTTTATTCTTTGTTATGGCTGTGTGTGTGTGTGTGTGTACACACACATACATACCACATCTTCTTTATCCATTCATTATCGATGAACACTTGTGCTGCTTCTGTATCTTGGCTATGGTAAATAATGCTCCTGTCAATGTAGGGGGGTATGTATTTGATCTTGAACTCTGGACTTAACCCAAACTAATAGGCTTAAGAGGGATGCCATTTAATGAATGCTTTATTCAGCAAACATTTATTGGGCCCCTGCTATATGCCACGCTTTATGTTATTTCCTCTACCATATATTCATTCTCACAAAGCCTTCTAGAAAGTAGTACCTTAACCCAAAGGATATCAGTTGAAAAATTAAGGCAGGCTGGGAAAAATAAATCTTCAGGCAGTAAACTTATAAAAATCATTTTAAGCCTTACTAATACGCATTACTCTATTCCACGCTTAATTTGACAGCCCCTAATGCCATGTTTTGAGCTGACAAAGGTGATGACTGTGATCAGTGACATTCAGAGGCAGCAAATGAAACGATAATTTCTAAAGTCAAAGTGGGTCATGCCATTCCAAAGCAAACAGGAAATCCAAAACATTCAAACGGTATATGCTAAATGTAAAATTGATGTCAAGTGTACAGCAAAGGGGAGTTGTTGGCAGTGGAGTTGTTAATCCTGCTTGAGGTATTAACTTAAGATATTAACTTGTTACCAGTTAGGTATCCATCTTGGAAATGTCTCCCCTGCATAATAATGGTGGCATATAACACTGCAGGCTAAACTAATTCTGTTGCCATTTGGGTTTCTGAAAGCCAGCATCCATTAAAGATTCTAGCCGAGCTTCCATTCTCATGCAAGAATTGATGAACCAGGAGCTTTTCTAATAACAGTGAACACCACATAAATGGAACGTTCATTCCATAAACTCCATTGTTAATAGGATAAAATCACTCTGGGTAAATAAAACTAATAACACTCTCTCCTAATTGATGCTCAAGGGCCGCCTACCATGTCTGTGTGATAAGACTATAATAAATTAGCCTTGTTTTCAACTCAGGGGGGATGCTGTCCTGAGACTGAGAGATTTGTTCAGACTTTCATAGTTTTTCCTTGCCAGTTAACCTCTATTAACTTTCTATCTACCTAGTTCCTCAGGAGCATTAACCCAGGGATGTGCAGGGATTTGTCAGTATGCAGATGTCAGACTCTATTTCCCTTAAAGCTGAAGAAGGGCTCCTATCTGGCCATGCATAGGTGCCCACCTTCAGTGCGGCAGACCGCAATATTGACACTTGAAAAGAGCATCTTGACACTTCCTTCCCAAAGTGAAGGATGACAGTGGATTTAGTTCATGTGCCCTCACACAAGAACCTCCCAGATTTGTCTGTAGACAAGTAAGCCTGTAAAATTATGAATTTATTTACATGTGATTGATATTTCATGCTCGCAGTTTCCTCAGAGATGACTGAAGCCAGTGACGTTCACAGTTGGCCCACTCATCAACTGCTTAAAACATCCCCCATCTGTAAATTAGAGAGCATCCTTTCTTGAGAGACGGTAAAGAGAATATGAAGAAAAGCATGCAGAGTACCCAGCCAGAGGCCAGTCTGCAATAAGATCTCACAGTGGCTATTTACATCATAGTAATTATAGACTTTAAACGATTACCTAACTTTTCTCAATTCAGATTGTTTTGATGCCTCCAGCATTGTTTCAAGGGTGACAAAAAGGTGGAAAAAGCAGCACAGAATTCTGCAGGATGCAGCCCCCAATTTTCCTTCTAGTTCTTTGGAGATTAACCATGGAGAGACTGGTAAATCCCAGTATGCTTTGGAACTTGAATTCCCTCCTCTGTCAAACTAGGCTGACCAATGCCTACATTATGCTGACGCTGGAACAATAAAACAGGGTAATTTATGTAATGCCATTAAAAAAAAATACACAGAACTACGTATAAAGCATTATTAGGATTTTAGGGTTTAGCTTTTGTTAAATGAAAGATCAGTAACTTCTTTGAAATATCTCTCAGAGGACTGGCAATCCATTAACATTATTTTTATCTACAACATTATTTAGTCTGGCGGAGGTTCTAAAATGTTTAGCTTCTGAATTTCCAAACCATCAAATCAGAACAAAACTGCCAGGAGTGCGGTGCAGAGAGCTAACACATGTCTCTGGCCTCGCCTTATCTTCTCTCTGCAACTCATCCAGATTGTTTTCTGCTTTTCTAGTCAGTGAATATAGACGTGTTTCTCACAACTGATGTCTTTCTCTTCCTCACACATGACAACCAAAAGGATTCCATGGGCCCTGACCATGCCTTAAAGAAGAGAAATATTTTACTTTTAATTGACCAATGCAGAATTTAACTTGGAAATGCTCATTTAGTTTTAAATATCCAAAAGCAAGAGCTATAAAAATGGCATAAAATTTATTGTTTTAAATATATGCCTTCATTATATTTCCCAGTGTCCCGTAATAGAAATAATAGAAAACCTTGTCATAACCATTCTCTTACAGAAATGAAAGCATGTTAAATGAAAAAGGCATTTAAGAGCTTTAAGGAAGATCATTTGAAAAATGATCTTAAACCAGTTTGCTGTGCTATTTTGAGTTGCATAGTAGAAAGCACTGATAACGTAATCAATTGATTTTGAAACTATTTTAATATAATATTTTTAACAATAACTTAAACATGCACACGCAGCACTTGTGGTGACTGATGATACCAAAAATGCTATCAAACTGGGGGCCATTTACCTATGGGACTCCCCTGAGCCTGGGACTCTTTGAAGTGAAATAAGAAGATAGAGAAGTGTGTTTCACACCATGGTTTTGGCCTATGGTTGTGACCTCTCTTCTTTCTTTACCTCAGGGTTTTTTTCGCCCTTATCTCATCCCAGAGGGTGGGCCTTGGGGAATGTGCACGCATGAACATGGCCCAAAGAGTTGTCAGGCCAACACCAGCTGTGGTCTGCAGTGGACATTGGCTTTTCTCCCTCTCAGTTCTTGACTCCCAGTTTCTGGCCTCTGGCTTCTATTACTTCTACTCTGCTTTTTCTTATTTCAGTACTAGGATCAATTACCCATTGCTTTCTTCATTGGGCTGCCTCTAGTTCATCTCTGTACTGTCTTCATCTGCGGTATGGAAATAGTATTTCTTTTCTTGAAGAAGCATTGGCAAGATTAAATGAGGTGATGCTTAGCCCAATACCTTATGTATAATAAGCTCAATAAGTTAGAAGCATCGTGACTCAGATGATCTACTCAAAGGACTCCCCTGTCCAAAGTGATTAAAATGCAAATATCTTCTTTCTGCAGCTCACCTAGATTACATTCTGCCTTGCAAGTCAGTGAGTTTAGATGCATGTTTCTCACCACTAAAGTCTTTCACTTTCCCTCATAGAACAACTATAAAGGATGCCAAGGGCTTTAAATTTTTTATTAAAAGAGGTTATCTGCTTTTCTTTTTAAGCTTTCCTTCTACTAAGTCTCATTGACTTTGGTTCTCACTGCATTGTATCTTCAAAGTTTCTCCCTGTCCCAGTTAATTTAGGTTATCTTGGTGTCTAATGCCCAAATTCCCATTTGCTTTATCATGTGATCCTTCATTCACTCAGAATGTGAACACCCATAACGAATTTTGTGTTGTAATCTGATATGAAACTCTTTTTTCTTTTTGTGAAATGAATTTGCCATTAAACAAATCCATGCAACAAGTTAATTTGCAAGTTGTTAACATACATCATCATAAATTGCTAAGTCTGACACCTCAGTTGATAAAAACAAAAATCTCTTCTCTCTCTGAACTTTTTCCAAATACAGCTTTTGAAAATTTGAAACTTTCTGTGGAACTATGGAACACATACAAAAATGTTCACAAATTATAAAAGTACAGTGCCAAGAATTTCAAATTCTGAACACACCCACGTGTTCTTCCTGCCTAATTCCTGGATGCAAGAGCACAAATCCTTCAACCCAGCAGGCCTTCTCTTCCTCTTCCTCCCCCTCAACCACATGTGGAAGCTGGGGACATTTCCTGTGAAAACTTGGAGTATCCACAGAGTGGAGCATTAGTGGGACAAAGATGAGGTCTTGAGATGAAGGACTATTCTGTATTTCCACCAATCTTGGCAATAGAATCTCACTTTCTAAGAAAGAAGAATAACGGTATGTTCTAGACTTTATTATGTGTGTAAGAATAAAATGCATACAGAGAGAACTGGAAGTACACTAATACTAGGTTTCTGTAGCATCTGTAAAATGGGTTTTGATAGATACAAAACAATGACTGCAAGCAATGAAGTAAGTGGGGAAAAGGAGGCCTTTAGGATGTTTCTATTTTAAATCTTGAAGTTGTGTCTATCTAAAATTACTGCTTTGGGTAATCAGGTATTCTTGCAAATTTGGATGGAAAGACTCTAGGTAAGAATGTGATAAGTGTCCACCCAAAGAGCTAAAGGTAATATTTAGCTCTGCCTCCTTTTCCTTTGTTAGATCCTTTTGCCCATCTCTCCTTTGTATGTGACTAGTTAGACCAGCGCTTTTATTGTACATCATAAAAACATAAAGTGAAAATTGTGACAAGTTTTGCTGTGGGCCTGGGAGAACACCTGCCTACTTATTGTCAAGGCAGACCTAACGTGAAAATGTTGTTAAAAATGCTATGCTTTGCAACCTGTAGTAAAAACAACCTAGAACTAGGGGAGCTCTCTTTGATCTTGTTATGTTAAATGCCTGGCATTTCAACTTAAACTAAAAGTACAGGAGAATCCTGATCCATGCATTAATAATGAGGTCAAGGTTGTGAGTAGGTTTTACAGAGGAGGCATGATATCATAGATTAGCACAAAGATGGGATGCAGTTAAAAATGCACATGGACCAGAGCCCACTGGCAGAATTGGTAGAACTGAGTAACTCAGAAAAATAAACTTGGAGAATATAAGGGAAGACAGTTTCTAATGGTGCCTGTAAAGGTTTAGCAATAAAATACATGTTATTTTAAAATAACCTTCATATAGGTTTATGATAGGTGACATGTCCATACCATTCTGAACCCAGGTAACTTAAAATACAAGGAATGATATGGGTGCCTTTAAGAAAATGGTAATTCTACATATGGAAAAAAAATTGTTCTTTCTTTTCCTATAGCTATTATTTTTAATCTACTCAGAGCTTGAACTAAATGTCATATACTTGAAAATGACTGCCTAGCCGTTCAAATATTTTCTCTTCAACTTGATGAGCAGTGAGAAAAATGCCTCCCCTTGGGGAGATGAAGAGTAAATGATTACAGGAAGTCCTTCCAGGAATAGCCTTATAAAAAAACAAATTCTGACTACCCTAGATATATATATTTTAATTCTTTAATTAAAAAAATATTTTTGAGAGCGAGTGTGCATGTGCACGGGGTGGGGAGAGGTAGAGAGAGGGAGAGAGAGAATATTAAGCAGGCTCCATGCCCAGAGTGGAGCCTCACATGGGGCTTGAGCTCCTGACCCCGAGATCATGACTTGAGCCAAAATCAAGAGTTGGACACTTAACCGACTGAGCCACCCAGCACCCCTACCTTAGATATTTTCCAAGGCTCTCAATTTTCTTATGTGATAAGTTTTCTTATTAAAACAAGAAAAATAATCCTATTTTAAAAATAATGCAGAAAAGAAGACTAGTTTGCATTATGTAAAATATCACGTTTGATTTTCGTTGTTATAAGCCTTTTCCTCCATGCTGTTTTAATATCTGGTTTGTTGGACCCATATTATGCTTGCTCAGCCATCCACCATCACCATCACAAACTTCCCCAGGACTTGGACATGTAGTGAGCAGTGCTATAAGATGTACTTCTTGAGTATAATTATGCCTCAGGTTTCTTTATGTAGAAAAGTTTCATCTTTAGGGAGCAAAAGAATGAGACTAACTCAGAAAGAAAATTAAATCATGGACAAAAACTGAAGAGGGATGGTGAAACTGTTCAAGAGCTTGTATTCTAGTCATTTATGAGGCCTTATATGTCTTTGGGGCTTTTACAAGGCCAGAGAAGCAATGAAAATAGGGAGGGCTAGTCATTTAGGATACATCTTAGGAGGAATGTAATTTTGCATAATATTATAAAAATGTTTGGTGGTTTTAGTGGAAAAAAATGTTAGCAGAATTGAAACCAATCTAAGTTCTTTTTCTTTAGAAGCTATCCAAACAAAAATGCATGAATTTTTTTTCATGTTCAATCCATATATACGTTGGGTTATTACTGACTACCTCTACTTGCAAAAATATTTCTCTAGTAAATATATTTCCTAATCAGATGAATTTCTCAGTGAAAAACATGACAATATTTCATGTGCATGCAGATATCTTTGTGTATATATATGTATATTATATTTAAAAATATGTATGTACCAGTATGTATGTATGTACGTATGTAGCTAAGAATGCATATTTATATAAGATTTGATAATTATGCAGAAATTACTCTTTTGGATAAGCTAAGTTTTCTATAAGATAAAGGAAAAATGGTCTTTGAATATGGAAATTGTTTTGGAGTAGGTACCTGTGATACCCATGAGCCTTGAGTTACAAGGCAGGAAAAAGAGAATGATCTTCATATATGATAGATGCACTTTACAGCTTAGGAAGTTTTTCCACGTATAAACTCATTCAGTTCCCCTAACATTACATGAAGACAGTCCCGGTTTTAACTACATCCAGTTACAAATATAACACAACAAATACTATAAGTTTAGTGTTGTGAAAGAACCAGTTTATTATCCCCACAGATTATGTGGGTTAGAAATTTAGAAAAAGCACAGTAGGGAATATTTGTTTCTTTTCCATAATATTTGGAGACTCAACTGGGAGCCTTGGAGGCTGGGGGTGAAGTGATGGCAGGGACTATTATTATATGAGGCTCATTCATGTGGGCTGGCTGGACTTGAAAAGAGAGGCTGCCAGCACGGGAAAAAAAATAAAACAAAACATCTGTACACGGCTTCGCTTATGACTTGGCATCCTTACGGCATGAGAGCCTCGGGGTGATTGGACGTTTTACGTGCTGGCCCAAGGATTCAAGAGCTAGTGTCCTAGTGAAAAAGGCAGAAGGAGTATTGCCTTTCGTGATCAAGCTTTAAAAGTCAAGCAGCCTCACTTTTAACCCATTCTGTTCATTAGGAGTGAGTCCCAAGCCCACCCAGATTAACTAGGAGGGGGATTAGAGTCGCATACTGAAAAGGGCGTGGCAGTGTTCTAGAAGGGCGTGTAGGATATGGGACGGTGTTGCAGCCATCTTCTGCAAATACAATATACCACAGAAACTAAGGTTCAGAGAGATGGACTGACTTACAGAAGTGGAGCAATAATTGGTAAAACGAGCCCTGGGTGTTTGGAAGACATTTGTGATCTATCTATCATGGTACAAAGTCTGCAGTGAAACAAGTAAGATGAAATTGTATCACAGCCACAAAACAGAGGTGTGGGGGTCAATACAGTAACAATAAGCTTCAACCTTCAGAATTTATTTATTTATTTATTTTTAATTTTTTTTTAAAGATTTTATTTATTTATTTGACAGAGAGAGATCACAAGTAGGCAGAGAGGCAGGCAGAGAGAGAGAGAGGAGAAAGCAGGCTCCCTGCCGAGCAGAGAGCCCGATGCGGGACTCGATCCCAGGACCCTGAGATCATGACCTGAGCCGAAGGCAGCGGCTTAACCCACTGAGCCACCCAGGCGCCCAACCTTCAGAATTTAAAACATTATCTCTGATACCCATTTTTCTCTTGAGTACCCCCCTCTGTCCCCTCTCTATGTTAAGTTCCTGTATCCTGTATTCAACATTCAGGAGATACTGTAATCTAGTGCAATGTTAGAGTAGATTTCCCATTGCCAAACTCATAACATGAGATTTGTGTTGTGCAATTTAATGATATCTGGTGGGACTACTTCGCAGCAGACATACATTTTCCCTGAGGGCTTTCATCATTGCCAAGTCAGTTTTTGTCTGATGCGCTGCTTATTTCTCGGCATGCCGGATCTTGGAGGTTTTCCCCTGCAGCCACTAAGTGTCGCCAATGAGGACATACGTCTTAAACAAGAGCTCTCTCCCATGATGGTATTCAAGATCCTGAGGGGAAAATGGGCCAGGATTCAGTGGCAACAGGAGATATCATGGCTTTCCGACTTAACGGAAGCGAGTGTTTCCTTATAAAATTCGAGTCCACTAAAAGAGGTTGTCATTAAACCCATATTCAGATTACTCAGACTTCATAACCAGAGGACGTACAGTTTTCCTAACATCAGCGGATGCCCAACAAAATGTCAAAATGAAGAAGATTGTGCACATGACTCTTTATGGTCTTTTGGATGACTTGTTCCCATGGTCCTTTTGCCCCATACTTAGAATTACCAACCACATCAGTTTTGCCCAGGACACAGCTGTTTTTATCAGGCAGCCAATATTTTTCTCAGCTTTAATACATAAAGTAGAGCTGCTGCTATTCGACTTGACTGATGTATGATTGCTTCCACAAGGGTGAAAACTAATAGGCATGCAAAGAGCTTAACCTTTCACAAAATTCAGACGCATTGAAACATGCTGGATAAATCACGTGTTTGGGAACCAGTCTGCACTTGGGAGATGTCTGATTTTGCTGAATTCCTCAGTCTTGCTGAATTTTAGTTTCTCCTCTTAAAATCAGTTTTAAATGTACCACATTGAATTGCTATAAACTTTAATTTTGGAAAACATTAAAAACGAATATAACATAGTCTCAACATGTTTACAGTATTTACTCAGCAAGTTTGTCAAAAGTGGCAATTCCTTGTTCCCACTCCCAGTATGTCTGGGACAGGGCCCTGGAATCTGCATTTAAGCAGCTCCCCGGACAATTCTAATCTTAGGATAACACCTTAAGTAGGACATGTCACTAAATGGAAATAGAAATCAAGATCAACCATAATACCTTTTAATTAATTGATTTATTTAAAGATTTTATTTATTTATCTGACACACAGAGAATGAGCACAAAGCAGGGGGAGTGGCAGGCAGAGGGAGAAGCAGGCTTCCTGCTGAGAAAGCCCCCCCACCCACCCCCCTGCCGCCAACATCAGGCTCGATCCCGGGACTCTGGATCATGACCTGAGCCAAAGGCACACTGTCAACCAACTGAGCTACCCAGGCGCCCCAACTATAATACCTTTAAACAACTAGGAAAACCAAACATGAGCAGATACCCTTTTTTTTTTCCCTAAGATTTCTTAAATTTATTTTAGAGAGAGAGAGAGATAGCATGAATGGGAGGGACAGAGGAAGGAGGGAGAGAGAGAAACCCAAACAGACTCCCCGCTGAGCATGGAGGCCCATGCAGGGCTTAATCTTAGGACCCTGAGATCACAAACTGAGCCAAAACCAAGAGGTGGTTGCTTAACCCGTTGCACCACCCAGGTGCCCAGAGCAGATACCCTTTCAGGAACTTTAAAAGAGAACTCAAGAGCAGTCACAAAGCTGTGAATGGGCATGATTGCCACTGGACATGTTCATGTGCCTTTTCTTTACAATTAAAAGTGATACTTTACAAAAAAGCAAAATGTGCAAACTCTCTTTCCAGAAGCAGACCTCAACTCTGGTAAACACAGCTTCATCCTAGGCATTAAGCATCCTATTGCACTTTGCATTTCATCACATTATCGTTTCTTTGCTGACCGAATTTTGCAGATGTCTATCCTGTGGTGTCAGCTGTTGATGAAAAGTCGGACTCCCTTCAGGTGGTGCCGTCAGTGCACTTGGTGCACCCCTCCCTTTCTCGCTCAGGCGCAGACATTTGCTTAGCTGTCAGCCAACACTAGGGTTTATGTAGTTATCATAGTTTATTAGAGTTATCGTAGTTATCATCATCGTTTGAAATGTCCAGCTCTCTCCTCTCTTCCAACTAGCTCAAGCAAACTTATGATGAACTCTCACAGTCTTTTGCTTCTGGCTTATAATGGTGAGAGGATATTTGAGTCATTGGAGGAAAAGAAAAAGGAACTTATTCCTTCCTCAAGATTCATTAAGTGCAATGTATGTGTAATCATCTAATAGTCTTACCTCCTGCTACATAGTGTGCTTTTTACTGTATTTGTAAATTTTTACTAAAACATTATGTGGTTGCTCTGTTCATACTGGTTTTACAGATGAAGAACCTGGAGTTTACCATACATGAGGAAACATTTGTGAGATTATTGATGTGTTCATTATCTGGACTATGATAATTTTTTGGGGGGGGTAGACAGATGTGCTAAGACTTCTCAGCCTGTTAGTGTTTTTTTTTTTTTTTAAGATTTTGTTTATTTGACACAGAGAGAGACACAAGTGAGAGTGAGAGAGGGAACACAAGCAGGGGGAGTGGGAGAGGGAGAATCAGGCTTCCCGCTGAGCAGGGAGCCCGATGCGGCGCTCGATCCCAGGACCCCAGGATCATGACCCTAGCAGAAGGCAAACACTTAATGACTGAGCCACCCAGGTGCTCCTCAACCTGTTAATTAAAAAAAAAAAAACCTGCAATTTGGGTCCCCTGGTTGGTGCAGTTGGTTAAGCGTCTGACTCTTGGTTTTGGCTTAGGTTGTGATCCTAAGGTCATAAGACTGAGCTTCACATGGGGCTTTGTGCTCAGCAGGGAATCTGCTTGGGTCTCTTTCTCTCTCTCTCTCCATCTGCCCCTACCCCCCAGCTTGCTGTCTCTTTCTAAAATAAATAAATAAATCTTTAAAAAAAAATAAAAACATGCAATTTATTTTATGTCAATTATGCCTTATTAAAGCTGTAAAAATCAAATGGAATGCTACATAACATGTCCAAGATAGCACAAACAGAAAGCTGTCCTTCTGTCTTCTTACCTCGGAAGCAAGTTGGTACTCAGCCATGCTGCTGAGTCCTCTGGGAGGTCACTGGCATGGAAGGAGATAGAATGAAGGAAGATAACAGGAATTCTGGTGGTTTTTAGAAGATTAGCATCTCGTCCTGATATGCAAACCAGCTTAAACAGACTGTGAAGCCCACACTATGATATTTTGATTCCAAGTTGCCCAGGTCGCTCTTCCCTGTCACTGTTTCTGGGGGTAGAGGTGCCAGCAGCACTGGCAGGTTCTCCCACGACCCCATAGATTTCTCAAAGGGAAAATTTTGTGCCACAGCCTCAGGTCACACCTTTAGTGTGGAGGCAGCTGTTAGTCAAAGGAGACCGGCATGACTGTCGGACTTAGAAAAACAGAGAAATAGTGCAAACTCAAAACCACTAAGGTGTACCCTCTGTTGGGGCTCCAGTTATGAACGTCTTCCAGTTCTAACCCCATGTGGCAGAAAGAAGATGCTCCATGATTAGTTTTGGAATAAATGATTGAATGACTTCCCAGTTCTAATAATTAAACCCAAGTGACTCTTTCGCCATTAAATTTATTTCAAGAGTTACAACACTATTCATATGGTACAACATTTATTTTGAAAAGAGGAGAGATGAGTATCTAAAATAAATTTTGGAAATGATCTAAAGATTTCAACTACCTGTGCTTCCCGTTTGAGCCAAAATTACATCATTTACATTATAATCACTTTTTCCTGTAACTGCATTCAGTGGTAAACCTCTGGCTTTTGTTAGGGACAGATTTGTCTGCATTAACAGACAAAATAACATTACATTAAGCTTTTAGTTGACTCTGCTTGTTTTCTCACAAAACTCAGTTCATCATAAGTTTTCTAAAGAAGTGTTATTCTCATTTTTGTAAATATTCATAATTAGCTATATTTCCATATTAACCGAAGAATAGTGGACGTTTTAGATAGGCTAGCTAGCTACATTATATGTTATAGGACATGAATCAAGTAAATGATGAGGTGTGCTAATATAAACTGAAAAATGGTATGAAAATTTTATTTTCTACTATCCCACTTAAAACTATTAGTTTAAATTAAAAGAAGAATCATTTCATTCCTTAATGATGGAGACTTAGAGAAATGTAAATGCTATTTATTTTCAGCAAAAGGCCCCATTTTTTTCTTGTGACTTCTCCAGGCCACACCATGTTTGTTTGATAGGTAATATAAATTGACTGGGTTTGGAGATTTGAAGCTGTTAACTTTCAAAACCTCTGTCTTGGCGGACAAGTTCAATCAGTATAGCGAGCACAATGAGGCATGGAATTGTTATGTTGCATTATGCAGTGACATAATTTATCCCTCAAAACACCTAAAAATGAACAAATGCATTTCTGCGGCATAAGAACTTGTATTCTACTTTTTAGGCTAAGATGAATTTAGCATGACCAATAAGGTTTCAGAGTCACATTGGGAAAGTGCACCTGTCTAGATGGCTCTGGTGTGGTTTATGATACCATGAAGGAGTAGAGGATAGTCCACAGAAGGTAGCACAACTGGGACCGAAATCGAGAATTTCATGGTAAGGAACCCATTGCTATAAAACCATTGAGCCCCTTTTCTTTTCTGTCTGTGCCGGGGAGATTCTGCCATTCCCTGAATTCTTTTGTTTTAGAAATGTACTGATGGTAGAGTTTGAACTTTTGATTATTAAACAAACAAACAAATGAACAGAAAACCTCGCTAATTGGATTGCAAAAATCCATCAAATTGCTTCTAAACTCCTTTGAAGAAAGGCTTAAGCTCTGTTTTCTTTGTTGTCTCTGTTGAATGTAACAATATTAGGCTTCTTGATTTTTTTTCCTTTACCATTTTCCTACAGTGAGATTCTTTCCAACTTAATCCTCTAATCTGTAATTAGCAGTGGATAACGACATCTTGATTCCCTCTCTCTTGGTTTGTTTTGCATACACGAAGTGATGTGATTAGCAATATGCATTTAGTAATCCATTTAGAAAAATGTGGGTTGAGGGATCCTGCGTGTCTCAGTCATTAAGCATCTGCCTTCATCTCGGGTTGTGATCCCAGGGTCCTGGGAGGGAGCCCTGCGTTGGGCTCCCTGCTCAGCGGGGAGCCTGCTTCTCCCTCTTCCACTCCCCCTGCTTGTGTTCCCTCTCTTGCGCATGCTCTCTCTCTCTCTCTCTCTCTCTCTGTGTCAAATAAATAAAATGTTAAAAAAAAAAAAAAAGAAAGAATAATGTGGATTTTGGAAGAATTTGGTTTATTGTCCTGCCTGGTTTCCCTATACGAATCTTCTGACCTCTTACCAAAGGGGGAAACTAAGGCAAAGATAATTCACTTTTGATCCTGAAGGGGCCAGACTGTGTACCGTGCAACGCAGTTTAAGGTCTTCGGCGGACATAGATGAAGCCACGGAAATGAGAAGGAAGGCGGGAAGGGAAAGGCGAGGAGGAGAACCCGCCTTGGGAGTCCCGTGCTCGGAGGGTGTTTAGGGTCCTGGGTGTCGGAGTCAGCGAGAGGTCGGTGGAGAATGTGCGCGAGCGAGTGGACGGACACAGCATGGGATGCTGATGAGAGAGTGACCGGCGGAGATGCTGATGAGAGAGTGAGCCGGCGGAGAGGTCCCGACGGCCGAGGACAGACGGACAGCCACCGTGCAGAAATGCGCAAACGCGCGGGCAGCGCCGCGAGCCCCTCTCCGCAGGCCGCGGCACAGAGACTCGGGGGACTCCAGCCTTTCGGTCGGGTCTGGAAGCCTAATCTGGGAAACCACACGCCGCCACCGTCGCATCCTTCCCTCGGGAACTGCTTCCGCGGCAGGAGCGCAGCGCAGTCACCCTCGATGAGCCTCGACGAGCGCGGGGGCCAGGCCGGCGGCGCAGCCTCTCGCCCGACGGCTGCTTCCGCGCTCACGCGCTTGTTTCGGGCGGCAGGTCCCACGCGGCCGGGGGCGAGGGCTGCCTGCGGGACGCGGAGGGCGCCGTCCCGCCTTCGCGCCCTCCCCTTGCCGCAGCGCCACGTCCTGCCCGTCCGGACCGCGGGGCGCCCGTCGTACAGGGGCTTCAGGGTCCGAGTCTGCCACGCTGGGGACGCCTGGAGGGAGGCTGGAGGCGCCCCGGGCGCGGCTTCCGCATGTGGAAAGGGAGGGGTTTGCCTCTCGCCCCGGGGAGAGTCTTCACTAGACATCAGGACACCTGCTCCAGTGTCCTTCTGTCCCCGGGCGCCCCCGGGGGGATCTTCTGCCAAGTCCAGTCCGCGGCTCCGCGCTCACCCCTTTCCGCGGGTTTGCTTAGCACACGGCTTCGGAATTCATAGTGCCATTGATGCTTCCAAGTCTCACGGGGGCCTCTAGGATTTTAAATTTTGGGGGGGCACCTGAGTGAGTGGCTCGTTAAGCGTCTACCTTCAGCTCAGGTCATTATCCTGGAGTCCCGGGATCCAGCCCCGGGTCAGGCTTCCTGCTCAGCAGGTAGTTCTCTTCTCCAGCAGCCCCTCATCCTACTCCTGCTCTCTCTCACTGTCTCTCTCAAATAAATAAAATCTTTTTTAAATTAAAAAAAAAGGATTTTTAATCTTTTTGTCTTTCCCTCCCTAGCGAAAAAAAAACCCGTGTATTAAAATAAGAATCACACCAAGTATGAAAATATTAATTATAAAATATGTGAGATATAACATATGCATATATATGTCATATATATTATATATTATATATATATTATATTTATAATATATATTATATTTATAATATAAACTATACATGATGTGAATACGTGCAAGGTATCTACCATAAGATAAACATGTGATATATTTAGTATGCATACATGATATAAGGTAAATATATAGTAGATACATAGTTGATATATATGATATACATAGTATCTATGCATTTATGTAAGTACACAGGGGAATCACAATTATGAAAATATTAATTTAGTAATATTAATTTAACTATATATATTATTGTATTATATTTGTACATTAATATATTAATTTAGTATTTACCATAGTAAATTGGGGTGACTGGGTGTCTCAGTTAAGTGTCCAGCTCTTAATCTCAGCTTAGGTATAGATCTCAGGGTCATGAGTTCAAGCCATGCATTGGACTTGAAGCTGGGCCTGGAGCCTACTTAAAAAAAATAAAAACCCATACTAAATGAATTAAATTAGTTTAGGCTGTTAAAATGAGGATCACATTGACTATGAAAATATTAATTATAAGATATATATGAGATGCATGCATATATATCTTATAAGCTACACAAGATATGTATACATGGAAGGTATATAAGATAATATATGTATATTTATGATACATGTGATATATTTGGTATATATATTTGTATGTAAATATACACACACCTTTGCTAGGAGTCTTGGATAAAAATAAAACACAGAATGAAGGGGCACCTGGGTGGCTCAGTGGGTTAAGCCTCTGCCTTCGGATCAGGTCATGATCTCGGGGTCCTGGGATCAAGCCCCGCATCAGGCTCTCTGCTCAGCAGGGAGACTGCTTCCCCCTTCTCTCTGCCTGCCTCTCTGCCTACGTGGGATCTCTCTCTCTCTGTCAAATAAATAAATGAAATCTTTAAAAAAAAAAAAACACAGAATGAAGACTATCTCTGTTAGAGGACTTTAAAAATTTATCTGAAAATATATATAAACTCTAAAATTGAGAGTTATGTGGCAGAGCAGTGTGAATGCTAACAATAATTATTATTACATAGTACACACTTTTCTTTATAAATTGCCTTTGCTTATTCATATACCCATGGAAATATTGCTAACAGACTACCCCTTTCTTAAGAAGTGCAATGACCATGAATACTTTGTGAGCCATTTCTCATTTTACTTAACAAGAACAAGAAAACAAATCAAAATAAAAGCATCTTTTTGTCCCTTGCAAATTGGTGTAAAACTTCTTCAGTAAGCCCATCATTTTAGTAAACATGGGCTATTTTCTCTTTTATGGTGGTCCTAACTACTAGGACAAATTCCAGCCTTTATTTTTAAATGTCATAATATACAAACGACCATAAAAAGAAAGGGTCTTACATCCTTGTAGGATGATTTAGTGTGTAGATTCCCATAAAATCCTACAAGAAGGAGTCGGCGGGTCGGGAGAGGTGCTGACAGGGCGGGGCCGCCGCTCGGCTCTGCCGGCCTCACCCCTCCTGCCCCGGACAGGTGGCTGGAGCGCGCTCCGCCCCCGCCAGCTGCGGGTGGGAGCGAGGGAGGGCCAGTCCGGGACGGCCGGGCGAGGAGTCCGGCGGCAGCAAGCGAGTATCGTGGCGGCCAAAATAATGCTCCTGTATCGAGGGGCCCCCGCTGGCCCTGGCGCGCCGGGCAGCGGGCTGGCTCGGCCCGGCGGCGGCCCACAGGCCTTTGGGATTCGCCTGAGCACGATGAGCCCCCGCTACCTCCAGAGCAACTCCAGCAGCCACACACGACCCTTCAGTGCCATCGCGGAGCTGCTAGATAATGCAGTAGATCCAGATGTATCTGCCAGGACGGTCTTTATAGATGTTGAGGAGGTCAAGAATAAATCTTGTTTGACCTTTACTGATGATGGATGTGGAATGACACCTCATAAACTACACCGAATGCTCAGCTTTGGCTTTACAGATAAAGTAATAAAGAAGAGCCAGTGTCCCATCGGGGTCTTTGGTAATGGTTTCAAGTCAGGTTCCATGCGGCTAGGAAAGGATGCTCTCGTCTTCACCAAGAATGGGGGTACTCTCACTGTTGGACTCCTGTCACAGACCTATCTGGAATGTGTCCAGGCCCAGGCAGTTATTGTACCAATTGTTCCATTCAACCAGCAAAACAAAAAAATGATTATTACTGAGGATTCCTTGCCCAGCCTAGAAGCCATCTTGAACTATTCAATTTTCAACAGTGAAAATGACCTGCTTTCCCAGTTTGATGCCATCCCAGGCAAAAAAGGCACTCGTGTTCTCATTTGGAACATCCGCAGAAATAAAGATGGAAAGTCTGAGTTGGACTTTGATACAGATCAATATGACATCCTGGTATCAGACTTTGGCACAGAAGAAAAAGAGACTGGTGGTGTTACCTGTGAGCTGCCAGAAACAGAGTATTCTTTACGGGCATTTTGTGGCATTCTGTATATGAAGCCACGAATGAAAATTTTTCTACGCCAAAAGAAGGTGACCACCCAGATGATTGCCAAGAGCCTGGCCAATGTAGGATATGATTTATATAAACCTACCTTCACAAATAAGCAGGTGAAAATAACTTTTGGGTTCTCTTGCAAGAATAATAACCAGTTTGGAATGATGATGTATCATAACAACCGACTCATAAAGTCTTTTGAGAAGGTGGGATGCCAGGTGAAGCCAACTCATGGAGAAGGTGTGGGAGTAATTGGAGTCATCGAGTGCAATTTCTTAAAACCCGCCTACAACAAACAAGACTTTGAGTACACCAAAGAGTACCGCTTGACAATAAATGCCCTTGCCCAGAAGCTCAATTCTTATTGGAAGGAAAAGACATCCCAAGAGAATTTTGAGACCTCAGCCATCACCAGGCCAATATCGAAGATTCCTGACCAGACATGGGTACAGTGTGACGAGTGTCTTAAATGGAGGAAGCTTCCTGGCAAGGTTGATCCGTCTACATTACCTGCAAGATGGTTTTGTTACTATAATTCCCATCCAAAGTACAGGAGATGCTCTGTTCCAGAGGAACAAGAACTCATCGATGAAGACCTGTACTTGAACAAAGCTAAAAAACAGGATCAAGTGGTTGAGAAGAAGAAGCTGCCAGTGGACAGTGAGAACCACCAGGTATTTGCCAATCCGCTGAAGATCCCTGCTAGTCGAGATATGGATGACTTGAACAATAAGACAATTGAATATGAGGGAATGGATAGTCCTAGCCGGCCTCCATCTGTTGGAGAAGAAAGCAAGACACCCTCTCTTCAGCTTAAGCCTCTGGATTCCAGTGTTTTTCAGCTTTCCAGTAAGTACAAATGGATCCTGGGAGAGGAGCCGGTGGAGAAACGAAGAAGGCTCCAGAATGAGATGACAACACCTCCTCTAGATTATTCCATGCCTGGCCCTTATAGGAGGGTGGAGGCAGCTGTCTCCTACTCAGAAGGGGAGAACAGCCATGATAAATCCAGTTCGGAGAGAAGCACACCACCGTACCTTTCTCCAGAATACCCAGATGCAAACAAGAATCCCAGTCAGAGTAGGGAGGTGTCAGTCCTGTATTCAGGGGCCCAAGACCAACACCAGGGGTCCCTGCTCCCTGAAGAATTAGAAGATCAGATGCCAAGATTGGTAGCAGAAGAATCTAACAGAGGCAGCACAAATGTAAACAAAGAGGAAGTAAACAAGGGACCTTTTGTAGCTGTTGTCGGTGTTGCAAAAGGTGTTAGAGATTCAGGAGCTCCCATTCAACTGATCCCTTTCAACAGAGAGGAGCTGGCTGAGAGGAGAAAAGCAGTGGAATCCTGGAGCCCGGGGCCTTACCCCTCCGTGGCCTCTGGTCCCCCCCCTGCCGCAGCCGCTGGGGAGAAGGGCCGAGGTTCTGAGGAGGGCGGAGGTCGCAGTTCGCCAAAGATGAAGAACCAAAGAGAACTGGAAGAACTGAAAAGAACCACAGAAAAACTGGAACGTGTTTTGGCTGAGCGGAACTTGTTCCAGCAAAAGGTGGAGGAGCTGGAACAGGAGAGGAATCACTGGCATTCTGAATTCAAGAAAGTCCAGAGTGAATTGGTGACCTACACCACCCAGGAGACGGAAGGCTTGTATTGGAGCAAGAAACACATGGGCTATCGCCAAGCTGAATTCCAAATTCTGAAAGCCGAGCTGGAGAGAACCAAGGAAGAAAAGCAGGAACTCAAAGAGAAACTGAAGGAGACAGAGATGCACCTGGAAGTGCTGCAGAAGGCTCAGGTCTCCTACCGGACCCCAGAGGGAGATGACCTAGAAAGGGCTTTGGCAAAGCTTACGCGGCTGCGTATCCACGTCAGCTATCTCCTTACTTCTGTCCTCCCTCACTTGGAGCTTCGTGAGATCGGGTTTGACTCAGAGCAAGTGGATGGGATCCTGTATACGGTGCTGGAGGCAAATCACATACTGGATTGAGCACCGGACTATACACTCTATATACCCTTCTGTACCCTACCCTACCCTACTCTACCCTACCCTACTCTACTCTACCCTACCCTACTCTACTCTTCTCTTGTCTTCTCTTCTCTTTTCTTCTCTTCTTCATTCCCTTCTTCCTCCTCCTTCCCTCTCCCCTTCTCTCTCCATCTCCCCTTCCCCCCCCCCCCACCTTTTTATGCCTTATATAGAGAATCTTTGAGTAAATCCTGGCTGTCACTCATTCTGCTTCTTATTCAGTTTTGATGTGGAGAAAGAGGCTAGTTAATAGGCTTTCAGGAGTTCCAGGAACAGAAAAACCGTAATCACCAAGTCAGGTGACCTGAAAGCTTTAATTTTCATGATGTAGATACTGGCCTGTTTTATATCCTTTCTGAAGTGGTTTGTATTCATTTAGGTTAAATCAGCCAGCAAATACTGGGTCCAATGTGGTAGGTGTTTGGGGATAAATTAAGAAGTAGAATTCATGGCTGCAGCCTTCGAGCGTCCAACAACCTAGTTGGAAGTACAGGACACACGCCAGGTTCACTAACTGGTACAAGTGAGGGGTACAAACGTGATAGAGAAATTCTGGGGGAGGAAGGTGAGGCAGGCATCACATCAGAAATGGGACCTAAACTAAGATTTGTTTAAAGAACGAGCACGACCACACTGTCAACAATGGCAACAATGGTTGTCCTCTAGGGGTAGGACTACGGTTGATTTTTTTTTTTTTTCTTCTCGCTATCTTCCTGCCTTTTTCAAATTTTCTATATAAACCCATTATTCTTCTTACATTGGAAAAAAATAAATTGTTTTAAAAAAGAAAAAAAAAATCCTACAAGAAGATAGTGAGAATAAGGGTGAGAGAGGAAGCATTCTTCAATGGAGTAGTTACATTCTAGGAAAAGCCAAGAAGCAAAATGACTGGGGACTCAGGCTTAGAAGGAAGGAGCCATCAGTGAGGGAGCAGGTCATCAAGAGTGTTCTCATTACCTGGGTTACAGCCAGCTTGGCAGTCAGGTGAAGGTTCATTGATTAGGATCCTGATTTGTGGTACACCAACACAAGGAAGCATAAATGGAGCCATAGGAGGTACTGGGTTTTTTAAATTGTTTCCCCAGCATTTTATTTTATTTTATTTTGAAGATTGATTGATTGGTTGGTTGATTTTACAGAGAGAGGGGGGGGGAGTGGGGAGGGGCAGAAGGAGAGGCAGATTTCCCCTGAGCAGGATCCCAGGACCACCCTGAGATCATGACCTGAGCTGAAGGCAGATGCTTAACCAAGTGAGCCACCCAGGAGCCCCCTTCCAGCATTTTATCATGAAAATATCAAACATACAGAAAAGTTGAAAGGAGAACTCCTATATACCCATCACATAGATTCTACAATTGATATTTTCCTATATTTGCTTTATCACATATCTTTCCATCTACCCATTCATCCATCCATTTAATTTTTTATTGGGAATTTAATTTTTAATTTTTTTGGAAGTGTAGCTGACATATAATATGATGTCAGTTTCAGGTGTACAACATAGTGATTCAACAATTCTTTGTTTTTATAGTTTTAAGATTTATTTATTTATTTGAGAGAGAGAGAGAGAGAGAGAGCAAGTGACCTGGGGTAGGGGTAAAGGGAGAGGGAGAAAAACATACTCCCCACCGAGCACAGAGCCTGACCCAGGGCTTGATCCCATGACCCAGAGATCGTGACCTGAGCCGAAATCAAGAGTTGGACACTTAACCGACTGAGCTACCCAGGTGTCCCTGATTCAACAATTCTATACATTGTTTATTGCACACTACAATAAGTGTGATTACATCTGTCACTATGCAAGTTATTACAGTATTTGGACTGTATTCCCTATGTTGCACTTTTTTATCCCTGCGACTTATTTAATAACTGGAAGTTTGTACCCCTTAATCACCTTTGCCTGTCTCATCTATCCTTCCTGAAAAGATAGTCTTCCTTCTGTGCCTCATCCATATAGATGGCAGGTATGGCTTCCCAAAGGAAAAGATGGTATTATTAGAGAAGGGCTGAGATAACGTATTGTGCTCAACATGTTTAGAAAGCCATTTTTTTTCCTTTTTTTTTTTAAGATTTTATTTATTTATTTGAGAGAGAGGCAGTGAGAGAGAGCATGAGCAAGGAGAAGGTCAGAGGGAGAAGCAGACTCCCCGTGGAGCTGGGAGCTGGATGTGGGACTCGATCCTGGGACTCCAGGATTATGACCTGAGCTGAAAGCTATCATCCAACCAACTGAGCCACCCAGGTGGCCCAGCCCATTTTTTTTTTTTTTTCTAAACGAAAAGTTTAAAAGTTGTAAGAACCATCAAACTTATAAAGAAAACCTACTTTTCATTTCAATAAAGGGGAAACAATTACCAGGGAGTGGGGAAGCGAGCACAACAGCTCTGTGTAACCTGGAAGGTCATCGAGGGAAAGGAAGTCAGAAATGACTCTGCCCTCAATCAGCTTGTTAGGAGGAAAGGCAAAGGAGCAGAAGACAGGTTGTGGGGGCAGCAGTGGTCATGTCTCTTGGAGTAACCAAATCTGCCTTAAAGAAGGAGCAAGCGGTTGGTCACAAGTAACCTTTAGGACAAATTTTGGAGGGAGTTTATGTTACAGAAAAAAGAACAAGTCTTATTCCTGTATTATTTCAGGCGATCCATTTATTATTTGATATTTAATGAAGATTGGCAGGGAATACTAATCATGTTGATCCCCCCAAATCATGCTATGATTAATTTTAAACATATATATTTTGTCAGCTTATAAAAGATCTGGAGTCTATGTGGTAAAGTATGCACCACATAAAATGTATCCTTTTACACATTTTTTAAAAAGATTTTATTTATTTATTAGGCAGAGAGAGAGAGCGCGCGCACAAGCAGGCAGAGCAACAGGCAAGAGAGGGGAGAAGCAGGCTCCCTACTGAACAGAGAGCCTGTCATGGGACTCAGTTCCAGGACCCTGGGATCATGACCTGAGCTGAAGGCAAATGCTTAACCAGCTGAGCCACCCAGGTGACCCTCTTTTAAAACATGTTTTAGTGCACGGTTCAGTAGCATTGTTAGAGGAGGTCATCAAGAGCATGTGATCACAGGTTGGCCCAGAGGCTGGACCCAGGCAATCAGAGGCTTCTCACCCCCTCCCCTGGCCTTGGAATGTCCATCCTGCCCACCATTCCTGCACAAGGAGCTGTTTCCAGGACATAACCTTGAGGGAGTAAGGTGTTGTGTACATGACTCAACCGTGTAAAGGCCTCTATATAAAGCTTAAGATTCTGGTGGGTATGGAGATCTACTTATCCTGTGGTGCCCCAAACAAGCCTTATATGTAAGTTAACTTGCTGATTAAGTCTTCCACCCACCAGCCCAAAGTGGTCTACCTCTATCTCTGGCTCTCTTTGTCCTCTGTGTCTAGGGGCCAGGTCATGAGCAAGCAAGCATTAAGTATATTCACAGTGTTTTGTAGTCATAACCTTCGTGTCTTTCTAGAGCTTTTCTATCTTCCTAAAACAAAACTCTGTATCCATTAAACAATAGCTCCCCATTTCTCCCTCCTGCCAGCCTCTGGCAATGACCACTTTAATTTCTATTTCCATGAATTTGACTGCTCTAGGTACTTCATATAAGTGGAATCATACAATATTTTTGTCTTTTTATGTCTGACTCAGTTCGCTTAGTATAATGTGTTTTAGGCTCATCTGTATTGTAGCATGTGTAAGAGTTTCCTTCTTCCTTTTTAAAGATGAATAATATTCCATTGTATACATAAACTGCATTTTGTTTATGCATTCATCCATCAATAGACATTCGGGTTGTTTCCGTCTTTTAGCTACTGTGACTAAGTCTGCTATGAACCCTCTTTCACTATTTAAATTTTAAACACAAATGAAAATTTTAATTAGTCACAAAAAGTCTCGGGATTAATATAATAAGTATTTTTTTTGCTTGATTAATCACTTATAGCATTGCTCATTTTGAATCTACCCTTTATACGTTAACACTACTGAGGATATTAGGAACTTTCTCTAAGAATACATGTAGCTGAGTACTGCATGTTTGAATTTCTTGTATAATGGGTTTTCCAAATTAGCTTGCAGGGTTTAGGGTAGGATAAGTAATAAAAAAAAAAAAATATGTGCTTATTTGAAGATTCCAAACTCAACAATAACCCCAGAAAGAATTTAGGATTCATCAACCAATAGAAGATTTCTTAGGATAGGAATGTCTTATCCCAGATAATATTTATAGTTGCCCATACAAAATACAAAGTCAATTGACTTTTAGTTAATTTTACTGTTGTTTGTAAAATCTCCACAGGTGCTGTGTTCTCTTAGCGCGGACACTCAGGAATAGACAGATTTCTCCCACAGCTCTACCTTGGTAAGTCACCAGGGATAAGAAGTGACATTTCATTTTATCAGTTATTCTTGGTGGTCCCTGACCATGGAGCTATCATACTTCTCCAACTTTTGCTCTCAAGGCTAAAAGTGTTTTACAAATGGAACGGTTTTATTTTGGAGAACTGTTGCTCTCGACCCGCAAGAACGACCCGTAGGCGAGGTGAGTGGCAAACTTCTTTATTCACAATCTTCAGCCGGGGGACCCCCCCCCAGTCTAAGACCCCCAAGTATATCTCCACCAAGTGCGAACTATATCCAATCAGAGTATACCACGACTAACAAAACTACCAATCAGAAGGACTATCTATGTGCACGCATCGTGCTCGTGAGCACGTATGTGACTCCATAGGTTTTCTTTGTTCTACAGATCATGCGCCTTTCCCTTGACTCCTGGTATCTATCAAACGTCACCCGCGAATGCACTCACAGTCCTTGGGTTAATCTCTCACTCCTCCCACTCTTCTGGCCTCGCTTAGTACGTGACTCCCTGCATCTGCTCGCATTCCTTAGGCAAACTATCTACAGCCTTGGCCTCTCATGCCTTGCTTAGTACGTGACTCCTTGCTCCTGCTGCATGGCTCTCCACAGAGAACTATGCCCCCATATTTGAAAACAATATAAAACAAAAATTTATAACTGACATTTTTCTTCATTTGGTAAGAAACCACACAATCAGTTTGACTTAAATATTTTCTATGCTGAAAATCTCTGTGTAGAGAAGGTGGAAGAAACAATTTATTCCTTTTTTCAGTTTTTGTTTTTCCTGTTGCCAGTTTGGACACTACTCCTGAGCTGGTTTACAGTGAATATTCTATATCAGAATATTCTGTATCTGTCCCTACCTTCTCCTCACTCCCCTTGAATGTAGACAGATCGGAGGAAAGATGGCCTTGTGGAAGGTGACTTCTCTACATAACTAGTGTGTCCCCCTAACTCAACTCTTCTCCTGCCAAGTTGTTTTCACACCAAGAATTGATGTGATTAATTGACTAGCTGTTAACTAGGTACTAAGCAGTATTTCCTTTTTATAGATGGATCTGTTCAGGCTAGCATTGTTTCATTAGATGGAATTCCCCTAAAATGTGTGGGTCCTTGCCCAGGAATGTGGTTGACGTAAGTCACTCTTTCTACCTTACTGGTGACCTCCTCTTTTTATATTTTTTTTCTCTTTTTATCTTTTAAAAAATGCTCCACTATTTATTGAGGTTGAGCATCAAAAAATTGTTGAAAAAATAAAATTACATGTAAATTATTCTTCCTTCTGCCACTTTGAAAAAGGGTGACATAGAGATACAGACAGTTACAAATGGGATACTTTTGGAAATTCAATAAACTTTAATAGAATTAAATATAAATTAAGAGATTATGAAAAAATGAAGTTAAGAGTGAGACCTATTAACCCACAGAATGACTGAAAAATCACAATTTAAGGTGAAATTACGCAATGAGATGATGAGGTATTCTGTAAATGAAGTGGAAAACAAAAGAAGTAACTAAGTCAGCAAAGTCAAGAAGTAAATTTTAACTTTTCCCAAAACACTTCTTTTTAAAAATAAGCACGTATTTTTGTTCATTTTCTCATTAGCTGTTGTTTAAACCCAGAACAACATATGAGGTAGTTATTTCTGACATGGAATGATATGTTTCAAGAAGAGCTTGACAACAGCTTTACCAAAACATGCTTTTCCCAGGGAAACATATCAAGCAAAAACGTTATGGGTCATGTAAGCTTAACTTTCTAGCATTTCGATAAACATATTTAAGCTTTTTCTTCCTTTAAAAGAAGGAAAAAAATTGATGTTGATACTTCATTGTGTTCCTGATACCTCAAATTATCATACACTCTTAGATTGACGTATTTAGCTAGAAGGTGTGGTTAAGGGAAGTTAAGTAGAAATTAACACCACATGGAGCTTTGTGCATATTGTGTTACTTTAAGAAAGAAAAGATATGTAGTCAATTAAAACCATTTTAGCAAATCCTAGGAAATTAGTAGTAATAGCAACATATTTTAGTTTTGATGATGTAATATTTTCCCTAAACTTCTGAAATTTTAAAATTTAAATTCAATTAGCCAACGTACAGTATAGATGTAGTTTCCGATTTTGTGTTCAATAATTTATCACTTGAGTGAACTTCCGAATTTTAATCCAAGTATTTATACCCCACAGTAGCAGATATACCCAACAATGAACTCCTGTAGATGAGAAAGCAGGAACTTTATCCTTGGGTGCTAGACGACTATGGTATTTTAGTAGTTGATTTGATGCATAAATACTTCCAAACGACAGGTGATGAAAAATGAGTAGTGAGCTTGTCAAATACTACATTACCCAGGTAATTAGCACTAGATATTGCAGCCAACCAGCCCAAATCTCAACAGCTTAGTCAAACTGAAGATTTATTTTAAGCTCAATTTGTAGGCTGATAGTAGTATTCAAAGACAAGGACCATGATGCTTTCCATCTTATAATGCCAGCGACTCCTAGAGCTCCTCAGCATATTTTAGGCCATCTAGTTAGTGCATCCAAGTAGATAAAGAATGATATTTTTCTTATGGCTAAGCTTGGATGTGGAGCACAGTACTTTTGTCCACCTATTATTACCCAGAACATATTTTCCTGACCATAGGCTAAGTACAAAGGAGCCTGGGAAATGTAGTTTCCCAGTGTGCCCAGGAAAAGGAAATGGGACAGTAAGTATATGCCCATTCTCCCAAATAGCAGTGTTTAAAAGAGATTTCTGGAAAAGGATAAATACAGCAGAAATATTTGTAGAAATACATTTATATGAGTTTCTACAGTTCTATATATACATATATATGTGTATATATATATACACATATATATTCTATGTCAATTAATAGGATATTTCTTTTTTTCTTTTCATAATCACCATGTTGTGTGATATTATTGCATTTGTTTTACAAATTAAAAAACCAAGGTTCATGGGGAAAAGCAACTCTTTTCTTACATGGGGGAAAGCAACTCTTAAAGTCATAGATTTGGCAGAGCCAGGAAAAATAGAGGTCAGGTAGATACTTTAATTTCTGCCTGTCTCACTCTGCAGTCTCCAGAGAATCACCAGCTCACTCTCTAAAGCTCGCTCACCTAAAAACAACTCTGGAAAAGGCCTTATGGAGCATCTCTATTTAGAGGACAATTTAAGAATGTTTTCTAACCCTTTTATCTTTCTATTCAAAGTGACCAGGCAATTTTATGAAGTGCATTGCCAGGTTTCTAGGTTGAGTGCAAAGTGAATCTCTGTGTCTTGGTTCTGCTCTGAGAAGGGAATTATCTGTCCTAGATACAGAGCTGAAGCTGCCGTGGGATAGATGGGCCAGGGAGAGCCCCTGCCTTCATCTCTTCTGTTGAGATTGCTTAGGTGAAAGCTAATCAAGGCTCCTTTTCATTTAAAATTATAGGGACTTTTGGGTATCTGGGTATCTCCAAGCCATAGACTTGGAGTTAATTTGGGTCCAGTTGCCATCCTTTCCCTGCTCTGTGACTTCAGTCAACTCACTAAGCATCTGTAAGCTTGTTATTTCTTTTCTTCTGAAACCTTTATGTCATGATGTCCTTTCTAAATAAGTCATAGGTGTGATGAAAGGATAAACCAGTTAGTGGATGTGGAAACATGTTGATTATGCAGTTGTATCCTGTGCCTGGAATATGTAGCTGGTTTATTGGGGAGGCTCAACATATTGGAATTACACTGAGGAAAAGCGCCTTTTTTTTTTTTTTTCAAATTACGCTTTCAATCTCTGTTCCTAAACACATTCTCTTGAAGTTCTCTTTCTCTTCTTTAGTGGTATCTTGGGACATTCCCATCATTGGTGGTCATTATTGTTTATTAAAGAAGACTAATGCAATATAAAACCATCAATCTTGTAACCCACAACATTTTTCCCCTGGAAGGTTCCCTTTTCCGGATTCTAGCTCTTTTCATATGTTGGGGTTGAGGTGGACAGTGGTAGAATAGGGTAAGGGGTTCCATGTCCAACTTGTCTACATCTGTAGTTCATTTTGTGTTTTTTTCCCCTGATTTTCTTTATGACTCCAACTGGACCTCAGTGACCTCTTTATGACCCTTTTTTGAGTTATGTATTTGTTCGGGGGATTCTTGGAGGGGACCTGTAGGGCCTCCGCAATGCACAAATCTCTGAGATATGAGAGATCTGATAGAAACCCATCCCTGCATCAGTTCACCACCCATCAGCTCCCAATACCAGCAGGTCCCTACGACTGGGGTCTTCTCTTGCCATGTTTTTTCTCTGAGGTAAGATATGTGAACAAGATGATGAAGAGATAACCTACCATCCACAGTGTTCACTGAGCCCAGTAGAGCTTCATATAACCTTGCTATAACTGTTGGTGAGAGCGCAGGTGAACATACAATGGCACACTCTCTTCCCATGCCTTCCCCTTTCTTCAATTCTCTTCTTTCCAGATCATGTGGGTCAGGGACAAAGCAGCAAGTCCACTTCCTAAGCACATCTAACTGAGGAGTAAATTTCCCATCTCCCTTTCTTGCGGTTCCACACTGATGATTCTTATACTCACTTTCTATTATTTCGGTGAGACATTGCCTTCCTAAGTAATTGCACAAAGTGACCGTGACTAATTCTTTTCTGACGTACTCTCAAGGAAAGGGATATAAGTGGGAAGTCAGATCTTTGAACACTAAGTTATTGCACAGAACATAGGCAGGTTAAAAAACAGTTTATTTTCAATTTAGCACTGGCCTTCAGGGATTGAGTTTCATATTTAACCCTACTAGTTTGGGCAACTATAACCTTGTAGCGGTGATTTCAGCAGAGAATAGTATGTACCTCTGCATGTGGGAACATAGGAGGTGTGATTAATTTCTACCTCCAGTGAAGAGGTGTGTTCAAGTACACTGAGGAAAAGCAAAATAAATTGGGAATGTTTATGTTTCCATCACTCTCCCTGAGGTACACTGGCTTTGAAGGCTCTTGCCCATAGGTTCTTACTATAATCTCTTGAAGAAATCTGCCTTTAATCTGGGCCCTTTATCTTGTACCCAAGACTGGGCAAGAAATTAAGCATATGCTTAATTGTTTTTCACTTGTTTTCCACTTAAGGCCCCTGGAATGGAACCATTGATGCGTTTCAGCCCCTGTGTAGCTACATCTCTTTATGGGCTAGAACACACACAAAAGCCACAATAGCCAGGTTCCCTCAGGGCAGGACAGCTGCAGATGCCCAGGACTTGGTATTGTAGGGTGAGCCTGATTATCCATGCTGACTCCCAGTGTGAAGTCTTTTACCCTTTCCCTGAGACATTTTTCTTTGCTTATGACTGGACATAGGCTTAAGTTGCCTTTATGTAATTTCTCCTGGTAACCATGACTCATATCCCTTAACTCAATACCAAGAGAAGGCTAGGAGAGCCCAATGGGCTATTGAGCTCTTTCCATCCCTTCTTCTAGGTCTCTTCCTTATACCCACCCCTGACTGTTCTGAAGTACCAGAAAACTGTAAGCCACCCAGACTTCCAGCTGAAGATCAAACCAGCCCATCATGGTTTACTACTAAAGATTACTCTGATTTCTTATCCCTTTGCCCTAGCTTAATGTTATGATATTCCAGCCTATTTAAACAGAGACAAAAAAAAGAGGTGTTTAGATGAATGTTCAAATAAATTTATCATAAATAAATAAATGAAGAATTAATACAGAAGTAATATTGAACATATTACTCCCTCCACTTTCCCCTAACACTTAAAATAATATTTTAGACCCTTGTCATCACCTCCCTGAGCAATTGTGATGGTCTTCCTCTGTGTGATATTGTTGTCTTCAACATCTGCTCCATATGGTTGCTAGACTATATTTGCTAAAATGCAAATATGATATTGTTACATTTGTATTTCAAACCTTCACTTACAGCCATCATTCATAGAGCCTGTGTCTAAGCATAAAGAACCAACCCTAGAGCTTCGCTTTCATTGCCCCTCAATGCCAGACTCTAACCTGAGTGTGAGCTGACATCATTCCTTATATACTAAATTATTCATCTATAATAGACTAGTCTGATTCTTGCCTTTAAAATTTATCCCCTCCAGTTCCTTGTAAATTTTCAATTTCTATAGTGGTTGAAATTTTACTTAAGGTCAATCTTAACCTGTTTTTCAGAGACTTTCCTATTGATCTCAGACATTTGCTTCCTCTTCTGTATTTCCAGGGTATCATCACATCACTGATCACATCCTGATATATTTATATGGGCTTCCATATGCTTCCCCTACTGGATATGACCTCCATTAAGAGAGGCCCAGTATCTCCTTCAGCTTTTTATTCTAGATCACAGACAATTTCCAACACATTGTAGCTGCTCCCTAAGTATTGGGGAAATAAAGACACAGAATTACAAACAATCTTAAACCCAAAGATGAATCATCATTTGGATATTTTTCAAAAACCTATCTGTAGCAAACCCTAATTCATTACCAGTGGAGTGCAGATCCCTAGAATTATGGAATGTGATTTGAAAATATGCATCAAGAATCTTAAAACATTCTTATTTTTTGAGCCAGAAAATTTGCTTCTGGAAATCAGTTACCAAAAGGGAATCAGATGTTAAAAAAAATTTTTTTTCAGTTGTAAATGATAGATACCAAGCCAAAACAACTTTAAAAAGTGAAAACAGGCTGTTGCTAGAGCTCGAAAGAATACTGGAGAAGGTCACAACATTGAAGGAAGAGTTGCAGCACTGAGGACCCAAGATCAGGCAGTATGGAGGAGTATATTCCAAGACTCTCCAGGGCTCACATCTATCTTTCCTCTCTTCTGGTTTTACTTGACTTCATTTTTTAGGTGGGTTTCCTTCAAGGGAGAAAATATGGTCCCCAGCAGCTATAGATTCACTCCCTCTCTGCTTTAGCAACCCCAATGGTAAAAGAGCCCTTTCCCCCTATTCTCTTATCATATATAAGACCACAAAATGTATTGGGTTGACTTAATAGATTATGGGAACACCAGCTTGACTCATCACTGTTTCCAAGAGAGTTGAATGAAATGTTGGTAAGCCAAGACAAGGGTGCTGGAAGTTTAAAAACAAATGCTTAAAAAAATCATGTATTTACTGTGAGTTAGAGGGTTATGTTCAAGGAGATGCATCACATTATAATACTAAAAAATAGTAGGAAATGTGAAAACAAGCAAAAAACAAATGCCCAAGTTAGTGATATAGTTGAATAAATTATTGTGTGCATACATTGAAGCATTATACATTCATCTCCAAATTTTTCTAGAATTTTTTAAGGATATGAAAAGAGGGTAATGATATTATAGTAAAAACAAAACAAAAAGATACAAAATATTTGCAGGATATCCACCAACAATAAATGAAGTTAACTTTAAAGTATGAAACTATTCAGATTTTTTATTTCTTCTATGTAATTTTCTGGACTTTCCAAATTTTCTACAGTGATCATTAATTTTATAATTAAACAGCTTAAAATTAATGATGAATGTCAGGAAATAAAAACATGATGGTTAGCCTTAGGACTATAAGATGAGAATTTGTAGTCCTAGCAGAGAAACTATATGAAACCACAGTATTATTTTTTCCATTACTATCCTTTTTTGAGTCTAGTATAATTCTTGAAGCTTGAGAACACAGGACATACATGTTTGTGATTATTATAATCTGTTTTAGGAGAATGGGGATATTGCCTGAGGTTCTTATATAATTAATCTGTAAGATAAGTCATCCAAGAATTAATATTCTGAAGGCAACACCTTCAGAAGCAAAGCCAAATTATCTATGATTGTTGATAGTGTGAATTGAGGTAAAGTTGAAAATCCAAATAAATCTCATAGCTAGTAACAATGCAGCCCCGGATCTCACTGTCAAATGGGAAACTCCTAAAACAACGAACATTTTAAAGAGTAAGCTCTTATTTATTTATGTTTTCTATGTTTTCCCTTCAGAAAGGTAATGTCAAAGCTCATGGAGTAACAGTGTAAGGTCAAAGGTGTGAGAGCAGGTCAGAGGAATCTAGTTACTCTTCTGGCAAATCCAAGGCAGAGCTAAAGGGCTGCAGAAAGGAGGGATGTGATCACTGAAGAACATTAAAGAGAATGAGTTAGGTGCATTTTACTCTTAATGATGGGTAAAAGATGATAATAAAAATGGCAGGAGACTTCCACCTCTAAGATCTATAAATGGGCTGGATTTACCCACCCACATGAATGAACTAAAAACACTGGTTAGGGGAGCCTATGTGGCTCAGTTGGTTAAACATGGGATTCTTGATTTCGACTCAGGTCACGATCTCAGGGTCTTGAGATGGAGCCCTGCCTCAGGCTCTGCGCTGGGTATGGAGCCTGCTTAGGATTATCTCTCTCCCTCTCCCTCTGCCCCTCACCCTGGCTCAAATGCTCTCTCTCTCTCTATCTAAAAAGGAAAAAAAAAAAGAAGGAAAGAAGAAAGGAAGGAAGGAAGGTAGGAAGGAAGGGAAGAAGGAAGGAAGGAAAAAGAAAAGGAAAACTGGCCAAAATATCTGAAACAACTTTCTTTTTTTTTTTTTTTAAGATTTTATTTATTTGACAGAGAGAAATCATAAGCAGGCAGAAAGGCAGGCAGAGAGAGAGAGCGGAGGAAGCAGGCTCCCTGCCAAGCAGAGAGCCCGATGAGGGACTTGATCCCAGGACCCTGAGATCATGACCTGGACCGAAGGCAGAGGTTTAACCCACTGAGCCACCCAGGCGCCCTGAAACAATTTTCTTAATACTGCATAGCACATCAGGCACTGAGGGACTGTGATCCCTAAAACTTGGGAAACAAACTGGTTAACCTGACGTGATAAAATGGGCAAGCCAAAGGCTGATACTTTTAAGGAGCAACACCAGATTGCAGAGTTCGGAATATGGGACAGGTCGTGTGCTATCAAAAATGATGGAGGCCCAGAGACAAGTGAGAGTGGGAAGACAGATGGTGATTCTTTAGGTTGGGATTTTCTTATTTTGTTTTTTCCCATTTGTTTTGTTTCTGTGCTCTTCTGGGCACATTCTTCAATTTTGGGGATTAGATGAAGAGGCCCTGAAAGCCATGTATTTGTGGTCAAAGATCAGTAAATCCAGGAGCAGGACAGATGAATTTAAAAAATGATACATAGACTGCTGACAGCTGTACTTTTTAAGGGATGTGAGTTCTGCAACAGAGCTCAAACCAAAGCAGTTGGACATTAAGACAGGTCCATTTTCACTCCACAGTTGTCAAGTTGTATTTCATTCTTATGCCAGATCTTTGTAACACAGATGGTAGTGAGAGTGGCAATTGTCTGCTGAGTTCAGGTAGTAAATCCCAGTATGCCTGAATGCAGTCTGCCTTCAATTTTCTAAATAATAGAAGTGAAAAAAGGATGTGTAAGAAAGAGTTCTCATTTGTCCTTGTTTGAGGCATTTTCTTCTTACCATTATCAATGACCTAAGTAAGGAGAAATTTAATAAGCTATTAAAATTATTTGAATATTCATAAAAAATAAGAAAACTTCTTTAGTTTCACATAAACATATAAGCATCCCTTTCTGCTAAATGTGCTCTCATCTTTATGGCTTTCATTTGCTCATTTATAGCTGGGTTTTCTGCCAGGCTTCTAGGGAAATAAGATGTGTTTATGACTTAAGAGTGAATTTCACAGCTTTAAAAAACTACAGCTACATACTTAAGAACCTTGTATCTGAAACTAGAAGCCTGAGAAACATCCTTCTATTGAACTTGACAAGTGAAGATTTACTCTCTAATCTTTTAGTGTGTCCAGTGTGGGTGGATGCAGAGACCGAGCTCAGGCTTGACAGCCTTGAACACTGCATGCCACAAAGGCCAACAATGAGCCCTGCTGTCACTCCACTGGCTTGGCTGGCCAATACTGTCACGATGGGATCCCAGTGGCTTTCATGCTGCAAAATTTAGAATTTAAAGGTGATTTAAGAGAACACACATCTGGGGAGAGTAGCACAGAGTGTGCTAGGAATTCTAAGAACCTTTTTTACCCTTTGAATTTTTCCACAGCCTTCATGAGACAGCAGTATGAAAAGAGAGCAGGAAAGGAACATTGCTAAGTTGGCCACAGGCTTTGGCGTGCATGCTAAGGCAGGGACATAATTGCTGTTTTCTGAAGAGAACTTTGATAAGTTGTCTACTTAGGGATATATCTGACTGACCTATATTTTGACCCAACAAAGAAGAACAAATGGTGGTTCTCTAAAATGAAAGTGAGATGATGTGACTGCACTTTAAATGATGAAAACACTTGAGTGTTCTCCTTCAAGCTCTAGTCTTCCCAGAAAATGGTCTATGTGACCTCTTAGTGTAAAAACTAAGAGGCACCAGTGTAATTATCAGGAAAAACCAGTACCCCTGCTGTGGTTTATAAGGGAGGCGAATATTGTTTGGGAAGAAGAGGCTGTGAGAAAAGGAAAATTAAAATAGAGGCATGGGAACAGTAACATTCAGTGTCCTCGGAGAAAGTATGTGGTATTTGTTGAAAACAGATGGTATATGTATGTTTTGTCAAAATGGCATATCATTTTGGGCAAAAGATCAGGAGGGCAACAGGATGGTTAAAAGAATTGAGTACAAGCTTTGGAAGCCAAACAAACAAACAAACAAACAAATACACATTTTACAGACTACTGTAGACATCTGTTTATGCCTTGGTATCAAAGAGCCTGCTGACTTAATGCAAATCACAATGCGTTGCTAAGCAATTCATGTCCTGATGCCCGACAGGTGACTAGTTCTTTGTAGAGTGCCTTTCTCTGTTTTCTGAAACTATATGTTGCATTTTGTTGTGCAGGGACACATGCAAATATTAGTGCTTTTTTCCCTCCCTTCCACCCTCCCTTCTTTCCTGTCTCTCTCTCTCCCTCTCTTTCCTATTTAAGGTAATACCACCTTAAATTTATGTACTATTCTTTTGTTTTACATATGTGTATTGCTGTCATAACTGGCCTGTAAAGTCCCTTGAAGAGAAGATAGAGAAATGTAGAGATGATATCAGAGATAATTTTCAGTAAGCTGATTAGGGAGATGGGCATTAATACTGCTGCTAATGCAATTTATGTGCAGAATTCCTCCTAACATATGTCCTGGGCATCTTGCAAAGTCACATGGTCTCCAGGGGACAAACCCCATATTGAGGAATTGGTTAATTTCATCTAAGTCATCAAAACTATGTGTGTAGGATTGTTCACATAGCCCCTTATTATCTTGCAGATGCTTGTTGGTCTTTATTGATATCCCTTGTTTCATTCTTGATATTGCTAATTTGTGTGTCTTCATTTTTTGCATCGTTTTTGCTAGAGATTTATCAATTGTATTGATCTTTTCAAAGAATAAGTACTTCATTTCATTCATATTCCATATCATTTTCGTGTTTTCAATTTCATTGATTTCTTCTCTTAATTATTTCCTACCTTCTGCTTGCTTTGGGTTTTGTTCTTCCTTTTTTACATTCTTTAAGTGGAAATTTAAGTTTATTGTTCTGGGCCATAATGTATGCATTTTATACTATCAATTTCTGTCTCAGCCCGACTTTAGCTGTGTCCCATAAACTTTGATATGTTGTCTTTTCATTTCTTTTTATTTCTCAAGTTTTTATTTTAATTCCAGTAAGTTAACATACAGTGTTATATTAGTGTCAAGTGTACAATGTAGTAATTCAGGTCTTCCATACATCACCATGTGTTCATCATGACAAGTGCACTCCTTAATCCCCATCACCTATTTCACCCCATTCCCAAACCCCCTCCCCTTGATAATCATCAGTTCTCTATCTTTTTAACTTTCTTTGGAATTTCTTCTTTGACCACTGATTGTTTAGAAGCATGCCACTTAGTTTCCAAGTGTTTGGAGATTTTCCCGTTATCTTTTAGTTATTTCTACTTTAATTCCATTTAGGCCAGAGAACACTTTCTGTATGACTTCAGTTCTTTTAAAATTGTTGACCTTCCTTTTATGGCCTACGATATGGTCTATCTTGATGTATGTTTCATGGACACTTAAATACGTATTCTCTTCTAGTTAGATGGTGTGTTCTATAAATGTTAATTACTTTCTGTTGTTTGATGGCATTGTTGAGTTCTATATATTTGATTATGTTCTGTCTAGTTATTCAATCAGAGATTAAGAAAGGGATGTGGAAATCTCAAACTATAATTATGTATTTGTCTATTTCTCCTTTCAGTTTTATCAGCATTTACTACACATTTTTGAAGTTCTGTTGCTTTGTACATACACATTTAAGATGACTTTTTTTCTTAGTGAATTGATTCTTTTATCATTATTTAATGTACCTCTCTTTCTCTGATGATTTTCTTATCTCTGAAATGTTATTTATCTAATATTAATAAAATAATTCCTTCTTTTCATCATGTTTGTATGATATACCTTTTCCCACTGTTTGAGTTTCAACCTGACTGTATCAATTTGTTTTATATTTGAAGTGAGTTTCTTGTAGTCTATAGTTGTGTCATATTTTTTTTTTAATTTTTATTTCCAGCATAACAGTATTCATTATTTTTGCACCACACCGCGTGCTCCATGCAATCCGTGCCCTCTATAATACCCACCACCTGGTACCCCAACCTCCCACCCCCCATCCCTTCAAAACCCTCAGATTGTTTTTCAGAGTCCATAGTCTCTCATGGTTCACCTCCCCTTCCAATTTCCCCCAACTCCCTTCTCCACTCTAAGTCCCCATGTCCTCCATGCTATTTGTTATGCTCCACAAATAAGTGAAACCATATGATAGTTGACTCTCTCTGCTTGACTTATTTCACTCAGCATAATCTCTTCCAGTCCCGTCCATGTTGCTACAAAAGTTGGGTATTCATCCTTTCTGATGGAGGCATAATACTCTATCCCCAGGGGTACAGGTCTGTGAATCACCAGGTTTACACACTTCACAGCACTCACCAAAGCACATACCCTCCCCAATGTCCATAATCCCACCCCCTTCTCCCAAACCCCCTCCCCCCAGCAACCCTCAGTTTGTTTTGTGAGATTAAGAGTCACTTATGGTTTGTCTCCCTCCCAATCCCATCTTGTTTCATTTATTCTTCTCCTACCCACTTAAGCCCCCATGTTGCATCACCACTTCCTCATATCAGGGAGATCATATGATAGTTGTCTTTCTCTGCTTGACTTATTTCGCTAAGCATGATACGCTCTAGTTCCATCCATGTTGTCGCAAATGGCAAGATTTCATTTCTTTTGATGGCTGCATAGTATTCCATTGTGTATATATACCACATCTTCTTGATCCATTCATCTGTTGATGGACATCTAGGTTCTTTCCATAGTTTGGCTATTGTGGACATTGCTGCTATAAACATTCGGGTGCATGTGCCCCTTTGGATCACTACATTTGTATCTTTAGGGTAAATACCCAATAGTGCAATTGCTGGGTCATAGGGCAGTTCTATTTTCAACATTTTGAGGAACCTCCATGCTGTTTTCCAGAGTGGCTGCACCAGCTTGCATTCCCACCAACAGTGTAGGAGGGTTCCCCTTTCTCCGCATCCTCGCCAGCATCTGTCATTTCCTGACTTGTTTATTTTAGCCATTCTGACTGGTGTGAGGTGATATCTCATTGTGGTTTTGATTTGTATTTCCCTGATGCCGAGTGATATGGAGCACTTTTTCATGTGTCTGTTGGCCATCTGGATGTCTTCTTTGCAGAAATGTCTGTTCATGTCCTCTGCCCATTTCTTGATTGGATTATTTGTTCTTTGGGTGTTGAGTTTGCTAAGTTCTTTATAGATTCTGGACACTAGTCCTTTATCTGATATGTCGTTTGCAAATATCTTCTCCCATTCTGTCAGTTGTCTTTTGATTTTGTTAACTGTTTCCTTTGCTGTGCAAAAGCTTTTGATCTTGATGAAATCCCAATAGTTCATTTTTGCCCTTGCTTCCCTTGCATTTTGCGTTGTTCCTAGGAAGATGTTGCTGCGGTTGAGGTCAAAGAGGTTGCTGCCCGTGTTCTCCTCAAGGATTTTGATGGATTCCTTTTGCACATTGAGGTCCTTCATCCATTTTGAGTCTATTTTTGTGTGTGGTGTAAGGAAATGGTCCAATTTCATTTTTCTGCATGTGGCTGTCCAATTTTCCCAGCCCCATTTATTGAAGAGGCTGTCTTTTTGCCATTGGACATTCTTTCCTGCTTTGTCGAAGATTAGTTGACCATAGTGTTGAGGGTCTATTTCTGGGCTCTCTATTCTGTTCCATTGATCTATGTGTCTGTTTTTGTGCCAGTACCATGCTGTCTTGATGACGACAGCTTTGTAATAGAGCTTGAAGTCCGGAATTGTGATGCCACCAACGTTGGCTTTCTTTTTCAATATCCCTTTGGCTATTCGAGGTCTTTTCTGGTTCCATATAAATTTTAGCATTATTTGTTCAATTTCTTTGAAAAAGATGGATGGTACTTTGATAGGAATTGCATTAAATGTGTAGATTGCTTTAGGTAGCATAGACATTTTCACAATATTTATTCTTCCAATCCAGGAGCATGGAACATTTTTCCATTTCTTTGTGTCTTCCTCAATTTCTTTCATGAGTACTTTATAGTTTTCTGAGTATAGATTCTGTGTCTCTTTGGTTAGGTTTATTCCTAGGTATCTTATGGTTTTGGGTGCAATTGTAAACGGGATTGACTCCTTAATTTCTCTTTCTTCTGTCTTGCTGTTGGTGTAGAGAAATGCAACTGATTTCTGTGCATTGATTTTATATCCTGACACTTTACTGAATTCCTGTATAAGTTCTAGCAGTTTTGGAGTGGAGTCTTTTGGGTTTTCCACATATAGTATCATATCATCTGCGAAGAGTGATAATTTGACTTCTTCTTTGCCGATTTGGATGCCTTTAATTTCCTTTTGTTGTCTGATTGCTGAGGCTAGGACCTCTAGTACTATGTTGAATAGCAGTGGTGATAATGGACATCCCTGCCGTGTTCCTGACCTTAGCGGAAAAGCTTTCAGTTTTTCTCCATTGAGAATGATATTTGCGGTGGGTTTTTCATAGATGGCTTTGATGATATTGAGGTATGTGCCCTCTATCCCTACACTTTGAAGAGTTTTGATCAGGAAGGGATGCTGTACTTTATCAAATGCTTTTTCAGCATCTATTGAGAGTATCATATGGTTCTTGTTCTTTCTTTTATTGATGTGTTGTATCACATTGACTGATTTGTGGATGTTGAACCAACCTTGCAGCCCTGGAATAAATCCCACTTGGTCGTGGTGAATAATCTTTTTAATGTACTGTTGAATCCTATTGGCTAGTATTTTGTTGAGTATTTTCGCATCTGTGTTCATCAAGGATATCGGTCTATAGCTCTCTTTTTTGGTGGGATCCTTGTCTGGTTTTAGGATCAAGGTGATGCTGGCCTCATAAAATGAGTTTGGAAGTTTTCCTTCCATTTCTATTTTTTGGAACAGTTTCAGGAGAATAGGAATTAGTTCTTCTTTAAATGTTTGGTAGAATTCCCCCGGGAAGCCGTCTGGCCCTGGGCTTTTGTTTGTTTGGAGATTTTTAATGACTGTTTCAATCTCCTTACTGGTTATGGGTCTGTTCAGGCTTTCTATTTCTTCCTGGTTCAGTTGTGGTAGTTTATATGTTTCTAGGAATGCATCCATTTCTTCCAGATTGTCAAATTTATTGGCGTAGAGTTGCTCATAGTATGTTCTTATAATAGTTTGTATTTCTTTGGTGTTAGTTGTGATCTCTCCTCTTTCATTCATGATTTTATTTATTTGGGTCCTTTCTCTTTTCTTTTTGATGAGTCGGGCCAGGGGTTTATCAATTTTATTAATTCTTTCAAAGAACCAGCTCCTAGTTTCGTTGATTTGTTCTATTGTTTTTTGGTTTCTATTTCATTGATTTCTGCTCTGATCTTTATGATTTCTCTTCTCCTGCTGGGCTTAGGGTTTCTTTCTTGTTCTTTCTCCAGCTCCTTTAAGTGTAGGGTTAGGTTGTGTACCTGAGACCTTTCTTGTTTCTTGAGAAAGGCTTGTACCGCTATATATTTTCCTCTCAGGACTGCCTTTGTTGTGTCCCACAGATTTTGAACCGTTGTATTTTCATTATCATTTGTTTCCATGATTTTTTCAATTCTTCTTTAATTTCCCGGTTGACCCATTCATTCTTTAGAAGGATGCTGTTTAGTCTCCATGTATTTGGGTTCTTTCCAAACTTCCTTTTGTGGTTGAGTTCTAGCTTTAGAGCATTGTGGTCTGAAAATATGCAGGGAATGATCCCAATCTTTTGATACCGGTTGAGTCCTGATTTAGGACCGAGGATGTGATCTATTCTGGAGAATGTTCCATGTGCACTAGAGAAGAATGTGTATTCTGTTGCTTTGGGATGAAATATTCTGAATATATCTGTGATGTCCATCTGGTCCAGTGTGTCATTTAAGGCCTTTATTTCCTTGCTGATCTTTTGCTTGGATGATCTGTCCATTTCAGTGAGGGGAGTGTTAAAGTCCCCTACTATTATTGTATTATTGTTGATGTGTTTCTTTGATTTTGTTATTAATTGGTTTATATAGTTGGCTGCTCCCACGTTGGGGGCATAGATATTTAAAATTGTTAAATCTTCTTGTTGGACAGACCCTTTGAGTATGATATAGTGTCCTTCCTCATCTCTTATTATAGTCTTTGGCTTAAAATCTAATTGATCTGATATAAGGATTGCCACTCCTGCTTTCTTCTGATGTCCATTAGCATGGTAAATTCTTTTCCACCCCCTCACTTTAAATCTGGAGGTGTCTTCGGGCTTAAAATGAGTTTCTTGGAGGCAACATATAGATGGGTTTTGTTTTTTTATCCATTCTGATACCCTGTGTCTTTTGACAGGGGCATTTAGCCCATTAACATTCAGGGTAACTATTGAGAGATATGAATTTAGTGCCATTGTATTGCCTGTAAGTTGACTGTTACTGTATATGGTCTCTGTTACTTTCTGATCTACCACTTGTAGGCTCTCTCTTTGCTTAGAGGACCCCTTTCAATATTTCCTGTAGAGCTGGTTTGGTATTTGCAAATTCTTTCAGTTTTTGTTTGTCCTGGAAGCTTTTAATCTCTCCTTCTATTTTCAATGATAGCCTAGCTGGATATAGTATTCTTGGCTGCATGTTTTTCTCGTTTAGTGCTCTGAAAATATCATGCCAGCTCTTTCTGGCCTGCCAGGTCTCTGTGGATAAGTCAGCTGCCAATCTAATATTTTTACCATTGTATGTTACAGACTTCTTTTCCCGGGCTGCTTTCAGGATTTTCTCTTTGTCACTGAGACTTGTAAATTTTACTATTAGGTGACGGGGTGTGGGCCTATTCCTATTGATTTTGAGGGGCGTTCTCTGAACCTCCTGAATTTTGATGCTCGTTCCCTTTGCCATATTGGGGAAATTCTCCCCAATAATTCTCTCCAGTATACCTTCTGCTCCCCTCTCTCTTTCTTCTTCTTCTGGAATCCCAATTATTCTAATATTGTTTCGTCTTATGGTGTCACTTATCTCTCGAATTCTCCCCTCGTGGTCCAGTAGCTGTTTGTCCCTCTTTTGCTCAGCTTCTTTATTCTCTGTCATTTGGTCTTCTATATCACTAATTCTTTCTTCTGCCTCATTTATCCTAGCAGTGAGAGCCTCCATTTTTGATTGCACTTCATTAATAGCTTTTTTTATTTCAACTTGGTTAGATTTTAGTTCTTTTATTTCTCCAGAAAGGGCTTTTATATCTCTCGAGAGGGTTTCTCTAATATCTTCCATGCCTTTTTCAAGCCCGGCTAGAACCTTGAGAATTGTCATTCTGAACTCTAGATCTGACATATTACCAATGTCTGTATTGATTAGGTCCCTAGCCTTCGGTACTGCCTCTTGTTCTTTTTTTTGTGTTGAATTTTTCCGTCTTGTCATTTTGTCCAGATAAGAGTATATGAAGGGGCAAGTAAAATACTAAAAGGGTGGCAACAACCCCAGAAAAAAATGCTTTAACCAAATTAGAAGAGATCCAAAATCGTGAGGGGGGAGAAAGGGGATAAAAAGAGGTTCAAAAAGGAAGAAAGAAAAAAAAAGAAAAAAGAAAGAAAAAAAAAAGAAAAAAGAAAAGAAAAGAATTTTAAAAAAAAAAGGAAAACACCTTTCAGAAAGTGGTTGTTTTTCTGTTTCCAGAATTGCTGTTCTTCTTCTCTTCGATCTGCCGATGGATTTTCAGGTGTTTGCAATCTTTAGATAAGCTATCTAGCTGATCTCCGGCTAGCTGAAGCAGTCTCAGCCTGCTACTTCTCCGCCATCTTGACTCCTCCCTGTGTCATATTTTTTAATCCACCATGCCAGTTTACTTTTTTTAACTGGCATATTTACATCATTTACATTTAATGCAATTGTTTATATGTGAGAACTTAATTGTACCATTTTATTCTTAAATTATTTATTTGTTCATTTTGTTTTCCATTTCTCTATTTTCCTGTCTTCCTGCAGGTTACTTGATTATTTGCTGGATTTTCACTTTGATTTATTAATGGTGACTCTGAGTTTTTATCCTTGGTTACTTTAGTAGTTGCTCTAAGAATCATATTACATATGTATTACTTATCACAGTCTACTGGCATTTATGTTTTACCAGTTTGAGTGTAATATAGAACCCTTACCTCCCTTTTCATGCCTTTTTTGTTAAGATTTTATTTATTTATTTGACAGACAGAGATCACAAGTAGGCAGAGAGGCAGGCAGAGAGGAGGGGAAGCAGGTGCCGAACAGAGAACCCAATGCAAGGCTCGATCCCAGGATCCCGGGATCATGACCTGAACTGAAGGCATAGGATTTAACCCACTGAGCCACTCAGGCACCCGCCTTTTCATCCCTTTATGCTCCCCCATTTATAACATGATTATCAAGTATTTTTTCTACATGCACTTAGAACCACATGAAACAGTGTTACTATTTTATTTTTTTTTTTTTAAGATTTAGTTTTCTATTTGAGGGAGAAAGAGATAGGACGAGTGGGGAAAGGGGCAGAGGGGGTGGGAGAAAATCTCCAGCAGACTCCCTACTGAGCATAGAGCCTGATGTGGGGCTCCATCTCATGGCTCTCGGATCATGACCTGGGCCAAAATCAAGAATCAGTTGCTTAACTGACTGAGCTGCTGAAGTGCTCCATTGTGTTAAAACTTTAGATTCCACTGTCATTCATAATTTAGAAAACTCAAGAGGTAAACGAATATTTATTGTTTTTACTCATTATTATGGCTTATCATATACTTTCAAACTTCCTGATGCTCCAGGGTTTCTTCTTTGCTCATTTCTTTTTTTTTAGAAAACTTGTTTTGCACACTCTTTTAGGATAGGTATGCTGGTGAAATTTTCTGATTTTATCATATTATGGATTGAGAAAGCTGTTTAGTGTGCATGTGTGTATGTATGTGTGTGTCTTAAGTAAACCATGGTTTTCATGAACTTTTTTATGTGCAGTTGAAAATATGATGAGTTTGTGATTCTAAGAGTTTAATATTTATATCAATGATATACCTGGTTTATTATGTTGTTGAAGTCTTCTATAGGTATAACATCTTTTGGTTTACTTGATTTACTTTTTGAAATGTATGCTAAAAGCTCCTAGTGATACTCAGTTTCACTCTATTTCTCCTGATATTTTCAGATTTTTAAAATGAGTTTGGTTTTGCTAAATTATTAGATGCATAAATATTAATACCTGTTTTATATTCATTGAAACTATCACCTTTAGCATTATAAAGTATTCTCAACTGTTTTAATGTTTTTTTGACATCTACTTTTTCAATTATTAGGTTTAGGACCTTTTTTAAAATAATATTTTTAAAGATATCATTTATTTATTTGACAGAGAGATAGAGACCACAAGTAGGCAGAGTGGCAGGCAGAGGGAGAGGGAGAAGCAGACTCCCTGCTGAGCAGGGAACCTGATGCAGGGCTCAATCCCAGGACCCTGGGATAATGACCTGAGCGGAAGGCAGAGGCTTAACCCACTGAGCCACCTAGGTGCCTCCTTCACTTTCTTTTTATTTGCATTTACATGTTTATCCATGCCTACCTTTAAAAAAATTATTAGCTATCTTTTCTTTATATATCACAGTGTTTTATTTTGTAAGCAGATCTTATTTCTTCTCCTTTGAGTAGGAGGTTGAACCTATTTGACATTCTTAAAATTGATTATTTATATGCACATGTATATATATGGTTTTGCACAATACCATTTGTTTCATTCTGTTTCTTTCTGTGTGTCTTTCTGTCTCTTAAACATACACATTTTGAATCCTTTTGGTGTATAGAAAAGTTTACATCTTTTGCTCTAATTGGTATCATTAAACTACTACTTTTTTATAATATGTTTATTCCATCTGATTTTTAGTTACTGTTTTTAGTTTTGCATGAGCAATATAAAAATTAGCTAAAATAATCTGCTCCCCATCATCTAATATGAAGTAATGTATTTTTATTCATAGTTCATAGCCATAAGGCAACCTGGGAACTTACTCTTTTATTTATACTCTCCTCATTTCTCTACTATTTTGTGTATTTATTCTCTCTACCTATGGTGTCAGAAAGTATCATCATTATGTACTATCTTTTCCTTATAATCTTCATTTTTATTTGTTTATAGGTTAAAATGTAATTAATTCTTATGCTTACACTGCTCTAGTCATTTTAATTGTCTGAACTTATTTCTTTGATTCTTCAGGAGGAGCTTGTGAAAATAATATTCTCTGAGCTTTTATTTTTGAATATATGTTTGCTTGTTAAGTTAGTTTCCTAGGGCTGCAGTAACAAATTACCCAGAAATTAGGTGACTTAAAACAACATAAATCTATCCTCTCATAGCTCTGGAAGCCAGAAGTCTGAAATCAAGATGTCAACAGGGCAACACTCCTCCCAAAGTCTCCAGGGGAGAATCTTCCCTTGTCTCTTTTAGCTTCTGGTTGCTCCTAATTTTCCTTGACTTGTGGCAGCTTAATGGCATCTCTGCCTCTGTCTTCACATGGCATTTTTCATGTGTGTCTGTCTTGTGTGACTCCCTCTTTTTTAAAAAGAAAAGCAGACTGCCACATGATGCACTTCATTTGGATGTGTCTGGAGTCTTGGAAGCTTGACTGATCTATATTCTCCTAAGAAAAATGGACCCTGAGACCTTGATGGGAGGTTCTAGCATGGGAGTGCAAACTCATACACCCTTGACTGAAGAACAGTCCTTCTCTGTTGCAGAAGGACTTCGTCTTTGAATGAGTGCATAGCTTCAGGAGGGATACACATGAAGTGGTAAAGAAGGAAGAGACACATGCCAGATCAATTCAGTCAAGACTGGTAATCAGTGGGGTGACAGATGTTACAGCCAGATTATCCTCACATCCTTGTTTGCCTCTTGGAAGAACACTCACTATTGAATTTTGGCCCCAACCTAAATTAAGTTAATGATTTTGAGATTTTTAATAAATCTCTTTTCAAATAAGGTCACATTCCCAAGCACCAAAAGTTATGACTTAGAAATATCTTTTGCAGGCCACAATTCAATCACTGCAGTCTACCTTCAGGCCCACAGACTTTATTTCTGTCCCATGTGCAAAATGCATTCACCCCAACACCCCCTTTCAAAATCTCAACCCATTAGTATAACATCAAGTCCAAATTCAACATCTCGTCTAAGTATCATCAGCTCAATAGTACCAAATACCATCTCCTAAATCATCTAAACCAGGATCCATTCTAGGGAGAATTCTCCTCCATTTGTGGACCTGTGAAACTAGAAAACAAGTTGTCTGCTTCCCAAATACAATGGCAGAGCTGTCATTGATTAACTATGCCATACAGAGAAATTGGAGGCAATAAACTGATCACTGGTTCTAAACAAGTTAGAAACCCAACAAGGCAAATTACATCATGTCTTAAGACCTAGAAATAATCTATGGCTTGAAGTTCATCCTTTGGGCCCGTGGAGGATTTGCCCTCTGGGTCCACCACTCTGGCTTCTGCCTCTGCACCCACATTTCTGCTCTTGGAGATGGTTCCTTTTTCTTGAAGGATATTCCATATTTGTAGGTGATTAGTTCTATCAACCTGTTTCCTGCCTGTACAGTTTTTGAAATCTGATTGCCCTTTTTCACTTTGTCCTCTCTCCATCCCCTTCAGTCTGAGCCAGCAATGCTTTTGCTGATCCCACATTCTCAAAAAAACACTGTGGTTATCCCATGTAGTCTATGGGGATCTATTTTGTTAGACAAGAGGATCTTCTGCAGATCATTCCTTGGTAAATCCATATTTTTTTTCTGACTTCTGTTGAGATGGTTGAGTGGATCCATTAGTCACCTGCCTCGTCTCTTCACTAAAAGTTTATCCAGGCAAACCCTGGGATCCTCTCTATAGTGTATGCTCTTCCAGCAGTGGATTTCTTAATTTTAGTTCATTTACAATCTAGATAGGACAAAAACCTCCCAAATCAGCAAGTATTAGTTTGTTTTGCTTAACAGCTATTGCCTCAATTTAGTTCATTTCTCTCATTTTTACTGTAAGTATCAAGGAGAAACCAGGGTATGCTTTCAATGCTTTTCTTGTAAATCTCCTCAGCTAAATGTTTTTTTCCCCCTGTTCTGTTTTGCAAACAACAGTAGAGCACAACTCAACCAAATTTTATACCACTTTATAAGAAGGATCGCCTTTCCTCCAGTTTCCAGTAAATAACATGTTCCTCATTTCCTTCTGAGACCTTATAAGAAGTGCTTCCAATGTCCATATTTTCACTGAAAATCTCTTCAAGGGAATGTAAGATTTTTCTGCCGTAGTGTCTCAAAATTCTTCAAGTTTTCACTCACTACCCAGTTTCAAAGCAATTTCCACATTTTTTAGGTGTTTCTTCTAGAAGCATCATACTTGCAGTACTAAAATCTGTATTGATTTCCTAGGGCTACCATAAACAAAATACCACAAACTTGGGTAGGTTGAAACAACAGAACTGTATTCTCTCACAATTCTGGAGACCAGAAGTCCAAAATCAAAAGATAGGAAGGGCCAGCCTCTCTCCAGAGCTCTAGAAGAGACTCCTTCTTTGCCTCTTCTAACTTCTGGTGGCTCCTAGAGATGCTTTGCTTGTTGTAGCAAATGACAACATCTGCCTCCACCTTCATAAAATCTGCTTTATGTGTCTTTGTGTCCTCTTAATGTCTCTTTTTATAATTTTTAATTTTTTAATTAACATATAATGTATTATTAGCCCTGGGGTACAGGTCTGTGAATCGCCAGGTTTACATACTTCACAGCATTCACCATAGCACATACCCTTCCCAATGTACATAATAACCCCACCACCCTCTCCCTCCCCCCCTCCCCCCGGCAACCCTCAGTTTGTTTTGTGAGATTAAGAGTCTCTTATGGTTTGTCTCCCTCCCAATCCCATCTTGTTTTATTTATTCTTTTTGTACCCTTCAAACCCCCCACGTTGCATCTCCACTTCCTCATATCAGGGAGATCACATGATAGTTGTCTTTCTCTGATTGACTTATTTCACTAAGCATATTACCCTCTAGTTCCATCCACATTGTCACAAATGGAAAGATTTCATTTCTTTTGATGGCTGCATAGTATTCCATTGTATCTATAGAACACATCTTCTTTATCCATTCATCTGTTGATGGACATCTAGGCTCTTTCCATAGTTCAGCTATTGTGGACATTGCTGCCGTAAACATTTGGGTGCGCATGCCCCTTCGGATCACTGCATTTGTATCTTTAGGGTAAATACCCAGTAGTGCAATTGCTGGGTCATAGGGTAGTTCTATTTTCAACTTTTTGAGGAACTTCCTTGCTGTTTTCCAGAGTAGTTGCCCAGTTTGCATTCCCACCAACAGTGTAGGAGGGTTCCCCTTTCTCTGCATCCTCGCTGGCATCTGTCCTTTCCTGACTTGTTAATTTTAGCCATTCTGACTGGTGTGAGGTGATATCTCATTGTGGTTTCGATTTGTATTTCCCTGATGCCGTGTGATGTGGAGCACTTTTTCATGTGTCTGTTGACCATGTGGATGTCTTCTTTGCAGAAATATCTGCTCATGTCCTCTGCCCATTTCTTGAATGGTTTATTTGTTCTTTGGATATTGAGTTTGCTAAGCTCTTTATAGATTTTGGATACTAGCCCTTTATCTGATATGTTGTTTGCAAATATCTTCTCCCATTCTGTCAGTTGTCTTTTGGTTTTGTTGACTGTTTCCTTTGCTGTACAAAAGCTTTTGATCTTGATGAAGTCCCAATAGTTCATTTTTACCCTTGCTTCCCTTGCTTTGACAATGTTCCTAGGAAGATGTTGCTGTGGCTGAGGGTGAAGAAGTTGCTTCAAAGATTTTGATGGATTCCTTTCTCACATTGAGGTCCTTCATCCGTTTTTAGGTCCATTTTCGTGTGTGGTGTAAGGAAATGGTCCAGTTTCATTCTTCTACATGTGGCTGTCCAATTTTCCCAACACCATTTGTTGAAGAGACAGTCTTTTTTCCACTGGACATTCTTTCCTGCTTTGTTGAAGATTAGTTGACCATAGAGGTGAAGCTCTATTTCTGGGCTCTCTATTCTGTTCCATTGATCTGTATGTCTATTTTTGTGCCAGCAACACACTGTCTTGATAATGACAGCTTTGTAATAGGGCTTTAAGTCTGGAATTGTGATGCCACCAACTTTGGCTTTCTTTTTCACTATTTCTCTGGATATTCGAGGTATTTTCTGGTTCTATATAAATTTTAGGATTATTTGTTCCATTTTTTAAAAAAAATGGATGGGATTTTGATAGGGATTGCATTAAATGTGTAGATTGCTTTAGGTGGCATAGACATTTTTACAATATTTGTTCTTCCAATCCAGGAACATGGAACATTTTTCCATTTCTTTGTGTCTTCCTCAATCTCTTTCATGAGTACTTTATAGTTTTCTGAGTATAGATTCTTTGCCTCTTTGGTTAGGTTTATTCCTAGGTATCTTATGGTTTTGGGTCCAATTGTAAATGGGATTAACTCCTTAATTTCTCTTTCTTCTGTCATGTTGTTGGTGTATAGAAATGCTTCTGTCATGTTGTTGGTGTATAGAAATACATTGATTTTATATCCTGACACCTTACTGAATTCCTGGACAAGTTCTAGCAGATTTGGAGTGGAGTCTTTTGGGTTTTCCACATATAGTATCATATCATCTGCAAAGAGTGATAGTTTGACTTCTTCTTTGCCAATTTGGATGCGTTTAATTTCTTTTTGCTGTCTTATTGCTGAGGCTAGGACTTCTAATACTATGTTGAATAGCTGTGGTGATAATGGACATCCCTGACCTTAGCAGAAAAGCTCTCAGTTTTTCTCCATTGAGAATGATATTCGCGGTGGATTTTTCATAGATGGTTTTGATAATATTGAGGTATGTACCCTCCATCCCTACACTTTGAAGAGTTTTGATCAGGAAAGGATGCTGTACTTTGTCAAATGCTTTTTCAGCATCCTTTGAGAGTATCATATGGTTCTTGTTCTTTCTTTTATTAGTGTATTGTATCACATTGATTGATTTGAGGATGTTGAACCAACATTGCAGCCGTGGAATAAATCCCACTTGGTTGTGGTGAATAACCCTTTTAATGTACTGTTGAATCCTATTGGCTAGTACTTTGGTGAGAATTTTTGCATCTGTGTTCATCAAGGATATTGGTCTGTAATTCTTTTTTTTTTGATGAGATCCTTGTCTGGTTTTGGGATCAATTTAACGCTGGTCTCCTAAAATGAGTTTGGAAGTTTTCCTTCCATTTCTATTTTTTGGAACAGTTTCAGGAGAATAGGAATTATTTCTTCTTTAAATGCTTGGTACAATTCCCCTGGGAAGCTCTCTGGCCCTGGGCCCTTGTTTGTTGGGAGATTTTTGATGAATGCTTCAATCTCCTTTCTGGTTATGTGTGTTTTCAGGTTTTCTATTTTATCCTGATTCAGTTGTGATAGTTTATATTACTCTAAGAATGCAGACATTTCTTAGAGTGTCCAATTTGCTGGTGTATAGTTGCTTATAATATGTTCTTATGCTTGTTTGTATGTCTTTGGTGTTGGTTGTGATCTCTCCTCTTTTATTCATGATTTATTTATTTGTATCTTTTCTCTTTTCTTTTTGATAAGTCTGGCCAGGGGTTTATCAATATTATTAATTCTTTCAAAGAACCAGCTCCTAGTTTCATTGATTTGTTCTATTTTTTTTGTTCCTTTTGTTGATTTCTGCTCTGATCTTTATTATTTCTCTTGTCCTGCTGGGTTTAGGATTTCTTTCTTGTTCTTTCTCCAGCTCCTTTAGGTGTAGGGTTAGGTTGTCTATTTGAGACTTTTCTTATTTCTTGAGAAAGGCTTGTATCACTATATATTTTCCTCTTAGGACTGCCTTTGCTGTGTTCCACAGATTTTGAACCATTGTGTTTTCATTATCATTTGTTTCCATTATTTTTTTCAATTCTTCTTTAATTTCCTGGTTGACCCATTCATTTTTTTCTTTAGAAGGATGCTGTTTAGTCTCCGTGTATTTGGGTTCTTTCCAAATTTCCTCTTGTGATTGAGTTCTAGCTTCAGAGCATTGTAGTCTAAAAATATGCAAGGAATGATCCCAGGCTTTTGGTACCAGTTGAGACCTGATTTGTGACCCAGGATGTGATCTATTCTGGAGAATGTTCCATGTGCGCTAGAGAAGAATGTGTATTCTGTTGCTTTGGGATGGAATGTTCTGAATATATCTGTGATGTCCATCTGGTCCAGTGTGTCGTTTAAGGCCTTTATTTCCTTGTTGATCTTTTGCTTGGAAAATCTGTCCATTTCAGTGCGGGGAGTGTTAAAGTCCCCTACTATTATTGCATTATTGTTGGTGTGTTTCTTTGATTTTGTTGTCAGTTGGTTTATATAGTTGGCTGCTCCCATGTTAGGGGTATACATATTTAAAACTGTTAGATCTTCTTCTTGGACAGACCCTCTTAGTATGATATAGTGTCCTTCCTAATCTCTTATTATAGTCTTTGGCTTAAAATCTAATTGATCTGATATTAGCTTTCTTTAGATGTCCATTAGCATGGTAAATTGTTTTCCACCCCCTCACTTTAAATCTGGGGTGTCTTCAGGTCTAAAATGAGTTTCTTGTAGGCAGCATATTGATGGGTTTTGTTTTTTTTTTATCCATTCTGATACCCTGTGTCTTTTGATTGGGGCATTTAGCCCATTTACATTCAGGGTTAGTATTGAGAGATATGAATTTAGCACCACTGTATTGCCTGTACAGAGACTATTATTGCATATTATCTCTGGTCTTTTCTGATCTACAACTTTTAGGCTCTCTCTTTGCTTAGAGGACCCCTTTCAATATTTCCTGTAGAGCTGATTTGGTGTTTACAAATTCTTTTAGTTTTTGTTTGTCCTGGAAGCTTTTTATCTCTCCTTCTATTTTCAATGATAGCCTAGCTGTATAGATTATTCTTGGTTGCATGTTTTTCTCGTTTAGTGCTCTGAATATATCGTGCCAGTTCTTTCTGGCCTGCCAGGTCTCTGTGGATAAATCTGCTGCCAATCTAATATTTTTACCATTGTATGTTACAGACTTCTTGTCCCGGGCTGCTTTTAGGATTTTCTCTTTGTTGCTAAGACTTGTAAATTATACTATTAGATGATGGGGTGTGGCGCTATTCTTATTGATTTTGAGGTGGGTTTTCTGCACCTCCTGAATTTTGATGCTCGTTCCCTTTGCCATATTAGGGAAATTCTCTATAATAATTCTCTCCAATATACCTTCTGCTCCCCTCTCTTTCTTCTTCTTCTGGAATCCCAAATATTCTAATGTTGTTTCATCTTATGGTATTTTTTTAATCTCTCGAATTCTCCCCTTGTGTTCCAGTAGTTGTTTGTCTCTCTTTTGCTCAGCTTCTTTATTCTCTGTTATTTGGTCTTCTATATCACTAATTCTCTCTTCTCCCTCATTTATCCTAGCAGTAAGAGCCTCCATTTTTTATTGCACCTCATTAATAGCTTTTTTTATTTCAACTTGTTTAGATTTTAGTTCTTTTATTTCTCCAGAAAGTGTTTTTATTTCTCCAGATGGTTTCTCTAATATCTTCCATGCCTTTTTCAAGCCTGGCTAGTGCTTTGAGAATCGTCACTCTGAACTCTAGATCTGACGTATTACCAATGTCCATATTGATTAGGTCCCTAGCCTTTGGTACTGCCTCTTGTTCTTTTATTGTGGTGAGTTTTTCCGCCTTGTCATTTTATCCAGATAAGTATATATGAAGGAGCAAATAAAATACTAAAAGAGTGGCTAAGACCCCAGGAAAATGTGCTTTATCCAAATCAGAAGAGACCCCAAATCATGGAGGTGGAGAAAGGGGGTAAAAAGAAGTTCAGAAAAAAATTTTTTTAAATTAAAAAAAAATATATATATAAAAGAAAAAATATATATATATGAGACTGGTGAATAGAACAGTGTCATCCACTTAATTTTGGGAGCATTTGATCTCTTAGAAGAAACTACCTCCCAAAATTTTAAAGAATGAAAAACATATATAAGGGTATACACGATGAAGGGATGGAATATGACTGTAAAGATAAAAAAAATTTTTTTTTTAATTTCTTTACAAGGAGTTGGTAAGATAAGTTGGTTGGGAGGATAAAGAAAAATTAAGTGGAGAGAATTTACTCAACCTGGAGACTAGAACAAAGCCCTGTGCTAGATTTAGGGTATATTTTGATCTAAGAAGTTGTATTCCAAAAATTTTTTTAGAAGAAAAAACACTATGTGTATACAAAAAATAAAGTTAGATACAATGAAGGATAAAATATGACTATAATAATGAAGGTTCAAAAAAGATTTTTTTAATGAAAGGTATTATTAAGATAAACTAGTTAAAAAAAAGTTAAAACAAGAAAGGGTAAAAGCTAAAAATTTTAGCAGAAGAAAAAAATTAAAAAAAATTAATTAACTTTCAAGACTAAAGAATCATGAGAAGAAAGCCATGAATTCCATGCTTTGTTTTTTCCTCCTCTAGAATTCCACTGTTCTCCTTGGTAAGGGAACTTGGTTGTGGCTGGATTTCTTGCTGATCATCTGGGGGAGGGGCCTGTTGTCATGATTCTCAAGTGTCTTTGCCTTAGGCGGAATTGTACCGCCCTTGCCAGGGGCCAGGCTAAGTAATCCGCTCGGGTTCGCTTTCAGGAGCTTTTGTTCCCTGAACACTTTCCGTAGAGTTCTGGAGGACGGGAATGAAAATGGCGATCTCCCAATCTCTGGTCCGGAGGAGCCGAGAGCTCAGGGCCCCACTCCTCAGTGTGCCTTTGAAGAAGAGCGCTCAATCACTCCCTTCTCCCTGGCCTCTGGCTGCACTCCGAGTTCACCCAGCCTGTGACCAAGCATCTCTGTCTCTGGCACACAGCCCCGCCTGGAGTCTCCAAACCCTGCATGTCCCCGTGCTCTTCCAGGGGGTTCTCTCTGGATCTTGTGGGGTCCCTGCTCACAGAGCAGTGGCCTGTGCCACAGATCACAATGTAAGGTAACCCCAAATTGAGAGCTCACTCCTCAGCTCCGTCTCTGTAGCTGGCTTCCCCGCTCTAATACCTGTGAGCTCTTTGACACTGGACACCCCCAATCCTTCTGTGGCCCCACGGGACCTGAGACCACGCTGAACCTGCATGGGCTTCACCCCGGTTTAGCCTCTGGAGCAATGTCCCTCAGCGGAACAGACTTTTAAAAGTCCTGATTTTGTGCTTCGTTGCTCTGCCGCTTGCCGGGAGCCGGCCCCTCCCCCTGCAGTCTATCTTCCTGTTGCTTTGGATTCATTCTCCGCCGTTCCCACCTTTCAGAAAGTGGTCGATTTTCTGTTTCTAGAATTGTTGCTCTTTTTCTCTTCAATCTCCTGTTGGATTTGTAGGTGTTCAGAATGGTTTGATAAGCTATCTAGCTGATCTCCTGCTACCTGATGTTGTCTCAGCCTGCTACTTCTCCGCCATCTTAACTCCTGCCCCTGTGTCCTCTTAATATTTCTTATGAGGACAATGGTTATTAGATTTAGGACCCAATCTTAATCCAGGATTATCTTATCTTGAAATCTTTTACTGAATTACTTTTACAAGGACTCCCATTTCCAAACAAAATCGCATTCACAGGTATGGAGGGTAGGACTTGAACCTATATTTTGGGAGCCACTATTCAACACACTACACACAGATATATTAAAATTCCTTTGTTAACTCGTTCTTTTTCTTAAGTTTCTTTTTTTTTTAAAGATTTTATTTATTCATTTTTGAGAAAGAAAGAGCACCAGCAAGAGCAGGGAAGGGGGGTGGGTGGACAGAGGGAGAAGCAGGCTGTCCACTGAGCAGGGAGCCCGATGCAGGGCTCTGTCCCAGGATCGAGGGATCATGACCTGAGCAGAAGGCAGATGCTTAACCAACTGAGCCAACTCGGCACCTTCTTTTGAGTTTCTTAACTCTATCCTTTCCAAACATAAAATAGATGTGTTAAAATTTTTTCTGATAATCTCATTGTCTTTTCTTTATAAGTGAATCACTCATTTTGCCTAAATGCCCAAATTATTTCCCTTTAAAATATAATGATTTTAGTAGAATATATCTCAGTGTTGAGCATTTTTTTTGTCAGTTATATAGTAGATCCTTTTAGTACAGTACTTTTTTAAAACTAAAAGCTTGCTTGAATTAAAACTTGTATTATATTTCTTATTTTTCTATTCCATTGCTTTAATTTTCTTTTTCTTCATAGTACCTGTATTTTTTTTTTCTTACCCTCCATATCCACCACTTCCCCTAGATTCATTATCTCTCTCTTAATTTCTTTTTCATTTAAAATTTTCTTCTTTGGGGTGCCTGGGTGGCTCAGTGGGTTAAGCCTCTGCCTTCAGCTTAGGTCATGGTCTCAGGGTCCTGGGATCATGTCCCACATCGGGCTCTCTGCTCGGCAGGGAGCCTGTTTCTCCCTCTCTCTCTGCCTGCCTCTCTGCCTACTTGTGATCTCTCTCTCTATGTCAAATAAATAAATAAAATCTTTTAAAAAATTTCTTCTTTAAATCTTCCACATATTTTAAGGCAATTTGCATGATGCTTAGTTTTCTAATATTTCTCCTAGTTTAGTCTTCACTTCATTTTTCAAAAAAACGATTTCCTTTCTGTCAGCTAACTAGCCCATATCATCTGGCTGAGTTTTCTAGTACTGACTTATGCTTTTGTTTTATATTTTCCACATATTTTTAATATAAATAAATAAAAGATTTAAAAGCAACAGTAGTTAAAATTAAGCATTAATTTTTATTGCTTTTTTTCAAACATTAGTTTATAATTTTCATCTGTTTTGTAGCCCAGAATTTCTGAAGTTTCTTCATTTAATGCAAGAATGTAATTTTGTTTCTATAATTTCCTCTCTTTCTCTGAAAATATGAGGAATTGAGCAATGGATTTTGAAATATTGTTGAGGCAATGAAGTCAATGTCTATTATCCTATTGTATTTAATGACTCAGAATTTCACGGGATTTAAAAAAATCTGAGGGGGTGCCTGGGTGGCTCAGTGGGTTAAAGCCTCTGCCTTCGGCTCAGGTCATGATCCCAGGGTCCTGGGTTCGAGCCCCGCATCGGGCTCTCTGCTCAGCAGGGAGCCTGCTTCCTCCTCTCTCTCTCTGCCTGCCTCTCTGCCTACTTGTGATCTCTGTCTGTCAAATAAATAAATAAAATCTTTAAAAAAAATCAGAATAGTCGTATGTCACAATATGTATACATGTGTTTGTTTACAAAGAGGATGATTGAAAATCCAAACATCCTTGATCTAATTGGTTATTGCTTATGAGCTTTCTGTTCTGTATCAGGCAGTTTATTTACTTACTTACTTATTTATTTAAAGTAGGCTCTATGCCCAGTGTGGAGCCCAACCTGGGGCTTGAACTCATGACTCTGAGATCAAAACCTGAGCTGAGATCAGGATTCAGATGCTCAACTGACTGAGCCACCCAGTTGCCCCTTGGGCTTGTCACATATGCCAAAGCACAAGACTTTCTCAGCAAGCCTGCAAAAAGTTGTTATTTTATCCATCCTATAGAAGATACCTTTAAGTTTGGAAATATTCATAACTTGGCCAAGATAACACAGCAAGCAAGGGACAAAGCTCAGATTTGATTCCAAAATCCAATCCTCTGAGCCACTCTTAGGAAGCTAGTTGCCTAGGTAATCCTCAATTCTATTACAATGATTACAATGATGCAAGATGCTTTTTTAGAAATAGTTTCTTTTTTTCTAGATTAGTCCATCCAGCATTCTAGGGCATCATCAAATATTTTATACAGCTAGTGCACTGGTCTGACTTAGCAAGGTCTGGCAACATAAACTTACAAAAGAAATTTTATAAATACACACACTACACTAACAAAGCAATTATGTAAGTGACTAACACTAAGAAATTTAATAGGCAAATTACAATCTTAACTTGTCTAGTGGCATATCAGCTTTACATTCAAATTGTCAATCTGACCACATCTCGGCACCTCCACAGCCATAACAATAAGTCCAAGCTACCTTCATCTCCCCTTAGTTCTCTGCACTAGTGCCCTGAATGGCCTCACGACTTCCACTTTTGCTGCTATACAATTAATCATCCACCCAATAGACAAGGTGATCTTCAAGAACATAAAACAGACCATGTCAATCATTTTTCAAAACTCTCTAATGGCTGTTCTAGTCGACAATAAAAGCAAAGTCCTTGCACTAATCTAACTGGATTATTTGTCCTTTATTGTTGATTGTAAGAGTTGTTCATGTGTCATGGATGTAAGCACTATATCAGAATTATGAATTGCAAATATTTTCCCCTATTATATTTTCTTTATGATGTCCTTTGAAGTACAAAATGTTTTAATTTTGATGAAGTATGGTTTATCTATTTTTTTTTTCTTTTGTTGCTCCATAGGCTAAGTGTCTGCCTTCAGCTCAGGTCATGATTCCAAGGTCCTGGGATGGAGCCCCGCATTGGGCTCCCTGCTCAGTGGGAAGCCTGCCTCTCCCTCTCCCTCTGCCTGCCTCTCCCCCTGCTTCTGTTCTCTCTCTCTCTCTGTCAGATAAATAAATAAAATCTTTTTTTAAAAAAGGCTTTTCTCAACCCAAGGTCATAAAGACTTACTTTTATATTTTCTTCTAAGATTATTATAATTTTTGCTCTTACATTTGGTTTATGACCTATTTCAAGTTAATTTTTATGTACGGTATAAGAAAAAAGTTATAACTTCTTTGTTTTGCATGCGGATATCCAGTTGTCCCAGTACTATTTGTTGAAGAGACTGTTCTTTCCTATTGAATTGTCTTGGCATAATTGTCACCATAAATGTAAAAGTTTATTTCAGGTTTTTCACTTCTGTTTCATTGTTCTTTATGTCTCCCATCCAAGTACTAAGCAGGCCCAACCCTACTTAGCTTCTGAGATCAGGCAAGATCAAGCACGTTCAGGGTGGTATAGCCATAGACTCATTGTTCTATATCTCTAATTATGCCAGGTCCTGTTTGTTACTGTAGCTTTATAGTAAGCTTTGCATTTGAGAAGTGTAAATCCTCCAACTTTGATTATTCTCTTTCAGGATCATTTTAGCCATTCTGCATTCCTTGAATTTCCACATTAATTTTATTATCAGCTTGTCAATTTCTGCAGAAAAATCAACTGAGATTATCAGCTTGTCAATTTCTACAGAAAAACCAACTGAGATTTTTATAGATTTTATAGATTGACTCTATAGATCAAATTATGGAAAATTGCCATTTTAGTCTTTTGCTTCATGAACATGGGATGTCTTTCCATTCATTCAGGTCTTCTTTAATTTCTTTCAAAACAATATTTTATAGTCTTTTGTGAAGTTTATTCCAAGTATCATACTTTTTAACATGTTATTATAAATGGAATTGTTTTCTTAATTTAATTTTCAGATTTTTTTGTTGCCAGTGTATAGAAATCAAATAGATTTTGTATATTGATCTTGTAGCCTGCAACCTGGCTAAAGCAGATTGTATGTTAACTTTAGTAGTTTTTTATAAGTGGATTCCTTATAAGTTCCTATATTCAAGGCCATGTTATCTACAAAGAAATATAGCTTTACTTCTTCCTTTTCAGTCTGGCTATCTTTTATTTCATTGTCTTGCTTAATTGTCCTAGTTAGGGGCAATACGGTGAGAGTCAACATCCTTAGGGTAAAGACATTTAGTCATTTACCACTAATTGCAACATTTGATGTGAGTTTTTTATGTATGGGTCATATTTTTTTTTTCTTGGATACTTAACATTTTAATTAACGTAGCAATTCTGCATACTAATACCCTCCTCTAGGGCTCATTGTTGTTTGCTTATTTGTTTAGTGGCCTGGTGGGTCTATTTTAGTGAGGTCTGTTTCCCCAACAGGATATACCTTGTGTTGTAATTCTTCAGAGGGCACAGCCTTGGGCATGCACACATTCACCCTGGGATGACAGTGGCTTCAGCAGAACTGTTATTTCTTTTCCTGGTCTCTCTAAGCTCTCTGCTTCGGTTGGATTCACATACAGCTGTTAGGCTTCATTAATTACTGGCTGATTTTGCTATTGGTTTCAGTATTGCCCCGAGGCTAAATTGCTCCACAGTCTGATCCCATTACAATCTGTCTCTTTTGCAGAGGTAATCATTTTTTCTTTCTTTCTCTCTCTCTCTTTCTTTCTTTCTTCTTATTTTCTTTCTTTCTTTAGAGATAGAGCGTGCATGTGCGAGTGGCAGGGGAGGGGGCAGAGGGAGAGGGAGAGAGATAATCTTAAGTAGGCTCCATGCCCAGTGTAGAGCCCAACTCAGAGCTCCATCTCAGAACCCTGAGATCATGACCTGAGCTGAAATCCAGAGTCTGACGCTTAACTGACTGACCACCGAGGCACTGGCAGACATAATCTTTGAAGCTAGTTTCTGTGATTTTTTTTCCAACCCTATGATGTCTCTGCTTAGCCATCTCTTTCCTTGATTCTCTGTGATACACATCTAGCTGATTTAGAATTTAGCTTGCTGTTCTTATTCAGCAACCAGCTTCTCTGTAATTAATTACCACTAAAATCTCCATTGGTTTGGATAGCACCCTTAGCCTTGAACTATCCACATTCTGTTCAAAATAAAATAGTTTCTTTTGGGGAGAGCTTTAGAGCTCTCTGTTCTTACAGCCTGCCTGTTCCCCTGAACAAGACCATTACTGTTCCTGCACAAAATGTGCAGTTGTCTGCTTCATGAGTAGAGTAGCAGGCTAAGCCACCATCACTGGGTCTTCTTGATTTACTTCTTCCTGCATAGAACCTCCACCCAGAAAGTGAGCTGGGGTGATGGTGATTAGAGCCCCAATATTGTAGCCTGCCAAGACTGGAGTAGGGCTCTATTCTAGAAGTGGGAGCTGGGTAGAGATGGAGATCCCCCAGGTCCCAGCCTGGTCTCTCATGGAATAGAGCCTCTGCAACTCCAAGCTGCTGGGATTGAGAAATGTTGGTAGTCCCTCTCTCTTGAGGAGATAACATTGTCCTGAACTGGGCCTTGGGAGGAGTAAAAACCCCGTGTTCTTGACTGCATCCTATCCAAGTGGAGCTTCCGTCACCCTGAGCTGGAAGAGGCAGGTCGGGAGGAGGCTGTGATTCAAATGCTGCAGATTCTCATTCTACTGATTGAGATTTGGTAGTTTTTCTTGAACTTGAAAAAACGAAACAAAACAAAACATGGCGTTTTGTTTTGTTTTGTTTTTTTCCAATTTGATGCATATGCTTAGAATGATTTCTGGAGACTTTAAATGCTTGCTTCAAAACTCTGTTTGTGTGTGTGTGTGTGTGTGTGTGTGTGTGTGTAATTTTCACCAGTTATGGTTTTTCACTGGAGAAAGGATCCACAAAACTCATGTTGTTATGCCAACTTTCTAGAAGTCATCTAGAAATTCATAATAAACTTATGTTGTTTATTTTTTTAGAGATTTTATTTATTTAAGAGAGAGAATGAGCAGGGGGGATGGGCAGAAGGAGAGGGAGAAGCAGTGAGCCGAATGAGGGACTCAGTCGCAGGACCCTGGGATCATGACCTGAACCGAGAGCAGACACTGAACCAACTGAGCTAACCAGGCGCCCTGAATCTGTGTTTTTATATGAAGCCTCATGGGTCAGTGGAGGATGTGATAGTGCTTGAAGTCTCCACTCAGACATCCCCACCTTTTGTGACCTCCTAGCTTCCCTGGGAGAACCAAATCTCTACCCCAGTGCTCCATGCCCCACACAGCCAGCCTCTCCCTCCTTGTACTCATCCAGCAACCAGTGCTGCCTTCCACCCTGTGGAGCATGGACCTAGCCAGAGGTACAGACAGGGCTGGAGTCAGGTGACTGTACCCATGGCATTCTAGGAAAGGACATGGCAATGCCTATATATGCCATGGGCCCAGTCAGAGTCAACCTGGAAAGACAAAGCCTTTCAGTCACCCCAATTCAAGTAAGAACTGACTGTGTCTCAGTGTGAAGGTTGAAATCCCTTTGGAGTTGCTCATCTGTGACTCGTGGGAAGCAAGACGTCTAACTTTGCTTTCACTACTCTCAAAAGTCTCGTTGGTTTGACTGCTGGCGGGAGATGGAACAGGCAGCCAGTGGCCCACATGTGTGCTCAACCTCAGGCCAGGTTCCCAGGCACCTTTGAGGGTTTGCACTCGTATGGCCAGGATGCCCTTACAGTAGAAACTGTGACATAGCAAAACAAGAAAAGAAAAAAAAAGAAGAGGAAGCAACACCACCATGACAGGTTGAGAGAGACCATGGAAAGAAACAGTTGTATGTTCTAATGCCATTAAGAGCACTTTTTTTTCTTGCTCTTTTGACTTCAAGGACCCACTTTTTCATTTTGCACCAGGTCCTGTAAATTATATCTCCCTGTCTGTCTTTACACCTTGGCTGACACCACTTTCCCTGCCCTTCCCTTCCTCATTTGCCTGGTGGTCACTCAAGCTATTCTGCAGGTCTTGGCTTAGAAGTCACTTCTTCTCAGAATCTTTCTTTCCAGTTTCGATGAAGTCCTCCCAAGTGTTCCAGTACAGTTTCTCTTTCCCCAGTCTAATTACCTATATGTAAGTGTCTATTTGCTCAGTTCTATCCCATCAAAACTCCTGAGGGCAGAGACTGTTTTCTTGTTCATTGTTCTATCTGTAAGTTCTTGCACAGTGCCAGACATCATGTGTTTAATTTCTAACTGTTCAGTAGTTGCTAAGCGGATAATGAAGACTTTCAGATGTGATGTCTGGGCTGATTTCTGAACGAAGACATGGAAATGAGAGGAGATAAGGGGAGAGAAAGGCTTAAGGTGTAGAGAAGGCATAACCTAGCCAGCCTGTCTGGGGGGTGTCCTGTTGTTTCACGGGACTGCAGTGTAGGACGCAGAGATGCCTTGTGCATGGTGTTAATAGGATTGGACCCCAGCTGGAAGGTAATGGGGAACCACTGAAAGGATCTGAGATGTGAAGTTGGTACAGCTTAGTGAGGTCACTCTGAGCCTAATGTAAGAAAGCCTGGCTATTGCAGTCACTCACGCAAGGGAGAAAGATGAAGGCCTGGGTTAGGGCAGTTGGGTGCTGAGGAAGGAATAGGTTAGAGTGGCCCGAAGGCAGATTAGTGGATTTAGTGACTGATGGAAGGTGGAATATGAAGGAGAAATGTCTGCAAGTATCCCAGCGCAGGTGTCTGCATGATGAAGGTGCAGGGAGTCAGGGTGGAGGCAGAGGGCAGAGCAAGTGTGAGGTCAGGAGCCTGAGGGGACATGAGGATGTGGTTGTATGCATTGACTGCAGTGCGCTTGGGTCATGTAGGAGGTGAGATGGCTTAGTCCCAACTAGACATGCATAGCAGTAGGGACCCAGGAACTCTGCTCCTTAAGTACACAGTAGGAAAATGGGCTTGGGACATGGGTGTGGGTTTTCTAATGCTTTTTTTTTTCCCCCCTATGGGAGAACACATGAACAGCAAACAGCAAACTCAGAAATGGGATTTGGGGACATAATGTATAAATTGAAGTGAAGTCTATATTTGAATTTTAGGGTTGACATTGAGAGTAGTATAAATGTGCAGCACTGCAAATAATAATGGTAGTAAATTCACACTGCAAAGATTCTGAATAAGATGGGCTTAGAAACTCTCACTCCACCCCGGTCCTCAACTTCTTTCATCTCTTCATCTTTTTCTGGATTTATGCCTATAAAAAGACAATGGCATGCTTATTTCAAGTTTTTTTTTTCTTCTCCTGTTTGATGCTCATGTTCAGGAGAGAAGTGTTTTTATGTGCATGGTTTGCTGTGGAATGATCCCCTAGGCCCTGGAAACATTTGAATACTGTATTGAGCTAGGGGACCTCTAAGGTCACAGACTCCTCTTCAGGTGTGCCCCCCCACACCAGCACTGATGCACCTGTGTGAACATGCGCATGCGCGTGCACGCGCACATACATCACTTACTTCCCATCCATGGTCTGTATTCAGTTCTTTCAGGGCTGAAAGCCCTCAAACCTCCAAGTATTTGGCCATGCTATTCCACCTGTTAGGATTTCATTTTGTCCTCTGCCTGGAGGCTCATCTTTTTGGCTAATCCTTACCTGTCACTCAAGAATCCGCTAGCTCGGGGCTCAGCCTTCCTCACAGACACCTCCCCGTCCTCTGGCTGACTCGGAAACGCTGGGTTTTCATCCCACCGTACAGCACTGCAGGCTCCGGTTTTCCTCCGCGTGTCCTCTTCCCTCTGCTGGGCGTCGTGCAAGTCAGTGGTGCTCGGTAACTGGTCTAAGTTGTACTAAATGAGGGCGGGACCCCGTGATGCTGCACGAGGGGCTCTGGGTGAAGAAGGGTGAGGAAAACTTTCACAGTGCTCCTGGAATGAAGGCATAGAAAGAACAAGAAGAAAAAAGCCAGGAGGAAACTAATAAATGTGCTTGAGATAGTTCACTAAATTTCTACACACTTTTCATGGGAAAAAAAAGCTTGATCACACAAGTAAAAGCATAAATTGCCAGAATTGCTGGTCCCAGTTTCCATTTTATTCCTCAAGAAGAGAGTATTAAATTTTCTTGAAAGGAAGAGGCAGTCTTATCTGCTGCTCATATTTATGGGTAGGTTTTTTTTGCAGAAATTTTCTTATGACTTATCATTTATCAGTTGCTTCTTATGAGCAAGCAATTCCCACCCTAACCGGGCGTCAAGAGCCTGGTGGTTGGCAGCTGCAGATACGGCCACATCTACAAGTCTGAGAAGGAAATGCGCTGTTTGTCCTTAGGGCCACCCAGACATCTGATACCAGGGCTGCTGTACCTGGTGTCTGGTGATCAGTAAACCTCACACTGAAGTCATGAGCGATGTGTCCTCATGGCACTCACAAATGACTCCTCTTTTCACCACCACCTGTAGCAAATCAAGGGTAAGCTAACAGCCTCACTGGCAAAGCCACTTAGGATGACCAGGGAGAAGGGGGTCCCCTGGGCTGCAGGAGATTCTACTTTGAGAGGGCAGAGTTGAAAATGAAAAAGGCGTTTGCAGATTCGGCCTGTGTGGCATTGTTTTATCCACGCAAGCTCCTTGATGATGTTTCCAGGATGTAGAAATCAGTATCTCGAGTAACACTAGCTCTTGATGTCCTGGGTCAAACACCTGTCATGGGGTGTATGCGTGCACAGTATTGTCTTGCAAACCCCTCCGCTGGCTGTGCTGCTCAGCATTTCAGACCCTCTGCTTCTGGTCAAACAAGCCAAAATGCTGTTGTCTGAGATTTGTGTGTGGGTTGGAGGGGAGGAGAGGGGAATCAAGATTTCTCCCACCTTCTGCTACATTCTCCAATGTTCTCTTTTCTTTTTAATTGCTTTACAGTAAATGGAATATATATATATATATATATATATATATATATATATATATACACACATATATATATATAAAATTTGGGGGGATGAGATCTGTAAATCTCCACATTTCACTTTAGCACTGAACTAATGTTATGTAAGAAAAATCTGCAATGAATCATATGAAGGAAAATTAGAATGAATGCTGCATACAATAGTCTCTAAAATGGTTTTGTCCTTCCTGTGGGGAATACGTTGACCAAAATGACCTGAGTAGATGCCTAAATGGAAAACATCACAAGCAATATTCAGCCATGTAATGGATGGAAGATAGGAGAAGAAAACTATAGGATCCAAGCAGTAATTTTAAACCAAGGACTTACAGGTGAATGATCACTCAAAGAAAATGATTATGTCCAGATAGAAAACTACATATTTAACTCCGAACAAGGCTGTTTTAGACTTTCTCCTTGAAGTAGAATAATATATAGCTGAAATATGATTTTGAGAACTACCCCTATGGAACATTTGAATCCATCCATATGCTTTCTGCTTCAAGTAAACATAGGACCAGTGGATTTGGGGACTTGCCTCCCAATCTATTTCCATTTTACAAAATACTTGCTATCAACATTCAAAGCACAAGCCACAGTTCAGTCTGTTGTACTTAGAATAAAGAAAACACGAATTTCCTTCAGGTGATGCAAGCAGTGAAGGTAGGCTGCCCTTATCAGTAGAGTGAGGAGCCCATGTTTCTGAGTATCCCAGGCAGTAGAAAAACTGCGTACGGCAGCACAGGTTGCATTCTGCCAAACACGAATGAACCTGCCAGCCTTCACAAGCCTAGAAATATCTAAAGCTATTCCTAGCAGACATTCAGGAGCAATTAGAGTTTCTGAGGACTTTGGAAATGCACTTTTTTTTTGGTTATCTCACATGGGATGTGTGCAATAGCAAAATCCTAGTCTCTCCTTCCCAGTTCCCAGGCTATCCACTCCCAAGCTAAGAGAACTTCTCTGGAGAAGGCTTTCATTACTCTCAAGCCCTTGGCCTAAGCAGCCTTTCAAGATAGTCATCAGAAGAAAAGCTAACATTAGAGTAGCTAAGCTTTCTTATGTCCCCAGACCCTACCCTATCACCTGGTCTAAGAGTTTTTGTGGTAAAACTGGATAACTCTACAAGTTATTGCCAATTTGAGTTCAACAGACTGCGTGTATGGTGATAGCTCCTGACAGAAACCTGGAAATGTCACTCTTCTTTGAGAGGTAACTTAAATTATAGGAAATAAGACTACCAGTCATGGCTATTATTTCAGCTCCTATCATCAAGCTAGTAGCAGGAACTCCAACAGGAATTTGATTCAGCTCTCTGTTTTCAGAATGAAAAGTCGTATTAGCTTCATTTAAAAGAGAGATTGGGATCACTTAGCCAATGCTAAGGACCTGATAATTAGAATAAGAAAATTCACTTGTTGGGGTGCTTGGCTGGCTCAGTCAGTAGAATATATGACTCTTGATCTTGGGGTCATGAGTTTGAACCCCATGTCAGGCATAACGCTTACTTAAGAAAAACAGTATTTCACAACTAATGACCGAAAGAATCTATTCACTTAAAAAAAAAACAGAAAAGAAAAGAAAATTCACTTACTGGGTGATTACAGAATTCCAGGCAATATGCATGAGGCACCTATGATATATCCCCCTTTTTCAAATAAAGAGACAGGCTGAGGGAAGACATGTCACTCCTACAAGGTCACATGGACTGAAAACCGGAAATTCAGAACAAAAATTCAGGCAGGCAAACACCAACTTACCTCCATAGATATTATTTGCCCCAGCAGCCCCCATTTCTACACTCATTATCTGGAAGCATCACCTCTAATTTTCTGGTACAATTATCTTTCATCTTCCACGGGAACAAAGGGATTCTAGTGGAGGCTGCCAGTCCCAGCTGTGCACCTTCTGAGACCCAATGGCAGGTGTAGACCCAGTGCCAGGCAGTCAGTGTTTCTCTGGGACTTCAGCTCTGCTCAGTCCCTCTTCGATGGTGAAGCTGTGAGGACAAGAGCCATCCATCGGAGCCAGACTGAAGAACTTGTGGAAGAAACTGGCTTATGGGAGATAAAGAAGAACACCCCCCCACTGCCGACCCTGAGAAACTGGGACTGGCAAAGAGGGCACCACTGTTCCCAGTGTCTCCAAGGCCCTTGTAAAGTCCTCTTGTGCCTAAATTTGGTCAAGTCAAGTTTCCAGTATGGTTCCTAACCGGAATATTTAAGGGGGAAAAACTATGGATTTTGTTTTATTCTTTGTCTTGTTTTCATCTTATAATACAGTGTTTAGCCTAGAGTAGAAAAATCAAAATAAAAAGAAAAAAGAAAAAGTAGGCTAGAATACTAACTGACCCTGGCCTCCTCCTTCTTGAATGAATATTCAAGATAAAGTAATATGCTAAATACACTAATAATTGGAGGGAAACAATTACTTCTAAATGAAAATGAAAAATTTGACTTCACAAAGGAAGGTCAGGCTTACATTCTTTTCTCTCTCTGCAAGCTTTTATACAAGATAAAGGAGTCTTCAATAGGTTTCAAAAAGGCAGAGGAGGCAATTGGTAAAAAAAAAATAAATAAATAAAACAAATCCAGGCAGGGAACTTGTATCAGAATGTGGACACTGATTTGTGATAAGAATCAAGTCACTGGGAGAAGAGAATTAAGCTTTATACACTGAATATTATAATAGCTAACCTTTTTTGAATGCTTACTGTATGGCCAATATAAGGTTTACAATGAAATTTTCATAATCCTATTAATCAGGATTCCAAATAGCAATTTTCTCCCCCAGTACAGCAAATTAGAAAAATGAAATAGAGCTTTTAAGAAAGTGTCTTAAGGGTTTCTAGTCAGTAGTGAGAATGGGTTATCATACCATAATCAAAGCCCATGGCCCATGGATTTAACAAACTGCTTTAAAGTCTATGTATTAGAAGCTATAGGATTAGATAAAAGCCAAAAAAGACAAACAAGCAAATACGAAAACTAGAAGGTGATTAGGTAAGTGAGGTCAACATGAATTTTATTGCTTAACATCATAGGAAATAAAGTAACCAATGAAGCATCAAGTGACACAATATAATACATTTAAGACATCATTTTCAGAATTTCTTAAACCATAGGGAAGGAAAGGTGTTTAACTTAAAGTTGACTTAAATCTGGTAGGTGTACCATTTAAAAAGAAATGGATCTATACTAGTTTCTGCATGGGATCATAGTTCTGTCTCCTACAATAATCATGAATGCACATTAGGAAAGGCTTTATTAAAGTGTGATTAACAGGCCCTATATTTGCTTGGCCAATGGAAACCTCTGTGCATACTCAAGTGTAATTTTCCAAACCCAGTCAGATGTAGAGAGGTATAGCACATGAGCTTCTCTCAGGATAACTTTCTGTTGGACCCTTCAAAACCCAGCAACACTATGAGTGGTCTCATTCTGTACTCACAGCTCATTCAACTTTCTAGTGGTTCCCAGTGACTTGAGGAGTTCTGTCTTTTCCAAGACTCAACTCAGCTTTGCTATGTTCTCTAATTATTGCAAGTCATGGGAGGAATTTCTTTTTTTAATTTTTTAAAATTTATTTTCAGCATAACTGTATTCATTATTTTTGTACCACACCCAGTGCTCCATGCAATCCGTGCCCTCTATAATACCCACCACCTGGTACCCCAACCTCCCACCCCCTCCCCCGCCACTTCAAACCCCTCAGATTGTTTTTCAGATTTCTAAGGCAGATTGTGTTGGCAAATTCTCTTAGAACCTATTTTTTCTTTATTATTCATTTTGTTGTCTTTTTGTCGTTGCAGTTTCAAACTTTCTATAAAATGGAGGGGAAGGTTGATGGACATTGGACAGACATTTTCATTAGAAATGCTTTTTGTTCTAAATACCCCATCTAAAGTTTCCAGACTTATGGGTGCCTGGGTGGCTCTGTTGGTTAAGCATCTGACTCTTGGTTTCATCTCAGGTCATGATCTCAGGGTTATGAGATTGAGCCCCACATTGGACTCTACTCAGCAGGGAGTCTGTTTGTGATTATTCAGTGTTGCTGAGCAGAGTCAGACTTTATTAATTTAGATGAAAAACAAGAATATGCATGAGGGAAAATCAAGTTAGTCCATTGCTTGCATTGCTTTCCATTCCCTCAGCAGTTGTTACCATTTCATTCACTTAAAAAGCAAAATGAATTACATGATTTTCACTGGTTCTCGGAAAGTATCCTCTATTTTTTGAATATAAGGCAATCTGTTATTATTCTTAATATTAGTGGCTTAGAGCTATGGCTAAGTAATTGTCTCCAGATTACAGAGAGTCTGTCAAAGTCCCAAGGGTATTCAAGTCTTTTGCCTCCCAAAACATTTACTTGACAATACAAAGTTAAAACTTTAACTATGGATGTGTCTACATTATATCAAAGTGGCAGATTGATTCAGCTGGGGAAAAAGCATATGCACATTTACGGCACTGTACCGTTAAACATATTAACTGACATTTTTCTAATACTTTCATTTTGATTTGGATGCTGTGAGGATATAGCTGAAGTGTGACAAAGACTAAGTTAGTAATTGAAATTCAGAGGAGGGGCACCTGGGTGGCTCATTTGGTTAAGCGCCCGACACTTGGTTTTGACTCAGGTCATGATCTCAGGGTCCTGAGACTGAGCTGCACTTCCGGCTCTGCGTTCAGCGTGGAGTCTGCTTCTTCCTCTCCCTCTACTCTTCTTCCTCTGCTCTCCTTCTCTCTCTCATAAATAAATAAAATCTTAAAAAAAAAATCAGAGTAGCCAGTTTCGAAAAACATCCATTATGTTGATAATCTATACGTAATGTACTTTTTGACACACACTTCACAAAACCTTTTTTCTCTAATTCATGGCTGTCTTTTTAATGATCATCACAATCAAGCATTTCCTCTGCCTGAGATAGAGCAGAGCGTGAAATGCCACTAAGTTCTTAAGATGTAATACTTTGAGCAATGCACAGAGAATAATGAGGTTCTTCATTTGGGGTCATGCTGACAGCTTGGCTCTCTTTGGTTTTATGTAAATCTAAACCAGAGACAGTGTATGTAGTGTAGTGAAAAAGAGGCCAGGCTTGGGAGGTCTTGTCACAGCTCTGTTACCAACTTAGTGGAGGAACATGGAGAATAATCACTAAGCCCCCTTTTGGCCTCTTCTGCCTTGCCATTTTCAGAAGGGAGAGAGGGTGGAAGGGAAGGAAGTTGGAAAAGAAGCTCAAAAAGATAGGAGTTCCTTGGTAGGTAATCAGCTCACTTTAGGGTACAGGTTGAAAAGGCGCCTCCTCCTACTTCCCCGCCATCTTGTTATTTGCAAATGACAGTACAGACAAAAGGTTGATATCCAGGATCTATAATGAACTCCTCAAACTCAACACACACAAAACAGACAATCATATCAAAAAATGGGCAGAAGATATGAACAGAGACTTCTCCAATGAAGACCTACAAATGGCTATCAGACACATGAAAAAATGTTCATCATCACTAGCCCTCAGGGAGATTCAAATTAAAACCACATTGAGATATCACCTTACACCAGTTAGAATGGCCAAAATTAACAAGACAGGAAACAACATGTGTTGGAGGGGATGTGGAGAAAGAGGAACCCTCTTACACTGTTGGTGGGAATGCAAGTTGTTGCAGCCTCTTTGGAGAACACTGTGGAGATTCCTCAAGAAATTAAAAATAGAGCTTCCCTATGACCCTGCAATTGCACTCCTGGGTATTTACCCCAAAGATACAGATGTCGTGAAAAGAAGGGCCATCTGTACCCCAGTGTTTATAGCAGCAATGACCACGGTTGCCAAACTGTGGAAAGAACCAAGATGCCCTTCAACAGACGAATGGATAAGGAAGATGTGGTCCATATACACTATGGAGTATTATGCCTCCATCAGAAAGGATGAATACCCAACTTTTGTAGTGACATGGACGGGACTGGAAGAGATGATGCTGAGTGAAATAAGTCAAGCAGAGTCAATTATTGTATGGTTTCACTTATTTGTGGAGCATAACAAATAGCATGGAGGACAAGGGGTGTTAGGAGAAGGGAGTTGGGGTAAATTGGAAGGGGAGGTGAATCATGAGAGACTATGGACTCTGAAAAACAATCTGAGGGGTTTGAAGTGGCGGGGGTGTGGGAGGTTGGGGTACCAAGTGGTGGGTATTATAGAGGGCACGGATTGCATGGAGCACTGGGTGTGGTGAAAAAATAATGAATACTGTTATGCTAAAAATAAATAAATTTAAAAAAATTTTTTTAAAAAGCTCAAAAAGAAAGGAAAGCAGGGAAGGCAAAGAGTCAGGGAAAATTTAAAGGAGAGGGAAGGGAATAGTAAGATAATAAAGGGAGGAAGAAAGAAAAGAAGAAATAAAACAAGTATAGTTACCTGAATTATGGCCTCCAAAGATACCAAGATCAAATCCCTGGAACCTACACATGTTGCTTTATATGACAGAATAGATTTTGAAGATGTGATTAAATTTAGAATCTTGAGATGGGAAGATTATTTTGGATTATCCAGACAGGCCTAAATGCAGTGGTAGGTGTTCTTCTTGAGAGAGGCAGAGGGACATTTTACACAGAAGAGTAAGCAGCGTGACCACAAAGGCAGAGATTGGAGCAATGGCCAAGGAATTCCAACAGCTACCAGAAGCTAGAAGAAACAGGGAACATTTTTCCTCTAGAGCCTTTGGAGAGGTTATGACTCCATGGACACCTTAATTTTGGCCTAGGGGTGCTGATTTTGGACTTGCGGCCTCCAGAACTGTAAGAAGATAAATTTCTGTTGACTTAAGCTACAGAATTTGTGGTATTTGTTATAGTAGCCTTAGAAAGCTAATACAAGAAATTGGGAAAAAATACAATTAAGTATTGGTATTATTGTATATTATTAGTTTGCTAGGGCTACCATAACAAAATACCATGGTATGGTTGGCTTGAACAACAGAAACTTATTTTGTCATAGTTCTGGAGGCCAGAAGTCCAAAGATCAAAGTGTCAATAGATTTGGTTTCTCCTGAGGCTTTTCTCCTTGACTTGCAAATGACTGCCTTCTCCCTGTGTCCTCATGTGATCACTCCTTGGTGTGCATAAATCCCTGGCATCTCTTTGTGTGCAAATTCCCTCTTCTTATAAGGGCACCAGTCACATTGGATTAGGGTTTCATCATATAAATTTGGCAGGACACAGTTCATCCCATAACAACATGTAAAAGTCATATATTATTTTCTGCTTCACTCAACATCTTCACTGAAACAAAAACAAGATATGTTCAGTCTCTTCATTTGCTCAGCAAGTGTGTGCTAAGCACCTATTATATATCTAGCGGCATGCTTTGTGCTGGGAATAACGTGATAAATGTGACATCCCATTTCCTCTCAAAGTTTTCAGAGTATAGTCAGAGTAACAGATAAAATGATCATCATAATAAAGTGATATATTCTAAAGTTAAAGTTTGGAAAGAAAAGAAATCAATTGTATTTGAAGTTTGGCAGAAGTAAGGAATAAACCCTACTGATAAGAGAATTATTGAATTGGATCAGGAAGAGGAGTAAGATTTCATCCATGAAAGAGCTGAAGAATGGTGATTCTTTGAGAAAGAACATGTGCAAAATATGGAACATGTAGAACTTTAGGTAGTCCAATAGAAGTCAGATCCTTGGATTCAAAAGAAAACATGCAATGCGATGAGGTGGAAATCTGCTCGTAAATGGGCTATAATGCCATCCTAGACATTTGAGTTTTATTCCAGGCAATGATGGGAAAGTGCAAATATTAAGCAAAGAAGTGATATGATTAGATTTTTATCTTAGCAAGAAGGTCTGGAGGATGAAATAGTATGGAGAAGAAATGAAACAAGGTGGACACAGTAAGAAAGTGCAGAGGCCAAAGGAGAAATAGGACCTGCATTAGGGAAAGATCAGCATGACTGAGGAAAGAGAAGGGATAATGAGGGATAGAAAGAAAGAAAATTGACTGAATTTAGAATCTGATACAAAATAGAGAGAAGGAAGTAAATAGAATACCCTCAACTAGAATAAAGGATATTGTTTTGTAGTGGATTATTGATGGAACAAATTAACTCAGCTTTGGACGCGTGTTTGAGGCACTTAATAGAATATCCAAGTAGACATGTGTACCTTAGCAGTGGGATTGATGGATCAAGGAGGCAGGAGCCGTATCTGTGGTAGAGATTTAGATTTAGATGTATCAAGTTATAACTGCTATTAATACCACCATTGTAGACAATGTCACTGAATGAGAAGTTATAGAATAAGAATGAGTAGAGGGTTGTCCCATGAAGTCTATGGAAATCAACTCATCTGTTATGAACAGTGACAAATTAGGGCACATGGGTGGCTCAGTCAGTTAAGTGTCTGCCTTTAGCCTAGGTTATGATCCTGGAGTCCTGGGTTTGAGCCTCACCCATGGGCTTCCTGCTCAGCAGGGACCCTGATTCTCCCTCTCTTTCTGCCCTTCCCCCCAACTCATACTCTCTTGCACATGCTCTCTCGCTCTCTCAAATACATAAAGTCTAAAAAAATTCATAAACAGCAAAAAATCAACAGTGATTACAAAAGCTGGAAAAGAACTAGAATAAAATGACACTACAAAAAGCAAAGTTCAGTAACATTTAGGGAATGGACTCTGGTGTCAAATACAGAGTAAGGTCAGGAAATACCACAACTGTGTCCACTGCATTGAGAATTAGGAGATCACTGATAATAATGATAAGACTGCAAGAGCAGTATCACTGGAGGGATTAAGAGAAAAATAATTACAGTGAGAAAAGACCAAAGATTCATTTTTACATCTTTTAAAGGTTTTTATTATACTAATAATAAACTAGTCTACTAGTTAAGCATCTGACTTGATTTCGGCTTAGGTCATGATCTCAGGGTCATGAGATGGAGCCCCGCATCTGGCTCCATGCTGGGTGTGGAGCCTGCTTAAGCTTCTCTCTCTCTTCCTGTCCCTCTGCCCCTCACCCTACTTGCTCATGCTCTTTCTGTCTTTCTCTCAAATAAATAAGTAAATCTTTAAAAAAATTAACCCCCCCAAAATTAAACCCCAACTAATCTATAGATCATATTTTATAAAATATGCATTGCATCACAATTATATAAAAAGCAAACTTAAAAGTCTCTCTTTGTGCAATTGTGTATATTTCCATCCTCACATTTAACCATTTTCAATAAGTTGATGCATAACCTTCTGTTTTATTTCATGTGAATATATGCATTAAGCACAGACATATTTTTAAAGCAGTATCTAAAATCTATAAAAAAAGATTGACAGAGTTCACCTTATTAAAGTAAACATTTGTATAACAAAATAATTCATGAATTTTAAAGATAGAAGACTAGGAAACAATATTTTTGTTATATTCAACAGCCAGGAGTGGATATCCAGAATATACAATAAATACTTACAAATCAAGTGGAAAAGACAAACAATCCAACAGAAAAATGACAAAGGTTATAAACACGAAACTCACAAAGAAGCAAATATTAATTATGAGTTGCCATATGAGATATATTCTACCTCATTGATTATCAGGGAGATTCAAAATAAAACAATAACATAATAGCTCGTTATCATCATCTATTGCTGAAGCTGGAAGGAAAAAGGCACTCACTGTTATGAGAGTGTGATTGGAATATTGTTAAAGGGCAATTTTTGCAATATCAATCAAAATGTTAAATACATGTAGTTTTGGCACAGCAATTTTCCTTATCCTTCTAAAAATACACAGTATACAGAGATATAAGTACTATGATGACCACTGCTGCATTTTTTGTAATGGCAAAGAAGAGAAAGAAAAGGGAATTTAGATGTCCATCAAAAATGGAGTGGGTGAATAAATCACTATATATGTATACACATACACACAAGTGTAGATGGTGCTTTCTTATCATGGTCAAATTGTATCTTATAGTTAAATAGGTAACAGTTGAGAACTGTTACTGATTATAACAGAAGGATCAGTAGGAGAGGAAAAGTTCACAGATGTAATTCTATAAGAGAAAAATAGATTGTGGTAAGATAAGGGAAAACTCTGATGCCTCATATGACCAAAGAGGAGCCCAGGGAGTAAATAGGGAGTGTGGGGCCATTCATTGTTGATTAATGTGAAGAAAATGTGTGGTATAACTTAGAGTAGGAGAAAAGTTTCCATATAATAGCACTAGCATTATTGTTCAAAAATGTGTAAATAAAATTACATTTGTAGAAGGGATAAAATTTCTATGAGGAATGCATTTGTGCATTTGATTTCGAATAATTAAGAAGGGTAGCTGCAGATTGAAAGTGTAAGTTTCCACCTTTACCCTGCCCCCCTCCCCGCTTAACACCGGTGATACCCCTTCAGTATTCCCATCCTCCAATCAAGGAGTCACAGACACTAAGACCTAGAAGTGTGAAGACCTCCTCTTGGCAAAGCTGGGAGTAATTATAACCAGGAGAGGATCACTGAAACTCAGCAGCTACTTGAAGTCATAACCTACCGACCTACCTGCCGGCCTTCCTTCCTTCCTCTCTTTCTTTCTTTCTTTTTCCTTTCTTTTTAGAGAAAGAGAACGCATAGGTGGGGTTGGGGCAGGAGAGAGAGAGAAAGAATCTTTTTTTCTTAAAGATTTTATTTTGTTTTAGACAGTGTGTAAGCAGGAGAAGGACAGAGGGAGAGGAGAAGCAGATTCCCTGCTGATCTGGGACCCCACGATCCTGAGATCATGACCTGAGTCAAGACCAAGAATTAAATGCTTAACTGATTGAGCTACTTAGGCACCTGGGAGAGAGAATCTTTTTTTTTTTTTAATATTTTTAATGTATTTATTTGACAGAGAGAGAGATCACAAGTAGGCAGAGAGGCAGGCAGAGAGAGGGGGAAGCAGGCTCCCCGCCAAGCAGAGAGCCTGATGCGGGGCTCGATCCTAGGACCCTGGGATCATGACCCGAGCCGAAGGAAGAGGCTTTAACCCACTGAGCCCCCCAGGCATTCCTTGGGAGAGAGAATCTTAAGCAGGCTCCACACTCAGGGAAAAGCCTGACTTGGGTCTCGATCTCATGACCCCGAGATCATGACCTGAGCCAAAATCAAAAGTTGGACACTTTAGCCTAGTGAGCCACCCAGATGCCCAAGGTGATAACCTTTCCAACACCCATGGCATGACTTGGGGGAATGGAGGAAATAAGCAATGAGACTCTCTTCTGTTGCAAGAGTGAGGCATCCAGGGTAAGGGGCAAAGAATGAGGACAATGTATAGAAAAATGTTTTGGAAGGATAGAGTTCTGAGAGGTAGAGGAAGAAAGGGAGAGAGTTAAGGAAGGAGGAAGCATCCTGATATTCTCTTAGAAAAACAGTGTCTGTAGCAATTAACTAAATAATTCAGTAACGGATTGTTTTTCATTGGAATATCTTGTGCATAAGAGGTTTAAGACAGCTGAGTAAAGTGGTATTATGTACAAGTAGAAGGAGGTCCTCTCATCTATGATTGCTTAAATAAAATTAGTATGGAATAAAATTTTAGAGGAAGATCAATCTTCACAAGACAGCCCAGCAGGAAATAGGAATCTGATCACACTAACTAACCATTCTAATGTTTTAGTGTGTGTCAGTGCTTGTTTCAATACAGCTTACCCTAGGCAACTAGTTGGAAAAAAAAGTACAGTAAATCTAAAGTAACAAGAGGAAAGGAAGTCATAAGAGCAGAGATCAATAGAAAAATAGAAAGAAAAGATTTTTAAAAACCTGACTTTTTGAATAGGCCAACAAAATTAATAACCATTTATCCAGAATAATAAGAATAAAAGAAATAAAACACGAATCAACAATATCAAGAATGAAAACAATATCAGCACTACTGATTCCACTGGTATTAAATTGATAAGGGAATACTATTAACTCTATATCCATAAATTCATTAAATTAGATGAAATAGGCCAATTCCCTGAAAGACACAAAATACCAAAATCACTCAAGGAGAAATAGATAACCTAAATACCCCCAAATATATTTTTAAAATTGAATATGTAGCTAAAATCCTTCCAAGAAAGAAAACTGCGGTTCCAAGTGGTTTTACTATAGAATCATTACCAAAGTTTAAGGAAGAAATAAGACATTTCTACACAACCTCTGCCAGAAAATAGAAGAGGACACTTCCCAACTCATTTTCTAAAGCCACCATTACCTTAGTATCCAAACCAAATACAGGCATTAAAATCAAATGCAACTACATGGCAATTTCTCTAATTAATACAGATGGAAAAATCCATAAGAAGATAACAGTAAGTAAAATCCAACAACATATAAAATGAAAATGCATCACAACCAAGTGGGGTTCATCACACAAATTCAAGGCCATTTCAACATACATGAAGCAATCAATATAATTCAGCATATTAGCATACCAAATTAAAAATATATTAATAGATGCAAAAAATCATTTGACAAATTTCACACTCATTCATGATTAAAAAACACTCAGAAACTACTAACAGAAGGAAGCTTCTTTAGCCTAACCGGGGGTATCTACAAAAAAAAGAAAAAAAAAACACAAAACAAAACAAAACCCTGCAACTTATTCTATACTAAAAAGTATAAGATTGAATGCCTTTACCTTAAGGTCAAGAATAAGGCAAGGTTGCCTTCTCTGACCACTACTATTCAACATTTTATTAGAAGTACTATCTATATTAGTAAGGCAAGAAAAAGAAATACAAGACATATAGATTGGGAAGGAAGTAATAAAACTTTTTTTTTCTTAAATATCATGATTGTCTTGTAGAAAATCCAAAAAAAAAAAAAATCTACTACAAAACTCCTAGAACTAATAAGTGAGTTTAATAAGGCCACATGATTCAAGGTCGATACACAAAGGTAAATTGTATTTCTATATGCCAGCAAAGGATAATTGGAATTTAAGATTTTTTAAATGGTAATACCATTTACAGTTGCACCTTCAATATGAAGCACTGGGGCATAAATCTAACAAAATATGTGCTGGATCTGTACGTGGAAAACTATAAAACACCGACGAAAGGATCAAAGCAATTCTAAACAAATAGAAAGCTACATCGTGTTCATGCATTGGAAGACTCAATACTGTTAAAAAATCAATTATCTTTAGTTCAACATCTAAAATCAACACAATTCTAACCAAATCACAGCAAGATGGTTTCTCGATATTGACAACCTGTTTGTAAAATATATGTGGTAAGAAAAATGTACTAGAATAACCCAAAAGAATAATTCTGAAAAAAGGAAGAACAAAGTCAGATGAGTCACATTACCTAATTTTAGGAATTTGCTATAATGCTACAGTAATCAAGACAGTGTAATATCAGTGAAATAATAGACACATAGATTAACAGAAGAAAAAAGACAGCTCAGAAATAAACCCACACAAATAGAGTCAACACACTTTTGACCAAAGTTGAGGACAATTCAATAGAGAAAGGCAAGTCTTTTCAACCAATGGTGCATGCACAATTAGCGTCCATATGTAAAAAAAATAAATAAATAAACTTTGAAATATACCTCATACTTATCCAAAGTTTAAGTGAAAAGGAATCCTATTTATAAGCATATATATGTGATTATACCAATGAATAATTTATACTGACATAGAAACAAATGATTGAATGAATGAATGAGTAAATATGGGGAAGGTAGACAAATTTTCCTTACAGAATAGTTCCAAATAATGTATCTAAATAGTTTCCAAGAAGTGGATCTAAATTCTCCCTCCTGCCCTTAAATACGGACTAGTCTTAATGAATTGATTATGAAGAAAAGAGTACGAGTGGGAGGTGGAGTAACTTTTCAGTGGAGAAGTTTGGCCAATGTTGGCTTCTTAGGTTTAACAAATAGACCATGGTTTGTAAGATGTTAATGACAGGAGAAATTAGGTGGTGGGATATATAGAAACTCTTTATAGTAAATCTAAAATTGTTCCAAAATAAGATTTGACTTAAAAAATTCTTACTTCCAAACTTAAATAAAAATAGTCCCTAAGATTCCTGAACACGCACACATAGACACACACACGCACACACACACACACGCACACATTGCTGGGTCTCAGGAGGCTGCCCCAATAATTTTCCTGACAGGGGTATTTTTCCTAATGATTCTCACCTGCCTCATCTGGCAGTGAAAGCAGTGGAGCTCACCACACAGATTTTTGGCCTCCTGTTTCTGTATTCCCAGAGATTCATACAGGAAGCCAAGAAATAATGGTTTGGGCTGATAGCAAGGTTCACCCTACTGCTGGACCTGGTGTTATACATCTGTCCCCTGTTTTACCTGCAAAGTAATTAAACTCTATACAAAATCCTGGTATGCCAGAGCTCTTGAGAACCAAACTTTCTTGCCATCTGTATACTCTGAGAATTACTGAGAGGCAGATTGTGCTTGGAAAGCATTCTTTGTTCTCCAAACAGGCATTTATCAATCAGCAAATTCAGTGATTTCAAATTCTCCACTGAGCAAACATCACGGCTCATTTTGCAGGCTTGGAAGACAGTTCATGTTTCCCGGAGCCGGCTCAGAAATACTTTGGGAAATGTTTTTACATTCTGTCCTGCCAAATCCCCCAATAGACAAGTATGCTCACTTCTTACTCACTGCCAGCCTGTGTTCCAAAGCCAGGACCAGGAGACAGACTGTTTGCAGCCTCCAAAGGAAGGAAGGTTCAACTACTAGAGACAAATGCTTGGGTAGATTAAGCCCTATGACCTAAACCGGCTTGGGCACCCACATCTATTGAGTTCTTTCCGTATGTACACAACAAGAGCTGCCAAGAAGTTCGACGTGGGTGAGAGTTGAATAGGGCCCCAAACCTCACTTTTGGGTGATCATAAATGCCAGGTTCAGGTCCAATTCTAGCATGTCTCCATTTACTAATTACCGTTGCTCAAGTGTCCATAAAGTGGTCTGTGCAACTTGGAAGTGACACCTGATAATTACATTTTAAAACAGGTATCCTAGATGATCCTGAAGCACACAAAGATGTTAAAACTACTACCTCAAGCTGTGCATATATCAGAGTGAATGCCTGCTTTAGCTGCCTCCCATTTGGTCTTTGGGAGCTGGAAGAAATCAGGAAAGAACTGATGGAAGGATGCCCAGGAAAGAGAACATTTGAGGCAGATTGGATGTGCATTACACATTTTATTAAGCTTCTTTTTATAAAACATAACAATTATCTGAGGAGATTATTTTTAAATACACAGGTATGGTATATACCCCAGGCATGCTGAATCTTCATGCTTGCTGTGGGAGAGCCATATTTGTTTTTCAAAAGCTGTGTGGTCAGTTCTAAAGCACAGTCATGTTTGTGAATTGCAGATACTAAGCTAGCCAAAGCCACTCTGTATTTCTTCTGCTCCGGTTTTAAAGCTTCCAGCAACAGAAAAATATTGTACATCTCTGTACCTAGAGTTATTGTTCATTAGCACTGGTTTCTCAGTTAAGTCATTTAATATATCACAACTTTAGTTTTCTTAGGAGAAGTCACTTTAAACACAAAGTAATACAGATAGCCTGATAAAATGCTATCTCAAGTCTCGTCATCCAAGTAATGACAAGTCTTTGTTACAGGTGTGGCAGGAGACAATTTTTTTTATAATAACCAAGGTTTTGCCTTGTTCCTTTCCTTTTTCTTTTTCTTTTTCTTATTTTTTTTTTCTTTAATAATGTAGAATCCTTCACCCACTGGATCATTGGTGTTATTTAAGTCAGGGGAGGGCTAACCCAACAGAGAATAAAAAATGTCAAGTGAGCTTCTGAGGAAATTTTTTAAAAAGATTTTATTTATTTATATGACAGAGAGAACACAAGCAGGGAGAGTGGCAGGCAGAGGGGAGGGAGAAGCAGACTCCATGCTGAGCAGGGAGCCCAGATGTGGGGCTCCATCTCAGGTCCCTGAGATCATGACCTGAGCTCAAGGCAGATGCTTAATCGACCAAGCCTCCCAGGTGCCCCTCTGAGTAAATTTTTTAAGCTGGCAAACACAAATGACTTATGAAAGCCTAAAACTGCACTAAACTTAGCATTGATAGAAACAGACCTAGAATTTATGCTATATGTATTCTACTCAAAAGGTTCTGTAAGGATGTGAGAAATGTTTTCTTGCCCTGTCCTGATAAAGAGCCCATGCATTTACTGTAGGGAAAGAAAACTAATTGGCAGAAGTGATCAAGGAAGTCAAATTGTGGATTTAATATCCCTGGCCCATCTCCTAGGGCTTGTTGTTTGATAGAAGTTCAGATGGCTTTAGTGGGACCCAAACACAAAGGGGTAACAAAAGGCCCTTGGAGACGTCCCAACGCTACTTTGGCATCTGAGTTTAGAGTAGCAAGTTGTAAGTGTATGTCCTCACTATAGTGAGTGGAGGGGCATCTGAAAGTGGCTTGCACCCTTCAAAAAGACATAAAAATGGCTAAAAGCATGCTGGAGATTTAGAGAACTTCAAAACAAGGGAAAATGAGGACACATACTGATCTGCAGTGAACTCAGCACTGCAGAGCAGAGGGGCATGAATGTTTGAGCCCCAAGGGCAGTGGGTAGATATCAGTCAATAATACCATTTAAAATTATTCATTTCAGCCAAAGCCAGTTTTTAGTTTGGTTCCAGTGTGAGGTTATACACAATAAGTTACATATATCCCCAAGTACCAGCTTATTTATAAATTTCCCTGGAACATACATCATCTCCAGGGCAAATAGAAGGAAAGGGGAAACAGGAAATTCCTAAGGAGAGTGCTTAGAGAGTGCTACCCTAAAAGAGGTTAAGTTTCAAACTAGAATTTACGTTCAATTTGAATGATTGAATTTTTCACTACTGAGCTGAAGTAAAATCTCAAGGTCTAATTTAAATTCAGTTATAGAGGCAAAAAGATAGTGATGTATTTGCCCCTTTGTAATTGGTGAGTATAGTCAATAAATATTTCTTTACTTAGGACAATTTTGCTTTCCTGATTAAAGAAAAATCATTTACTTTTTACCAGATGTCTCAACCCTTTGATGGGTATGTTAATTAAGTTTCTGTCCAGAATTTAGTATACCCAAGTAGTGATTGTTTTATGCAAGATAGCTCATATAGTATCAATAAATTCTTTGTTTATAACTCCTCTTTTTATTTCCTACGGGATTTAAATGCAAATGTATAAAATAATAATAATACATCTATGTTAATATATACATACAATGTATAGAGGTATAATTTGTGACAATAATAACATAAACTTGGGAAGAGTTGTACAATAGGAACAGAGTCTGTGTGTGCTACCGAAGCTAAATTGGTATTAATTCAGTTGGTTAAGCCACTGCCTTCGGCTGATGTCATGACCCCAGGGTCCTGGGATTGAGTCCCGCATTGGACTCCTTGCTCAGTGGAGAGCCTGCTTCTCCCTCTGCCTCTGCCTGCCACTTTGCCGGCTTGGGATCTCTCTTTCTCTCTCTCTCTCTGACAAATAAATAAATAAAATCTTTATTTTATTTTATTTTTAATTTTTTTAATAAACATATAATGTATTTTTATCCCCAGGTGTACAGGTCTGTGAATCGCCAGGTTTACACACTTCACAGCACTCACCATAGCACATACCCTCCCCAATGTACATAACCTCACGCCCCTCTCCCAAACCCCCTCCCCCCCAGAAACCCTCAGTTTGTTTTGTGAGATTAAGAGTCACTTATGGTTTGTCTCCCTCCCAATCCCATCTTGTTTCATTCATTCTTCTCCCACCCCCTTAACCCCCCATGTTGCATCTCCACTTCCCCATATCAGGGAGATCATATGACAGTTGTCTTTCTCCGATTGACTTATTTCGCTAAGCATGATACCCTCTAGTTCGAACCACGTCATGGCAAATGGCAAGATTTCATTTTTTGAGGCTGTGTAATATTCCATTGTAAATATACATACCACACCTTCTTTATTCATTCATGTGTCGAGGGATATCTGGGCTCTTTCCACAGTTTGGCTATTGTGGACATTGCTGCTATAAACATTCGGGTGCATGTGCCCCTTCAGATCACTACGTTTGTATCTTTAGGGTAAATACCGAGTAGTGCAATTTCTGGGTCATAGGGCAGTTCTATTTTCAACATTTTGAGGAACCTCCATTCTGTTTTCCAGAGTGGCTGCACCAGCTTGCATTCCTACCAACAGTGTAGGAGGGTTCCTCTTTCTCCACATCCTTGCCAGCATCTGTCATTTCCTGACTTGTTGATTTTAGCCATTCTGACTGGTGTGAGGTGGTATCTCATTGTGGTTTTGATTTGTATCTTCCTGATGCCGAGTGATATGGAGCGTTTTTTCATGTGTCTGTTGGCCATCTGGATGTCTTCTTTGCAGAATTGTCTGTTCATGTCTTCTGCCCATTACGTGATTGGATTATTTGTTCTTTGGGTGCTGAGTTTGCTAAATTCTTTATAGATTTTGGACACTAGTCCTTTATCTGATATGTCGTTTGCAAATATCTTCTCCCATTCTGTCAGTTGTCTTTTGATTTTGTTAACTGTTTCCTTTGCTGTGCAAAAGCTTTTGATCTTGATGAAGTCCCAATAATTCATTTTTCTCCTTGCTTCCCTTGCCTTTGGTGTTGTTCCTAGGAAGATGTTGCTGCGGCTGAGGTCGAAGAGGCTGCTGCCTGTGTTCTCCTCAAGGATTTTGATTGATTCCTTTCTCACATTGAGGTCCTTCATCCATTTTGAGTCTATTTTCATGTGTGGTATAAGGGAATAATCCAATTTCATTTTTCTGCATGTGGCTGTCCAATTTTCCCAACACCATTTATTAAAGAGGCTGTCTTTTTTTCCATTGGATATTCTTTCCTGCTTTGTTGAAGATTAGTTGACCATAGAGTTGAGGGTCTATTTCTGGGATCCTTCTTCTGTTCCATTGATCTATGTGTCTGTTTTTGTGCCAGTACCATCCTGTCTTGATGATGACAGCTTTGTAATAGAGCTTGAAGTCCAGAATTGTGATGCCACCAACTTTGGCTTTCTTTTTCAATATCCCTTTGGCTATTCGAGGTCTTTTCTGGTTCCATATAAATTTTAGGGTTATTTGTTCCATTTCTTTGAAAAAAAAAAAGGATGGTATTTTGATAGGAATTGCATTAAATATGTAGATTGCTTTAGGTAGCATAGATATTTTCACAATATTTGTTCTTCCAATCCAGGAGCATGGAACATTTTTCCATTTCTTTGTGTCTTCCTCAATTTCTTTCACGAGTACTTTATAGTTTTCTGAGTATAGATTCTTTGCCTCTTTGGTTAGGTTTATTTCTAGGTATCTTGTAGTTTTGGGTGCAGTTGTAAACGGGATTGACCCCTTAATTTCTCTTTCTTCTGTCTTGTTGTTGGTGTAGAGAAATGCAACTGATTTCTGTGCATTGATTTTTATATCCTGACACTTTACTGAATTCCTGTATAAGTTCTAGCAGTTTTGGAGTGGAGTCTTGGATTTTCCACATATAGTATCATATCATCTGCGAAGAGTGATAGTTTGACTTCTTCTTTGCTGATTTGCATGCCTTTAATTTCCTTTTGTTGTCTGATTGCTGAGGCTAGGACTTCTAGTACTATGTTGAATAGCTGTGGTGATAATGGATATCCCTGCCATGTTCCTGACCTTAGCGGAAAAGCTTTCAGTTTTTCTCCATTGAGAATGATATTTGCAGTGGGTTTTTCATAGATGGCTTTGATAATATTGAGGTATGTGCCCTCTATCCCTACACTTTGAAGAGTTTTAATCAGGAAGGGATGCTGCACTTTGTGAAGTGCTTTTTCAGCATCTATTGAGAGTATCATATGTTTCTTGTTCTTTCTTTTATTAATGTATTGTATCACATTGATTGATTTGCAGATGTTGAACTAACCTTGCAGCCCTGGAATAAATCCCACTTGGTCATGGTGAATAATCCTCTTAATGTACTGTTGGATCCTATTGGCTAGTATTTTGGTGAGAATTTTCGCATCTGTGTTCATCAAGGATATTGGTCTGTAATTCTCTTTTTTGATGGGATCCTTGTCTGGTTTTGGGATCAAGGAGATGTTGGCCTCCTAAAATGAGTTTGGAAGTTTTCCTTCCATTTCTATTTTTTGGAACAGTTTCAGGAGAATAGGAATTAATTCTTCTTTAAATTTTTGGTAGAATTCCCCTGGGAGGCCCTCTGGCCCTGGACTTTTGTTTGTTTGGAGATTTTTGATGACTGTTTCAATCTCCTTACTGGTTATGGGTCTGTTCAGGTTTTCTATTTCTTCCTGGTTCAGTTGTGGTAGTTTATATGTCTCTAGAAACGTATCCATTTCTTCCAGATTGTCGAATTTGTTGGCGTAGAGTTGCTCATAGTATGTTCTTATAGTTTTTTGTATTTCTTTGGTGTTGGTTGTGATCTCTCCCCTTTCATTCATGATTTTATTTATTTGGGTCCTTTCTCTTTTCTTTTTGATAAGTCTGGTCAGGGGTTTATCAATCTTATTAATTCTTTCAAAGAACCAGCTCCTAGTTTCATTGATTTGTTCTCTTGTTTTTTTAGTTTCTATTTCATTGATTTCTGCTCTGATCTTTATGATTTCTCTTCTCCTGCTGGGTTCAGGGTCTTTTTATTGTTCTTTCTCCAGCTCCTTTAGGTGTAGGGTTAGGTTGTGCACTTGAGACCTTTCTTGTTTCTTGAGAAAGGCTTGTACCGCTATATATTTTCCTCTCAGGACTGCCTTTGCTGTGTCCCACAGATTTTGAACTGTTGTGTTTTCATTATCATTTGTTTCCATGAATTTTTTCAATTCTTCTTTAATTTCCTCGTTGACCCATTCATTCTTTAGAAGGATGCTGTTTAGTCTCCATGTATTTGGGTACTTTCCAACTTTCCTCTTGTGATTGAGTTCTAGCTTCAGAGCATTGTGTTCTGAAAATATGCAGGGAATGATCCCAATCTTTTGGTACTGGTTGAGACCTGATTTATAACCCAGGATGTGATGTATTCTGGAGAATGTTCCATGTGCACCAGAGAAGAATGTGTATTCTGTTGCTTTGGGATGAAATGTTCTGAATATATCTGTGATGTCCATCTGGTCCAGTGTGTCATTTAGGGCCTTTATTTTCTTGTTGATCTTTTGCTTGGATGACCTGTCCATTTCAGTGAGGGGAGTGTTAAAATCCCTTACTATTACTGTATTATTGTTGATGTGTTTCTTTGATTTTGTTATCTATTGATTTATATAGTTGGCTGCTCCCACATTAGGGGCATAGATATTTAAAACTGTTGGATCTTCTTGTTGGATAGATCCTTTGAGTATGATATAGTGTCCTTCCTCATCTCTTACTATAGTCTTTGGCTTAAAATCTAATTGATCTGATAAAAGGATTGCCACCCCAGCTTTCTTCTAATGTCCATTAGCATGGTTAATTGTTTTCCACCCCCTCACTTTAAATCTGGGGTGTCTTCAGGTCTGATATGAGTTTCTTGTAGGCAACATATAGATGGTTGTTTTTTTTTTTTAAGATTTTATCTATTTGACAGAGATGACAAGTAGCAGAGAGGCAGGCAGAGAGAGAAAGTGGGGGAAGTAGGCTCCCTGCTGAGCAGAGAGCCCAATGAGGGGCTCGATCCCACAACCCTGGGATCATGACCCAAGCCGAAGGCAGAGACCTTAACTCTCTGAGCCACCCAGGTGCCCTGATGGGTTTTGTTTTTTTATCCATTCTGATACTCTGTGTCTTTTGATTGGGGCATTTAGCCCATTAACATTTTGGGTAACTATTGAGAGATATGAATTTAGTGCCATATTATTACCTGTAAGGTGAATGTTACTGTATATTGTCTCTTTTCCTTTCTGATCTACAACTTTTAGGCTCTCTCTTTGCTCAGGGGACCCCTTTCAATATTTCCTGTAGAGCTGGTTTGGTGTTTGCAAATTCTTTCAGTTTTTGTTTGTCCTGGAAGATTTTAATCTCTCCTTCTATTTTCAATGATAGCCTCGCTGGATATAGTATTCTTAGCTGCATGTTTTTCTCGTTTAGTGCTCTGAATATATCATGCCAGCTCTTTCTGGCCTGCCAGGTCTCTGTGGATAAGTCTGCTGCCAATCTAATATTTTTACCATTGTATGTTACAGACTTCTTGTCCCAGGCTGCTTTCAGGATTTTCTCTTTGTCACTAAGACTTGTAAATTTTACAGTTATGTGATGGGATGTGGACCTATTCTTGTTGATTTTGAGGGGGGTTCTCTGTACCTCCTGGATTTTGATGCTTGTTCCCTTTGCCATATTAGGGAAATTCTCTCCAATAATTCTCTCCAATATACCTTCTGCTCCCCTCTCTCTTTCTTCTTCTGGAATCCCAGTTATTCTAATGTTGTTTCGTCTTATGGTGTCACTTATCTCTCGAATTCTCCCCTCATGGTCCAGTAGCTGTTTGTCCCTCTTTTGCTCAGTTTCTTTATTCTCTGTCATTTGGTCTTCTGTATCACTAATTATTTCTTCTGCCTCATTTACTCTAGCAGTGAGAGCCTCCATTTTTTATTGCACCTCATTAATAGCTTTTTTGATTTCAACTTGGTTAGATTTTAGTTCTTTTATTTCTCCAGAAAACACTTTTATCTCTCCTGAGAGGGTTTCTCTAATATCTTCCATGCCTTTTTTGAGCCCGGCTAGAACCTTGAGAATCGTCATTCTGAACTCTTTATCTGACATATTACCAATGTCAGTATTGGTTATGTCCCTAGCCTTCGGTACTGCCTCTTGTTCTTTTTTTTGTGGTGAATTTTTCCACCTTGTCATTTTGTCCAGATAAGAATATATGATGGAGCAAGTAAAATACTAAAAGGGTGGCAACAACCCCAGGAAAATATGCTTTAACCAAATCAGAAGAGACCCCAAATCGTTGGGGGGAGAAAGCGGATAAAAAGAGGTTCAGAAAAAAAAAGAAACAATTAAAAAATGAAAACGAATAAAAAATATAAAAAAAGAAAAAAAAATATATATATATATATATATTAGATAAACTAGTTTAAAATCATTAAAAAAGAAAAGGGTAAAAGTTAAAAAAATTTAGTAGAAGAAAAAAATTGAAAAAAAATTAAATTAACTGCAAGACTAATGAATCATGGGGAGAAAGCCATGAGTTCAGTGCATTGCTTTCTCCTCCTCTGGAATTCCACTGCTCTCCTTGGTATTGAACCTGCACTCCTTGGTAGGTGAACTTGGTTTTGGCTGGATTTCTTATTGATCTTCTGGGGGAGGGGCCTGGTGTAGTGATTCTCAAGTGTCTTTGCCCCAGGTGGAATTGCACCGCCCTTACCAGGGGCTGGGCTGAGTAATCCACTAGGGTTCGCTTTCGGGAGTTTTTCTTCCCTGAGCACTTTCCATAGAGTTCTGGAGGACGGGAATGAAAAAGGTGGCTTCCCAGTCTCTGGCCTGGAGGAGCTGAGAGCTCAGGGCCCCACTCCTCAGTGCGCCCTCAGAGAACAGCACCCAATTACTCCCATCTCCCTGGCCTCCGGCCACACTCCGAGCTCACCAAGCCTGGGACTGGTTCAAGGTAACCCCGAGCTGAGAGCTCACTCCTTGGCTCTGTCTCTATAGCCGGCTTCCCCGTTCTAATACCTGCAAGTTCTGTGACACTCAGACACCCCCAATCCTTCTGTGACCCTGTGGGACCTGAGGCCACGCTGACCCCACGTGAGCTTCACCCCGGTTTAGCCTCTGGAGTGATGTCCCTCCGTGGAACAGACTTTTAAAAGTCCCGATTTTGTGCTCCATTGCTCTGCCGCTTGTCGGGAGCCGGCCCCTCCTGCTGCGGTCTATCTTCCCATCGCTTTGGATTCACTTCTCCACCAGTCCTACCTTTCAGAAAGTGGTTGATTTTCTAGAATTGCTGTTCTTCTTCTCTTTGACCTCCTGTTGGATTTGTAGGTGTTTGCAATGGTTTGATAAGCTATCTAGCTGATCTCCTGCTACCTGATGTTGCCTCAGCCTGCTACTTCTCTGCCATCTGGACTCCTCCCCTAATTTAATAAAATCTTAAAAAAAAATTCAAACAAGATGGCTGTACATTTAGTATGTTACTTGTAGTTTTCATGGTAACCATTAAAATACTTTATAAATATATACAAAAAGAAATGAGAAAAGAACCAAAGTGGTATACTTTGTATATTGCTGGTAAGATTGTAAAATAGTTCTGCAATGCAGAAAACAGTCCTTCAGGGATGCCTGGCTGGCTCAGTTGGTTGAGCAGCTGCCTTCAGCTCAGGTCGTGATCCCAGTGTCCTGGCATCAAGTCCCACATCAGGCTCCTTTCTTGGCAGGATCCTGCTTCTCCTTCTGCCTGCCTGAAACTCTGCCTGCCTGTGCTCTCTCTCTCTGACAAATAAATAAATAAAATCTTAAAAAAAAAAAAAAAGAATTACCTAACAAGTCCACTCCTAGGTACTTGTATACTTAGTGAATTGAAAGCAAGTACTCAAATACACATATTTCCATGTTCATAGCAGCACTAGTCACAATAACCAAATATGCAGACAGCTCAAATGTGTTTCCATGGATGTATAGAGTAACATAGGTACATACAATGGAAACTTATTCAGCCATAAAAAAGTATTGGTACAATTCATGCTGCAACACATGAATTTTTTTGAGGTTTTTGAAACTCAAAAACATTGTGCTAAATGAAATAAGCCAGACACAAAAGGTCACACATACTGTAGAGTTCTGTTTACATGAAAAATTCAGAATATCCATACCCATAGAGATAGAAACCAGATGGGTGGTTGCCAGAGGCTGGTGAGTGAGGGGAATGTTAGGGATTTGCTAATGGCTACAGAGTTTCCTTTTGAATGATTAAAAGGTCCTGAAACTTGATGAAGATGGTGGTTGCACAACATTGTGAATATATTAAATATACTTAATTGTGTATTTTTAAATGATTAATTTTAAGGCATGCAAATCTCACCCCAATGAAAATGAAATATCCTTGGAATCTCACAGTAGTCCCCACATAGGGGGCTATCATAATTCTTGATGTGCAGAGATGGAACTTGTGCTACCCGTTAAAGTACCAAGTTTTACTGTCTTCCAATTTACAGAGCGAAGGACTCATCCGTTTGAACATTTACAGAAAACTTAGCAATTTCCACATTTTTCTTGGTATTTTTAGGGAAGAAGTTCTGGATTTTCATCTTCACCATCTGTTTCCTCTGGGCACCATATACTGTGGTTGGTGGGGTATTTTGTATTGTCACGTTAGGGTTTGTGTTTGGTCCACAGCCACTTTCTGCCTCTGCTTTTGTCATCAGTCCCATCTGCTGATGTCCACTCTCTGATGCCACAACTGCAAGAGACCTATGTCATCCTCCTCATCTAAAACACTGAATCCCTTCAAATCCACTGAGCCTTCCTCAAACTATTCCTTTCATGGACTCTGGGAAACACTGGATGTTCAGACTCTGCCTTGTCCCTAGACAGCAGACTGTACTGCGAGAAATCTGGGGACGCAAGCAACCTTGGACAGTCAGAATTTCTCTACAATTACACCTTCGCTGTGGCTGCTTCTAATGTGAGGCTGCAGATGGTGGCTTGTTGGGCTCTTGGAGTTCCAGATGGAGAGTGGGGAGTAAGTGATGTTTGTGATCCTGTCTCAGCGTAAGTCAGGAAATCTTTGGCTCTACTTAGCAGCATCCCTTTTCCTGGCACCTCCATCAATTACCATTTCTCTGTTCTCCCAGTTCTCTCTTCTTTTCCACTGAGCTGCATTCCCAGGAGTGGAAAAGACCAACTCTTGCATCACTGTGGTTTTTTCAGACCTGTTGCTCATTGCTTTAGGTCTCACCCCCTAGTGTTCAAAGCAGAGCGTCTGGGACTCAATAAACATTTTTTCAAGCAGGTCCACTCTTAACGGTCAAAAGCTTTGGGTATCAAGAATATTACATTAGAGTTCTGAAAGTCTTTAGAAATGCAGCTAACTTTTTTTGTTTTATGCAAAAATGCTGTCTTTGTTGAATTTTGATTTCAGGTTAAGGTGGGCTAAATTATTTAAATGAACCATTCCACTAAAAATAACTCAAAACAGAGGATAAAATTTATAAAACATCACTTTAAAAATGCTAAAGAACAAGTAAGATGATGGAAAAATTCTAAGCCAAGGTTTTACTGTAAAGTGAGCACCCAGGGAGCTTAGTCCTGCCTCACTGCCTTCTCAACCCTGAGAGATTTTGTGCTTCCTTCATTTGAGGAATTAGATTCTCTGGCTTAAGTTGAGGGAAAGAGGGTGGGTACAAAAGTCAGGACTCAAGATGTGCCTAGGAAGGGAAGTCTGTGATCCAAAAGGGCTACATTCTTAGTTTTAGAGACAAACCAGAACTAAACTTATTCCCAGAGGATGCAGGAAAATCGTCATGGTGCTGAACAAAACAGGAGAAAAAATAGAAAGAAAAACAATCAATTTACACATGGCCATAAACAGCCCTACTATAGATATGCTAAGGGAAAAAAGCATTACGAGAGATAGAGTTAGTTCATAAAGATAAAGGATTCATTTTATCAGGAAGATTAAATAATACCATAGCCTCAACAAGCACACAAACACACACACAGTGATAAAATATCCAAAATTACAATGACTAGCAGATAAGCCCCATAGCCATTGTGGGAGATTTTAACATACTCCTCTTTTGGTAGTAATCACACAAAAAAATCAGTCAGGATGTTGAACACCATGAACAAATATGGCCTAATGGTTATTTGTGTTTTGTGTTGGTAAATCACTTCACCCAGCAACTGCACAGTAGACATTATTTTCATTATTATAGAATATTTACAAATATTGACCATGAGTCGATGTACATGATTGTTACAGTAACAAAAGGGAAGGAAGTGATTATCATAATAGGATGTTTTGTGCTGGTCTCAGCCTATCAATATTGATGCTGATGTAGTTTTGGAATGTAGGTGAGATTTGGTGGGGTAAGGTCAGGAACCGAAGGCCGAGAAAGAATTCTTGAGAAGTCTTTGGTGCAGAAAGGTGATTTTATTAAAGCACTGGAACAAGACCCACGGACAGAAAGAGCTGCTGCCCCCCCCCCCCACCGGGTTTTGAAGGGTGATTGAATTCGTACTTAGGAAATGGAGGAGGTAAGGAAAGGCCAGGTTTTCAAAAAAACGTTCATATGCTAAAGAGGACCTACAGAATTCTGGATGTCTTGCCATTGTCAAGTTAAGGTTGTTTTTCCCTTTAGTAAGTCATTAACATTAAGACCATTGGGAACAGTATACTCCACCTGCCTCAAGTGTTTGTCAAGGGGCTGCAGATTATAAGGACATTTAACTTTATCTACATTTCCCTCTGAAAGTTGGGTTATTGATAAGAATGTTGTTTTTTCTTTTCTTTTTCTTTTTTTAAAAGATTTTATTCATCCATTTGACAGAGAGATCACAATTAGGCAGAGAGGCAGGCAGAGAGAGAAGGAGAAGCAGACTCCCCACTGAGCAGAGAGCCAATGCGGAGGGATCCCAGGACCCTGAGATCACCACCCAAGCTGAAGTCAGAGGCCACCCAGGGGCCCCAGAATGCTTTTTTCTTGTAAATCGCTAAAACACTTGTAAACTAAGGGAGACTGAGGTCTTGCAGGACTGTGATCTCTATCATTTAACCATTTGTTTTCCCTTCCCTTAGCTTTCAGGCAGCCAGGAGTGGCTGAGGAATGTCAGACAGATTCCACCTGGGATTGGGGTGGGGGCGGTTGTGGGGTGTCAGCTTATGCTTTGTCCTCAGCTAGCCTTCGACTCCCTCATCAATGCTGTAAGCTAGGAATGCATGGGGCCTCTCACCTGGGCATGTACTACTTGTGAGTCCCCAGAAACACTTCCGAAGTGTGTAGCTGGACCAGCACTTGTGGTTTGTACTCTGATTGCAAGATGCATCTCAGCAATCATCATCAGGGAACTTTGCAAAAATATGGCTTATTCCTCACATGTTGTGAAGTGAACACAGTGAGGCCATACCGTGAGGTTGCAGGGCAGATGAGGGAGTGCAGGCCTGAGCTTCTGCCTGAACTGGGCTGAGAATGGGATGCCTAGGCTTCTATAGGTATACTCTTTATTGGAACACCCCTTTTAAAAAATTAGCATATAATGTATTATTTGTTTCAGGGGCACAAATCTGTGACTCATCAGTCTAACACAACACACAGCGCTCACTGTAGCTCATACCCTCCCCAATGTCCATCCCCCAAAACCCTCCCCTCCAGCAACCCTCAATTTGTTTCCTGAGATTCAGAGTCTCTTATGGTTTGTCTACCTTTCTGGTTTTGTCTTGTTTCATTTTTTCCTCTCTTCCCCTATGATTCTCTGCCTTGTTTCTTAAATTCCACATATCAGTGAGAGCATATGATAATTGTCTTTCTCTGATTAACTTATTTCACTTAGCATAATACCCTCTAGTTCCATCTAGGTTGTTGCAATTGGCAAGATTTCATTTTTTGTGGCTGTGTAATATTCCATTGTAAATATACATACCACACCTTCTTTATTCATTCATGTGTCGATGGACATCTGGGCTCTTTCCACAGTTTGGCTATTGTGGACCTTGCTGCTATAAACATTGGGGTGCACATGCCCCTTTGAATCACATCATTTGTATCTTTGGGGTAAATACCCAGTAGTACAATTGCTGGGTCATAGGGTAGTTCTATTTTCAAGTTTTTGAGGAAATTCCATGCTGTTTTCCAGAGTGCCTGCCCCAGCTTGCATTCCCACCAACAGTGTAGGAGGGCTCCCCTTTCTTCGCATCCTTGCCAGCATCTTTCATTTCCTGACTTGTCAATTTTAGCCATTCTGACTATTGTGAGGTGGTATCTCATTGTGGTTTTGATTTGTGTTTCCCTGACACCTAGGGATGTTGAGCACTTTATCATGTGTCTGTTGACCATTTGAATGTCTTCTCTGCAGAAATGTCTGTTTATGTCTTCTGTCCATTTCTTGATTGGATTATTTGTTCTTTGGGTGTTAAGTTTGATGAGTTCTTTATAGATTTTGGATACTAGCCCTTTATCTGTAGTGTCATTTGCAAATATCTTTTCCTATTCGGTCGGTTGTCTTTTGGTTTTGTTGACTGTTTCCTTCGTTGTGCAAAAGCTTTTGATCTTGATGAAGTCCCAGTAGTTCATTTTTACCCTTGCTTCCCTTACCTTTGCTGATGTTTCTGGGAAGAAGTTGCTATGGGTGAGGTCAAAGAGGTTTCTGCCTGTGTTCTCCCTCAAGGATTTGGATGGATTCCTATCTCATTGAGGTCTTTCATCAATTTTGAGTCTGTTTTTGTGTATGGGGGAAGGAAGTGGTCCAGTTTTGTTCTTCTGCTTGTGGTTGTCCAATTCTCCCAACACCATTTGTTGAAGAAACTATCTTTTTTCCACTGGACAGTCTTTCCTGCTTTGTAGAAGATGAGTTGACCATAGAGTTGAGGGTCCATTTCTGAGTTCTCTATTCTGTCCCATTGATCTATGTGTCTGTTTTTGTGCCAGTACCATATTGTCTTGATGATTACAGCTTTGTAATAGAGCTTGCAGTCCAAACTCTCATTCTTTTCAGATGATATGATACTTTATGTGGAAAACCCAGCTCTACCCCAAAACTGCTAGAACTCATACAGGAATTCGGTAAAGTGTCAGGATATAAAATCAATACACAGAAATCAGTTGCATATCTATACACCAACAACAAGGCAGATGAAAAATTTAGGAGGCGATCCCATTTACAACTGCACCCAAAACGATAAGATACCTAGGAATAAATCTAACCAAAGAGGCAAAGAATCTATACTCAGGAAAGTATAGAATACTCATGAAAGAAATTGAGGAAGACACAAAGAAATGGAAAAATGTTCCATGCTCATGGATTGGACGAACAAATACTGTGAAAATGTCAGTGCTGCCTAGAGCAATCTACACATTCAATGCAATCCCTATCAAAATACCATCAACTTTTTTTTCACAGAACTGGAACAAATAATCCTAAAATTTCTATGGAACCAGAAAAGATCCCAAATTGCCAGAGGAATGTTGAAAAAGAAAACCAAAGTTGGTGGCATCATAATTCCAGACTTCAAGCTCTATTATTGGTACACACTTTAAAACATAAGAGCAGGAATTAAAAAGTGGGAAGGGACATGGGTAATCAACTCAAAACATCAGTTCTCTAAATCTCTCAGGGCTTTCTAATAGGGGAACTTCTTTAGTAGGGTTGCCTGGCTCTTCATCTAGTTGCCTAACTGCTTAGCAGACGATATGTTTACTTGGTATGGATGACTTTGAAGTGGTTGCCTCAGCAATCAGAAGCTTAATGTCAGGCACTTACATTACCATCAAGAAAGCTGATTGTCAGGCATTTACTCTGCACAGAATAAGCTTTACTCTGGTATGGGAAGGGCAGGAGGTTGTGCTGGGTAAGGAAATGAATGAATACACAGGTATTCACTTTTCAGTTTTCTTTTAAACTATGCATTTATGTTTTATGGACTTTCTATATGTGCATTACATTTCATAATAAAGTTGATTAAAAAAGATCAATACTTTGTTTTCTTCTCAAATAATGCAAGGAATTTAACACACTTTCATTTACCCCACATCAGTTTACAAATTATCATTGCCATGTGTTTAATTCTACATATACAAATCTACTATACATTATTAGTATTTTAATGTAGTCAGTGTGCATTTACCTATGTATTTACTGTTTTTTGTTCTTATTCCCTTCTTTCATCTGGGACCTTCCGTCTGGAATCTCTCTCTCTCTTTCTTTTTTTTCCCTGAAGCGGTGTATCTGTAGTCTGAATGTTCTGGCAATTTCTGTTTCTTCACTAGATGTTTACATTTTGATCATTTGTTACACAGTACATGTATGTTTTATCTACTTTTCTTATATGGAATATAGTAATAAAATTCAGAAAAGGTAAAAAAATAATAACCTTAGATTTTAAATATTTTTTGGTATACTAGCTTAATCTCATCCCACTGTTGGTGAAATATATGTGGAGGCCACTTTAAGGCAGCAGGTTTGAGCAATGGAATGTAGAAAGGGCCCAAAGCAACCCCCTGGCTGAATATGGACAGGCCCATTGGGTGACCCACCTCAAAGCAGCCGTAGGCCCTAACTAACTAATGGGCTCCTTACAACTGGGCATAGTTACCAACAAAGGGAAAACTATAAATGTCCCCATACCTCCTCACCTTCCCCCCTTTTACAAACAGCCCCCTCCCACTGCCTCCTTGCAGACAGCCTCTCCTCTGCTGTCCTGGACTCTGCCCCCTAGCCATATATTCAGTAAACTTCTATCTCCTTTGTTCTGCCCCAGGTGAATTCTTGTCACTGCCTGTACCACCTTATTCCACTGAATCTTCACCCCACAGATTAAGGGTCCCCATCCGATGGGGAGAGACGTCACATTTAGACACTACATATAATGCATATGAAACATATATTTCACTGTTGTCTCCCCTCCCCCCATATGTAATTTGTCTAACAATAATATATTTTTGAAATAAATAGTGGTGCTTTCTTTAGAAACCACAAAATCCAAGGAGACGTGCAGAGTTGGTTGAGTTAGTATGATACATTTTTGAGGGTCATGGATTTGGAATATGAAGTTTTAAGGTTCAGATCTGGATGTAGTCTTTTTTGTAGCTATCTCAATTATGAAAATTCCTTAACCTATCTAAATTTCTGATAATTCTTTAAAATGGAGGGTGTGGGGGCGCCTGGGTGGTTCAGTGGGTTAAGTGTCTGCCTTCAGCTCAGGTCATGATCTCAGGGTCCTGGGATTGAGCCCAGTGTAGTCTTTTTATTCAATGCAGAGTCTGGAGCTCCCTCTCCCTCTACTGCTTCCTTCCCTCCCCAACCCCTGCTTGAGTTCTCTCTCAAATAAATAAATAAAATCTTTTTAAAAATATAAAATAAAATGGAGGACATAGTACCATTTTTGCCCATTTCACAGAAATGTTGAGAAGTACTAAAGAAGTAAAACATATGAATAGGTTTTGTAAAATGGTTAAATAACATGACTTTAAACTAGTATTATTTGATGTCAATATGGAGAAGAAAAATGAATAGTAAATGTTCTATGTAAACTGAAGATGAGACCATATTTAGATATGTGGTAAAGCATTATGGTATAATGAAAACAGTAGGATTGGGGGTTCAGATATCATAAATTGTAATAACTTATGTTTCTGCTTCACTGCCTGCTAGCTCTAGAATCTTTTCCAAGTCAACTTTTCTGAGTCTCTGTTTCCTCATCTGTAAAATGCAATAATAATATTTTATTGATGCCTCATGTACTGTGAAGATCAAATAGGACATTTTGTCTATAGCGCCTGGGGCATAGTAAGTGAACCTATCTAAACCATCTGTTTAGTCTCTACAGTGCAAATTCAATACAAAGAATGATGAGAAGAGAATGTGATTATGGTATTGATAGAAAATGGTCTATTTAAACTGATAAGAACAGATACTACACTTCATCTTAGCCAAAAGGCTGAGAAGTGATGAAAATGGTCTCTTTAGATGGTATTCTGCCCTTGATGTGAGAAGGAACTGATAAAACTAAGTTTCAAATACCTCTGGCATTTTCTGAAATTTGGCTAAATGCTTGGCCTAAGGTTTATTTCCTCTGGTCACCACTGGCTGCTGCTGACTTCACAGGAAATACTCCTGCCCAGGTATCCAGCCTCTTCTCCAGAGAAGGTAGAGGATAATACAGCACCTTTCTGGTTTCACTCCTAGTGAGGTCCAGGTCCTTCCCTTCATTCCCATACACAACACCCTCATTTGGCAATAGAAGATGCCAATGTCCTGTGGTGACTGGAGGGATGATACAGGAACACCATGGTCTTGAATTCACATGCTGGTCTTGAGTGAACGCCAACCACTTATCTTTCAACTTCCCATTTCAATGAAATGTTGAACTTTTATACATGGTTTGGGCATAGAAAACATAATATTAATATGATAATGCTCTAAGTCAGTGTTTATAAAACTTGAATGCACATACGATTCCTGTAGGGATCTTGTAGAAATGCAGAGTTTGATTCGGCAACTTTGGGGTGCTCTGGTCTGAATGTTTGTCCCCCCATTCATATGTTGAAATCTAATCTTCAGGGTGGGGCCTTTGGGAGATGATGAAGTAATGAAGGCAGAGCTCTTATTAATAGGATTAGTGCCCTTATAAAGACTCCCCAGAGAGCTTGACTGCTTCTTCTGCAGAAGTCTTTATAAGAAAATCCATAGGTATTGTGTTTGTTTTCACAGACAACCTTCTCCTGATGGGAATGAGAGGTGAAGTGGGTGCAGAGTTGGGAAGGTATTCCCATAAGGCTGTGAGGTAGAAGCAGGCTCTGGATCTCTGAGTCCCATAATGGGTTCTGTGCTCAGATCCCTCAGATCCTGGAATGCAGCAACCTGCCTCCTGGAAGCAAGGGATGCTTGCACTGAGCTACTCCAAGGCCGGGTGTCAGGGAAGCCGACTGGCCCAGGAGGGAGACGGAGAGGAGCGGGAGGCTCCCCAGCTCAAAGGAGCGTCCCTTCGGGCTCGCGGAGACCGCAGCGTCGTCCCCTGTGACGAGGGAGGGAGAAGAGCCCCGGGCCCCCCGAGGGACGTGGAGAGAGGGGCCGGTCGGAACCAGGGCCTGCTCTGTGGTCTGCGACGGTGACCTCGTGCAGGGTGACGGCGGGCCCGGCCCCCGGGACACTTCACCCTGTTGGCGCGTCTTCGTCCCTCCGGCGTCGTCGTACTTTCAAAGCATCATTTTGCAGGCGGGTCCACGAGGCCGGACGAGGCTGCCTGACTTGTGGGGGCTTCAGGGGCGAGGGCTCCGGCCTCTCCGAGCCAGGTCGGGCTTGCGGGGGGTGGGGGTGGGGGTGGGGGACGGGGGTGGGGGCAGGAGCCGGTTCCCAGAGGAGCCGTGGGTTTCTCCTTCCTCAGGTGCACGCATCATTTTCTGTGTCCTGATGATGAGATTTGCTCAAAAACGAGCAAGTTTAAGTCCGTTTTCCGTAAATACATTAGAACTTACAGAGCTTCCGGGCTCCTGGGGGGCCCCATCCTGAAGGGTCTGCCTTCGGCTCAGGTCATGATCCCGGGGTCCTGGGATCGAGCCCCAATCAGGGAGTCTGCTTCTCCCTCTCCCTCTGCTGCTCCCCCTGCCTGCGTTCCCTCTCCTACTGCGTGTCTGTCAAATAAATAAACAAAATCTTAAGAAAAAAAAAACCTAAAAACTTACAGAACTTCTTCATAAAGCAATACCTAGAGAAAATAGAAAATAGAAAAGAAATCTGCCTAGAGCACTAGTGATGGGAACTTAATGTTTTCCGTAATTTAGCCTTCATTTGCTGAAGTAGGACACTCAAGTCGTGGTCTCTCTGTTCTATTTGTTAGCCTGTGTTTTTGCTCTGTGTGTGTGTGTGTGTGTGTGTTTTCACTCTTTAATTATAGTTTCTTTATGTCACAATTGAACTCCGCTTGTTCCCAGTAGTGAGGATAAAAGGAAGTAGAAAATTCGCCGGTTGAGTTTCTCTTTATCTTTCTTTTCCCAAGGCTAGCCAGTTGCTCAACTGACATCTTCTTGATGCCATTAGCTAGGATGATCCTGATGCTTAAAAGGAAAAACAGCACCAGGTCCCTGATTCAAACTGTAGGACTCTGCATTCACTTTTATTCACTGTGGGATATAATCAAGCACAATATAACAAAAGCCAGTCCCTGGTTGTCATTTCTTTGGCAGGCAAACCCCTGGGGACTCTCATGGAAGGCCTTGTCCTGTTTAGAGATGCACACAGACCAGGAAGCTGTAGGACTTGGGGGAGAACAATCAGCAGATATCTGGTCATAAGCCTGGGTTTCTGGCTAGGACACCAGTATTTAGTGAGGAAATAAATAGCAAGAGCCCCAAATTCTATGAGGGGCGTCAGTATTTGTAGGCAGTCTTACAGGAAGGTAGAGCCAAGGAGTAAGACAAAAGTTCAGGTGGCAGCAGGACAGTTAACTTAATTCTGAGCCCTGGCGTGTTAAACTTTGTTTTCCCCTAAGAGGAGGCAGAGTGACTCCACTTCTGTTATTCTAATGGCCTTAGTGTAGTTGTCAAATGGTGGAAGAGAGAATAAGTAATGAAAATACCAATCTCACTAGTTAAAGTTAACATTGATTTGTACTTACCATTCACTGTTGAAGAAAGAAACTCTGTTTAGAGATAAATGTGTTATTTCACGTGTCAAAAATTAATCTTTGCAAAGAGTTCCAAAAGGAAAAATTTTAAATTAAAAAGCTTTCTGATGGACAAGCAAATCAGTTCCACATTATAGTACATGCATTGCAAAAGTTAGTAAGGACAGACATAGATATTGAGTGAAAGAAACATCAGAGGGCCAATGTGTGTTTTTACGATTTTGGTGAGTAAATTCAATTTCCTGTAACAAATAACATAGTCTATAAAAGAAAAAAAGCACATACAACAAGCTCTTAGTAATTATAGTCTTGAGGTCATGGAATACATTGCATTGAAAAGAAAAATAAAACTCTGAAAATGCAAACAGAACGTTACAGAAGAATTTTTTCATTTGCAGCAGACTTGCCCCCAAATCAATTTTACAATGACAAAATAAAGAATAGGTATAGATTTAGTTATCAGTATATAGCCTAAGTTCTTTATACCTTGTGCCTCTATGATAATCAATGCCTAAACATTTTCCAACTTTCTGGATTATCTTTTCAATAGGATCAATCAAGAACTCTGTATCCTGGATATTCAAAAGCACTGTGTCAAAAAAAAAAAGTTATTCCTCCTGAAGTTTTCTCATTAAATACTATTCAAATATTTGACTTATGGTTTTATTTTAACCAAAGTGAATCAAATGTTTGGTGCTTTAGTATTTCAATTCCACTTTACCTTCTAAGTACTAGGCTTAGGTATTTTGCAAGTGTTATCTTATTTTACCTTTCCTAACCTTATGAGATAAGTATCCCTATTTCTCTTTTACAGATAAGGACCCTGAGGATTAGAGAGGAGTTACTCAGCCAGCATGAGCCAGAGAAGGGCCTAGACCTCAGATATCCTGCCTCCAAAGTCTTCCCGTTAAGATGTAGGGGAGAGTGGCTCAAGACCGCATGAAGCCCAATAGGGACTGAAGTCCAACGTATAAAAGTGCATTCATTGCACAGAACGTGGTCTCATTAGATACTTGTTGAATAATGTAGCAATGTCAGCTGTGTGTATTCAATGATTGGATTCTAGTGGACTTGGAGGTTATTTAGAGAATGTGTGATTTTATAGGTGAAATTATGCCTGGTGCTTCTGTGAGTTGACTTGCAGAAGGGAACTGATGGAACCATATCTTTGAGTAGTCTGCTTTTTCTTTTTCTTTTCTTTCTTTTTTTTCAGAAATACATGTAGAAAATAGCTTCTACCACATGATGCATTTGGATTAGATGAATCCTTGGCTATTGAGACACTTTCTATGCATTCTTTAATAATAACTGCTCTTTCCAAATAATAATGAGTAATGAATTTACTTTAGAGTGATTGTGTTGCTGACAAACTACCCTGTATCATTTCTGTCTATTATACCCCATTTTTAAATTGAATTTTAATGTAATATCAGAGTAATGCTCATGAATCACTCTCTCTTTTTTTAGAGATTTATTTATTCATTATTTTATTTTAATTTAAAAAAATTTTTTTTAAAGTTTATTTATTTATTTATTTGACAGAGAGAGAGAGAGGAGGAAGCAGGCTCCCTGCGGAGCAGATAGCCCAACGTGGGACTCAATCCCAGGACCCTGAGATCATGACCTGAGCCGAAGGCAGAGACTTAACCCACTGAGCCACCCAGGCGCCCCTACTCATTATTTTAGAGACAGAGAGAGCAGGCAGGGAAGAGGGGCAGAGGGAGAGGAGGAGAGAAACCTGAGCAGAGTCTGTGCTGAGCGTGGAGCCTATAGTGGGGCTTGATCCCACAACCGCAGCTGAAACCCAAGAGTCAAACCCATAACTTAATGTGCAACCGGGGTGCCCCTGAACCTCTCTCATTTATTTAAGCCAAAGATGATAATTTGGGTATGACATTTGAATTATACTCTAATTTATAATATAGCCATGTCTTTAGACGTTTATAGCTTGAAGTCTGTACAGAAAACGAGAATTCTATCCATTGGAACAACAGGATTACCAAGTGACTTTTGAGGGCCGTTCTAAACATCTATTTTTTTATTATATGAAAGGAAAGAGGAGTTATATATGAGTACTGACAACAGATCTGGGGAAGATATAGGATGCTGGGAGTCAGGAAACTTATATTTTAATCCCAGGGTTTTTATAAAAACTGAGAAATCTGGAGGACCTTTTATAGCGTCATTAAACCTCACTTTTCTATTTTCAGTATTAGGAGGCTGGAGTAAAGCATTTCTAAGATGACATTCAGATATAAAATTCTACAACTTGAACACATTTAGATCTCATTGCATTCAGATGGTTTTGGATCACTTTACTTCTGAGTTTATGATTTTCAATTTCCATGTCAATAAACATAAAGGAAGTATAGCAATAAATAACACTTTTTTACAATTTTATGTACTTACACACCTGTTCTATGAGTAGAGTTTCAATCTGTATTTATAGAAATATAAAAAGTAGGCAACAAATAGTATAGAAAAATGAATTTATACAAAAATTAACTCATAGTATATGCAAACTGGAAGATATGTAAAATATTTAGGTGTGGATACCAAGAGTGTGGGAAAGAAAGCATCTAATAGAAACATGAAGAATACTCCTTCCATAATACTTAAAGAAAATACCACATACAGTTGAGAGTTTTCTTCAGTATTATGGGAGACATAACAAAATATTTCAGTGTCTCAAATAATAGCCAACACAAGCCATTTGGTATTATAGTAGAGATAAAGCAGTTTCAGATTTCTGAGAAATCTCACAAATCTGAGTACACATATCTGTGAATGCCAGTTTTCAGAATGCTTTCTCAACATCTTGCCATTCTGACCTACTGGCACTTCTAGGATCTCCTTTGTTCACCTTGAAAATAATCCAGGCCACTCTGGCCACGACATTATGAAATTGTCAACAGTACTTTCTTGTCCTTTCAGACTAAGTATAGCAACCTTTGAATATGAATCTCAATATGTCTCACTTAACTCTATCAGGGACTAAGTAGGACTAGACTTTGGCTATAGAAATAAATAATTAAAAATAAGATCTCCCAAAAATATTCACTTAGCCAACAAATTTGTTTTGTTGATGTTGACTGAATTAACCATGTTTCTCCTTACCATCTTCTGGATAGAATACCCTGCCTCCCCATCTTGTCTGTCCGGCAAATTCTTCATCACTACTCCATTGCAAAATCCAAATGTTAACTCTTATTGGAGGTCTCCCAAATTTCCTCAGGATCAGTTGCCTTCCTTCCTGTCATTTCCTAATTATTGTTTCTCTCTCTCTCTTTTTTATTAGAAAGAGAGAAAGAGAATCTTAAGCAGTCACCATGCCCAGTGTGTGAGCCCAACCCAGGGCTTGATATCATGACCTTGAGATCACGATCTGAGCCAAAATCAGGAGTCGGATGCCAAACAGTCTGAGCCACCCAGGCAACCCCCTATCATTTCATAGCATGCTGCTTACAGCCCCTTTAAAGCAGTCACGTGCTGCCTTATAGTTAGTCTTGTATTTATGTGCTTCTCACTGCTCAGAATCTGATCAAGGAGTGGACCATCCAAGCACATCCTTGTCAAGATGTGAGGGCATAATAAAATACCACTGCAAAACAATTGCTAGTTCATTCAGGCTTGCCCCAAACCACTTGCACAAATGGTAGGACATAAACCAAGAGAGCCGGCACTCCAGAGTGGAGATTATAAATGAAGGATGAAAGGAAGCAATGAAAGAAGGAAGGAGTTGAGAGGAAGGCAGAAAGGGAGGTACAAAGGGAGGGAAGAAAGGAAGGAAGAGAAGGAGGGAGGAAGGGAAGAGAGAAGGAAAGAAAAACCCTTTGTCAGTTTGTAATTCTTAAATTTAGTATTGTTCACATGTGCTTGCATGCTGTAGCTGTTTTATTACCCCGAGACTGATCAGCTGGTAGTTGAGTGAGTGCAGTCAATGGCTGCAACCACTGAAACTGTGGAATGGAGTAATGCAAAAAAAAAGTCTTTTTTTTTTTTCTGGGAAGGGGTGATTTATTTTCTTACCTTCTTTAAAATATTTTAAGGTATTTTTAAGATGTCTAGTTCAGAAAACTGAAATGTAAAATTGGAAAATAGAAATTAAACGGAGACTCAGAGGTTGGAAAGCCTATGTAAAACCCTGAAATATATTGCCAGATTGAAAATCAGGGGAAAATAATTTTGAAGCACACTTTGATCAAGATTTTGCAACTATATCCATGTAAGATAATTAGTGAAGATAATGCTATCCAGTTATAAGTATTAGAAATCGAAGATAATTCCAAATAAATAAAAAGGCATGCATGTAATATTAAATATAAAGATAGGACAATAAAAGCTTGTAGCCAAAAAATTGGCTTTACCCACTTCCAATGAAATGATGCTAATATTTGAAGACTGTAGGGTACCCATTTTTCTCAATTGCACTCTGCTCTTGCTAGAGTGAGATATGCTTTATTTCTTTTTTCCCCAGGAACTGGAAAAGGTAAAATGTTCGATAAAGGCTACTTGAGTGAATGACTTGCCATTATCTTAAATTCCTCACTTCAAAGACTAGCCTGACTCATTACTTCATTGCCATTGCTATTATCATCATCAACTTGAAATTAATTAGATACAGTCTTCTGTAGATAAATGATTGTGATTGCTGACGTAGTGAAATTTGAAGAGCATTGTGAAAGCCTTATCTATCAAAAGTAATTCCTTGATTCTGTGTTAGCCAATTTAAAAGGTGAGATTTCTTTTAAAATTGCTTTGTATGGGTCTGGAAATATGTTCAATCCCAGAAGGCTGGTGACCTGTTCTTTTTGATTGATATGGGATAAATACTATTATGGTAGCACATCAGAAAAACTAAAAAGAAGAATACAGTTTTGCAATTCATATATTCAGGATAAGTAAAACACTTTATAAAGTCACAAGCATTGATTTGTATAAAAAAGATAGACATATTTCAAAGTAATCCTGTCATCAATCTTCTCCCATAAAGTTCTTTTTTTCTGTTTTTTTGTTTTGTTTTGTTTTGTTTGTCATATAGATCATTTTGCCATTCTCCTTAGTAATCTGAGTATTCTCCCTGCAATGACTTTTGGGTTAACTTTCACATTTTCTGGCTTCATGAAATATCCTAAACATATTGAAACAAGGATCATGCAACATTTTTATCAGTGTTTCCTCTGAGATATGTGTATTTTTCTGGCAAAGCTGACGATGACGATTTGGAGAGGCAATCTGTTAACTCTTCTGATTAATGATGCCCCCCCCGGTTTTATTCATTTCTTACTGTATTACATCAGTTATGATGTGAAGTTTGATAGGCACATCACATGAAGTTTGATAGGCCTGATTTTCCTAAGTGAGCTGCGCCTTTTCTGCAAACAAACTCCCAGATGTTGGCTTTGTTGCCAACTAAGGCTGATGTTAATGCTGACATTCATGATAATCCTTGGTGATTTTTGCAAGGTATAATTTAACAATGGGTGGCAATACCAATATCCAGTGGGAAGAAAGTAGTACTTATTAGAGAACAAAAGGGATTGTTCTCACTCAGAGGGCAGACCTTAATGTTAATACCTCCCAATAGAATAATTGGTATTATGCCATTATCAGTTTATGAAAGGGTAGTAGTCTTTCATCATATCACATTTCCATATTGGAATTTGATTTAAGATTCCAGCTTCTTAGCTTCATAGCAACATTTCAGAACTCAGATGGGGCTACAAAGATTCTCTCAAAGCTGGAGAGAATGTTTTGGCCTCTCAGGTGGCTGAGTGTGATGTCAGGAATCTTCACAGCAAAGAGCATTCCAAGCAAAGCATTTGCTCTTTTGTACCTAAACTGAAAGCTAAAGTGGAAGCTGAAGTACTAACATCCAGAGCAGAGGAGTCAGGGGGCCATTTCTGCTCTCCACTGCTGCTTCTTCTGATGGATGCCGTTACTGATATTCTATGATCATTGAAGGACAATGGTATGTTATGGAGCCTTGATAGCATTTTAGTTGTATCACTCCTGTGACATTGAATAAGTCATTTACACCTCTTGGGGCCTCAAATTCATCGTGTATAAAATATGACCTAAAAGCCCTGCCTTTTTACTTGAGTATTGTGAAGAGTAAATGATATAATTATACAAACACATTTAGAAGGAGTAAAATATTACAAACTTATCATCTGTTGTTACCTATTTATTCATTCCCCCACCCATTCAATATTTATTGAGCATCCACCTTGTGCCTCTGAACCTTTTCTTTTGTTTCTCAGGTCATTGACAATCCCTCCTCCCTCCCTGGTCCTACCACTCCCACCCCTGTACCCTGATTATCTCCAACTCATCCTTCAAGAGTCTGGTTCAATACTACCTTTGCTTTTCCTACGCACTCATGCCCCTCTCTCCAGACAGTTGATTATTCCCCCCTCATTGCTAATGCTCTACTAAGTGCATACCTAGGATTTCATCTTTTATTACAGTTGGTTTTGCTCTCTCTTGTATTTGTAAGATCTTTGTTCTCAGAGACTGCATTTTTGTATTTTCAATGCTAAGCAGAGGGTGCTGGGAGATTGGGGATGTTTAGTGGAGGAATAGCAAGGCCTTTGGGGATGGGCCACCTTACTGCACTGTTTCACTGGGGGCGGGTGGCAGGAAAGGCTGAAGCCTATGCTTTGTGAATTACACAATTCATACCTGTCCATACAGTCACAAACTAGCCACATGGGCTTACCAGTGTTCTGATTACAAGAAGAGGTAATTTTTTTTAAAGGAAGCCTCAATCAAGTGGGTGAACTAAACCTGAATCTGTTAGGAGAGGAATATTCTAATTCCAGCACAGAATGATATTCAGATGAGCCCTTTATGAATTCAAGTCTAAGCTTGAGGGGAAACTGTAAGTAAACTCTCAGAGAGCTAGTTTCACTAAAGCCTCTTTTTGAAATAAAAGCAGAAGGCAGTGGAGTCTTTGATTACTCCACTTGGACTGCTTGTACCCTACCTTACAGTGTATAACCCAGAAAGGAAGAGAGCTTCTTCCTACATTTTTCAAGATTTGGTACCTGTGAAGACAAGTACCACGAAACATCAACAGTTAATCCCAGCAGAAGCAGCAGGGACTCCAATTCACTCATGGTGCCCAGAAGAAGGGGCAAAAATACCAAGGCATGGAAGCAGAAATCACACAGCAACGGTGCCCACCCTAGCCTCTGCAGGGACCTCATGTGAGGACAGGTAAGGGAAGGATGATAGTTAAGTGGCCTAGGGCCCTGCTTCTAAGCAGCCACCTGTCAGCTGTCAGATTTCCCCTTCCTCTTGCATCTTCCCAGGCAACGCCACTACTCATCCCAGGTAGCACTTCCATTCCTTTTACCTTGATTTCTCCCTTTGCCAGGAAGACACTTCCAGCCATCTTTGTGGCCCTCAAACCCTCTTACAGATGTTTCTTCTTCTAGATCCAACTGGAGGGAGTCCCCAGTAAAGTTCTTGGAGATATTAGGATTTCATGTGGCAACTGCTCTGTCCTCTGGACCAGGGTCTGGAAATATGGGTGCTGGAGCCAGAGTGCCTACGTTGTGGTGCGAGTGCCACAAGTTTATATGCTCTTTGAACAAATTCCTGTCTTTACATCTCAATTTTTTAGTCTGTAATATGAGACCACAGATAGTACCTACTGATAGGTCTATTGGCTGGATTAACTGAGTTAGTGCAGAAATCAGTTAACACAGTAAGCAGAACACTTGAAGTGCTCGATAAAAGTTAACTTTGTTTATTATTCACTTACTGACCCCATTTTGTGACCCACAATTATCATTTCTGATAGCCTGTGAACTCTCAGAAGGATGGGACATGGATCTGTATTTCTTTTATCTTTATATCCCCATTACTTAACATGACACTGGGGCCTGGCTTATAATAGATGTGCAGTAAATGAGTGTTAACATGTGTGCATGATAGAATAATCAACTGAATGAAGAATTTGGTAGGAACAGAGGGACCTTTTATATTTGTGCAGTAGGTGCTGCCTCCAGGGATAATAAGCAGGCAGCGGAAATTATGCCACTAAAGGACAGTTGAAGGAAAGCAACTTTAAAGAGCGAATTCTGAGGTTATATTTTTGGTTCTTCAAGGGGTCATTTGCACAGCATGACTTCCTGTGATCAATGGAATCTGACCAGCCAAGAATTTGGTAGTCTTACTGTTCTTATTAAAGTTCCATTGGTTGCTTACCTTTTCACCTTTTCTTTAAAAATGATACTTTTTTTTTAAAAAAGATTAAATAGTGACTCAGTGTCTAGAGTGGAAATATATAAGGGAGAACTGAAAAGTGAGCATATGTGTCAGACAAAGCATATGTGTATATATATATATATATATATATATATATATATATATATATATGAAAGCAATATGCCTTTTTGAAGGATACATAGGAGAATTCTTTTATTTGGATAAAACAATGAATATCGGTTTGACATTTGCCTATAGCTATCCCTGAACTTCACATCTCTTTCTTTTGTTCTGTTCCACCTGTACGTTGTTGGTCTTTCTTTACATGAAGAGGCTAACGCTGATGGTTTTGATGGGGATATGGTTTATAAGTACTGTGGGAAACACAGCTCAAATAGTTTAAGAGCCTCTCACCTGCAAAAAGGAAAGGTACTTTTATCTCTAATTTTGGAAATTTTGCAAACTTTTGTCTTTCAATTCTGTCTCTTCTATCAATTATAGACTATATACTGCAAGAATTCACTTAAAATTCCTGCCAAATTTGTAGGTAAATTCTTATTTGTGCCCAAATTAATTTGGGGGGATCAGTTTGTGGTCAGTTCAGCTAACTGGAATAATTGCTCTGGTGATCATCATTGAGAGAGAAACATATTAACTCCTTATGATAGAATGTCCACTTTCAGCAAGTATCTGAGTATGTGAAGAAAGGATACTTAGTATAATGTTTAAATATTAATAACATTGAAATATAGGTATACTTATTCAACCTCATGAAGCAATTTGAAACTTTAACTAGTTTTTTTTCTATTAGGTTAATGTAGCTTTAGGACTTGGTGTTATGGTTGTGCATAAAAAAACTTTTCAATTGACTACTTTTAGGTTGTGCAAAGCTTTAGCATGGTGCAAGTGTATTTATCTTGTTATCGGTAACTCAAACTTCTAAGTAACTCTAGTATTAAGAAGTCTTCTGAGGAAGATGGTGGAGTAGGAGGATCCTAAATTCACCTTGTCCCACCGATACAACTAGATAGCACCCACATCAGTGCAGATAATCAGAAAATGACCCCAAGACTGGCAGAACACACTCTCCACAGCTAAACATAAAGAAGTGGCCACCTTAAAAACTACAGAAAGGGCAGAGATGGGGTCAGGAACCAAACTACCCACAAGGCTGTCTACAGGAGGGAGAGCCACCAGAAACGAATGGAAGCGACATCAGCAGACACCACGCTGGCCACCCTAGGCGTAGGGTGTCATATAACATTTGGCTTTGAAAACCAGAGGGGCTTAACTTCTCACGTTCTACAATCAGTGGGGCTTAACACCTGCAACATTACAAGTCAGCAGCTTGGCTGTGGGAGAGCCATAGGGTGAGTGGAAACTGAGTCCCCACCCATAAAGAGACAGCACAACAAACAGCCCTGCTTAGATACATCATAGAAGGAGCAGTTTGAAAAATGCCTGGGGTATATAAGAGGGAGATTTGTTTGCTAATTTCAGAGCTGGAGGGGCAGGGATCTTTGGGAAACTTCTCCAAGAATAAAAGAGCAGGCACCATTTCCCTCCCCCAGTACAATAAAGTGTAACACCATTTACCTAAAATGTGTGTGGGGGGAGGGAGGAGTAAAGAATGAGTTCAAACTTAAGTGGCCACCAACTTAATACAGACTGCTATGCATAAGGCATTGTATATAAACCTAATGGTAATGACAAATCAAAAACCAGTAGTAGATATGCAAATATTAAAGAGAAAGGAATCCAAGTATATCACTATAGCAAGCCAGCAAGCTGTAAAAGAGGAGAGCAAGAGAAGAAAGGAACAGATGAGAACTACAAAAACCACCAGTAAACAAGTGACAGAATGGTAATAAGTACATACCTACCAGTAATTACTTTGAATGCAAATGGACTAAATGCTCTAATCAAAAGACATAGCGTGATGGAATTGTTAAAAAAAACAAGACCCATCTCTATGCTGCCTACTACAGACTCATATCACCTAAAGATAAATGCAGATTGTAAGTGAAGGCATGGAAAATCATTTATCATACAAATGGAAGTGGAAGAAAAGCCAGGGTAGCAGTACTTATATCAGACAAAATAGATATTTGGGTGAAAACTGTAACTAAAGAGACAAAGAAGGACACTATATAATCATAAGGGGGAGAAAAACCAAGAAGATATAACAATTGTAAATATTTATACTAGAATACTAGGACACCCAAATACATAAAGCAGCTATTAATAAACATAAAGGAAGTAAATGATAGTAATACAATAATAGTAAGGGACTCTAACACCCCACTTACATCAATAGATAGATCATCCAAACAGATTGTTAAAAAGGAAACCGTGGCTTTGAGTGACCCATTTAACCAGATCTATATTTAGAACATTCTACTCTAAAACAGTTGAATATATGTTCAGGTGCACACAGAACATTCTCCAGAATTTAACACGTTAGGCCACAAAACAAGTCTCAACAAATTAAAAAAAGATTGAAGTCATTCCAGCATCTTTTCCAAACACAGCACTATGAAACTAGAAATCAACCACAAGAAAAAATCTGGAAAGAACACAAACAGTTAACAAAAGTTAAATAACATGCTACTAAACAATGAATATGTCAACCAAGAAATCAATGAGAAAATTAAAAAAAAAACCATGGAGACAATTGAAAATGAAAACACAATGGTCCAAAATCTTTAGGATGCAGCAAGACCTGTTCTAAGAGGGAAGTTTATAGCAATACAATTAAGCCTCTATTGTTACAAACTTGGAAGCAAGAAAAATCTCAAATGAACAACTTAACTTTACACCTAAAGGAGATATAAAAACAACAACAAAAAAACCCAAAACCAGTAGAAAGGAGGAAATAGTAAAGATTAGAACAGAAATAAATGAAATAGAAACTAAAAAAATAAACAGATCAATGAAATCAGGAGTTGGTTCTTTGAAAGGATCAAAAAAATTGATAAACTGTTGGCTGGACTTAAAAAGAGAGAGGGGGTACTCAAATAAACAAAATCAGAAATGAAAGAGGGTAAGTAACAATAGACATCTCAGACATACAAAGGATTTTAAGAGAATATTATGAAAAATTATATGCCAACCAAAGGGGGAACCTAGAAGAAATGGATAAATTCTTAGAAGCATATAACTTCCCAAAACTGGATTAGGAAGAAATAGAAAATTTGAACAGACTGATTACCAGCAATAAAATTGCATCAGTAATCAAAAAACTCCCAATAAGCAAAAGTCCAGGACCAGATGGCTTCACAGGTGAATTCTATGAAACATTTGAAGAAGAGTTCATATCTATTCTTCTCAAGCTATTTCCCCAAAAAATGGAAGAGGAAGGAAAGCTTCCAAGTACATTCCACAAGGCCAACATTACCCTGATACCAAAACCAGATAAAGACAATACAAAAAAGGAGAACTACTGGTCAATATGTCTGATGAGAATAGATTAAAAATCTTGAAAAAATATTAGCAAACTGAATCCAATGATATATTAAAGAAACCATTCACCATAACCAACTGGGATTTATTCTTGGGATGTAAGGGTATTTCAGTGTTAACAAATCAACCAACATGATACATCACATAATAGGAGAAAGGATAAAAACTATATGATCGTTTCAATAGATGCAGAAAAAGCATTTGACAAAGTTACAACATCCGTTCATGATAAAAACCTTCAACAAAGTAGGTATAGAGGGACCATATATCAACATACTAAAGGCCGTATATGAAAAACCCCAGCCAGCATTGTACTTGGTGAAAAACTGAAAGCTTTTCTTTTAAAATCAGGAATAAGACAAGGATTGCCCCTTACCACTTTTCTTCAACATAGTACTGGAAGTCCTAGCAACAACAATCAGACAAGAGAAAGAATAAAGCCATCCAAATTGGTAAGGGAACAGTGAAACTTCCACTATTTGTAAATGACATGATACTATATATAGAAAACCCTAAGGACTCCATGAAAAAGCTACTAGAACTGATAATGGAAGTCAGTAAAGTGGCAGGATACAAAATCAATACAAAGAAATCCATTGCATTTCTATACATGACTAATGAAGTAGCAGAAAGAGAAATTAAGAATCCTATTTACAATTGCACTAAAAATAATAAAAAGCCCAGGAATAAACTTCACCAATGAGGTTTTGAAAGACCTGCATTCTGAAAAGTTTAAAACACTGATAAAAGCAATTAAAGATGACATACACAAAAATGGGAAGTTATTCCATGCTCATGATTTGCAAGAGCAAATATTGTTAAAATGTTCATACTACCCAAAGCAATTTACAGACTTAATGGAATTCCTATCAAAATACCTACAGCATTTTTCACAGAACTAGAACAAATAATCCTTAAATTTGTATCAAACCACAAAAGCCCCTGAATAGCCAAGGCAACCTTGGAAAAGGAGAACAAAACTGGAGGTATCACAATCTCAAATTTCAAGATATATTACAAAGCTTTAGTAATCAAAATAGTATGGTACAGGCACAGGAATATACACATGGATCAATACAGCAGAGTAGAGAACCCAGAGATAAACACACAACTATATGGTCAATTGATCTATGAGAAGGAGGTAGGGATATGTAATGGGAAAAAGACAGTCTATTCAACAAGTGGTGGAAAAACTGGACAGCTACATGCCAAAGAATGAACGAAACCTGACCTCTTCTTACATCCTACACAAAAATAAACGCAAAACGGGTTAAAGACCTAAATGTGAGGCCTGAAACCATAAAAATCCTAGAGGAGAGTACAAGCAGTAATTTCTCTGACATCAGCCATAGCAGCGTTTTTCTAGATGTGTTTCCTGAGGCAACAAAAACAAAAGCAAACATAAACTGTTGGGACTACATCAATATAAAAAGCTTCTGCACAGCAAAGGACATCATCAACAAAACAAAAAGATAACCTACTGAATGAGAGAAGAAATTTGCAAGTGACATATTTAGTAAAGGGTTTGTTCCAAAATACATAAAGAACTTATACAACTCAACAGCAAAAAACCCACAAATAATCCAATTAAAAAATGGGTGGAAGCCATGAAGAGACATTTCTCCAATGACATACAGATGGTCAACAGACACATGAAAAGATGCTCAGCATCACTGACCAGCAGAGAAATACAAATTAGAACCATAATAAGATATAACCTTATACTTAATGGCTAAAATGGCTATAGAGAGTGTCTAAAATTTAAAACACAAGAAACAAGAAGTATTGACAAAGATGTAGGGAAAAAGAAACCCTCTTACACTGTTGGTGGAAATGCAAACTGGTCAGCCACTCTGGAAACCAGTATGAAGACTCCTCCAAAAATTAAAAATAGAGTTACCATATAATCCAGTAATTCCTCTACTGGGTATTTACCCAAAGTATATGAAAAAACACTAATTCAAAAAATATATGCACTACTGTTGTTTATTTCAACATTCTTTACAATAGCCAAAGTATGGATGCAATGCAATTGTTTATCAATAGATGAATGTATAAAGAAGAAGTGGTTCACATATATATATTATATATATAATATTATATTTAATATATAATATATTATGTATAATGAATATATATAATGAAATAGTATTCAGCTATAAAAAATAATGAAATCTTGCTGTTTGAAAAACATGAATGGCTCTAGAAGATATAATTCTAAGTGTAATAAGTCAGGGAAAAGAAATACCATATGCTTTCACTTGTATGTGGAAACAAACCAAAAATAGACAAGGAGAAATAGACTCTTTAATATAGAGAACTGGTGGTTACCAGCTGGGAGGTGGGTGGGGGATGGGTGAAATAAGTGATGGGAATTAAGAATACACTTGTCATGATGAGCACTGAATAATGTATAGAATTATTGAATCACTATATCATACACCTGAAATTAACACTGCATGTTAATTATACTGGAGTTAAAAAACAAATAAATTTCCCCAAACCCACAATAATAGCTTATGCATATATTTTTCTTTCTCCTCTTTTTTCCCCAATCCCTTACACTTAGATAAAAGCCTTCTTTTTTTTTCCTCATTTCACACTCTTCTGCCCAGAGAATTTCCATTTAGGAAACACTATTTTGTGAATGAATATGACAACTTTAATATGCAGCATCTCTTTTTTTGGCATGTTCTCTTCTTTTTTAGAGTCCATCATTATTCCAAATATAAGCATTACTTTGCTTTTGCTAAAATTCATGTTTTCAGTAAATTAACATCTTATATACTGCAAGTTTAAAACCATAAGGGTGTCTTTGTATTTCACTTCTCAAATGAAATTAATTGGCAATGAGAAGCCCATATGCCTAATTACCTGCTAAGGCTAATTGGGCTAATTATCATTTCTGTTTCCTGGGGGCAGAAAAGTAGAGTTTGCCCCTAGATTCACAGTTTTTGTTTAGTCACTGTTGCATTTTCAGAAATCTCTGCATTGCCAATTTTTACTGGCCAAGCCTATCCAAATTGTGGTATTGGTTTAACTTTTTATTATGATATTTTTAAAGCAGCTTCATTGAAGTGTAGTTGACATACCATAGACTGCATAATTTAAACTGTATAATTTGATAAATTTTGACATATAGCTCCAAAAGCATCAAACACAATCCAGATAAAGACCCTATCCATCACCCACCTCTAAAAGTTTCCTCATTCCCTTTTATAATCTTTCCCTGTTTCTCTCTCAACTCCATTCTTGTTGCCAGGTAACCACTGTCCTTTCTGTTAGTATATCACTAGTTTGCAATTTCTACCATGTTACGTAAATGGAATCATACAGTATGCAGCCGTTTTTGCCTGGCTTATGTCACTCATTATTATTTTGAAATTTATCCATGTTCCAGAATGTATCAATAATTTATTCATTTTATGATCAAGTAGTATTCCATTGTATAGATGTATGGCAATTTGTTTATGCCTTCACCTATCGCTGGAGGTGATGGATACGGTCTCTATCTTGATGGCACTGGTGATGTTTTCATGCATGTATGCATATCTCCAAACTCTTCTAATAGTATGTATTAAATATGTCCAATTTTTAAAATGCTAATTATATCTCAGTAGAGGTAAAGTTAAAGAACTTTAGAGGAGACTGGGTATGGGCTATATGGGAGCTATCTTTGCATCTTTTTAAAATAGATCTAAAACTCTTGTAAAATTTAAAAATAATCCATTTTATTGTCAAGTACTACTCCATTGTATCAATAAAAAAAATACATCAATCTGTTTATTCCTTCACATATTGATGGACCCTGCAATTGTTTCAACTTGGGAGCTATTAAAAATAAAGCTACTATAAACACTCACAGACAAGTATTAATATGTATGTATGTTTTTATTCCTTTGGGGTAAAAACTAGGAATGAAACAGATATGATAGATCTTTGTTTAACTTTTAATTGCTAGTCTATTTTCTGAGGTGATTGTAGTACATTATAGTTGTAGTTTTTGCACCTACTCACTGATTTTTGGTATTATCATTTTTGAAATAAATATTTTAACTATCTAATAGATGTGGAATGTTACTCTGCTGTGGTTTTATTTTGAGTTTCTGGACTAATTACTGAAGATGAAAATGTATTCCTGTGCTTATTTGCCTTCCTTGTCTTTTTTTTAAGATTTTATTTATTTATTTGACAGACAGAGATCACAAGTAGGCAGAGAGGCAGACAGAGAGAGAGGGGGAAGCAGGCTCCCCACCAAGCAGAGAGCCCAAATGTGGGGCTTGATCCCAGGACCTTGAGATCATGACCTGAGCCAAAGGCAGAGGACTTAACCCACTGAGCCACCCAGGCACCCCTGCCTTCCATATCTTCTTTAGCCAGGTATCTGTGCAAATCTCTGCCCATTTGTTACTGGGTTATTTAAGAGTTATTTATAGGGGCACCTGGGTGGCCCAGTAGGTAAAGCCTCTGCCTTCAGCTCAGGTCATGATCTCGGGGTCCTGAGATCGAGCCCCACGTCAGGCTCTCTGCTCAGCGGGGAGCCTACTTCCCCTTCTCTTTCTGCCTGCCTCTCTGCCTACTTGTGATCCCTCTCTCTGTCAAACAAATAAAATCTTTTAGTGGCTCAGTGGGTTAAGGCCTCTGCTTTCGGCTCGGGTCATGATCCCAAGGTCCTGGGATCAAGCCCCGCATCGGGCTCTCTGCTCAGCGGGGAGCCTGCTTCCTCCTCTCTCTCTGCCTACTTGTGATCTCTGTCTGTCAAATAAATAAAATAATTTTAAAAAAAACTGCAAAAAAAGAGTTATTTATATATGATAGATACAAGCCCTGTGTCAGATGTGTGATTTGCAAATAATTTCCCCAGGGTGTAGTTTGCCTTTTTATCTCCTAATGAAATATTACACAGAGCACAAAGTTTTCATTTTTATGATATACAAGTTGTCAATTTGTTCTTTTGTGGATCATGTCTTTGGTATGATATCTAAAAAATATTCACTGAACCCAAGTTTACAATGATTTTCATGTAGAAGTTTTGTAGTTTTAGATTTTACTTTTAAGCCTATGATGCATTCTGAGGTCGTGTGTGTGTGTGTAGCACAAAATATGGATCAAATTCCATTTTGTGGGAAGAAGGACATTTATGCCAACACCATGTACTGAATAGGGTTTTTTTTTTCTATGCTATACTTCCTGTGTACCTGTAGTATAAGTCACTTTTTGGAATGCTTATGAGTATATTTCTAGAATCTTCATTCATTTCTATTTATTTATTTGTCTACCTTTTTGCCAGTCCCATTCTATGTTGATTACTGTAGCTTATATAAGTTTTTGAGTTCAGGTGGTGTGGTCAGAGAACATACTTCCCATTACCTGAATACTTGCAAATATATCAAGATTTGTTTTATGGCCTGGAATATCACCAATCTGTGTAAATGCTCACTATGTATTTAAAAAGAATATGTATTCTGCTGTTGTTGAGCGGCAAATGCTGTTATTATCAGTGAGGTCAAATTTGTTGATAGTATTGTTTTTTCTATATTTTTACTGATTTTCTGCCAAACTTCCTCCATCGGTTACTGAAAAAATGGAATTGAGGGACGCCTGGGTGGCTCAGTGGATTAAGCCTCTGCCTTCAACTCGAGTCATAATCTCAGGGTCCTGGGATTGAGCCCCGCACCGGGCTCTCTGCTCATCAGGGAGCCTGCTTTCCCCCACCGCCTGCCTGCTTCTCTGCCTACTTGTGGTCTCTGTCTTCCAAATAAATAAATAAAATCTTAAAAAAAGAAAAGAAAAAGAAAAAGGGGAATTGAAATTGCTATCATTTTGGATTATTAATTCTCCTTGTAGTTCTGTCAGTTCTTGTACTACATATTTTGAAGATCTGTTATTAGATAGATGCATGAACATATTAAGATTGTTCTGTCATTTTGATAAATTGAGCCCTGTATTATTGTGAAATCACCTTCTTTCTTCCTGGTAATATCTGCTCTGATATCCTGTGTGATATTAATATCACTATTCAAACTTCCTTTTTCTTAAAGGTGTTATTTATTTTTAGGAAGAGAGAAAGCAGGAACTAGAACATGTGAGCAGGGAGAGGACCAGAGAGAGAGGGAGAGAGAGAATTAGCAGACTCTGCTGAGCACAGAGCCCAACACGGGGCTCAGTCTCATGACCTGAGCCACCCAGGCCACCCAGGCGCCCCTCAAAACTTACTTTTGACTAGTGTTACCATCACGTAACTTTTTTTGTCTTTTACTCTGAATCAATTTGTATCTTTAGAGTTGAAGTATATTTTTGGTTGGGAGCATATATTTGCATCTTGCTTTTTAATCCAAACTGACAGTTTTGGGGTTTTAATCTAAGTATTTAGACTGTATTTTTTCCATTTTTAAACATTTTTGAAACAATTATAGTTTCACACGAAGTAACAACATAGCAGAGAGAGGCCCATGTACTCTTCATTCCATTTTTCCAATTTGTTACATATTTCAGAATTTGAGTACAATATCAAAAATAGAAAATAGACATTGGTAAAATATTTGTGGATAATTCTGTCATTTTATGTCCTGTATAGAACTGTGTAGCCATCACCACAGAAGTATTTCATCAAGGCAAAGATCATGTTTCTCTTAAAATTGCACCTACCATGCCAGTATCCTTAACCACTGCCAAGTACTGACATCTTCATCTCTATAATTTTACCATTTTCAGAATGTTCCATAAATGGAATAATAATGTCAATGACCTTTTGAGACTGACCTTTGTCATTCTGTGTAATATCCTTGAGATCCCTGTAAGTTGTTGTGTGTATCTAAAGCCCCGTTTCTCTTCATTCCTGAGTAGTATTTCACGGTCTGATGTGCCACTCACCTAATGAGGGACATTATGGCCGTTTTGAGGTTTTGGTAATTACAGGTAGATCTTCTGTGAACAATATATAATAGGTTTTGGTATAGAGGTAAGTTTTAATTTATCTGGAATAAATGCCCAAGGGTGTAAATGCTGGGTTGTATGAGTTGTAGGCTTAGATTTTTAAAGGCACAGCCAAACAATTTTTCAGAGTGGTTTTAACATTCTGTATCTCCACCAGCAGTGTATGAGAAATCTTCTGCATTCCCTTGCTGCCATTTAGTATTGTCACTATATTTTATTTTTGTTGTCCTTATAGATGTGTTATGATATCTCATCATGGACTTAATTTGCATTTCCCTGGAGTGTAGTGATGTTGAACATCTTTTTGCATGCTCATCTGCCATCTGTATATCTTTTTCAGTGAAAAGGCTTTTCATGGTTTCTGTCCATTTTCTAATTGGATTGTTGCTTTGTTTATAATGTTGAGATTTGAGAACATTTTAGACACTCTAGATGTGTGTCTTTTGTCAGATAGATGGTTTGCAAATATTTTCTTCCAGTATGCTGCTTGTCTTTTTATCTTTTCAAGAGGATCTATCACAAAGCAGAAGTTTTTCATTTTTATGAAGTCCAAATCATTAGTTTTATCTTTTATAGATGATGATTTTCATTATAGGTCTAAGAATTTTTTCCTATTCATAGATCCTGAAGATTTTTTTCCTATGCTTTTGTTTTCTAAAAATTTTATAGTTTTGTGTTTTACTTTTAAGTCTGCACTCCATTTGAGTTAATGTTTGAATAAAATTGGGGATTTAGGTCAAGGTTTTTTGTTTGTTTATTTACCTATGTCTATTCATTTCCTCAAGTACCATTGAAACGATGATTTTTTTTTATTTTTTATTTTTTTCTCAGAGAGAGTGAGCACAGGCAAACAGAGTGGCAGGCAGAGGCAGAGGGAGAAGCAGACTTCCTGCTGAGCAAGGAGCCCGAAGTGGGACTCGATCCCAGGACGCTGGGATCATGACCTGAGCTGAAGGCAGCCGCTTAACCAACTGAGCCACCCAGGCATCCCTGATGATCTTTTTTTCATTGACTTGCTTCTGCAATTTTAACTGTCAAAAATTAGTTGATTACACATATGTGTAATCATGTTCCTCTCTCATAACTTTCTTGCTGTAAAGTCTAATTTGTTTAATGTTAATATAGGAATGTCTTCTTTAATTAACTAATATGTGCCTAGCATATCCTCCCTCCCCCCACTTTTACTTTCAACCTACTTATGTTTTTTGGTTTTGGTGGGTTTTTTTGTTTTTTAGTATAGTCAACAAATAATGTTATACTAGTTTCAGGTGTGTAACTTAGTGATTTGACAAGTTTGTGCATCTGCATCATGATATGTTCACCACAAGTGTAGCTACCATCTGTCCCATTACATCACTCTTACAGTATCATTGACTATACTTATGCTGTGCCTTTAATTCCCATGAATTATTCATTCCATAAGTGAAAGCCTGTATCCCCACTCTTCTTCACCCATTTTGCCCAACCTCTTACCCCCTTCCCCTCTGGCAGCCATCAGTTTATTCTGTATTTATAGGTCTGATTCTGCTTTTTGTTTTTTTCTTCTTTTTTTTAGATTCCATTTATTAGTGGAATCATATGGTATTTGTCTTTCTCAGTGTGATTTATTTCACCTAGCATAATACCCTCTAGGTCCATCCATGTTGTCTCAAATAGCACGATCTCATCCTTTTTAATGGTCATGTAATATTCTATTGTGTACATATACCACCTTTTTCCTTATCCATACATCTACTGATGGACACTTAGGTTGCATCCATGTCTGGGATCCTGTAAATAATGCTGCAATAAACATAGGGGTGCAGATATCTTTAGGATTTAGTGTTTTTGTTTTCCCTGGGTAAATACTTTATAGTGGAATTGTTGGATCATACGATATTGCTATTCTTAACTTTTTCGAGAAACTCCATACTGTTTTCCACAGTGGCTGTACCAATTTACATACCTTTCTATCAACTGTGAGCAAGGGTTCCTTTTTCTCCATATCCTCACTTGTCTACTTGATTTTAGCCATTCTAACAAGCATGAGGTGCTATCTCACTGTGGTTCTGATTTGCGTTTCCCTGATGGTGAGTGATGTGGAACACCTTTTCATGTGTCTGTTGGCCATCTGCATGTCTTCTTTGGAAAAATATCTGTTCAGGTGTTCTGCCCATTTTTTGATTGGATTGTTTGCCTTTTTGTGTGTAGAGTCAATATTGTTATATTTGAAGTGAGTTTCCTACACATATTTTATACATGGCTCATGGGTTTTGTTTTGTTTTGTTTTTTTTAATCACTGCTGATTGCTATATTTTATTTGGTGTATTTGTGCAATATACATTTGATGTATTTAGGCCAATTACTCGATATAAGTATTTATATGTTAAGGCTTAAGGCTGCCATTTTATTTGTGTGTGTATGTGTGTGATTTTGTTTTGTTTTGTTTTGTTTTTCTTGTTTTTCTCTTTACTTTTATTTTTGCCTCTGTGAGATACTTGAATATTTTTATGAATTTAACTTGATATTCTACATTATTTTTCAGTGTATGCCATTGTATAGACTTTTTAGTGTTTTCTATTCATTCTATATATATAACATCACAGTCTTTTGGTGTCAACTTTTTATCAGCTTGAGTGAACTATAGAGAAACATCATCGTCCCTTTATGTTTTCTTTTTAATAACTGTCTTAAATATTTGCTTTAGATTCATTAGTAATCACATAAAACATTATTTTAAGTTTTGCTTAAACTGTTAATCATGGTTTACAAAACTCAAAAAAAGTTTATTATATTTACTTATAATTTTTATCTTTCTATTATTCTTTCATCCTAATGTTACCAGTTTTCTGTTTTAATTTCCTTTCTGTTTAGAGGATTCCTTAGCCATTATTTTAGGGTATTCTGATGGCAAAGCAAAACAAAACAAAACACCTAAAAAAATTAAACAAAACAAAGTCTATTCATTTTGCTTAATCTGCAAATGTCTTCATTTCCCTTCATTTTTATTAGCTATTTTCACCGGATCTAGGATGTGGAGTTAACAGTTCTCTTTCAGACTTGAAGCATGTTGTGCCACTTTTTTCTAGCCTCAGCAGTTTCTGATAAGAAATATGATATAATTCTTCTTTTCTGTAAAAAATATCTTTGGAATTTTGATAGGGGTTGCATTGAATCTATAGATCGCTTTAGGTAGTGTTGTTATATTGACAATATTAAGTCTTTCAATCGATGAATGTGAGAGTTCTTTCCATTTGATAGTGTCTTATCTAAGTTCTTTCATCAGCGTTTTGTAGTCTTCAGTATATAAGTCTTTCATCTCCTTGGTTAAATCTATTCTTTTTCGTGCTATTGCAACTGGGAATGTTTTCCTGATTTCCTTTCATTTTCAGTGTCTAGACATGTAACTCATTTTTGTATGTAAATTTTGTATCCTTCAGTGTTACTGAATTTTTTCAATAGTTCTACCAGCTTTTTTTTTTTTTAATGGTGCCTTTGGGGTTTTCTATGTATAAGATCATGTCATCCTCAAACAAAGATAATTTTATTTCTCCCTGTCTAATTTGTATGACTTTTTTTCCCTTTTGTAATTATTCTGGCAATGACTTTCAGTACTGTGTTGGATAGAAATAGCAAGAGTAGGCATCCTTATCTTGTTTCTGATCTTAGAGGGAAAGCTTTCAGTTTTTTGCCATTTAGTATGATGATAGCTATGGACTTTTCACACTTGGCCTTTATTAGGTAGAGGTATTTTCTTTCTAAGTTTGTTTCAAGGTTATATGATGAAAATGTGTTGAATTTTGTCAGATGCTTTCTCCTGATCTACTAAGATGATTATGTGATTTTTATGATGTAGTATATTACTAATTTGTTTTCATATATATTTTTTAAAGCTTTATTTATTTATTTTAGAAAGAGAGAAAGCAAGCAAGTGTGTATGAGCGGGAAAAGGGGCAGAGGGAAATGGAGATGAGAAGACTCCCTGCTGAGGGGAGAGCCGAATGTGGGGCTTGATCCCAGGACCCTGAGATCATGACCTGAGCTAAAATCAAGAACCTGATGCTTAACTGACTGAGCCACCCACTGACTGAGTCACCCAGCCACCCCTTGATTTTCATATGTTGAAGCATCCTTGCATCCCACAGATAGATCCCCTTGGTCATGGCGTATGATCCTTTTAATGTGCTGTTGAATTTGATTTACTGGTATTTTGGTGATGATTTTCCACATCTATATTTTTAAGGGATATTGGCCTATGGTTTTCTTTTCTTGTGGTGTCTTTGTCTGACTTTAATATTAGGGTAATGCTGACTTCATAAAATAAGTTTGGAAATGTTCCCTCCTCTTCAATTTTGTGAAAGAGTTTGAGAAAGATTGTTGTTAATTCTTTAAATGTTTATCAGAAGTTGCCAGTGAAATCATCTGCTGACTTTTCTGGAATGTAATGCTTTCCTGTAATGTAAATCTACACAGAAAGATCCATGAATGTGTGATGCCCTCTGCAATTTAAATTCAGATGGTATATTTTGGTAAACTTCAAAAATTGCTTAAATTGCTAAGAAAACACTATGTTTTGTTGAGGGGCAGTTTCAAGATAAATGGGAGTCCTTTAAAGGTGATGAAGTCCAAGCATTCAAAAAAAAAAAAAGTACCTAACGTCAATAAAACCAATAACAGTTTGATCTTGGGTGTGCCTGGCCAGTTCCGGCCCATTTCTGAGTTTGATTCTCTATCCTTTGAGTTGAGGCTCTACTTTTCTTCTTAAAACTGATTTTTCTGACCAAGGGAGTCAAAGTTATATTTTGCCATTTTCAATCAAAAATCTTTACTGAAATCAAAGAGGAATTTATTTCATTGTTGACTTAAAGTTGTTTGAATAGCCGAAATGGCAAAATACCTACAAGCAGATATTGACAGATATTGACAAGCAAAATGTTATAAATAAAATGTATTAAAGATTATAAAACATGGATTAAAACCTGGATGCTAATGATTAGAGCTTGTACTTCATGTTGAAAGGGAAACACTTTGAATTTTTTATCATAGTGTCACTTTAGCTTGTCTGCTTATTTGAGAAGATAAATCAGCATGTAGCATTGTATATTGGAAAGACAATTAAAATTGCCAAGTGTCAATCTTTGAATAAAAAATTATAATAATAATAGCATCTCAGTAATTTTGGAAATATTAGAAGGGAGATTTCTAAGGTTTTCACATCTTTCCATGCCTTAAGTTAAGTTGCTTCTGCTTTCAAGTAACTTTAATTACTTCTCATACATCCATTGAAGTAAGCCAATGGTGAAAGAACTAAAGGGGAAGAAAAAGAAGTTTTACTAGTAACTTAGGTACTTGAGAATGGATATTATTTCTTAGGGGATACAGAAGAAGGAAAGTGTTATTTTCCATAATTTTTCTATAAACACATTCAGCTTAGGTTTTTCTTTTTCCAACCAGAGAAACTAAAACAGATCTAAAAAACATCAGCAGTTCATCTCTGTTGCTGAGAATTATCTAGACTTCATCCTTCATAACCTGAAGCTTTAAGAATTATTACAACTACTGAATTTCTGGTGGAAAGAATTCATTGATCATCATATTTTAAGAGAGTTTATAGAATTTTCATATCTATAAGACTGCAATTGTCTTTAAAAAGAAAAAAAAAAACCCTGACAACAGTGGCTTAAATACACAGTAGGGGAAGGGGCAGGTATTTTGATCAGTTAACCTTTTATAGGAGGTAGCCTGTGCAATCTCATGCCATCAGGAAACCATGGTTCTTTCTGTCTTCCCACCCCATCATTCTGCCCTCATGTATCAGACTGGAAGAAAGGGAATGGTCAGAACTTTCTCTACCTAAAGTTTTTCTTTTTTCTTTTTCTTCTCCTCCTCCTCCTCCTCCTTCTTTGTGGAAAGACTACTATATACATCTCACTAACGATTAAAACTAGGTCTCTTCTGGCCACCCTAGCTTATATGAGAGGCTTAACCACTGACTAATTTAGCTTTCCAGTCTCTTGAGTAAAGGAAGGTAAGGGAGAAGAGGTTTTAAATAACTTCTGAGTGGCCAATACACAGTATCTGCAGCCATGTGTTCACCTGTTAGAGCAAGTTCAAAGCACTTTGAGTGAACTGAAACAAATAATCAAACCTGAATAATTTAGTAACTGGGAGTAAGTTTAGCCAAAAGAAGCAAATTGATATGTTGTTTTGCCACCTGAGGAAATACCTTGAGAAAGGCTAGTTCCCTTGGGAAAATTATACAACAGCAAGGTCTTTAGAATGTGCTGTGTGATCATGGCTAGTAAAAGATTTTTTTAAAAGATTTTATTTATTTGAGAGAGAGAGCATGAGCATGAGCAGGGGTAGGCAGCAGAGGGAAACAGAGAAGCAGGCTCCCCACTGAGCAGGAAACCCCATCTCAGGACCCCAGGATCATAACCTGAGCCTAAGGCATACGCTTAACCGACTGAGCCACCCAGGCACCCCCAGGCAGAGATTCTTAAAGGTTTTTTTGTTGTACTTGTGAAGTAAGGCATTCTCTGGCTTAATAACCAGTTTCTGTCAGGCTTTATACCGAGGCAATTTGGACGATAAGAAAGTATGTATTTCTGTTTCTTAACTGTAGACTACATCCCATAATGCCACTCTTTGTAATGAAGCAAAGATAGTTCATCTGAAACATGGAGGTCATTTAAGACTCTCTGCCCTATGGGGCGCCTGGGTGGCTCAGTGGGTTAAGCCGCTGCCTTCGGCTCAGGTCATGATCTCAGAGTCCTGGGATCAAGTCCCGCATCGGGCTCTCTGCTCAGTGGAGAGCCTGCTTCCCTCTCTCTCTCTCTGGCTGCCTCTCCGTCTGCTTGTGATTTCTCCCTGTCAAATTAATAAATAAAATCTTTAAAAAAAAAAAAGATTCTCTGCCCTAGACTATTAGAATGTGGTTCTGTGAAATGGATTCTTCACACTTTCAGAATATGGATACTTGGGGAAGAAAGGCCTGGATTAAAAATCATTTATTACTTTAGAGATGAAATAAAAAATAAATTCAAGCAGCAGTTTTCTGATACCCCAGAGTTTACTTTATTCTATTTTCCCCCCAAAGAACTGTGTTTGTTTGTTTGTTTGTTTGTTTTTCACTTTGGCCTGCTATGTCGAGATACGACATGCTGGCCTTGTATCTCCCATTATGTTATATTATGTTACCCAACAGAAGATCTGCATTGCTCGGTTGTACTTCCTCTTGGATATATCAAACCTGTGAAGTTAATTTATTCTTTGTCAGTCATGACTTCAAAAGCAAATGAGCTTATATGTCCAAGGTACACATATATACCACCCCCCATCCCCACCACACACACACTGACACATGTATGGAAATCAAAGAGCACGAGTTATTAGAAAGCATTTGAAAGAGTATTTTCCTAAATTGGCCTTTCTAACATGTTTGGCGAGTTCTGATGTTTCACCTTCTTTGAAACCAAACCAGAAACTAAAGAGTGAAGAGAGGACAGCTCTTCCTAACAGAATTCTAATTAAAAATTGGCTAAGGAATGATGGAGATAGAAAATAATCCACTTCTGGGTTAATCAGAAAATCATTATTGGATATTAAAAGTAATAGGACAAATTATGATGATAAACAGGATATTTGCCTAGTCTCAAAGTCTCGGCACACAAGATACATATTAATAAAAAGGGAGAAGTGAGGGGTGCCTGGGTGGCTCCGTGGGTTAAGCCTCTGCCTTCGGCTCAGGTCATGATCTCAAGGTCCTGGCATCGAGCCCTACATCGGGCTCTCCGCTCGGCAGTGAGCCTGCTTACCCCCACCCCCGTCTGCCTACTTGTGATCTCTCTCTCTCTCTCTGTCAAATAAATAAATAAATAAATAAAATCTTTTAAAAAAAAGGGAGAAGTGATAACTTCACAGTTAAGGGACCTGATAGACACCACCTTAATGAACGGATCAAGGTTAACATTACCAGTAACCAGACATGCTCCTTTCCCGCTCTCCTCGTATTGACAGGATGCACTGAGAAGATCCAGCATCCCATCTGACATCCTCGTGGCTCTCTGCAGCCTTCCCTCTGAACTCTGGGCTCCTTCACTTCTTCTGCTGAGATGACCTTCAAGCTCCTACATCTTATTGGTCTATCTCAAGACCATTTCTCCAGGAAATTTCTGGGTGCATCCTTTGTTCAGAAGGCTGAGTTAGTATAGGGAGGGGTATAAAAAGAGTAAGACATATTGTTGAACTGCCACAAGTTCAGAGCTTGGCCAGTGATGCATAAATATGAGCAGGTAAATATATGACAAATGTAACTAAGTTCTGTGATATAGGTAGAAGCAATATCATTGGTACTGGTGAGCTGGGCCTGGACAAAATGAACACCAGCTAGTATATTTAGAATCCTGCATCTTTCACTTTCTCAGGAGAATACATACATAAGAACCATTAAAACTCAAGGCAGTATAAAAGGAGAGAAAGCAGAAAGTCCTGCCTGTCCACACCCCTGCTCAATTCTCATTCTGGTATTATGTTGAATGTTCCCCCCTTTTATTTCCCTTCAATCATTCTCCCCTCTAAATAGTCCTTGTGTTATCTCTCTCCACTGCTCAAAACCATCTTTCCTATTTTTCTGCTTTCAATATATTTATAAATATTTCATGTAGATGCTGATAATAAGGGGACACTATGCACATACGGGGGCAGGATTATACGGAAAATCTCTGTACCTTCCACTCAATTTTAGTGTAAACCTAAAACTGTTCTAAAAAATAAAGTGTATTAAAAATTTAGATCATTTCTTAGGTATAGTGATATACATGGCCTCACAGTTTTCATATTATTTAGGCATGACCATGATGATAATTTTATCTTTCGAATTATTAATCACTAACAAGTTTATGTGTGTTTGTGTATGCATATGTAATCTGTTTTCCTGTGGGTCCATAAAAATTAAATTACCATCTGTGAGACTGATTTAAATATTTTCTTGACTGAAGGCCAAAGCATCAGCAGGAAGGATCTTTGAAGTACCTTCTAACCTTGCGTCTTCTTCCCTTTCAAGGCATTTTGACAAAGCATTACTTTAACCCTACACAATGACAGTGAATATTGGTATCACTTATGATCGATTAGTAGACTATTTCTTGAGATCCTGTGTATCAATTACATTTTACTGATAGTATTAGAAAATTAAGGATGAAAGAAAGTCATTCAGATGTCTAGACAGTGAGTTACAGAGGTTAGGGTGCCATTTCCCTGGGAGAATGTGAATTAAAGATGAGCAAGGGGAATGAGTATAGTATGCAAAGAAGTCACCAGTTTGCCCTTGAAGAAAGGAGATAATACAAAAATTACAAAACAAGCTCCATAACTGTCTAAATTCAGTATTCTCTCTCTCTCTCTCTCTCTCTCTTTCCCCTGTGAGGATTAGGTCTATATCCCAGTTGAATTTTTGTTCTGCTTTATGGCAAATCTTAAAGTAAATTCTAATGAGTATTTGTGTGTTGCTTTACCTTGTACAGGTGGCTCTCTCACACTTTCTCATGCATGTCTCACAATAATTCTGGGAGATGAGTATGGGATGTACTCTCACTTCACAGACGAGAAAGCTGAATCTCAGGAAGGACTGGTAGTTAGTCCAAGTTAACCAGGTCTAGTGCATAGTGAATCAAATCCTGCCCCACGGGCTGTGCTCTTCCCACACCACCACTCAAGTCTTCAAACACGAGCTGGGGAAACAAGTTGTCAATAGTAGCTGTCTGATGGGATTTTAATCTAGACTTTCTGTTTAAACTTCTTGACTCTCAAGGAACCCGAAAATGAATGATAGGGGATTTTTAGTATAACCTAAGAAACTATAGCCTTGAAGGAGATCCCCTGGAATAGGGTTAAGAATCCATCAGGGAAGTCTTGTCAAGCCAGACGTCTCTTCTCTCTCATGAGGGTTTGAGGAGAGTAGCTGCCCCTTCCTTCCTCCCCACCTTGTCCTCATCTTCCTGCTCAGCACTAATGCTGGACGCCATTGCCATTCTGGGGACTCCAGGAGGCTGCCAAATGTGTTATTCTTCCTCCAAGCTGCTCATTAGTTTATCAAACTTAATTTATATTGGGAGTATGTCTTGTGAAATGGCTCTTAGATGTATTCCTTTCCCGATATTCTCCAGGAAAAGACAAAATGTAATTCACACGGTGCAATGGATTGCTTTCATGAAGCTGCCATGTCTTTGAAGGACTCCAATGGGCTGCATCCTGAGATAGGAGAGAACAATATCAACCAGTGACAAAGGGAACCATACAAATGTCCTTCCGGAGGCTTTCACTTATCAGTCAGTACCCACCACCAGATACAATGCTGTTCATCACAGTAAAATGCATAATTCCCCCGTACAGCGTATTGTTGGTGAGAACATTTCTCAGAGGTGTTCGGAATTGCTTATTTTTTGGTATGTCATCTCCCCACTGTCTCCCTTTGAGGAAAGGGTTGACGTCAGGTGATTTCTTCTAAACCAGTGCACCGGAAAGCTGAGGCTCAGTCTTAGGTAGGTTTTTCCGTAACCACTCAGTTTCCTTCCGGGTGACTCATCCTGAAGCTGCCTGCAGTTTTCCTGAACCAGTCACTTCTCTATGGCACTTTCAGAAAACTATTTATAAGCTGTGTTCACAAGGAGGCACCAAATCAAGCAGAATGACTAATTGTGGAATGTATCTGAAGGCCGTGTGACCCGCGCAGGCAACATGATGAGAGCAAAGGGAAAACATCCCATGTTCCAATTTCTCAGTCATACAACCTCTCTGGCCTGTATTTTCGTGTGTGTAGGTCCCCATTTTATTTTATGCGTAGAGAAAAGTATTTCATTTTGGAACTAGAGGCCCTCATTTCTCTCCTTGCATTCCCATCCTTCTCATGGCCATTCCTAAGGGCAACATGTGAACTAAGTGGGACTGAGTTATTTTAACTGCTATTTCCAAATTCATCTCAGATTCCTGTGGAATTTCCTTCTGTTAGGCTTTGGTTAGTGAATGAGATATCTTGGCTGCATCTGTCGAATCTCATCCTGGCTGCGTCTGTGGAGACAATTCATCACATTTGAGTGGAAAATTTCTTATAGAAACAAGTTTTAAAGTGTAAGGATTTTTAAAGATTTTATTTATTTATTTATTTGACAGACAGAAATCACAAGTAGGCAGAGAAGCAGGCAGAGAGAGAGAGAGGAGGAAGCAGGCTCCCTGCTGAGCAGAGAGCCCGATGTGGGGCTCAATCCCAGGACCCTGGAATCATGACCTGAGCCGAAGGCAGAGGCTTTAACCCACTGAGCCACCCAGGTGCCCCAAGTGTAAGGATTTTTAAAAAGTTTTTATTTTTGACTGACTCACCTGAATGAAGTCAATAGCCTATGTCAGGATGGTTCACTTACATAGATTGGAACTGGTTTTCCTACTACTGGGTCTTTTCTTACCAGGGGCTCCATAAAGCTTTACTTTGGTGAATTTATGAGGTAATGAAAATTCTATTTAGCTGTAATCTCCAGGGGGTCTGCAGCAGCTGTTTTATTTACTTATTTATTTATTTATGCATAACACTGAATATAGTATTGTAAGAATAGTTATTTGAAAATTGTAAGAATAGGTATTTGAAAATTGTTTATTGATTTTAAATCTTAATTTTATGAAGCACCTTTATCTTTGACATTATTTTTGCAGCATTTTTCTGTTACTTTAATTACTTTTGGTTTTTATTTTTAAAATACAGAAGATAACACCTTAAAGAAGATAGACATATTGTAAATAAGCATATGAAAAGATGCTCAACATTGTACTTCATCAGGGGATTGCAGATTAAAACAATGAGGTATCACTACATATCTATTAGAATGGCTGAAGTCCAAAATACTGACAATACCAAATGCTGGCAAGAATGTAAAGCCACAGGAATGCGCATTCAGGGCTGGTGGGGATACAAAATGGTACAGGCACTGGAAGACAGTTTGGCAGCTTCTTACAAAACTAAACATACTCATGATATGATCAGGCAGTTGCATTCCTTGGTATTTATGCAAATAAGCTGAAAATGTGCTCACACAAAAATGGGCACATAGATATTCATAGCAGCTTTATTCATAACTGCCAAATGTTGGAAGTGATAAGGATGTCTTTCAGTAGGTGAATGCTTAAATAAGTTGTGGTACATCCAGACAATGGGCTATTATTCAGTCTAAAAAGAAATGAGCTACCAAGCCATGGAAAGACATGGAGGAAACTTAAATGAAAATTACTAAATGACAGAAGCCATTTTGTTTATTTTAGTATTAGTTTTTTAAGTAGGCTCCACACCCAATGTGGTGCTTGAACTCACAACCCTGAGATTAAGAGTCCCATGCCCTATTGACTGAGCCAGGCAGGTACCACCAGAATCTAATATTTTTTTAAAGATTTTATTTACTTATTTGACAGAGTGAGAGATAGAGAGAGGGGGAACACAAGCAGGGCGAGTGGGAGAGGGAGAGGCAGGCTTCCTGCTGAGTAGGGAGCCTGTTGCAAGACTCGATCCCAGGACCCTGGGATCATGATCCGAGCTGAAGGCAGGTGATTAACTGACTGAGCCACCCAGGTGTTCCCCAGAGTCTAATTTAAAGAGGCTACACGGCACCTGGGTGGCTCAGTGGGTTAAGCCTCTGCCTTCAGCTGGGGTCATGATCTCAGGGTCCTGGGATTGAGCCCCACATCAGGCTCTCTGCTCGGCAGGGAGCCTGCTTCCTTTTCTATCTCTGCCTGCCTCTCTGCCTGCTTGTGATCTCTGTCAGATAAATAAATAAAATCTTAAAAAAAAAAAAGCTACATACTGGGGTGCCTGGATGGCTCAGTGAGTTAAGCCTCTGCCTTTGGCTCAGGCCATGATCTCGGAGTCCTGGGATCGAGGCCTGCATCGGGCTTTCTGCTCAGCAGGGAGCATGCTTCGCCCTCTCTCTGCCTACCTCTCTGCCTGCTTGTGCTCTCTCTCTCTCTGTGAAATAAATGAATAAAAGCTTAAAAAAAAAAAAGGCTACGTGCTATATGATTCCAACTGTATGACATTCTGGAACAGGCAAAACTATGGAAATAGTGAAAGAAGTCAGTGACTGCCGAGGCTTTGATGAATAGGTGGGGCATAGAGGGCTTTAGGGCAGTGAAACTCTTCTGCATGATACTATAATGGTGGATACATGTCTTTATACATTTGTCCAAACTCATAGGGTCCAACACTAAGAGTGAATGCTAATGTAAGCCATGGACTTTGAGTGATAATGATCAATCAGTATCGGTTCATTGACTGTAACAAATGTACTACTCTGGTGCAGGATACTGATGGTGTGGAAGGCTCTATTTGGAGATGAGGAAGGCATATATGGGAATTCTCTTTACTTTTTGCTCAGTTTTGCATTCAACCTAAACCTGCTTTAATATATATGTATATATTAAACATTGTATTTGATATTTTATAAAGCATGCATCTATAATCATTTCTTATGGCATAAATTCATCTACTGTTTGTGTTTAATATGCTCAAGTTTTAAAACATTATTTAACAACTACCCACACTGATATTTTATTTCAAAGATAACTATGTTTTTTGACTCTCAGATTCATGAGTCAGAAATCATGGACCTAATTCTCTCTCTCTCTCTCTCTCTCTCTCACACACACACACATACACACACAAACACACACACTAACTTTATGGGAAATAAGTTTTCTAGGTGAACTGGAGGTAAATAGATTTATTTTTAGATTTCTTAGGTCATTTAACTGTGCTCATTTGCTTTATGACTCTCTAAGGAGAGATGCAGTATATGGTGTTTCTAATCTGAGTGATTATCCCCTTTATCAAAAAGCTTTTTATATGCCAAGTGATCAGAAAATAAATTTGAGAAAACCACATAAGGATAGGGAGACCAACTGTCCCAGAATTGGATGGTTGCACAATTCTCTCATTTCTACCACCCACAGAAACTGCACGTGTGAGGTTATTGGTTATGTCCCCATTGTTAAATCCAATGACCATCATTCAATTCCCATTTCTTCTTACAGTATCTGATGCTGGTGATCCCCTCCTTTCTGAAACCTGATTTGGCAACCAGGTCATAACACAGTCCTATTTGGTCCTACTACCTCACTTGTTGCTGTTTCTGTTACCATGATTGGAATTCCTTAACCTCTAAATGTGGAAAAACCATGTGGCTTAGGTCCTAGGTCTATTCTTCACTCAATTTATGTGTATTCTCTTGGCAATCTCATTTAATGTAACTTTAAATGCCCATCTCTATCTGAAGATCCACAAATGTGCATATGATTTCATCTTCATCATGAAGTAAGACAAGAATAGAATTAGAATTAAGAATTAAGAGATGTCAAGTTTTACATTATGAAATTTTGTGTTGCACATTCCTTTAAAATAGATATTGTAAATTGTTATTTCCTATTATATACTATCTGTGATGTTCAGTTTTATGTGTCAACTTGAAGGGTAGTTTTAGATGAAATTAACGTTTAAATAGGTGAACTTTGAGTAAGAAGATTGCTCTCCAAAATATGACTTATTCTCATCCATTCTGTTGAAGGCCTGAATAGTAGAAAAAGACTGGCCTTCTTGAGCAAGAAAGATTTCTCTGTGGAGGCCAAGAAAATTAAGGCCATCCCACCTCAAGTTTAGCTGAGGTAGGAAACAGAGGGAGAAGAAAATTATTAAAATTCCTCACCTATTGACAAGCCCTTGAAACAGACAGAGTGGCTCTCCCCTGGGGATTTAACTGCCCTCACCTTGAGATTTTGCTAAGGACAATCCTAGCCTGACCAACCCCCTACCCCGACAAATCTGACCAGAATCCTGTAAGTCTACTTTAGCAATTCCTTTAGGAAACTTTATCTCTAAACCTCCTAGATAGTGTCGAGAATCATTCCCAAGTATATGACCCACTGATACACATCTAAATGGCCTCACAAGAAGATTTTTATTATTGGTAATGAATAACCTTTTCCTCAGACAACAGCTAGCCCCTCAAGGTCCTGGAGACCTCGCTTCCAAAATTCCTTAGAGACTCACATCATCCATAACCCCCTTTGTCCTCACCCACCGCCAAGTTCACCCCTACTCTGCCTTTAAAAACTCTGACTATAATTTGGCTCGGGGTCCAAGTCCCTACTCCGCTGTGTCGGGTATACTTGAGCCCAAGCTTAAGCTTGTCAAATAAACCCTTGTGTGATTGCATCAGTGCTTCGCTCCTTGCTGGTCTCTTGGACGCGAAAACTCGGGCATAACATTCTCCAGGCAGTTGTGTTCAGATTTCATCTATACCATCGCCTGTCCTGAGTCTCAGGCCTGCCAACCCACACCCCAGATTTGCACTTGCCAGTGTCCATATTTACCCCACATTCGTATCCAGATCCTTAAAATAAATATCTTTCTATTCATATACACATCCTTTTTATTCCATTTCTCTGGAGAACCCTGACTACTACAGCATCCAAAGATTCAAAGTAGAGCAAACAAACAAAAAAGAAGGAGGCTTACATTTATTTAATATTTCCTACTTAATTTTCAAAGCTCCATTGATGTGCTTTGAAGTAAGCTGTCTTCTGTGCAGCTGTGAGACCCCAGGCGTACATCAAGAACAAAACATGAGCTCTTTTCTTTCACTGAAAACAGGCCCCACTTGGGGGTAAAGATATGTGCTCTACCATGAGAGGGACCAAAAAAAAGGTGCAAAACATCAGCAGTGTATGTGCTTATTCTAAAGAACAAAGCCCTTTGAGTGCTGTTATATTTAAGTGAGAAGACAGTAATTTTAACCCATTTAGAGAATTTTGAGCTTGATAAAGAAATCTATTATTGTCTTGAAGTTTTCAGTGTCTAGCTTTGGCTAACAGCAAGTATGAAAACAAGAAGTTGCAGATATATTTATCTTGAAAAAAGTTTAGTTACTGTTCCTTCTTAGGAAAATTTTCTGGTTTTAGTGTGTACTATTCACTCCTGGGCATATCTGAGGTGTGAAATATCTTCTGCAGAAGTATAATATAGAAAATAGACCTCAACAAGAATATATAATTATTAGACTTTTACTATGTGGTAGGCTCTTTGTTGAACACTATTATCTATTATTGCGCTTGGCACCCACACCCACACTGAGACAAGTACGTTTGTCTTCCATTTACAAATGGTTGGTTAGAAAATTTATTAACGGCCTTTTGTTAATTTCACTGATATTTCAGTAGAGGAACTAGGTTAAAAGCAGTTAAGTGAGTTGTCTAATGACACATTGCAGGTTAATAGTAAACTTGAGGTGGAAACACTGGCTTGTAACTAATATTGTTACAATTTGAGTGATTTATAGAAAACCATTAATGCACCATGTATTTTGCATTATAGTAGGCTTTCTTAACCAGCATTTCTTGAAAGAATAAGGCCTTACTGCCTCAAGGCATCCATTGTATTGTAGAGGAGGAAAAATAATTCCTTTTACCCTTCTAGGCTATTGGCTGAGACCCCCTGTAATAAAAAGACAGATTAAGAGGAAGAAAACCATGTTTAATAAGATGCGTACTTCCTATATACATGGGAAAGAACCAGGAGTGACTCTCTGAAATGGCCAAAGCCACCACTTTAAATACTTTCTCCAGCTAAAGACAAAATAAGTTTTTTGGGGAGGCAGTTATGGGAGATTATCAGACAAAGCACAGAAAAGGAGACTGTGGTTATACGCAGAGTTAAGTCTTTGTCTTCTCCATTGAAAAGAGTTTCTAGAGATTTATTTATTTTTAAGATTTTATTTATTCATTTGACAGACAGAGATCACAAGTCGGCAGAGAGGCAGGCAGGGAAGCAGGCTGCCTGCTGACGCGGGGCTCAATCCCAGGACCCTGAGATCAGTACCTGAGCCAAAGGCAGAGGCTTTAACCCACTGAGCCACCCAGGCACCCCGACTTTTTAGAGATTTAAAGTTGTCCTTCTTTTCCTGGTCCAGAGAGAGACAACCTTATAAATGGAGATTTCCCTTATGTAATGTAAATGTCTCCTGTAAAAGGGTACTTTCACTCAATTTTCAGAGCTTCTCCTGTGTTTGCAGTTTCTTAAAAGTAATCCACTCAAAATTATCCTTACACCATATTTTGGGGTGGCAAATTCTGCTCCCCTTCAGTATTGTAACGGATGAAATCAGATCCTGTATGTCTAGAATGGTATTGGGTATATACTGTCTTTAAGAGAAATGATAAAATAGTTGCTGAGATCATTTTTCTATAGATTTAATTCTGTTAGGCAAACGTGGTTAAGAAAGGTTGTTGGATGATAGCTCTGAGACTTTGAAAAAGAAAAGCAACACCTGGGAATCTTTCTAAAAATAGAGATCCTAAGACCCACTTTTGAGATTCTGATTTTATTAGGTTTGACATGAGTCCTAGGAATTGGTATTTAAAATGTTGTCCAAGATCATTATAATGTAGGTGAACCTCTGTGTTTTTATTTTTTTTGGCTTAAACAATAGAAACTTATTTTCTCACATTTCTGGCAGCTGGAAGTCCAGGATTAAGGTGTTGGCAAATTTGGTGTCTTCCAAGGCCTCTCTCAGATTGCAGATGGCCTCTTTTTACTGCCCTCATGTGGTCTCTCCTCTGTGTGAATGCCTCCCTGGTGTCTCTGACTGGTGTCCTAATGAAAAGAGATTGGTTTAGAGCCCTCTCTTCGGGCTTCATTTTCAACTTAATCACCTCTTGAAAGGCCTTATCTCCAAATACAGTCACAGTGTGAGGTGTGGGGGTTTAGGGCTTCAACATTTGAATTTTTAGGGGGGCACAACTCTGCCCATAACACCTGGCTACCTTTATGTCTTTTATGTCTCAGTTTCAATATCACTTCGTGAGGGGAGACCTCTCATCCTCAAGACTGTGCTAGATCCCCTTGTTATTCGTTCTCATAGCCCACACTTTTTATTAGTAGCCCTTCTTGTGATCACGATTGGGGTTATTGTGCTCTGTGTAGTCTCTTCTTCTACCGCCAGCAATACACTGCACTGAAAGCTCCATGAAGGCAGTGTTCACCCCAGAGTCCCAGCACCTCTGCCCTTGCCTGGACACAGTAGGCATCCAAGTAGATACAGTATTGGATTCACGCAGGAAGGAATAAATAGACAAAAGGAACTGGGAGGGCACAGTACAGCGACACTGCCACCCCCTCTCATTTTCCCTTGACTGGCCTCCCTTGTCAGATACTGAGAGCTTGGGTATGCTGGGAGGCGGACATTCCGTCCCCGACACCTGGACAGGGGAATCCAGAGTTCTCCAAAGATCCATGTTGTCATTGTGCCAGCCTCATAATGAATAACCGCCATTCCTCCCCAAGAACGAGTTCATCTTCCTGATATCAACATAAAACCCCAGAGAAAGGAAACTGCAATATACTGACGCTGTAGCAACCAATTATGGATCTTTTTTCCACAGCAGCTCTGCAAAGCAAATAAAATTGCTATCTTTATGGTAATGCAACTAAGACACAGAGAGGTTAAATGCCTTGTCATGGTCATTAAAAAAAAGGGTTGAGGGACGCCTGGGTGGCTCAGTTGGTTAAGCAGCTGCCTTCGGCTCAGGTCATGATCCCAGGGTCCTGGGATGGAGTCCCACATCGGGCTCCTTGCTCTGCAGGGAGCCTGCTTCTCCCTCTGCCTCTGCCTGCCTCTTTGTCTGCCTGTGCTCGCTCGCTCTCTCTCCCTCTGTCTCTGACAAATAAATAAATAAAATCTTTAAAAAAAAAATAAAAAAGGTTTGAGCTGAAATATAGATTCATGTATGTGTGGTTCCAAAGGCCATGCTTTCTCTAACATACCAAACTTCGGTGAAGGTGAGTGTCCTGGTGAGCCATCCTTAGTCCCGAGTGCCACTGGGAATGCCCATGACTTCTTCTTGCTTGCCTCTCAAAAGATGGAAGGTGTAGGTGAGGAGAACCTCTTAAAAAGGGGAGGGAAGAAAAAGAGTATGAATAAACAAACAGGACCACACATACTTCCACTTATTCCTCAAACTCTTATTAAGTACCTATATCAGGCACAGGGGCTAGAGAGAGGGAAAAAAAAAATTTTAAAGATTTTATTTATTTATTTGAGACAGGGAGAGAGAGCACAAGCAGGGAGAAGGATCAGAGGGAGAGGGAGAAGCAGGCTCCCTGCTGAGCAGGGAGCCCAACGTAGGATCATGACCTAAGCCGAGGCCACACGCTCAATCCACTGAGCCACTGAGGCACCACCACCCCCAGTTTTTTTTAATTTGTTTTGAAATTTTAGATTTACAGAAAAGTTGTAAAGATAGTCCAGTGTTCCTATACATCCTGCACCCAGTTGCCCCTAATGTCAGTATCTTACCTAACTATGGTACATTTATCAAAAACTAAGAAATTAACATTGATGCATCACTAGTAACTAAACTACAAACTTGGCTATTCTTTTTTCAGGGATTCTGACTGCATACTGAGAAATTTTTCCTAGAAAGTTCACACTCGCAGAAAATGCTGTTTCAAAGGAAAAGACCATTGTTTCTTTTTCTTTTTTTTTTTAAAGATTTTTTATTTATTTGACAGAGAGAGAGATCACAAGTAGGCAGAGAGGCAGGCAGAGAGAGAGAGAGAGGAGGAAGCAGGCTCCCTGCTGAGCAGAGAGCCCGATGTGGGGCTCGATCCCAGGACCCTGAGACCATGACCTGAGCCGAAGGCAGAGGCTTAATCCACTGAGCCACCCAGGCACCCCAAGACCATTGTTTCTTGATAGAACAAATAGAAATATATAGTTTTGGTTTAGAGAGACGTGTTAGGTTTAATTTTTTTTTAAAGATTTTATCTATTTATTTGACACAGAGAGAAAGAGCACAAGCAGGAGTGGCAGCAGAGGGAGAGGGAGAAGCAGGCTCCCCGAGGAGCAGGGAGCCTGATGCAAGGCTTGATCCCAGGACTCTGGGATCATGACCTGAGCTGAAGGTAGTCGCTTAACTGACTGAGCCACCCAGCAGCCCCTATTAGGTTTAATTGTAATAACATATACATATCTATGAGAATATGGCTCTGTCTGAATTGTGAAATTGCAATATATAATCAGTGAATTATGTAATATATAAAGAAAATGATGATGCTGAGGAATGGAAGCAGAAAAAAATGTTCACCTTTAGCCCAGAAGGCTGACCTATAGCCTGCATAGTTTCAATAAGTACCAAATAAGGATACTTATCTGGTTGCTACATCCTTAAAGGGTCTCATGATTGCCTATAAATCTTACAGATAGTTAATATTGAACTGAATGATAAAACCAGAGAAATCTTGTGAAAGTAGTTTTGCAAGTAGAAATTCAAAGAAGACATTTATGATCTAATACTCCCTGTATGTCCCCTCCCACTCAAGCAACTAAACATATAACCACCAGCTTCAGACAGCAAAAAGTGCAGCTTTCTGGGCCCACGGGTCCTGTCCCCACACTATTTAAATAAACTTACTAAATACAGCGTCTTGAGAATTCTTTCTTGGCCATTGTACCCCACAACTCCACAACAGTGAGGTTCATGAGCTGGAACTTCTCATTTGTCCCTCCTGAATAGATGTTTCCAAATGATGTGATTACAGTGACATCATTGATAATAACAGAAATAATATCTGATATCTACTGAGAACATAGCATATGCCAGCTACAGTTTTTATTTTACATTATTTTATTTTTTCCAACTTCATTGAGATATGACAAATGAGATAGACAAAAACTGTGTATATTTAGGTTGTATAATGTGATGGGTTTTTTTGGTATAGTGTCATAACTTCATGTACGTATACATTGTGAAATGATCACCACAATCAAGTTAATTGTGATACTGTGATTTGTAATAAATATATACTCGGTCCTCTACCTTGCTCCTGGCACAGAGCTCCCCAAATCTTTGGAATTTCCTGTGGTCAGAGTGATAAAGGTATCTTTTCTTATGCTCATGATCTGGCTTGTGGAAAGCCCTTGGGTAAACCTAAGGATGGGAACTGGTTGCCAGGGGAACCAACCCTGTGATTAGAAGGTTAGAACTCTTAGTCCTTGCCACCCGGAGCCCTTCACACAGATCTGTGGGAGGGCAGAGGGGCTAGAAGTTGAATCAATGGCCCATGATTTAATCAATCATTCCTCTGTGTTGAAGCCTTCATAGAGACCCAACAGGCCAGGGTTAGAAGAGCTGTTGGGTTGGTGAACACATGGAGGTTGGGGAGAATGGCATACCCAGAGTGTTCCTGCCCTTACTTATCTCTTCCATCTGAATGTTCCCCTGCATCCCCTCTCATAATCTTTTCTAGGAAATGGGTAAACAGTAAGTGAGGAGTTTTCTGAGTTCTGTGCGCTGTTCTAACAAATTAATCAAATCCAAGGAGGGAGTTGGAGGAACCTCAGATCTATAGCCAGTGCATCAGAAGTATGGGTCAGAAGCACTATACTTGGGATTGGATCTGAAAGAGGGCACTGTTATGGGTCCAAGCCTTTAATCTGTGGGATCTGATGGTATCTCCAGTCATACAGTGTCAGAATTGAATAAATTGTAGTGAGACAGAGAAACTAAAAAGACCCATGAAAAACTGCTTTTTTGCTGCTTTTCCTGCTACTATTTTTGCTAGGACCTGCACCCCTGTCTTACACATGCCTTATAGAATGATAATGTATGTCCCCCCTGTAAAGGTCAAGGATTTCCTTGGAGTCTTTCAGCCCCATAGATAACATCTAAGGAGTGACCCGGTGGGTTCATCATGACCACTTTCCAAGACCTCTGATTCATCAAGACCCTTGGTTCCAGGCTTAAGTGACTTATGGGGGACACCTAAATACTCATCTTTGTTCCTGGATTACTATAAAGACATGTACTCCAGACCACCATCCTCAATAAAAACCCCAGGCCCCAAGAAAAGTGAGATGCACTCTTCTTTCCTTTCAGGGTATCCTGGAGGCTCTGTCTGTACTGACACTCTCCCCATATCTTTACTAAACTCTGCTCTCCCTTCCTCTTGGCTCATGCTTGATTTCTATCCTGCATGAAGCCGAGAACTGGAACTCTTGACTGGTCCTGGGGGACCCTGCCCGGGTCCTTGGACCTAGCTAGATCTCTGCAACTGGAATTGCAGAGAATTGATTCTTGTGGGGAAAATCCTCACAGTTGGTGAGTGAAAGTGTCAGATGCAAACGGTTCTGTGTGAGTGTGGTAGTAGTGTGAAAGTGTAAACCAATGTCAGTTCACTACTTGGTGAGTCAGAAACCGCGACAGGTCCCATGAAGAAAACTCTTTGTAGCTACAAGATCGCAAAAATATGGCTTCCAAAGCCATGACTCCCCTGGGGAGAGGGTAGATGGGTTCCTTTTATTTAAGGTTAGGATGAATATTTAGATAGGGAAGCCTTGTTATCGTACATAGAGGCAGGTAGAAGGTCCCACACATGCCTTCAGGAAACATGCCTAGACATACATCGTATGTTATGTAAATGAGGCTGAGGCTCCTCCTTGGGTGGAGATTTTAGTATTAGAATGGGGTAAAGGTGATTGTAGGTCATTCTAGAGGTCACTCCATGGTCTTTCTGCACCCGCACAAGTCAGGGGTTAAGCTCAAACAGGTCTGAGTAGTCTGGGCTGGCTGGAGGTCTTGTCACGGCAGTCGCTATCGCACAGAGGGCAGTACACTTTACGTCTGCCTGAGTTAGGAGATAAACAGGAAAGAAGAGCTTAAGGAAAAAGGTAGGGAAAAGGTCAGTGAGTATAAACAGGTGGGCTGTAAAGGTCAGGTCTTGGGGGGTAGCTGCTGACAAAAGTAAAGGAGAAAGACACATAGGAGGGAAACACTGGAGTTTTCCCTAATATTCAACAGGTGGCCTTGGTGAGTTTTTCTAACTCATAATTATGTGTAGCCATCATGTCACACTGTTACCATTTTGTTTGTGTGTGGTGAGAACACTTAAGCTGTACTCTCTTAGCAGATTTCAGGTACACAGTATAGTGCAATTAACCATAATCACCATGCTGTACCTTAGATCCTGAGAACTTACTCATTTTATAAATGGAAGTTGATATACCCTTTGACCAACATCTCCTCACTTCCTCCACACCCCCACCCCCTGGCAGCCACCGTGCTACTCTCTAGGTCTATGATTTCGACTTTTTTTAGATTCCGCATATAAGTGAGATTATACAATATTCGTCTTTCCATGTCTGGTTTATTTTGCAGCTCCTGTTCTAAGTGTTTAACATGTCTTAATTTATTTAATCCTCAGAATACTTATTGCTGCAAATTAACATTAAAGTGGAAATAAGTTAATATTCATGAGGAAATGGCAACTGGTGGGTGAAAGGAAGATGAATTTTCAGTGTTCAGTGAGTTGTAAGGTTGGCTGGTGCTGGATTTTTTCTATATCAAAGAATGAGAGGGCAGGAAAGCATTTATAAAATATCTTCTTCGTCTCCTGATTTACAGGTGAATGAACTGATTTCCAGAGGTGACAGGTAAATCACAAATGGTCACATAAAATTTCTGAAACACAGGGCTCAATTCTGGTATGCTGTCATATATTTTACATAATTTATAGTTTCTCTCATCTCATTTATACAACCAAAGGGCAAGAAATAAATAGATGAATGGAATAAAGAACCAGACATGTGTGGAGAAAGGTGAAATATGATATGTGGTCTGCAGAAATATTGGGGGTCTCTGATGCTCCTTCACAAGGTCTGTAAGATCAGAAGCATTTCTAAATCAACTACAAATTAATAATTATTTTTCAGTTTTAAGTTATAATAGTCTAAGTATTTTTTAAAAAGATTTTATTTATTAGAGAGAGAGAGAGAGAGAGAGAGAAACAGCACAAGTGAAGGGGGGGAGGAGAGGGAGAAGCAGGCTCCCCGCTGAGTGCAGAGCCGGACTTGAGGCTTGATCCCAGGATTCCAAGATCACGACCTGAGCCAAAGGCAGAGGCTTAACTGACTGAGATGATCGGTGACCGAGACACCCCAACAGCAAAAAAAAAAAAAAAAAAAAACTTGATAGATATAACCTACAAAGACAAATGATTTTTAGTGTCATCAAGTGAAAGGTATAAAGCTTGCTGAGACTAAAAATCTTGAGAACCACTGGTTTAGTAACAAATTGCTTAGTTTGTGGAGAACTGGTTAATTTTTTAAGAAGAACTAAAGCTAAATGCTGCATTTTACAAAAGAAAACACATGCAAGCACAAATGACTGCTATGTATTTTATAAGTCTATCCAAGGTGTCAAACAAAGTAGAGTGAATATATATTTACAGGAGAAAAATAGAAAAGGGGCTTGGGGCTTAATGTAGGCAAAGAAAAGGAAAATGCTGAAGTAGACAAATGAGACTGCCGTATCCTACGTGTGTTAGTAATTCCACTTTCTGCAACTGAAATTGCAATAAAACAGTAACAAAGGAAAAAAATCAAAGATCATGCTTTTATTGTATGAATCATGTGGTTTTAAACTGCCTTGAAACAAATGTCAGAGAGTATTAGAAGACAAGATTCTGGTGTAAAAGTTATGAACCTGGCTGTGAAAATGTCTTACAGATGAAGACATTTAAACATTTATAGCTAAATATTTATGACTTGAAGATTAGCAATTCACCTACATATGAAAAACCTCAGTCAGCCCCTCTTATCTGGCCGATAATCTGATGGTAAGGTTCTAGTCAGGAACTTCTACTATATATGATAATATCGAAACTCTCTCCTATCTATCAATAAAAGTAATCTCTAGCTCTTTACCAGGATCCAGCAAACATCAATTTGTTTTCATACTAAGAGAAATGGTTTTTTTAAAAGATTTACTTATTTATTTTAGTGGGGGGGGGGGAGAGGGAGCGAGTGAGCATGAGCAGGGACAGAGGGAGAGGAAGACATCTCAAACCAACTCCTGGCTGAGCATGGGAGCCCAACATGGGGCTCAATCTCACGACCCTGTGGTCATGACAAGCTGAAACCAACAGTCAGACGCTTAACCGACTGAGCCACCCAGGTGCCCCCATACTAAGGGAAATATTTATTAAGAGCAATATAAAGCAGAATGAAAATTCAGAGGTCCAGGACTAGACTAAAGTAGGTATTGGTATTAGGAAGTTAAGTTTGTCCTATATTTTTGATCCTTGGAATATTAATAAAATAGTTCCCTTAAAAATTTAAAATTCAGTTTTGTCTAAAAAGGAAGGAGTTAGCCTTTGTTAGCTCCTTCCATCTGACCCTAACCATTATGGCCTCAGAAATTGTCCTAGTAAAGGATGTGGAGTAGTAGGAGGTGTCCTAGTAATGGAGTAATGGTGTCCTAAGTAGAGATTATGAAAGATCTACAGGAGTGCAGAAGGAAAATAATAAAACTCTATTTATATTTTTATCTCATTCTTTTACATTTCAGTATGTTTATGTTTTATGTGCTTTATTATATGTGCGTGCATGTAACTGTATATATAAATGAAAATACATTAAAGGGAGTGTTCAGACAATTTTAACTAATGAGATAAATAATTTTTAAAGTTTGCTGGGCACTGATCAGGGTATTTCTATTCTTCTCATTATTGTAGAATTTCATTTAGGGCATAGCAGGGTGCAGTTGGGTCAGCAATTGTTAATTCCCTGCCCAACCTTAGCTCTGCTCTAGCACATGAGAACAATGCAGAATAATGGTCCCAGGTGAAAATGCTTGTTCTGATCTTTGTAGCAAATTTTAAGAGAGTATAGTTCTAAGGCCTGAGAGTACTCAGCTTTTCTTATTGATCTTAATGTAGTTCTTTTTTAAAAAATATATTTTATTTATTTTTTTGACAGACAGAGATCACAAGTAGGCAGAGAGGCAGGCAGAGAGAGAGAGGAGGAAGCAGGCTCCCTGCCAAGCAGAGTCCCATCAGGGACTTGATCCCAGGACCCTGGGATCATGACCAGAGCCGAAGGCAGAGGCTCTAATCCACTGAGCCACCCAGGCTCCCATCTTAATGTGGTTTTAAAAGAAATCTTCTATCATTTTATCCATGTTACACCTCTGTTTCCACCCCATCCTAGATTTAGTTTTAAAAATAATTCCAGTGATATCACAGCCTTTATGTATGATTTTCATCATTTTGTTTTGTTTGTTTTTAACAGCTTTATTGCCATACAAAAACCAAACATATTTAATATGTACAGTTTGATGGGTCTGGACATATGCAAACACTTATGATACCATCACAACAATCAAGATAATTGAAATGCCTTCTGTTTTTAATTTCAAAGAAGTTCCATATTTGTGGAAAGTATGCAAATTAGAAAGAAAGGAGGGTAAAAATTAATAAATAATAAAATTAGAAAGCACTGATTGAGAAAAGAGGCACAGGTGTCCATTTTTGAAGTAGAATAACTATTCCTAAATGATCTGGGCATTGGACTAATATATGGAATATAGCCTCGGTCAAGATCTAAGGCTAATTCCTTTTTGAAGAGTACATGATGTAACATTCCATTTCAAATTAATGGAAACGAGCCTGCATCTACCCATGAAAAACTTGAGATACCACTAAATTACTTTCTAAATGTCACAGACACAAAGTTTTCCTTTTGTTAGGTATGAGACATTTCCTTCTTTGTCAAGAACTATCATAAATTCGGGCTAAAACTAAGCAAATGCCAATCAAAATACAATATGAAGATAATAAGAGCCAAGGTACAGAAACTTACAGTTCTCCTGACAAAAACGTGATAGATTTGTTATTTTTGATGGAGTCCTTCACTATGTGTAGTGACTTAATATATAATTTTGCACAGTATAGCCTGGACCATCTCCATGCCTTCTAAGAACTTTAGATTGTAAGCATCTCGGCACCAGAGAAGAGGGCTTGTCAGATTTTATTTCCCCAGTGCCTAGCACAGTGACTGGGGTATTACCAACAGCAGCTAAACACTTAATAAATATACTAGTTTAAGGATAGGAAGAAAAGGAAGAAAGGAGCAAAGACCATCAATATTAGAAAAATGGTCACAGAGACACGAGTACATAGAACAAAATTCTAGTCGGATGGAGGGCAATGCTCAAATTAGTATGAATCTCCCATAAGTTCTTTCTGGCAGAACCACAGAGATACTGATGCATTGTCTGGTCAGTGGTTCTTAAACCTGGTTGAACATTAGGGCCACCCAAGGAGCTTATACTGACACCTAGGCGCCACCCCCTGGACCATTTATATCAGAACCCTGGGATTAGGAACCAGGTGTTGGTAGTTTTCAAAGATCCGAAGGTGAGTGGGCTGTGCAGCCTGGTTTGAGGATGCTGACGTCCCAAACTTCCCAGAAATGTTTTGCTGCATTTCACTCTTTTACTTTCTTATGGGCGTTCTTATCTGATGTAATTCCCCTTTCCGCAATCAGCCGTGTTGGTGTTATTTTGCTCTGCTTTCAGTGATATGTCATTTTGGAAGGTCTTGTTCATCTTCATGTTCTTGTTTCAAATGCTGTCTGATTTTTCCTCATCATCTGTTTCAGAACAAGAATTTCCTGTGCTCCATCCTGTGACAGAGACACATGTTGGCACCACAAAGCAGTGATCTGAAGGGTAATAAATATGCACGACGAAAGAAACGAAGCCATTTTCATCAGGACTCTAAAATGTTCAGTAAATCCTTCTTTTGCTTCTGATACTGGGGAAGTGGCTGTCCTGTCAAAGTCCATCAGAGAATTTTTCCCTGAGCCTGCAGTTAGAGAATTTGCAGATCTAAAGAGTGGAGTTCTCCTTTACACGTTGTAATTTGTCTTTTACCATACAAGAATTACTTTGATTTCACTTTGCTAAATGGAGGACTGTATAAAAATTGAAACCTCTGTGTTTTGGAAGGGTGCACATGGCAATTCTGAGAGTGTAAGTGGATGAGTTTCAAGTAAACTGTCTCAAATCTGGTGGGTTACCAGATTAAAATTTCCTTGGATTATAAACAAAGTATCCATGAACTGAATGTGAATGATAGGAAAAACAATTCTACTCCTCACAAACACAAATCTCAATTCCAAAGTGAATTTTTTTGACCAATAAATGCTAGACTGTATTATTCTATGTCTTTATATAGAAATGCCTTTTTTCTTCTTTTGCAGAGTTGCCTTTTTCCATATAAGTGTTATTTGTTTAAAATTATGATTGAACAATAACAATTATGTGAAGACACTTGCTGTGTATAATGGTTTCTCTCAGAGTATTTTACAGATACGTTTTCAACCCCATGAGAACTAATGCCCCAATTTAAAAACACATATTTCATCATCCTAAAATAAAATTCTTAGGTAATTTAATCTAGCTTCAACATAGTTGTATATATGTTAATATTCTCAGTGTAATGTAAAAAGAAAAATAAATTCATAGTAAAAATATTATGCTTTTTTTTCCTCAGCACAGCCAGACTGGAAGACCTAGTAACTATAGTCAGATGCTTGTTCTTACACTGAGAATCACAGTGTATACAGATATTGCCTGAAACAATGGTGCTATTGGGGTAAGTTCATAATGATTGGCATATTCTCAGATGGTATAATTCTTTGAAAATGGTGAACTGCTGTGCACAGTATTCTTTTTTTTTTTTTTTAAAGATTTTATTTATTTATTCGACAGGTAGAAATCACAAGTAGGCAGAGAGGCAGGCAGAGAGAGAGGAGGAAGCAGGCTCCCTGCTGAGCAGAGAGCCCGATGTGGGGCTTGATCCCAGGACTCTGGGATCATGACCGGAGCTGAAGGCAGAGGCTTTAATCCACTGAGCCACCCAGGTGCCCCAATAGTATTCTTTTAAAGAAGGCTACATTAGGCTCTATATTCAGAGAGTCAGCAACTGGATTTTTTCCTGCGAGAATATCCAGAGAGATCACCGAAATTTGGGTAGAGAATGTGGGAAGCTCTGTTGGGTGGCTCTGCCCAATGTACAATACGGATGATTCCTCCTACTAAATGCCAAGTGTGCTGAGCATTCTGGCAACAAAAATGTTATTGAGCATTTCCCAAACACTTCTTCAAGGTGATACCACTACCATTGGAAATCACGGATTCAGCCTTCCCCTTTGTTTTAAATGAACAAACTCTGGTCACCTCAAGGGCAAATTACGTTTACAAACTGAAGTAGAAACAGCTTAAGTTTCCTGTGGTCCACTTTAAATACAGGGAACTTGGGGTGCCTGGGTGGCTCAGTGGCTTAAAGCCTCTGCCTTCGACTCAGATCATGATCCCAGGGTACGGGGATCGAGCCCTGCATCGGGCTCTCTGCTCCATGGGGAACGTGCTTCCTCCTCCTCTCTCTCTCTGCCCGCCTCTCTGCCTGCTTGTGATCTCTGTCTGTCAAATAAATAAATAAAATCTTTAAAAATAAATAAATAAATAAATAAAAATAAATACAGGGAACTCTTCAACAGGCAGGTTTTTCTTGCTCTCTTATTGCCTTTACTTAAGTTTCTATCACAAGTTCCTAAATTCTCTGACATTTCGAACTTAGTATTCCTTCTTGCCCATCACACTTCCACTTCATTCATGAGTTCCATCCCTTCCTTGGTCTGCGTTCAAGTCCTGGATCTCCCACTTTTTTGCTGTGCAGTTTGAGCATCTTGCTTAACCTCTTTGATCCTCAGTTTCCTCATCAACGAGAGAATAGCAGTCCTCATCTCAGGATTGTTAGCAAGGTAAGCCTGACAAAAAGGCCTCTCAGAGTACAACACAAAAGAATAGTGCCAGCAAACTTTGACTTGCCCACTCCGCAGAGAAAGCTGACATCTGAGAGATGGGTTCCATTTACAGTAGTCAAGTGGGCTGGGTGACCTGTGTCCAGTACACAGACATGCATGAGAAGATAAATTAAAAATTATCAGAACACTGGGGCACCTGCGTGGCTCAGTGGGTTGAGCCTCTGTCTTCAGCTCAGGTCATGATCTCAGGGTCCTGGGATCGAGCCCCACATCGGGCTCTCTGCTCAGCAGGGAGCCTGCTTTCTCCTCTCTCTCTGCTTGCCTCTCTGCCTACTTGTGATTTCTGTCTGTCAAATACATAAATAAAATATTTTAAAAAAATTATCAGAACACTGAGAGGCAGTTATATACTATGACTAGTTAATGACATGCCTCAGTTTGAGATAATCTCTAAAAGTAATAGACTTCCCAGTGGGACTTCAGTGGCTCGATCCATTGGACCAAATAGTGTCTTCCTTGGATAGAGTTTGGATGATCATTGCCCAAGTTTGTGTCTCTTTGCTTTACATGTCCATTGCTGACCTGCTATACCTCTAATTAACACATATTCTCTTTATTGTGTGTCTTTGGATAATATTCAAAGGACTGTTATTTTTTCCCCTTATGCTCAAGGAGCACTCTCTCTGCTTCTCCCTATATACTGGCTACAGGTATCATTGCCCAGTTATTTACAGGAGTAAACAGGGCTTTAATATCCTAATATTGAACCTGATTCCTTTATTCAGTCAATCAACCTTTAATAATCTTCTAACAATAATTCTCATTTCTTCAGGTGATGCTTCCTGGGTGGTGCTGTTGCTATTGGTTTGGGAATCACGCTTTGGAAAACTATGGTACTATGATCTGGGGATAGGGCGGTAAGTGAAGAAGTCTGATTATTCAAGAGCCTTTCAGATGCATTTGTAGTACCTGTGATTGTAACACTATTATAAAAGATTCACTATGACTGTTTCAAGATGAAATAGAAACACATCACAAAGTCAGTAAGCCACTTGAGAAAGAGTTAGCAAAAGCTTCTCTGAAGAGTTGACATTGTGTAGAGACCTGAACATAGAATAAGTTGGTCAAGTAAGAGAAAAAAAATTGGCAGTATGGGAGACCTAAGTAGTGAGCCTGACATTGGGGAAGGATAAAGAACTTAAGAATAATATAGCTTCACACATAATGCAAAGCATGTGGTAAAGGCATACCTTTGGGAAGGACTGATTGATGGTAGATATTAAATCAAGTCCAGCATAAATTAGGTCAGAGCAGGTGGAAAGCAAATACCAGAATGTGCAGACAAACAAAATTAGAGTTGCCAGGAACTTAAAAGGAAGAAAGGCAACCAAATCACAAACTGATAAGGTGGGTCCAGATGAATCTGTGTGAATGGTATTTGTTAGGGTGCATTTAGGTATTTGCTCAACACATTCAGGTCTCCCCTCTCAAAAATGACACTCTAAGCTTTTAACATTTGACGACTTCGGTTGGGAGTGTTTGCCTCATAGGATCTCTGGGAGAAAAAACACAGCCAAGACAAAAATCCAAGCATTATGCCAATCTTTGACATTTTGTTACCTGACAAATATAAGATCTAATTTGTTTTGGCAAACACAGGGACCTTTGGATTTCTGTTTAGATACTTTGGATTAACCAGGAGACTAATGAGAAGGAAAACAATGTTGTCATGTTGTGGATTAGAATGTATGCCAAACCAAGATAGCAAAAATAAACCGCACTCTAAAATATACCACTGCCCCTAGGTATCAAACAGGAACTGTAATTGTACTGAAACATGAGTCCAAAGCTGGGATGGACCACAATAATTTGCTGAGCTCTGGAAATATTTTTTTGGAATGTGTGCTAAACTGCAAATTAGAAAAGCAAAAGTCAACCATTTAGTGACCCTATTTGAACTAGAATTGAACTTGTATTTTATTTGTGCTTACTTAAATGTACAAACGTAATTTTCCAAACTAAATCTAAAGGGATCTGACCTATATTCTGCTTGAGCCCTAGTTTTTAAATATATATATTTTTTCAATGACAGAAATCTGTGGCCAATGTTAAACTCACTTGGGTAGAAACTACTGATGTTTCAAGATTCTTGCTGTAAAATTAACTCTGGCCTCTGAATGGCCTGTCTTCAAAATGTACTATGTCAGGAATGGTTCATTTCAAAATGGTACTGTCTTCAAAATGTACTATGTCAGGAATGGTTCATTTTTCATGGTAATAAATAGATCAACCATCTTTGATCAATGGGTAGGCTTTAAATAAACGACTACACAGAACCAGTCAATCAAATCGATAACTCACAGCCTCTCTTCATAAGGACTTCTTTTCCATTCAGACACAGCTGGCATCAGTTTTCATTCGTTGGTATTCTTCTCATCCATCCTAGGTCTTTATCTCTTGAAGCAGTTTCCTATCTTCTTTCTCATGAGTCCAGCTTTTTAATCATACCTCGGATTAGCCTAGAGTGATGGGTACAGGGTGACATCTGGTAATGGTGAAGGGAAAGGGAAGAGATAGAGAAATAAGCTGTTTTATTTTGCTAGTATACAGACTACCTTGGGGACTCCGGAGTATCTCCTTATAATGAATGCCAGGAACAAATTAACCCAACTGTTTTTCTAAGTGCAGGTGAATCAGATTTCAAGGAAGTGGGAAAGTGAGTGAAGGAGGGACGGGGGAAAGGAGAGAGAGTTGAAGGAAGGAAAACAGAAAGGAAAGGGGAAGGGGATGGTGGCTGGAAATCGGTGAAGGAATGAAAGGATAGGTTGAAGACCTAGAAAGTGTCTCTTTATTGTGTTTTTTTCCATCATCACAAAAATATAAACCTTCAGAAAAACTCCCAAGTGCTATACGATTTCTTTAGGGATAAGAAGAGGGGAGAAAATTTACAAGATAACATTCTATTTATAGAGGACCAAGGATAAGAAAAGCCTTGTAATGGGCAACTACTGGTGGCTAAGGGAAATGGAGACCCAGATCATTCACTGAGAATATTTGCTGAAATAAAAGAAACCAGATATTTGTAAGGCTACTTAGAAGAGAGGGAAAGTAGGTTTAAGCGGGTTAGGGCTAACCTTATATACTAGTGCTTCTCAACTTCATAGAATTCACTTGAGAAGCTTGCTAAAATGCAGAATCAGATTCTATAAATCTAGGGCATAGACTGAGATTCATTTCTAACAAGCTCCCAGATGGTCCTCATCCTACTGGTATGCAAACCTCCCTTGGACGGGCAAAGTTCTGACCTTTATTTGTAACCACTTGTAGGCCCCCTACTTTATTTTTTTAATTTTTGTCTTTTTAATTACTTTTCAGTGTACTAGAATTCATTGTTTATGCACCACATCCAATGCTCCACAATACCGACCACCACGCTGGCCCAACTTCCCATCCCCCGCCCCTTCAAAACCCTCAGATTGTTTTTCAGAGTCCATAGTCTCTCATGGTTCACCCTCAGATTGTTTTTCAGAGTCCATAGTCTCTCATGGTTCACCTCCCCCTCCAATTTCTCTCAACTCCCTTCTCCTCTCCATCTCACCATGTCCTCTGTGTTATTTCTTATGCTCCACAAATAAGTGAAACCATATGATAATTGACTCTCTCTGCTTGACTTATTTCACTCAGCATAATCTCTTCCAGTCCCATCCATGTTGCTACAAAAGTTGGGTATTCATCCTTTCTGATGGAGGCATAATACTCCATAGTGTATATGGACCACATCTTCCTTATCCATTCGTCCATTGAAGGGCATCTTGGTTCTTTCCACAGTTTGGCAACCGTGGCCATTGCTGCTATAAACATTGGGGTACAGATGGCCCTTCTTTTCACGACATCTGTATCTTTGGGGTAAATACCCAGGAGTGCAATGGCAGGGTCATAGGGAGATTCTATTTTTAATTTCTTAAGGAATCTCCACACCCTTCTCCAAATTGGCTGCACCAACTTGCCTTCCCACCAACTGTGTAAGAGGGTTCCCCTTTCTCCACATCCTCTCCAACACACATCGTTTCCTGTCTTGCTAATTTTGGCCATTCTAACTGGTGTAAGTTGGTATCTCAATGTGGTTTTAATTTGAATCTCCCTGAGGGCTAGTGATGATGAACATTTTTTCATGTGTCTGATAGCCATTTGTATGTCTTTATTGGAGAAGTGTCTTTTCACATCTTCTGCCCATTTTTTGACATGATTATCTGTTTTGTGTGTGTTGAGTTTGAGGAGTTCTTTATAGATCCTGGATATCAACCTTTTGTCTGTACTGTCATTTGCAAATATCTTCTCCCATTCTGTGAGTTGCCTCTTTGTTTCATTGACTGTTTCCTTTGCTGTGCAGAAGGTTTTGATCTTTATGAAGTCGCAAAAGTTCATTTTCGCTTTTGTTTCCTTTGCTTTTGGAGACATATTTTGAAAGAAGTTGCTGTGGCTGATACAGAAGAGGTTACTGCCTATGTTCTCCTCTAGGATTCTGATGGATTCCTGCCTCATGTTGAGGTCTTTTATCCATTTCGAGTTTATCTTTGTGCATGGTGTAAGAGAATGGTCGACTTTCATTCTTCTACATATAGCTGTCCAATTTTCCCAGCACCATTTATCGAAGATACTGTCTTTTTTCCACTGTATATTTTTTCCTGCTTTGTCGAAGATTATTTGACCATAGAGTTGAGGGTCCATATCTGGGCTCTTTACTCTGTTCCACTGGTCTAGATGTCTGTTTTTATCCCAGTACCATGCTGTCATGGTGGTCACAGCTTTGTAGTAAAGCTTGAAATCAGGCAATGTGATGCCCCCAGTTTTGTTTTTCTTTTTCAACATTCCCTTAACAATTCGGGGTCTCTTCTGATTCCATTCAAATTTTAGGATTATTTGCTCCAGCTCTTTGAAAAATGCCAGTGGAATTTTGGTCGGTATGGCACTAAAAGTATAGATTGCTCTAGGCAGTATAGACATTTTAACAATGTTTATTTTTCCAATCCATGAGCATGGAATGGTCTTCCATCTTTTTGTGTCTTCTTCTATTTCTTTCATGAGTGTTCTGTAGTTCCTCGAGTACAGATCCTTTAGCTCTTTGGTTAGCTTTATTCCCAGGTATCTTATGGTTCTTGGTGCTATAGTAAATGGAATCGATTCTCTCATTTCCCTTTCTATATATTTTCATTGTTAGTGTATAAGAAAGCCACTGATTTCTGTACATTGACTTTGTATCCTGCCACATTACTGAATTGCTGTATGAGTTTCTAGTAGTTTGGGGGTGCAGTCTTTTGGATTTCCCATATAAAGTATCATGTCATCTGTGAAGAGAGAAAGTTTGACTTCTTCATTGCCAATTTGAATACCTTTTCTCTTCGTTGTCTGATTGCTGTTGTTAGGCCTTCTAATACTATGTTGAACACAAGTGGTGAGAGTGGGCATCCTTGTCGTGTTCCTGATCTCAATGGAAAGGCTGCCAGCTTTTTCCCATCAAGGATGATATTTGCTGTGGGTCTTTCATAGGTAGATTTGATGAAGTTGAGGAATGTTCCCTCTATCCCTATACTTTGAAGCTTTTTAATCAGGAACGGATGTTGGATTTTGTCAAATGCATTTTCTGCATCAATTGAGAGGACCATGTGGTTCTTCTTTCTTCTCTTATTGATTTGTTCTATCATATTGATTGATTTGTGAATGTTGAACCATCCTTGCAACCCAGGGATGAACCCCACCTGGTCATGGTGGATAATCTTTTTAATGTACTGTTGGATTCTGTTTGCTAGGATCTTGTTCAGAATCTTAGCATCCATATTCATCAGTGATATTGGTCTGAAATTCTCCTTTTGGGTGTGGTCTTTGCCTGGTTTGTGAATCAGGGTAATGCTGGCTTCTAAAAAGAGTCTGGAACTTTTTTCCTTTTGCTTTAATTTTTTGAAACAGCTTCAGAAGAATAGGTGTTATTTCTTCTTTGAAAGTTTGGTAAAATTCCCCAGGGAATCCGTCAAGTCCTGGGCTCTTGTTTTTTGGGAAGTTTTGGATCACTGCTTCAATCTTGTTACTACATATTGGTCTATTCAGGTTGTCAATTTCTTCCTGGTTCAATTTTGGAAGTTTCTATTTTTCCAGGAATGCATCCATTTCATCTAGGTTGCTTAACTTCTTGGTATATAACTGTTGATAATAATTTCTGATGATTGTTTCTACATCCTTGGTGTTAGTTGTGATCTTTCCCTTTTCATTCATAATTTTATTTATTTGGGCCTTCTCTCTTTTCTTTTAGATTAGTATGGCCAATGGTTTATTGATCTTCTTGATTCTTTCAAAAAACCAGCTTCTCATTTCATCGATGTGTTCTACTGTATCTCTAGGTTCTACCTCATTGATCTCTGCTCTAATCTTGATTGTTTCTCTTCTTATGTGTGGATTTGGCTTAATTTGTTGTTGATTCTCCAGTTCTTTAAGTTGTAAAGACAGCTGGTGTATTCTGGATTTTTCAATTTTTTTTTGAAGGAGGCTTGGATGGCTATGTATTTCCCCCTTAGGACTGCCTTTGCGGTATCCCATAGGTTTTGGAATGAAGTGTCTTCATTCTTCTTGGTTTCCATGAATTGTTTAAGTTCTTCTTTGATCTCCTGGTTGATCCAAGCATTCTTAAGCAAGATGGTCTTTAGCTTCCAGGTGTTTGAGTTCCTTCCAAACTTTTTCTTGTGGTTGAGCTCCAGTTTCAAAGTATTGTGATCTGAGAATATGCACGGAATAATCTCAGTCTTTTGGTATTAGTTGAGCCCTGATTTGTGACCTTGTATGTGGTCTCTTCTGGAGAAGGTTCCATCTGTGCTCGAGAAGGATGAATATTCTGTTGTTTTAGGGTGGAATGTTATGTATATATCTATGAAGTCCATCTGGTCCAATGTGTCATTCAATGCTCTTGTTTCTTTATTGATTTTCTGCTTTGATGATCTGTCTATTACTGAGCGTGGCATTTTAAGATCTACTACTATTAATCTGTTCATATCAATATGACTCTTTATCTTGAATAACAGCTTTCTTATGTAATTGGCTGCTCCCATATTGGGGACATAAATATTTAGAATTGTTAGATCATCTTGGTGGATAGTCCCTTTAAGAATGATGTAGTGTCCTTCTGTATCTCTGACTATAGTCTTTAGTTTAAAATCTAATTTATCAGGTATGAGAATCACTATTCCAGCCTTCTTTTGAGGCCCATTGGCATGAAAGATTCTTCTCCATCTCTTCACTTTCAGTCTGGGTGTATCCTTAGGTTCAAAATGGGTCTCTTGTAGACAACATATGGATGGGTCCTGTCGTTTTATCTAATCTGCAACCCTGTGTCGTTTTATGGGCACATTTAGGCCATTCACATTGAGAGTGATTATTGAGAGATATGTTTTTATTTACATCGTGTTACCTGTGAAGTCTTTGTTTGTATAGATTGTCTCCATATATTTCTGTTCAATGATATTCTCAGGATTTTTCCTCTTTTATAGAACCCCCCCTTAATATTTCCTGCAGTGTTGGCTTGGTGGTCACATACTCTTTTAAACCTTGCCGGTCTTAGAAGCTCTTTATCTCTCCATCCATTCTGAATGTCAGTCTTGCTGGATAAAGTATTCTTGGCTGCATGTTCTTCTCATTTAGTGCCCCGAATATATCTTGCCAGCCCTTTCTGGCTTGCCAGGTTTCTGTGGACAGGTCTGACATTATTCTGATGGGCTTTCCTCTGTATGTAAGGAATTTCTTTGCCCTACCTGCTTTCAAGAGCTCCTGTCTACAATTATGATTCATCATTTTCACTATCAGGTGTCTTAAGGTCTTTCTAGATTCTATGATCTTGGAGGCAGACATTTCTGCCTCTAGTACACGAACACTGGTTCCATTCGCAAGATTGGGAAAATTTTCACAGAGAATTTGTTCAACTATATCTTCTGGTCTTCTTTATTTCTCCTTCCCCTCAGGGATTTCAATAATTCTGACGTTGGAACATTTCATGGCATTATTTATTTCCCTAATTCTGTTTTCGTGGCTTCTAAGCTGTTTGTTCCAGGCTTCCTCCTGATCCTTTTTCTCTATCTGTTTGTCCTCCAGATCACTAATTCTATCTTCTGCCTCAGTTGCCGTAGCTTTTAGAGAATTTGGATTAGATTGGAACTCATTGAGAACACTGTGAACATCATCCCTGGTGGCCTTCACTTCTGCTCTAATCAGTTGCACTTTGTCAATCCATGGCTTTCTCCAACCTAGCTATTGCCTGGATAATTGTTCGCCTGAATTCCCTTTCCAACATGCTGTCTATGTCCACATCCAATAGCTCTGATGCAGAATGCCCAGTCTCTGAATTTTTCTTCTGTTAGGCATTCCTCCTCCTAGTCATTTTGGTGAGAGATGGCTGAATGGATGTGTAGCTGAATGTATTGACTAGGGTGCAGGTAAGGTGCATCCTGGAACACTTCTGAGCAATCAAAAGTCCCCACCCCAAAGAAAGAAAAACGAAAAAGAGAGAGAGAGAGAGAGAGAGAGAGACAGGGAAAAAAAAATAAACTAAAAGAGAATACCCAGCCCAAATGGGCCCCAAGGTAAGATTTATGAAGTATACAAACAAAAACAGACAAACAAAAGGACCAACAAAAGTAGATGACAAGAGAAAAAATAAATAAATAAAAACAACAAAAAACGAACCTCGTCAAAAAGAACTCCAAGTATAAGATTTACATACTACCGGGACAAAAACAAATACACAGAAACACTGGCAGAAGAGAAAGATGGGAGAGTGGTTATAAATTCTCAGTGTGGGCGAGGAAGGTTATTTTGATTCTTCCTGGATGTATCTTGATATCTTTTTTAAAGGACTCAACTTTCCTAAGATAAAGGGGGATTAAAAGCTGGTTTACCTATAGGGGTAGCATTGATTGGGGAAAGGGGATTACCTTGAAGCTTATCTCTATATGATTATTAAAAAAACTAAACTAAACTAAACTAAAATTAAATTAAAAAATAGAAAAGCAAAAGAAAAACACAGGTATATGTTTCCAAAAGTTCAGGTTAAAAGGTTATTATGGAATTTAATGTACTGGACATCTCCCTGTGATGTAAATAGGTTAAAAAGTTATGTATAAAAAAAATCAAAAGTACCAGAATAGTGGGAACGAATTAAAAATAGAAGTTGGGATGCCTGGGTGGCTCAGTGGTTAAAGCCTCTGCCTTCAGCTCAGGTCATGATCTCAGAGTCCTGGGATCAAGCCCCCACATCAGGCTCTCTGCTTAGCAGGGGGCCTGCTTCCTCCTCTCTCTGCCTGCCTCTCTGCCTACTTGTGATCTCTCTCTCTCTCTAATAAATAAATGAAATCTTTAAAAAAAATAGAAATAAAATAGTTGTAGCTATGAAGTAGTGGTGGTTGTCCTCTTGTCTTTTTTTGGGGGGGGTTGGCTTTCTGGGGGAGGGGCCTGCGTGGGTTTTCAGGGCGTCTTGCTAGAGTTAAGTCCTCCTGTCCCCGTCAAGGGGATGGGCTCTGAGGAAACCGGTTTTTCAGGCTATAAAGTTCTCTGGAGGTTTTTTTGTTTGTTTGTTCATTTGTTTTCTCTCCCCTTGGCAGCTTTTGATGGTTTTGGGAGGTTTCGAGGAAAGCAAACTGCACCCGAACCTCCCTCTCAGAGAGAAGCCTCAGTCTGTTCCCCTCTGGGTGCTCCAGAGCACATACACCTCCCCCTCCGCTGCTGGCAGAGCACGTTCCCAGTCACAGTCTCTGGGGTCACAGGAACTCCCACTTGTACCCAAAACCACGAGAAATACTCGCCACGGCTGTCTGGGCAGCTCCAGGCTGCCAAAGAGGTTCCAAGCCGCCATCGCACACTGAGATTTTCCCGCTGGCCCGGACTGGGAGTGCCTGCGTGCACCTCTTTCAGGGGAGGGTGTGGGGCGCGACTCACACTCTGGTCGCATGGCGCACGCGGAGAGTGCAAAAGGCTGTTGTTCTCCCTCACGCTCATGGGCACCACCACCCAGACACTCTCAGGCAGTGCCCCACTCTCAGGGGCGCTCTCAGCCAGCATGCCCCTGGCTCAGGGACCAACACCTGGCTTCTTTGCTGCACTCTCTCTGGCTCAGCACCAGCGGTGGCTGTCCTGGGTGGGTGGACTTAAGCCCCTGTCTCTAACCACCCAATTCCCACAATTTCCCCCCACAATCCTTTGCTCTTTTTGAGTGCTTTCAGCCAGACTCCAAGTTAATGCTGGTCCCCAGTCGCAGGGCACTCTCGTACTGGGGTATTACCTTCCAGTGGGTCACTTCTGGTGGCTCCCAACTCCCTTTTATCTTCCAATATCAGTCCGACGTTCCCACTCTGCTTTACCTGCCCACGGGCATCTTCTGTCCCTGTAGAGATCCAGACGTGTATAATTCTGGTCTCAGGCTGATTTCATGGGTGATCGGAGTTCTTCGGTAGGTAAGCAGCTCACTTTAGGGGACAGGTTGAAATGGCACTTCCTCCTACTTCCAGCCATCTTGTCTCTCCCCTACCTACTTTAGATGAGGCAGATCTATGCCTACATTTCTGCAGTAGAACTTGAAAAATACTTTTTCAGATATGTTTAATTTTTCCCCCAAATGTAGTGTATTATTCCGTAAAGTATTAGGTTTTTTGGTACTATACTTCAGGTGCAATATGATGTAAATACACTTTAGTAGAACGACCTGGGTACTGAGCCAGTTTATAAAGCACATTGGAAAAAAAATCCATTTATGACTAGGTCATCACTTTTTTAGAATGAGGATAGGAAAACTAGTGCAGAATTTTGAGACTGTGAAGTCCAATCTCATCATAGTAGTTTGATTTTTTTAGAATGAGCATATTTTGGGAGCCCATTATCTATGTGGATGTTTATGATGCCAATGATGGTGAAGTTAGGAACACCCAGGTTAGGACTGATGCAGTTGATGTGTTTCATGTAGAGTGGAAATGAGAAAAAAAATTCTTTTTTTAAAAAAAGATTTTACTTATTTATTTGACAGAGAGAGAGAGATCACAAGTAGGCAGAGAGGCAGGCAAGGCCAGGGGTGGGGGATGGGGAAGCAGGCCCCCTGCTGAGCAGAGAGCCTGATGCGGCTCAGGACGCTGAGATCATGACCTGAGCGGAAGGCAGAGGCTTAACCCACTGAGCCACCCAGGTGCCCCGAGAAAAAAAATTCAAATTCAACATTTCTTTTAGGCCTTAAATGTAGTGGTGTAAAATCCATAGGAATTTGACTCACTATCTTTGCAATATATTATTTTTAAGATAATAAAGAATCATTCCTGGCAGTCATTAGTAATATAGGTAATTACAGTGTGTTTAATACAAATATTGTTTTCTATTTCCAGAAATGTCTAGTGATCAAGAGAAAAAAACACATCCACAAAATAACATGTCATATAGTTATCCCAGGGAACCTGCTTTCTCTTCTTAACTGATTTCTGTAAAAGTAACTTTATACATAGTGGCAACTTTGAGTTCCCTGAAGCGCTTATGTTAAAATGTGTCAAAGTATTAGTAACAAGTTAGACTATGGGGTGGGGGGGACTCCAGGAAATGAAAATGTGCCACCAGCTGCCCTTTGGCCAAAAGCCACATTTTGTTGGCTGATGTGTTTGTTTCTTGGTTTCTTTGTTTTTTTAACTTAGAGATGAAAGTTCCTTATTTTATTTAAAGATGTATTTGTTTTGAGAGAGAGAGAGAGAGAGAGAGAGAAAACACTCGCATGAGTAGGGGGAGGGGCAGAAGGAGAGGGGACAGACTCCTGGCTGAGTGGGAAGCTGCAATACAATGCGGGGTTCTACCCCAGGACCCTGAGGTCACAAACTGAGCTGAAATCAAGAGTCAGCTACTTCACCAACTGAGCCACCCAGGCACACCTAAAGATGAATATTTCTGTAACTGGTAGAACAGTCTTCTGTTTTTGAGCACAATTATTTTGTTTTGACTTATTTTTAAAGCTCCAACAAGAAATGGAACTATGTTTTAAAACAAGGTACCATTGCTATTAAGTTTCTTTTATTTTCCATATATAGCTAATGAAACCAAGCAAAAATTTAGGGGAGTAGTTTTTTTGTTTTTTAAGATTTTTATTTATTCATTTGACAGAGATAGTGAGAGAGAGCACAAACAGGGGGAGCAGCAGGCAGAGGGAGCAGGAGAAGTAGATCCCCGCTGAGCAGGGAGCCAGGGAGCCGGAGGTGCCTCTGCATTCCAGGACTCTGGGATCGTGACCGGAGCTGAAGGCAGACACTTAACCTACAGAGCCACCTAGGTGCCCCAGGGAATAGTTTTAATAAGCAAGTGCTTTGGGGACCACAGCTATCCGTGGTACCTGACACTTCAGTGTTAACTAGCTTTGAAATAACCTGCATAGTAAAGCACCGACTTTTGGCACGATATTTTCAGTCTCAGTATGTAAACAAAAATTATTAAACTGCATAAACCTGTTTTATGCTGTAATTTTCATAGGAAGAAAATCAAGGAAAGAGATTGTGAGATTAATGTATTGGTCTGAAGGAAATGAAGAAGTATCAGAGGGAAGATGTTCATTTTATGTGGGGCATGAATTGTCCCTTATAGGTAAAGTGACCATAATTTGTTTTCCCAGGCCCTCTTGGCATATGCCCATTATCATAGCATTCTTTTCAGTTTAACATTTGTCCTGCATTTTTTACCTTTATCAAAGTATTGCCATTAATTGATATATAAAGTTAAGCTGACTTCAGTGGGGAGCATCTCTACTATTTACTTTCAATTTTTGCCATGTTTTCCTTGCCAGTGTATCAGATGCAAATAAAGAGAGATGCAGGTGAAAAATCTCATTTAACATACGGTTAACTCTAACACATAACCATCAAGCATTTCTAAGACCTCTCTTGGACTGACCATTTCAGGAAAAATATAATTAATATCTCCCTTCCTTTCAGGGACAGAATACGGACTCTTCACTGATAAAACAAAGTGCATTCCACCAGGAGTGATTTCTTTATGGGAATTAAGAAGATCTCAGAAGTAGGTAGGAATAGGGGTGGCTGGATGGCTCAGTTGGTTAGGCATCTGCCTTCAGCTCAGGTCACGATCCAGGAGTCTTGGGATAGAGCCCTGCATCAGGCTCCCTGCTCAGCGAGGAGACTGTTTCTCCCTCTGACCCTCCCCCTGTCTTGTGCTCTCTCCTTCTCTCACTCCCTTTCTCTCTCAAATAAATATATAAAATTATTAAAAAATTAGGTAGGATTAATATTCAAATCTGCTGCTTAGTACTGTACCCACTTTGAAGTATCCTGACTGAGTTGTAGCCCAAGAATGGCCTAACCCTACAGAGCCCCTGGGATTGGAGCAGTGGTATACATGGGAATTATAAGTTAGATAGACATGAAATATGTGCAGACTGTAAAGGCCCAGAAGTCCTGGGATAAAGTATACAGACACTTGTCTGAATTCTCTTATTCAGTGGTGTTAATATCTATTGTAAAGTTACAACGTTTTCTTTATTTTGATATGTTTTTATTTGAGTAAACTGTTTTAGTAACAGTGAGCTAAAAATGTTCATGCCTGATGAGAAACTAAGTGCTGAATTTCTGTTTCTTAGAAAAATTGGTGATGAACTTATAACTTGTGCCATATGCTCACTGAAATTTACCATCAACCATTGGATTGTTGCAGTGTTATCACTGACCTTATGGAAACCACCAAGACATAGACATGCTGAAGAAGCAGCAATATCTAATTCAAAGTTAGTAGTTATTTTAAGAAAGATGACAGTTTAATACTTAAAATCACAAAAGGTTCATTAGCATGTCACTCTATAAAAACCTCCTTTTCATTTAAACCAAAGGACTGTTCTTCTAAAGTAGTTTTTTTTTTTTAAAGATTTTATTTATTTATTTGACAGAGAGAAATCACAAGTAGATGGAGAGGCAGGCAGAGAGAGAAAGAGGGAAGCAGGCTCTCCGCTGAGCAGAGAGCCCGATGCGGGACTCGATCCCAGGACTCTGAGATCATGACCTGAGCCGAAGGCAGCAGCTTAACCCACTGAGCCACCCAGGCGCCCTCTAAAGTAGTTTTGTTTGCCTTCATCCTCAAGGTTTCTTTTGACCACACAGGTTATTAAAGATGTAGACTTATATATTTATAATAAAATACTATAATTTTTGCAGGATAAAGATATAAATAAGATAGTGAGATGATATCTCTTGACATGTAAAAAGTACATTCATAATTGTAGCCAATCAAACTGTAATATTTTATCAAGCTAGGAGATACATTTGTCAAAGAGCTTACAGATGATTATATAAAACTGAGGTTCAATACAAAAGATGTTAGTATTTATTCTGTCTATTGTCCATGATCAGTCATATTTGAACTATTTTTTAAATCAACCTGTGTATTCTAAAATAATATCAAACTCTTCTGTAAATGAATCCTCCAACTTTTTGCATTCTAATAGAATTGTTTTTGGAAATCTTTTCACCAAAATATTTACTTAACAAAGAATCAAACAGTTTTAGCTCTGAAAACTTTCAACAAAGTTGGATTATTTAAAACAAAGCTTTAAAGCAGAAAGATACTGAAATTTATCCTTGCCAAAACTAGAAAATAACTGGAGATTTTAATGGTAATGCAAATAGTGTGCAATGCCTATCTATTTCTGAAATTCTGCAATTTTGTTTTGTAATTAAGAGAAAAATGATCTAAAGAGAGATGTAAAACAATATTATATACTGAAAAAACTCAGAAAATAATTAATTATTGAGAAATCCAGTACAAATGTTAAGAGCTTTTAGTAAAGCAGATTGTACAACCATAAAATAATACCTTTTATCTATTCAAATAGAAAAATCAGTTCAAAGATATAGTAGGAAAGTCTAAATTAATGATGAATGGAAAATACATAGTTTAGGTATTTAAAAAAATCTAAAACCCATATGATAAAAATAAAAATACAAAATATTTCTGAAAGACACAAAAATAGATTTTCACAAAAAGGAGGAAATGCCATTTACTTAGGTAGAAAATTTTACCTTGTGAAAATGTCAGTTTTCCCTGAGTTAAATTTATAATGTTAACACAAATCCAATAAAGGAGTGTGTATATTGATTTCAAATTCATTTGATACAAAAAGCAAACAATAGTTGCCATGAGCACCCTAAAAAAGAGGGTCAACAGAAAGTATGGTATTGGTATACTTACAGACAGTTAAGTGGAAAAAACAGAACCAAGTTCACTTGGAAATTTACAATAAAGACTGCATCTCAAGACATTGGAGAAAGATATCTTGTTTAATAAATATTTTGAGATAACTAGATAAACCCATAGAAAAGGATTTTTCCCCCACATTATACTGTATACTGGGGAAAATTCTAGAAATTGGGAAGGTATGTTAGGAAATTCCAAAAACATTAAAGAATTAATATTCCTAATATATTAAAAGTTTCTAAAATAGAGCAAAGAAAAATGCAAACAACATAATGGAAGAAAAGACTAGAGAGTAGATGGAAAAAATAAGTTGCTTACCCATTTAAAAAATGTTCAGTATTGTTCACAAACAGAAATACAAAAATAAAAATGATGTTGAATTACTTTTTCTCACCTGTAAGATTTTCAGTATCCATATGTTTGATTACTTGACAAGTTAGTGAAGATATGAGCATTCTTACATATTGTTGGTGAAATGAAAAATAAACATTGAAATGCCCTATGAAGGGGAATTGGGAAATACCTAACAAAATTACACGTTCATTTACCCTTTGACCAAACAATTCCACTTCTATACTCCTAAAAAACACAAGCAAAGTTACAAAATAGTATGTTCACAGGGTTATAAAATTCATTGTTTGTAATATTTGTACTATTCATAATAACAAGTGAACCAGAAACAAAATTTACATCAATATTGGTTTGTATCCACACAATGGAGCACATGCTGCTATAGAAAAGAATGCAGGACATCTCCTATCCCACTGTAGAGTGATCACTAGGATATATTACGTTAAATAAAACCAAAAAACTGAGATTAATGCGAATATAGTACCTATCATTTACAAAAGAAATAGAAATATAGTATATATGAGAAATGGAAAGGTAAACACAGACATATGTATACTTCATGGTAGAAAAAAAATAGAATCAAGATTTTTGTATTCAGTACAGTTTTACTTGAGCTTACTAGGTATTTCAATACCTGCAATAGCTAACTTTGTTAATTAAAAATACGGCACAGAGAGAAAATAAAATTTTAAGGTTCACATTTTCCATGTATTAATCATAAAAAGCAACATTGAAGAAAATTGTAGACAATTTGTGAAAAAATAAAAAGTAAGGAAATGACATCAGAGCCCATTTTGGCTAAGAAATTGATTACAATGCATGGATTTGTACCAAGAATAAATATGTTGTTTATGTTTTATTGAGATGTAATGAATTTATAATATTGGGTAAGTTTAAGGTATACAGTGTGCTAATTTGATACATTTATATGTTGCGATATGATTACTACCGTAGGCCCTAGTTAACACCTCTATCATGTCATGTAATTATCATTTATTTTCTTTAAATATAAGTAATGCCGATTTCCATTCCCAAAAGTTTCCCAGTTTGGACAAGAATTTATATGATGATTTCTACTTCTAATTCCTAGAGGACTCTGCTGCTAAATACACTAGCCCCAACACACACATCACCTGTAGGGTGTCTTCTCAAGGAGTATAACTCAATGGAAACCATGAAGTAGTGGAAAGGACAATTTATGTTTTCCCAAAGAATCTGGGCAGAATCTGAAACTCACTGAAATTAATAGAATGCCGCAGAAGTGACACTGGGCTAGTTCCAAACCTAAATCACTGAAGATGCAGCAGCTTTCACTCTACAGGCTCTTAGAAGCTAGTTGCAATGATGTGAGAAGCCCAAGCCACTAGGAGAAGGCATAAACCGTCTTAGTTGAGATCCTAGACAAAAGCCAGCATCACATGTCAGCCACGTGGTTAGCATCTTTACCGTTTCTACCCAGTTGAGCCCCACATGACAGCTGCCCCAGCTGACATCTGGAACAGACAATCCATAAAATCAGGAGAAATAATAAAATCATTTTTTCAATTGAACTGCCTATTTTGAGATAATTGTAGATTAAAATCCTGTGGTATGAAATATACAGAGAGATTGTATGTACCTTTTAATCAGTTTCCTCTACTGTTAACATCTTGCAAAATGATACAACATCACAAACATGGCATCGACATTGTTGCAATGCACTCAAGTTATTCAGGCTTCCCGGTTTTACTTATGCTCATTTGTGTGTGTATTTAGTCCTAAGCAATTGGATTTCATGTGAAATTTCAGGCATCCAGCACTATAGCTAAGATACAGAACAGGCCCATTGCCCTGAGGATTTCTTGCTGCCCTTTTTCTTTTACAACCAAGCTCACCACCCCACCCTAGCATCTCTAATCCCTAGCAACCAGTAATCTCATCTCCAGTTCTAAAATTTAGCCTTCTAAAAAAGTGTTATGGAAATGGGATTATACAGCATATACAATTTTAGGATTGGCTTTTTTCACTCAACGTAATTCCCTGGAGATTTAAGTTACAATATTTGTCAGTAGTTTATTCTGGTTTATTGCTGAGTAATATTCCATGATATGGATTTACCACGGGTTGTTTAGCCATCCACTCACCGATTTTTGTGTGACTACATTTTTATTTTTCTGGGATAATTGCCCAAATATGCACTTGCTAGGTCCTATGGTAAATGCATGCTTCATCTTTTTTCTTGTTTATTAATTAATCAATCAATTAATTTTTAAAAGAAACTGCTAAACCCTTTTTCAGAATAAAGTTGCCATGTCTGCAAAAAACCTTGCTAGGGTTGTGATAGGACTTGCATTAAACCTGTAGATCAGTTTGGGGAGAATTAATGTCTTTACTATATGAGTTTGCAATCCATGGATGCAGTATCTCTCCATTTTGTGTGTTTTCTTCGATTTTTTTCATCAGCATTTTGCAGTTTTCATACATGTTTTGTTAACTTCATACCCAACATTTCATTTCCTTTGGCATTAATTGTAAATGGTACTATATTTTTAATTTTGGTCTATACAAACTCATTGTTAGTCTTAAGCAGGCTCCACACCCAGCACAGAGCCCCACTTGGGCCCTGATCTCAGGACCCTGAGATCATGACCTGAGTCAAAATCAAGAGTTGAATGCTTAACTGAGTGAGCCACCCAGGTGCCCTGGGATGTTCTTCATATACAGTCATGTTATTTGTAAATAAGGATAATTTTATTTATTCTTTTCAATATGTATACCTTTTATATCTTTTGCTTGCCTTATTGAAATAGCTAGAACTGCCAATATTATGTTTAATAACAGTGATGAGAGTAGACATACTTGTGTTATTCCCAGTTTTGGAAGTGGAAAACATTCAGTCTTTCACCCTTAAGTATAAAGTGAGCTGTAAGTCTCTTGTAAATGTTCTTTCTTATATTGACATAATTTCTCTTATAAACTTGCTGAGAGTTTTAAAAATCATAAATAAAAAAATAAAAATCATAAATAAAATGCTTTATTTATTTATTCATTCATTTTTTAAACAGTAAATGCTTTTTCTGAATCAATTGATAAGATCAATTAATTGTATTTTTTTAGTCTGGTGATGTTGTAGTGATGATCCAGTCTTGCAAGCCTGAAATAAGCCCCCTGGTCCATGGTATATAATTCTTTTTATACATTTTGCTTCAATTTAATAATTTGTTGAGGCTTTTGGCATCTAAGATCATGAAAGATATTAGTCTATAGTTTTCTTTTTTGTACTGTCTTTTTCAGGTTTTGGTATCAGAGTGATAACTGTTCTATTTGAGAAGTGTGCCCCACACTTCTACCATCTGTAAGAGATTATATAAATTTTGTGTGAATTGTTCTTTAAATATTTGAAAAAGTTTTCAGTGAAGGCTTCTGGACCTGGACATTTCTTTTTCAAGAGTCTTTATATTACAAATTCACAAACTTCAGTGGTTATGGGATTTGCTAATTTTCTCTCTCCTTTGATCAGTTGCTGAGAGGGAGGTGTTGAATTCTTAACTATAAATGTGGATTTGTTATTTTTCTTTTCAATCTGTCATTTTTGCTTCATGTTGTTTGAGCCTTTCTGGCACATACATAGTTAGAGTTGTTATGTTTTATTTTCTGATGGGTTTCTTGCATGTTTTTATACGATTTCATCTTGATATATTATGGTATTTTGGAGTATGTTTTTTGGCATATAGTTTTCTTAGTTGCTATTCTGGTTATTTTGGTTATTACAATATCTAGGGGACATTAGAGTCTATTGCTATCAACATTTTACCATTTTGTGTGAAGTGTGCAAACCTTACTTTTATTTGGATCTTTTTACCTTCCTTTTAAATATTGTTTTGAATATCAAATGTTGTTATAATTTTGTTTCAGTTATCAAATATGATTTATAAATCCCAGGAGAAGGATAATATATTGGAAGACTTGTATTTCTTCTTGTTTTTCATTGTTTTGTTTTTTTCCCAACCTGCCAGATGCTCCAAGATTCTTTATTTTATTATCTCCTTTCTCTCTCTCTCTCTTTTTTTTTAAAACATCTATTTGACAGACAGAGATCACAAGTAAGCACAGAGGCAGGCAGAGAAAGAGGAGGGGAAGCAGGCTCCCCGCTGAGCAGAGATCCCAATGTAGGGCTCGATCCCAGGACCCTGGGATCATGACCCAAGCCGAAGGCAGAGGCTTTTTTTTTTTTAATGTATTTATTTGACAGAGAGAGAGATCACAAGTAGGCAGAGAGGCAGGCAGAGAGAGAGGAGAAGCAGGCTCCCTGCCAAGCAGAGAGCCCGATGTGGGGCTCCATTCCAGGACCCCGGTTTCATGACCTGAGCCGAAGGCAGAGGCTTTAACCCACTGAGCCACCCAGGCACCCCCTCCTTTTTCTTTAAATTTTTTCCTTTAAACATTCTTTAAGGATAGGCTTGTTAGCAACACATTCTTTTAATTTTCCTTAGTCAGGGAAATTCTTTATTTCTCCTTCATTCCTAAAAGAATTTCACCTGCTCTGGAACTCGGGATTAACAGTTGTTTTCTTGAAAGAGGAGAAGCTGTTGGAGGAGGTCATTGAGAGGAGGTGACCTCTGGCTGACCCATGAACTGATCCAGGCCAATCAGAAGCTCTTTATCCCCTCCCCTTCCCTTCAAATTGTGCTTTCCGCTTACCTTCCCCACACTGGAAGCTTCCTCAAGGACGCTGCCTTGAGGTAGGCATGTTGTCTCGAGTATATCTGCTCTGTGTCCAAGACTAGACCCTGTTCAGGTTTTTATATAAACGTATAAAATTTGGACAAGCTGGTGTGGAGATCTATTCATCTTGCAGCTGCCCAAGACAAGCCTTGTAAGTAAGTTCTCTTCTTTATTAAACCTGCTCCCTGCCAATCTGGAGCTTTTTCTTTGGCTTCTCCCTGCCTTGTGCACACAGGAAATCTCGAGTTGGCTATGAACCAATTTGTCTGGAGGGGTTGCCTGCCTGTTAGGTGTTTGTGGACCATGTGAGTGCAGGTGACCCCCCCCACACACACACACACACTGCCTCATGCCAGCTGGTCTAATGTACTCCTTTGAGGAATTACACAGAACCTGCGGCGACAGAGAAGGGAAGTCATGGCTGTGCTATGGGCGGATCCCAGCTGTGGGCAGTTGGACTGGTTACTGATGTCCACCTAGAGGCTGGAGCCCAAGTTGGAAGAAGAGTGGAGGTTAGAGAGGGACCTGTGGATGTCCACGACTCTGCTAGCTTTGGGGCTGGTAGAGAAGAAGGGAGAGCAAGGAAATCAACTGGAGACATTCACATGCTGTTTTGTAAGGCCGGAAGCATGCAGGTGGTTGTGGATTAAGATCTGAGCACTTGTGACAAAGCCTGATTGGGACTCTAAAGAGGCGGAATCCCTAGGAAAGTGACGAGAGCGGAGAGGAGGATGTCGTGGTGACTGACCGTGAAATGTGCATCCCACCCCCCCATCCCCGCCGGCGGTTTGATCCCTAACATAAAGGAAAGCAAAGTTCAACAAGAGTCACTCCAGCCACTGGGGTAGCCCCAAATCTGGGAAATGTTCACGAGAAAATATGCTCCCACTGAGCACATCGATGGAGCTGCCAAGTTCCAGAAGAAGGCCAGGGTTCAGTGTCCAGGCACGGTTAGTGTGGCTATGGGATATGGGTGGATGGCACGGAAAATGAGCAGCATCGCCTCACATCCTGCCCTCCAGCAGCTCCTGCAAGGTGCTCAGGGGTTCAAGATACTCACTCTGTTATAGATGAGATTATTCTAGCTTGCATGGAGGCTTTGCCCAATGAAGAGAAACTTCTAGGCATGTGGGACACAGGAAATCTATAGACGGGGTACAGTAAATTCTTAGGGAGTGGGGAATTAGATGGGCAGTTTATACTCCTGTCTTGGAAGTCCCTGATTGGGCCACATTCACTGCAGCACCGAAAGCTGGGCTACTCCAGTCCATCCCCAGGACTTGGTATCCATTATGAACCCACTGGTCGGACAAGATAGTTATAATGTTGGGCAATCCATTGCTGATCTGGGGGAGACTGGCAAATCCCAAAAATGGGTGCAGGCTGTGGGAAAGTTTAAGGCCCAAGAGGGTGAGAAGACTTCCCGAGCCATGTTGCTTGTAGCAGGGTCCCCCTTGCTGGTGTATCTGGAATATGCAGTATCTTTGTGTGGGAGAGTAGTTGAATAAAGGAGAATGAACGCTTCTTCTAACTCCTTGGTGTTAGTGGGGACCCTATGCCGCTGCTGCCATTTTCACGTGGTGTTTTGGTGTGATTTCTATTCATTGAGGGGTGTGTGGAAATGGGCATTGTGCTAGTGTAGTTTAGGAGGTCAAAAAATGCCAGGCCTGAGGAACCTTTTCCTGTTGGGTGAGAGTTGTCAAGTACTTTAAAGTCACATTTTTCCTCTATTTCTGGATTCTTCTCTACCTTTAACAGTTGTGTTTTGGGTTTGTTTTTGGCATGAGTACCGAAGGTTATAGTTGTACTTAGCACAGAGGAACAGGGAGATGGGAATTTAAGCCATCTTGTTTGGACCAGTATCAGATTTCTTTTACCAATAGAATGGATAGAAAATGACCTCTCATCCTTCTTGATTTGCATCGCCCTGGTTACTGTGGCTGAACACCTTTTCATCTGTTTTTCTCCTGTATGTTTTCTCTTCTGTGAAAGGCCTGTGAAAGTCCATGTCTTTATAGCTTCTATTGCATTATTGGTCCTTATCCTCAAATAAGAGAAATTTGGTTTGAAACAGCAAACTCCCTTCAAAGAAAGAGGACAGCTGCTAAGGTCAAATAAAGAAACCTCAATTTCAAAGAATAAATAGCCGACTCAGCTGTAGTAGCTGCCGGCCAATTGGTGGGAAGCTGAACTATGGTATAAGGAGTACTCCCAATGTAGTCGAAAGGGGTTTTTCAAAAGAATTTTCCATGACCTGTTGGTTTCTATCTAGGTCCAAGCCCAAGACTCTCTGCTGGGTGTTAAGAAAAGAGGACACAAGTGACAGGAAATTATTTGCTAGTGAGGTGGAGAGAAAGGGCCAGGGCTGGGTAATATCGGGAGCCAGGCTCCATGCTCAATGCTCTCCATTAATCTTCATTTCTGAGTTTCTCCCTTCCTCAGTTTTTCAGTGTCCACGTGGCTCCTTTTCTATTCCCCCCAGACCCCCACCCCCCTCGCCCATGCTGCCCCAGCCCCATAGCCTTCAGAACGCCCTCTTACTCCAGTGCCAATAATAAGAACGCACGGGTTTTTGAAGACTACCTCTTAACCAAGCACCATTCTAAAATTGAATCCTGCATTTATATATTTTATCCCTCAAACAGCTACTTGAGATCCCAGTGTGCTGCACTCACAAGTCACGGTCTGTTCGGTAGAAAGAGGAAGATTAAGGGTGTTCAATAAGTAACCCAAACAAGGCCGCATAATTAATAAGTAGCAGTCTTGGGATTCAGCAAATACACACAATCTTAATTATGCTTTAAAAAGAAAACGGAGGTCCTTTTCCTTGATAATTTAAGCACCTTATTAAACCGGGTGCTTTCACAAAGACATTTGCGCTTTAAGTTATTTCTTCACATAAAAGCACTTCTGAAGAATGAAGATGATCCCAGATCTAACAGGCTGGGGAGTGGCTGCCTGGGGCATCACAGTTTCAGAGTAACTCTTTCCCAGTGGGCAAGTGGAGCTGAGAAAGTATCCTATGTGAATGAATGGCTGAGGTAATAGAAAAATAGTTAAAAAGCTGGGAGGGGGGGTAGAGGTGAGAGTCTCCGCGTCTATTTCTGGCACACATTTCCATGTGTTTATCTGCAAAGTGCAGATACTTACTGGATGAACTAACTGGATCTTACAGAATTATTAGATGAACTAATCTAGTAGAAGATAAATCACTCAGGGGCCCCTGGGTGGCTCAGTGGGTTAAGCCTCTGCCTTCGGCTCAGGTCATGATCTCAGGGTCCTGGGATCGAGTCTTGCATCGGGCTCTCTGCTCAGCAGGGACCTGCTTCCCCCTCTCCCTCTGCCTGCCTCTCTGTCTACTTGTGATCTCTTTCTCTTTGTCAAAAAAATAAATAAAATCTTTAAAAAAAAGAAAAATCACTCAACATAGTCACTATACTCATAAAATAAACAGTAGGTATCATTTTAAATTTAAATTTTTATTTTTTTAAAGATTTTATTTATTTGAGAGAGAATGAGTGAGAGAGAGCATGAGAGAGGAGAAGGCCAAAGGGAGAAACAGACTCCCCAAGGAGATGGGAGCCTGATGCGGGACTCAATCCTGGAAGTCCGGGATCATGACCTGAGCCGAAGGCAGTTGCTCAACCAACTGAGCCACCCAGGCACCCAGGTGTCATTTTTTCAAAAGATTTATTTATTTGACAGAGAAGGAGTGAAGGTGGGGTGGGGAGGCGCCGAGGGAGAGAATCTCAAGCAAGACTCCTGCCTAAGCGGGCAGCCCAATGCAGGGTTCCATCTTGCAACCCTGAGATCATGACAGGAGCTGAAATCAAGAGTCAGATACTTAACCTACTGAGCCACCCAGGTGCCCCTGTAGGTGTCATTATTTTAATTGTTCTAAAGAGTATCTTCCCAGGTGTTTATTTAGACTTCACAATTCCAAACATAAAGGGGTGAGACAGATTGAGAAAACAAACAAAAATTACCTGTCTGAGACACATCTTCCAAGTACCTTTTCCCACCCAAATACCCATCCCAGACGTCCGCCCTTCTGGGAAGACCCTGCCCTCTTCTTACAGAGCTGTGATCGCACCCTCAACATCCACACCAGATGCAGCGGAAGCCAAACATCCCTGAGCCAGAGCTATGCTGGGGGAGTGTGTTTCACTTCAGAAGAAGGTCCACTGTTAAATTTCAATTATAGCCAGATAGGACTCCCAAAGAAAGGCTTTATGGATCTCCTAGAAAAAGTTCTTGTTATATTATAGAATATATAACTTCAAAATAGACTGACAGTGTAGTTATTTCACTAAGAGGTGTGAATTCTGAGATGTTGTTATACTGAAGGCCCCAGATCGAAGGAATGTGTTATTGTGGAGAACTTTAAAGAACCTGTGCATGTCTGTAGGAAATGTTCATTTGTGGCAATTCCTGCCATCTTTTACTGTCTGAAATGGGTACCTTATTTCTTTTCCTCCTCTGAGGTTATCTCACTGCTTTTGTTTATACTGTTTAACACTGTCACCTCTGTGAAGCACACCGATTTCCAAGTCAAAGTTCTTAGAGGAAGTGCTTGGGGCGAATTAGAAATCTAAACTGTATGGGAAGCAAAGTTTGCATCCTAGGATTCAGGAAGATTGCTACTGAAAAGCAATTACTCATGTTTTAAATTGAGATCTAATTCACATAATAGAAAATTGGGTATTTTAAAGTGTTGAGTAGTTTTCAGTATGTTCTTAAAGTTGTACAACCATTGCCATTATCTTTAATGGTAATTAAGTTAAATTCCGGAACATCTTTATGACCCCAAATTAGCAGTCATTTCTTATCCAATCCTCCTCCTGCCTTATGCAAACCTATCTACATTTTGTCTCTCTAGATTTGCTATTGTAGACATTTCATATAAACAGAATCCGGTGGTGGGCAGTCTTTTATGACTGACTGCTTTCGGTTACCATCGTATTTCCAAGGTCCACTCATTGCTGTATCATGCACTAGAATTAAATTCCTTTTTATGGCTGGATAATACTCCATTTGGGGATGGTAGTCTGTTTTTATCAGTTGAACACTTGGATTGTTTCTACTGTTGGGCTATTATGAATAATGGTGTTCTGAACATTGTGTAAACATTTTTTCCATGAACACCTGTTTTCAGGTTTCTTGAGTACATACCTGGTAATGGCATGGCTGAGTCCCATGGTAACTCTATATTTAACTCTGAGGAAATACCAAACCACCTTCCACAGTGAATGTACCATTTTCCATTCCTACCAGAAATGTTTGAGAGATCTAATTTCTGCACATGTTCACTAACCTGTTATTTTTCTATTTCATTAAATGATTATTGTAGCCATATTAGTATGTGTGAGGTATTATTGTAGCTTTGATTTGTATTTTCCTAATGATTAATAATACTGATCATCTTTCCTATATGCTTAATGGCCATTTGTATATCTTACTTGGTAAAATATATATTCATGTAATTGGCTCATTTTTAAATTGGGTTGTCTTTTAATCATTGAGTTCTTATTAAGAGTTCTTCAAATATTTGGGATGGTAGATCATGAACAGTTGTAGTAATTGCAAATAATTTTTCCCATTATATGGCTTTTTTTCCCACTGTCTTGATTATGTCCTTTAAAGCACAAAAGTTTGTAATTTTGATAAAGTCAGATGTCCTCTAAAATTGCCTTACTCAAGTCACAAAGAGTTTTATGGTTTCCTCTGAGAGTTAAATAGTTATAGCTCTAATAGTTTAGGTGTTTAACATAAGTTGAGTTGATTTTTGCATATGGCATAATCTAGGAGTCCAGCTTCATTATTTTACATGTGGTTATCCACTTCTCCCAGAATCATTTCTTAGAAAGCTATTCTTTTCCCCCTTTGTGTTGGCTCGGCACTCTTGTAAAAATCAATTGACTATATACATATGGGCTTCTTTCTAGACTGTTGATTCTGTTCCCATTGATCTACATGTCTGTCAGTATGCCAGTCCAAGATGTCTTGATTACTATACCCTTATAGTAAATCTTAAATTGGGCCTTTTTATTGCCTTATTAATTTTAGGGTGAGCTTATAAATTTCTATGAAACAGCCAAGTGAGATTCTAATAGGGATTATTATGAGTCTATGGGCCAGTTGGGAGCATTTTAAGAATATTAAGTTTTCCAAAACCCGGAGGTGATATTTTGGAATTTATCTGTAACTCTATATATTCTATAGTTTTCAGTGTACCAGTTTTACAGTTTTTTCTCAAATCTATTTCTAATAACTTAATCCTTTTCACACTATTTTAAATAAAACTGCTTTGTTAATTTGATTTTCAGATTGTTCAGTACAAGTATGTGGAAATAAAACTGATTTTTATGTGTTCCTGTATCGTCCATTTTTTGGAATTAATATATAAGCTGAATTACCTTTTTTTTGTGCATTCTTACTGTTTTCCATATATAAGATCTTCCCTGAATAGAGACAGTTTAACTTCTTCCAATCTGGATGTCTTATTTCATTTTCTTGCATAATTGCTCTGGTTGCTTACTTGGTATGATTTCAGTCTTCTTAAATTTGCAAAGACTTGTTTTGTCACCTATTGTATAATCTATCCTGGACAATGTTAGATGTGCATTTGAGAAGAATGAGTATTCTATTGTTGTTGGGTGGAATGTTCTGTATGTGTCTTCTAGGTCCATTTGGTCTAAAGATGATTAAAGTTCAATATTTCCTTGTTGATTTTCTGTCTGGCCGATTTGTTCATTACAGAAAGTGCAATATTAAAGTCACCTACTACTATAGTATTATTGTCTTCTTACCACTTCAAATCTATTAGTATTTGTTTATTGTATTTAGGTGCTCTGATAAGGGACACATAGTAATTAGAATTGTTTCATCTTCTTAATGAATTGACCATTTTATCATTGTATAGTGAACTTCTCTCTTCATACTTTTTTTTTGTCTTAAAGTGTTTTTTTTTTCTGGTTTAAGTATAGCTACCTCTACTCTTTTGTTTTCATTTGCATGGAATATTGTTTTCCCATCCCTTCACTTTGAGCATATGTGTGTTCTTAAAGCTCAAGTGAATCTCTTGTAGGTGGCATATAGTTGGGTCTTGGGTTGTTTTTGTTTTTTTTTTAAATCTATCCTGCCACACTATGTCTTTTGATTAGAATGTCCAATTCATTTACATGTAGAATAACTCTTAATAGCTAAGGACTTACTAATGCCATCTTATGGTTTTCTGTTTTAGTTTCCTTGTACTTTTTTTTCCCCCTCTCTTGTTGCTTTCCTTTGTGAATTGATAATTTTCTGTAAGGTATGCTTTGATTTCCTCCTCTTTTGTATAAATACACTGTAGGCTTTTGGTTACCATGAGGCATATGTGAAATATCTTAAAACTGTTTATTTTACACTGATAACAATTTAACTTAAATCCTGTGTAAAACTGCCAGTTTACCTCCCCCCTTTTATATTTTTGCTATCACAATTTGCATCTTTTTATATTGTGTATCCATTAAGAAATTATTGTAGCTCTAATTTATTTAACACTTGTGTTCTTTAACCTTCATACTAGGGTTAAGTAGTTAACACGGTGCCATATTACAGTGTTAGAGTACTCCAAATTTGACTCTGTGTTTAACCTTTACTGGTGTGTTGTATATTTGTATATGTTTTCATATTCCTAATTAGTATCCTTTTATTTCAACTTGAAGAACTCCTTTTAGCATTTCTTGTAAGGCAGGTCTTGTGGTGATGAACTCCCTAAGCTTTTGTTTGTTAGGGGAAGTCTTTACTTCACCTCCATCTCTGAAGAACAATTGGTTGGGTAAAGTATTCTTGATTGGTATGTTCTTTGAGCATTTTGAGTATATCTTCCCATTCTCTTCTGGCCTGCAAGGTCTCTGCTGAGAAATCTGCTTATAGTCTTATGGAGGATTCCTTGTATGAGAATTTTTTTTCTCTTTTTAAAATTCTTCTTTTTTTTAATTTTGAAGAAAATTATTTATTTTACAGCATGAGCAGGGAGACAGGCAGAGGGAGAGAGAGAATCCTCAGGCAGACTCCCCACTGAGCACAGAGACCATGCAGGGCTGGATTCCAAGACCCTGAGATCATGACCTGAGCCAAAACCAAGAGTTGGATATTCAACTGATTGAGCCACCCAGGAGCCTCTAAAATGCTTCTTAAATCCTTCTATTTTAAATAGTTTTATTGTAATGTGTCTTAAAGAAGATAAATTTTGTAATGAAAATTTTAGATGACCTATTAACTTCGTAAAGTTGAATGTCCATATATCTCCCCAGAGGTGGGAAGTTCTTAGTCATTTCTTTAAATGTTTAGAAGCTTTCAATCCATTTCTCCTTCTCTTGGCCTTCTGGGTTTCCAGTGATACATGGTGTTGTTTTCCTTAATGGTGTCTCATAATTCCCATAGGCTTTTTTCATTTCTTTTTGCTTCTCTGATTGGATATTTTCTATAGTTTTTTTTTTTTAACAACATTTTCTTATTTTTTTAAAGACTTTTTAAAAGTAATCTTTACACCCAACATGGCACTCAAATTCAGAACCCCAAGATCAAGAGTCCCCCACTCTTCTGACTTTGCCTGCCAGGTGCCCCTCAGTAGCTCTTTCCTCCAGCTACTGATTATATATTCTTGGTCAAATCTGATACTGAAAAAAAAAATCAGATGCCCTGAAGAAGTTCAAGCAGTAAACTCTGATTTATAAATGTTACTCAAATCAAATTTATAAATGTTACTCAAATATAAATCATATTTGGGAAAATGACAATTGTTATTTTCCAGACTAGTATGCTACCTTCTAGGCTACTAGGTATTTTTTAGGAAGAAACTATATTGTCTCTGAAAACATATTAGGAAGATAGGGAAGGGGTAATAGAAATAGTTTTCCATTTAAATTTTGGAGTTTGTTGTAGGGATTCTAAAAATGTTTTATTCAATTTTAAAGTTGACTACCATACTATACTATCTAAAAATGATAACAAATTCAAATGCATTATAATTAAACTTGTAACACATTGGAGACAGATCAATATCTTGTTCTGACAGATGAACCAATCTTGGATATAGATTTTAGAATAATGTTCTTTTTTGCATTGATTATGAATGCATTGATTAAGAATTTTGTAGCTTGTCCCTGCTGTTTAATAGAAAAGAAGGAAAGGAGGGGAGAGGAGGAGGAAGAAAAGAAAGGAATGAAGAAAAAAAAAGGAAGTCATCAGCGGTGTTCTTGTCTTTTAATCCCCAAATGTTATACTTCTATATTATACATGAATTATTACAATAAATCAGAGAAAATTCAGACATACCAGCTTCTTTCTCTTTGTGACAGAATAACTTTGTGCTTAATAACAAATGAGGATATAAAATTATTTTTTAAATTATTATTAACTATGGTCACCATGCTATATATTAGGTCTTCAGAACTTACTCATCTTATAACTGAAGGTTTCTAAACTTTGATCAGTATCTGCCTTTTCCCTCTATCCCACAATCTCTGGTAATGATTATTCCATCTTCTGTTACTGTGAAGTTGGCTTTTTTAAGTTGGTTTTTTTAAAAAGATTTTATTTATTTATTTGACAGAGATCACAAGTAGGCAGAGAAGCAGGAAGAGAGAGAGGAGGAAGCAGGTTCCGTGCTGAACAGAGAGCCTGTTGCAGGGCTAAATCTCAGGACCTTGGGATCATGACCTGAGCTGAAGTTAGAGGCTTTAACCCACTGAGCCACACAGGCACCCCTTGAGTTGCTTTTTTTAATTTCACATATAAGTGAGATCATGCAGTATTTGTCTTTTTATCTGGCTTATTTTGCTTAGAGCAGTGTCCTGCTAGTTCATCCATGTTCACACAAATGGCAGAATTTCCTTCTTTTTAAGACTGAATAATATTCCTCTGTGTGTATGTGTGTGTGTGTGTGTACACGCACATCACATTTTTTGGCTACTGTAAATAATTCTGTAGTGACTGAGCATGTAGGTATCTGCAGATAGTGATTCTATTTCCTTTGGATAGAGGACGTAGAATTTTATAGGCAGTTTTGGCAATTACTGTAAGATAATACATGCTTTAGATTTTGATGCTTATGAAAAAGAATCCTATATGGTACCTTTTTGAGCTTTATTGACTTATTTACTTAACACAAATTTAATTAATTCCTACCTAGTGCCAGGTACTTGTTAGCTGCCTGGCAGAAGGATCTCATGAATCACAGAGTTCTCACCCATAGGTGATGAATATACAGTGTGGCATCATGTAATGATGAAAGTTAGGAAGAAATATCAAACAGAGAAGGGGGCTGAAGGACAGAAATGAAAAGATGTTTTTTAAATAAGGTACCCATGGAGATCTTGGTCAGGGGGTTTTCTGAACAGAGACCAGGAGGAAGTTGAAGAGGCTATGTCAATATTTGGAGACCATTGTAAAGAAAAAGGTTGAGTGTTTTTGGAAAAACTAAAAAAAGTCCATGAGAATGAAATGAAGTAGAGGAGAAGGAAGATTCTGGATGGAAAGCCTGAGGCCTGCCAGGGAAGGTTCATTATAATTGAGGTAATTTTTTCCCTTTCCCACATGGAAAGGACTGTGGGCTCTAGAATTGGTGCTGACTCCAGGGCTGGGGCAAGGAAAGTACTTATAAATCCTGTTGAATCAAAGTAAGGAAGTTCTTGAGAAAACAAATGGGGGTATTTTAAAAAGAATAGAAGCCACTTGGAAGGTGATTCCACTAGCCAAATTGTTTGTGGTTAAAAAAAAAAATCCAAGTCTACCTTCTTAACCAATATTTAAGTGTACAGCACAGCATTGTTTTTGTTTTTTTTTTAAAGATTTTATTTATTTATTTATTTGACAGAGTGATCACAAGTAGGCAGAGAGGCAGGCAGAGAGAGAGGGAGATGCAGGCTCCCCGCTGAGCAGAGAACCCAATGTGGGGCTCAATCCCAGGACCCTGAGATCATGACCTGAGCCGAAGGCAGAGGCACAACCCACTGAGTCACCCAGGTGCCCCCAGCACAGCATTGTTAACCATATGCACATGTTATACATCAGCTCTCTAGACCTTCTTCATCTCCTAGGACTGAAACTCTATATTCATTGGACAGCAATTCCATTTTCCTCTATCCTGCCCCCCCTCCCAGTCCCTGAGAACCACCATTCTCCTCTCTGTGTCTGAGAGTTTGACTACTTTAGATATTGCATGATTTCATGTACATGAGGTATTTTTCCATCTGTGACTGGCTTACTTCACTTAGCATGATGTCCTCAAATTTCCTTCATGTCATATGATATAGAAGGATTTCCTTTTTTAAAAGATTTTATTTATTTGAAAGAACATGTGCATGCAGGCACCCACAAGCAGTGGGGTGGGGGAAGGGGGAGAAGGAGGGAGAGAATCTCAGGCAGACAGCTGAGCGCACAGCCTTTTATGGAGCTCTATCTCATTACCCTTAGATCATTACCTGAACCAAAATGAAAGGTTGGATTCATAACTGACTGAGCCACCCAGGTGCTCCAGGATTTCTTTCTTTTTGAAGACTAAAAAACATTCTCTTGTATGTATAATATCATATTTTCTTTACCCATCCATCCACCGAAGGACACTTACATTGTTCTGCCTTGTGATCATTGTGAATAATGTGGCAATGAACTTGGGAGTACAAGTACCTCTCTCAGATACCTGTTTTCAATTCTTTTGAATAAATAACCAGAAGTGGAATTGCTGGATTATATGGGGAGAATAAAGACACATCTGTATGGTCGCCATTTTCTATTTAAAATAATAGAGTTATAAATAATTGTGTGTATGTGCATTAGCTGGATTACATTGAGTTCATGGATACATACAGCTATGAAGGAAGGCAGTGCTAATAGGAGATGGCATTAGATTATTAGGTATCATCATTGCCCAAACTGAATAACTAGTTGTAAATACTGACAGATCAGGGGAAATATACAGTGTACCTTGATTTCATCAAATTCTGATGAAATCTCATGATTATATCATGGAAAATGTGGAAAAGTGGCTGGAAGGAAGAACAACATATTCCTTTAACCTAAAGATGTATCGAGCAGCAAAATCTCAGAATTAATTAACCTATCTCAATCTGGTAGATTGAGAAGTATTTAACCTGGTGCATTCACCAGTGCTGAATGTCCTTGAAAGTGGTATTTTTCTTGTTGTCCTTGAAGGTGTTTTAAAATGACAGACTGCACAGTGGTTTCAATAGCAACCAATAGAGAAGATACTTGGGGGCACAGTGGTGAAAAGAACTCTGAAGAGTCTGAAATTTTACCCTACCTAGAAACTGTCAAGTTAGTCTGCCACATTTTCTTGGATGCTGGCAATAGATAGCTTAATTACCCACAGTTCAGCAGGAGGCATGAACTCGATGATTGCATTTGCTCCTCTTGTTCCCCAAGTTCCTTAGGTTGATACGGAGTGGCCCCAGTGAATACTGTACACATAATAGGTCTGTGTCACAGCTGAAGAACCAGAATTGTTCACAAAAGACTGCCAATAAACTTTGGCCTCAAGGGAGATATTATCTTTATGGTCCTGGATGGCTAACAAATCTGTGTTCTGACCAAGGAGTGAGACACTGCTTCTGTCATCCAAGGCTGTTTGCTTATACAAACATCCTTGAAAACAGAGTCTACAGCAAAAGGTCTCTGTGCCTCTACTCAAAAGGCATGTAGAAATGTGAGAGACCCATGGAAAATTATTTCCCAACAGGTGGCTGTGCCATCAGTCATTCATGAATGTGCACAGATTGTTCCAAATGATCTTGCCCTGAAGGACAGCTTCTCAACTTTGCTGGGCCAGAAGAGGGGATGTGACAGCTTGCCCTTGTTTTCAGGAGCACTCATCTAAAAATGATGACCCTTAAATCCTACATGTTACCTCCCAAGTCCTCATAAAACTCCTTATAAAACTTCCAGTGTCCATGCCCCTCATGCCTCCAGATTTCTCATTCTGCACCAGTAAGAACAAGAAAAGAAGGAAAAGAGGAAGAATTTTATGGTAGTCTTTTCATGGTCCAGTGGTTTTAGAGACTTCCTTCCAGGACTTCATCTAGCTTCAAAGATGAAGCTGGGGTTTGACACATGGAGTCCCACATGGGGCAGCTTCCTGTAGGAGGGAGAGAAATGACCCCCTTCTCTGCCTGTGGGGCCTGGGGTGACAGGGTGTGAGACCATGAGATCACATAACCATCACATCAGCCACTGTCCATTTTTACTGGATTGAACCTTGGGTTTACCCAGTTAATAGCTTTCTCCTTGTTCATTATCTGTGCAGGGAGGTAGCAGAGGCAGCACCGTAGTGAGCACGGTCTCCTCAAAATAGCTAGGAAATCAGCCCTTACTGTGATCAACAACAGCCAGATGTGCCTTGGGAAGATCTAACACAAATTAGAATTGGGGGGAATTCAGAGTTCGAAATAAATAAACCATCCTTAAGATAGTAGCTTATAGAAATGTATCTTGCCTACTTTCTTAGTTCTGGTTCAGTGAGAATTCCTATTTGCCCCCTGCCTAAGGGGAAATTAACAGGCTTAAGACCTTGTCATTTTCTTGCTTACTTATAGAGGGTTCACATACAAAAAAGTGGCCTCCCCAAAAAGGCTATTATTTGGTCTCTAATAGTATTTTTAGTCCTTAAAAACTTTGTGTTTATCATTATAAAGGATTAAAACAAGAAAGCACTTTGTTTACCTTTTAACAGAGTATAACATTAAGCAAGGATTTAGTTGAAAGTTTTCTGTCTTCTTTCCTTTGTCACTATTTTCAGGGAGGACATGCTTAAAATTATTCTTGTATCATAAAGGGCAGACAGGGATATGGTTTCATTATCAAATCGGAAGTCATTCTCTGAAGAAAGAGATAGTTCTGCATCTGGTGGTGTAGCTCTTGCCTTTAAATTAGCTCTTCTGTTTGGATACAAGCTAGGTAAGTTCTAATGTAGCCAATTTATGGAAGGTTATACTTTTGAAAGACAAGTAGAATGTTTTAAGATTTTTATTTTTTTCTTAACTAATGCACGTATTGACTTCTTATTTCTATGTGCTGCCTTCTGAAGGACAAGATCTCTTTTCAGAGGATGAATGGTCTTCATAATAAATCAGTTAATCTTGTTTAATATGTGTTTTACACATGAATTTGGAATATATATGTTACCAAAGAAAGACTAGAGCTGAACATTCACTGAACCTCAAATTATGAGCGCTCTGGATTTATGTGAATTCTTAGAAGCCTACATAGCATAGCTTCTGAAAATATTCATCTTTGCAAATAAGTACTCACTCCTGTCCATGCTTCATGTCTTCCATGTGTTGGGTAAGAGAGAAATGGAGAAAATTGTATAGAATAATGTCCTCAATTTTTTGCCAATAACAAATTCAGGAATAGATGATTGAGCTGAAACAGATTTCCGGTGTGGTTTTGAGCAACTCCTGGACAGTTGATTACTCCCATCTACCAGCATCAGCCAAGCTATCAAACTGAATTTGGGGCATAAGGCTGGGATTTAGCAGTATTTTGTTACCAATCCTAGATCTAAAATACACTGTGTAGTTGGGAATATTGATTAATTTTTCTGTAAAAAGGTAGGAAGTCTTTTCCCCAAAGGCACAGAGAAGAGATTAACAGACTCCTCACAGTCTGTGTAAGAAACCCTGGTTTATGGCTACTCAAAATTTACTGAAATGCTGACCTAATTTCCATGTGACATAATAGTGTGATAAAGGCAAATTAAACATCAATTTGAAATGAAATGATAAAGAATGTATTCAAAATAAATCATGTGAAGATTTTTTTTTAAAGATTTTATTTATTTATTTGACAGAGAGAGAGATCACAAGTAGGCAGAGAGGCAGGCAGAGAGAGAGAGAGAGAGAGAGAAAGGAGGAAGCAGGCTCTCCGCTGAGCAGAGAGCCTGATGTGGGACTCGATCCCAGGACCCTGAGATCATGACCTGAGCCGAAGACAGAGGCTTAACCCACTGAGCCACCCAGGTGCCCCAGGATTTTTTTTTTTTTTTTGCTTGTTTCTTCCATTCTGCTGTTTTTTGTTTTAACATGATGAACTTAACAGCTGAACAGGTTTTGATGAAGATACAGATTTCCTTTGCTTAGCTGAAATCCATGCTAAGTGGCCAAATTAGCTCTAATTTTTATGCCAACTGAGAAGTTTACAACTCACAATATCTGTCCTGTGCTATTCGTTTTCTAAAATTTAATCTGATATCACTTCAGTTAAGGGGCAGGAAACTTGGGGTGCCAAGACTTATGCATATTTATCCCAGTGAATCTTTCAAAAAAAACCCTTTGAGAACATTTCGGTATTGTTCAAGAGGGTGATGACTTGCCCAAGGTGATGTAGTCATTCCGTGTGAGAATCTGGATTGTCTCCTGGGTTGAGTTGCCTCTAAAGGCTGTACTCTTTGCTCTTGCTCCATCTTCCAAACTGTCTTTGCTCCCTTCTTATTATCTGAGCTGTCTCTTGGTTCATGATACTCAATCATGGTTTCTACTGAGAAAAGACATGAAGAGCTCTTCAAAATGGAGGTCTTCAAACCACATTTCCTTTGTATCTCTTTTCTTTAAACTTATTTTAATCCATCTTTAATCGTATATTTTTTCCTCAAATTATGTTAAGATTTAACCCTAGATGTGCCCTCCCAATAAAAAATGAAAAGAGACAGTTATTAGATTTTATTCAAATCCAGCAAATGAGAAAACAAGGGCATTAGCCTTAAATAATGCACTCTTATTTAATACTAAAATGGTACAGCAATGGAGGTTACCCAGCTTGGTAACAGCAGCCAAGAAAAAAAGCAAAAAACAAATCAAAAGGTGTACTCTCTTTCAGGTTCAGCTCTCTGATCTTGTTCATCAGCCCGTATTGCTCTCTTCTGCTCTCCTTCTTGGGGTGGGGGGAGCAGAGCAGACATTAAGGGGAATCAATAGGTGTTACAGGGTGTTCTGTAAAGGAACTGACACTTGGTGCTTCATTTACTGAAGGGTGAAAAATTGACTGCAGGGATAGAAAAGGATTGCACGATAGGGTCTAAATTAGATCCGAACACTTTTTAATCCTTGAGAATTGTATTAACCAGCCTAGTATGGAGTAAATATTTATTGAGCACCTACTGGGGAGAGGCTGTAGGTGGGTAGATTGACAAGATTAGTCTCTACACCTGAAGATCGAATGATCTAGTGGGAGCGAGCCAGGGTAATAGGAATAAACATTAATGAGTCTTGTGATGAAAGCTTGTTCCTTCAAGCTCAGGGCTCACACAGCTGAGCTGTAAAGATATAACCAGCAGAGAAAGAAAATGGAGAGGCAAAAAGGTTAAATCCATGTGAGAAAAGAGTCACTAAATGGGAAAAATAAAAGTGACTAATAACAAATAGGGTTGTCTTAGGGTTTCCCTAAACATGGAATTGGTCTGCTATTTTTGATTTGCAATTTTATCCTAATCCTGGGTATTTCCTAAATATTTCTGTCAATCCCTGCCTCACTGGTGGTCCCACCACAGCCCCTCTGGATCAGAATCTGAAAGGAGTCAGGGAAGCTCCAGTATTACTAGTTCAGTTTCCCTGGGTGACTTTACAGGAAGTTGAGGAGACATTGTGGTAGCTGGTGCCTGAAACCACCATGGGAGTTTCTCTTTGGTTGAGCAACAGATCTCAAACTTCAGTTTGTGCAAAAAACCTCGAATCTCTACTGTTTGAACTTAGCCCTTTTTAAAAAAATTATTTTTATTAACATATAATGTATTATTTGCCCCAGAGGTAGACATCTGTGAACCATCAGGCTTACACATTTCACAGCACTCACCATAGCACATACCCTCCCCAATGTCCATACGAACTTAAAACCTTTAGTTGGACATTTCCTTGCAAAGGTTAGGGAACATTCCTGCTAAGAATGTTAAGGTTCTTCAAAGAATTTCATTGCATGGGCCTACCGTGAATCCCACCAGTCTTCGTTTGATTAGCATTTTAAGGTTCTGATGGGGCACCTGGGTGGCTCAGTCGGTTGAGTATAAGACCCTTGGTTTGGGCTCAGGTTTGATCTCCTGGGTCATGGGATTGAGCCCAGCAGGGAATCTGCTTGAAGATTCTCTCCCTCTGCTCCTGCCCTTAGGTGCACGGGCAGTCTCTCTCTCTCTCTCTCTCTCTCCCTCTCTGATTTTTTTTTTTTAAGAGAAGTTCTGATGAAGTTCAATCTTGGAAGGTACTTTGAGAAGTACTGATTTAATTAGGACTTACTCCTCTGGAGAACAAACATACTTAACTCTTACATGCTTTGGGATAAAGAAGGATTTGAGAATTGGATTTAATTCCAGGCCATAAATCTACTAGAATATAAACTCTGAGAGAACAGGAATATTGTTTTTTTTTTTTTTCTGTTTTGTTCCTGAATGTATTGCCAGCACCTGGAAGAGTGGCTTCTATGTTTCAGATGCACACAAACTATTTGCTGACTGAAGACTTTGCGGTGTAAAGATGTCCTGACTGTCACTCTTGCATTCCTCCCATATCTCCTAACACCGTGTTACAACCAGAAAGCACTTGCAGGTGAATTCACAGAGAACAGGAGGGTGGTGGCTAGGGTAGAGGGGATGACTGAAGCACATTGGAATTTGAGGAGGGAGAAGAAAGGGTCGACAGAGAGCCCAGGATGGGTAGAGTCACCCACAGCTCTGCTGACCTCACAGACTATCAGGGCAATCCTAGTCTTGGACATCCATCACCTGTTTGGCCCCAGAGACTTAGCGTTGCCCCCGATGAGAGAGGGAATCCCAGAGGGAGAGGTGAGGCACTATAGGAAGTCTACATGAAGCAGAACTGTAGCTTTCTCCTCCCCTTCTCTCATTTTCTCACTTGGATCATCAACAGGTAGGTGTGGCCATGACATCAAATGAGTTGGATTCACTCCGCCCCTGCCCTCAGTTCTTTTCAGCCCCTTTAATGCCCCTTTATTCAGTGGCCAAGTATTCACTTGCTTGTATGTTAGGGAAAGAGAAACTGAGTGTTAGGGACCTCACCAATCAAGGCAAAAAAAAAAAAAAAAAAAAAAGCCTGCCTGTGGTATGTAGCTCTCACGCCTTCTGCAAGGGTTTGCTGCCAACAAGGAATGACTCCAAGGGGTTTGAATTATCCCCTGCAGAGACACCATCTGTTCCTGCTTTAGCTCTGGGTGTGAGCATTGTTAAGGGGACACCATAATGGCTTCTCCCAGCTGTTCCTGGATCTGGGACCGTATCCATTGAGAGCTGTGTATTTGCAGGGGCCAGGGGTATAGAGATGTTAAGAATGAGAATTAGGTCTAACAAATGGAATACATAGCAGTATGCGCTGTAATCACAGGAGATGTTTTTCCCCTAGTAAGTGCTATGTACAGGATGAGGAGTAAAAAAAAAAAAAAAAAGAATGGAATATATTCAATAAATCATGGTTGTGGAGCTCTATTCTGCTGTTTTCTGAATGTATTGACTCTAAGTGTACATGTGTTTTCTTATGAGTCTTCCACAACAGGGTCTGGGCTTGTTCTTGGAATGTGTAGGATGCCAGCAAGTTTCCTGTTGTTCTACAGAGATCTGCACTGTGTGTGAGGCTCTCTAGGGCACAAAAAGCCTTATGTTAAAGCTAGTACAGTGTTTCTTTTTACCTATGAGAGAAGAGTTTTAAGGAATCTAGCTTTGTTGGTGACATAGGGAATAGAGCTGGCTCTGATTTTCCAAAACAGTGTTTGGTTTTCCATCTTGGAGGGGTGCCTAGGTGGCTCGGTGGGTTAAGCATCTGCTTTTGGCTCAAGTCATGATCCCAGGGTCCTGAGATCCAGCCCTGAATCAGGCTCCCTGCTCAGCAGGGAGTCTGCTTCTCCACCTCTCTCTGCCCCTCTACCTGCTTGCACACTCTCAAAATCTTTAAAAAAAAATAGCTACCTTGCAGAAAATGGCAAGAAAGTGCTTATTATGTATCAGAAAAAGGCTATACTTTTCTCCCAATAGCAGCTATTGACTCTCACAATGTATGAGGAATAAAATCCTAAATTTTGAGCAAGAAGTTTGGATGGAATGTATTGGAGTCTTGCTCATGCTGGCGTTTGGATGCAATGACAAATTAGGAGGTTGCTTAGGCTGCATGATTTAAACCAGTGGTTTTCAAGTTGTGATCCTTGGATCATCAGCAGCATCAACATCACTGGGAAGTTGTTAGAAATGCCTAGAGCTTTGGAATCAGAAAATCTGGGGGTGAAACCCAGAAATCTGTTATAGCCAGTACTGCAAGTAATTCTGATGCATGGTATTATTTGAGAAACTCTGATGTAATGGATCAAATCTCACAAAGTTCATTTCCTATCCCCTTAGGCTACCATTCAACCTTTAGTATGGAAGCCTTTTTCTGATACATAATAAGCACTTTCTTGTCATTTTCAGCTTCAGAAAGGTTTCTCTAAAACAGTCTGTGAGAAACTGGCAAAAATATAGGAAGAGCTTGGGTAGTTGGGGAGGATGAAGGGGAAAATTATGGGTTGAGAGGATACAATTATTCCTGAAGACTGTTGGGTGCCTCAGGTCTTTGGACTTGAGACTTGAGAAGAGAAAGCAAGAAAGGAAACAAAGAAAAGACTGAATTTACGTTCTAAATGTATGCTTTCTAGTTGTATTTAAGACTAGTTCTATCACAATCAATTATTTTTCCGGAAATGGCATTGTCTTTCTAAATTGATGATTCCAGCTCCTTGGTTCAACTAAGCAATTGATAACAATCTACTAAGTATAAAAACAAAAGCAAAAATTGTGTGACTCTTTTGGTAGAAATCATCCTTATCAAGGAAGGGACTATCCCTCCTTTAACTCTGGAAAGGACCTGGGTGATGCAGAAGAGGTGTTTGTTCAGTGGAATGTGTTGGGGCGGCTCCTACAAAGTCTACAAATTCAGCCTTCAGGGAGACCCTGTGGCCTTGTGGGAACTAATGGTAGAGAACAAGGTAACCGCCAAGATGTGATTTCTCCTCCAAAGTCTGTCTTACATAAAGTGAAGCTGAACCCATTCATGGTCTTTTTGTTAGAACTTTTGAGTCTTTAATGCCAAATGTGGGTCACTTACATAAGTAAACTTTATTTGATACTATAGATGTTTTCATTTTACAGAGAAAACTGTAAAGCCTTTGCTATAAAATTAACAATTTCTTTTAAAAAAAGATTTATTTATTTATTTTAGAGGGCACAAGTGGATGGGGGAGGGGCAGAGAGAGATTGAGAGAGAGAGAGAATCTCAAGCAGACTCCCCACTGAACACGGAGCCGGATGCAGGGCTCATCCTTACAACCCTGAGATTATGAATTGAGTCAAAATCAAGAGTCGGACATTCAACCAATTGAGCCAGGCAGGGGCCCCCAAATTTATTAATTTCTTACAGATACTGGCACAAATACTTGGAGATTCATTTGCCTCAGATGAAATATATTTAGTTTCAGAAGCAGACTGCACTCCTTTCTAGAGCAGGAGATCGTAACTCACAACATTGTCATCTGGCAAACCCTCCCCACCGCTTTGTTGTTTTTTTTTTTTTTCCTAAATATTTTGTTTATTTGACAGAGAGAAATCACAACCAGGCAGAGAGGCAGGCAGAGAGAGAGAGGAGGAAGCAGGCCCCCCACTGAGCAGAGAGCCCAATGTGGGGCTCGATCTCAGGACCCTGGGATCATGACCTGAGCTGAAGGCAGAGGCTTTAACCCACTGAGCCACCCAGGCACCCCCCACTCTGGTTTTTTGTTTGCTTTTTTTTTTTTTTTTTTTTTGGTCTTGGCCACATGTATATATTTGTGATCCTACATGTCATTGAGCTTGTCACACAATGCCTTCCAGTCTGCAGCCCACATTTTCAGATCCACTGATTTTTTTTCTTAAGATTTTTATTTATTTACTTGACAGAGAGAGAGACAGTGAGGGAGGAACACAAGCAGGGGGAGTGGGAGAGGGAGAAGCAGGCTTCCTGCTGAGCTGGGAGCCCAATGCAAGGCTCGAACCCAGTACCCTGGAATCATGACCTGAGCTGAAGGCAGATGCTTAACCCACTGAGCTACCCACGTGCCCCCAGATCCACTGTTTGGTGACTCTGAGAGCCATTTTCCTATAAGCCAGACTTATTTTTCAACAGCCTTATTAAGATATCATTAAGATATCCAGGTGATTGTGATTCTCACCAAAATGTGTGAAACACCACTCTGCATGGATGTCAAAAACAAGGGTCGAGAAGCAAACTGATTTGGGTCCAAATTTCTCTGAGCTTTAGTTTCTACCTCAAAACTGTTGATATGATTAGTACCTACTTCTTAGGATTTATCTGACACTCATTGGGAAAATGAAGATGAAGTGCTTATTACCTTTGTAATTGTAACAGTCAGTGCAATTTTTTGTATGACCAAATTGAAATCTGACAAAGATTTTGACATCCACTCACAAGAATAGCTTATTCACATATTTATTCATTCATTAACATTAACATTTAAGCCATTGGTTTATTAGAATTTTAGTAGAAATTCTACATTGCATATACATGGGAGATGGTTCCTTTATATTTGTTGATTTTAAGGCCTTGTTGTCCTGATGGATTTTGTAACGCTAAATGACTTCAATATTCTTAAGACAAAGCACATGGCATTTATCCACTGAATAAATGTCCAGTCTCTTTGCTTCCCCCCCCAAAAAAAAGATATCATTAAGATATAAAACTGAACATATTTAAGATATATATGTGATGTTATAATATGCATATTCATTGTGAAATGATCAAGTTAGTAGACATATCCATTACCTCTAAATAGAGACCATTTGTGTGTGTTAAGATTTAAGAGCTGTCTTCTTAAAAAATTACAAGTATACAAAACAGTATTGTTAACTATCATCACCATAGCTGCACATTCGATCTCCCCAGCAAGTCAGGATGTCAAACTCAATCACAAAGTTGTAAAAATGATTTGGATATCAATCCTTGGGGAAAGAAATGTTAGATTTAAATAACAACAAAATGAAACCTCTGCTCCTTTGCACCTCCTACCAGTCATCTGTGACATTATCTGTGACTCCTGTCATTCACTCCCCTCCTTGTCCTGCTCAATCACTGGGACTTTTCCATCTGGCTCCTCTGTTTATTCTGTTTATGTTCCATCCCAACTACTCCATCATCTTGAATGATGTAAACATCCATATAAGTAACTTTTCCTGTGCTCCAGCCTCCTGCTTTCATAGCACCTAGCCCCTACCCTTCCCACCCCCTACCCCATCCAAGAGGTTCACTAAGGACCAATTTCCAGTGTGGAGACAAAGTAATGCTTATGCAAATCCAACCTAAAATTCTATGAGGTACTTGATTATTTGTTCTGTTTCATTTGGGAGCTGTCATGTCTCTGAGTTGATTGATATTGAGAATGTGTTTTCTGAGTCATTGAGATTCTAGAAAATCAACTGCTTGTCAGAAAATCAACGCTTGCTCCCAGCAATGGACCATATTTTTTCTGTGGTCTTCCTACAGACCGGACTGTGTTGTGAATCATGAGGTCAGGATGGTTTTCTGGTTCTGTTCCAGCCAAGATTTACTTCATTATTTCTTTAGGGAAGGTGATTGAGAGTTGTTTCTAATTGGTTTCATTATAGAACAGATCTCTGAAAAAGATTTAACTTCCTCTGGTTTGGATTTTACAGCCTGTTATTACAAAGGTTGTCACCAGAGCCAGCTGTTGAACAGAAATTAGCACAGGGGTGTTCAGCCAACAGAATGGAGTAAGAAGTTATTTACAACCCCTTGGTGGTGTCCAATTTGGTCAAAGAAACCCAATGCCCTATACTAGCTATTAATTGAACACTTATAGGTGCCAGGCATAAATTATATATTTTTAATCCTTCCTCTGTAATGTATGTGATCTTGTTTTGTCTATTTGTCAGTGGATAAAACTAAGACAGTAAATAGCTGCCTGAAATGGTAGGGATAAGACTCAAATCCAGGTCTGCCTGAGTCCCAAACTGGTGGTTTTAACCACGCTACTCTATTTCAGAGTAGTGAAGCCACTCCCACTCCGAGCTTCCTCTTGAACCCCCCACACTCCCATGATCATTGAGAAAGCATCTACATGTGGTCCGTCTTTGTACATCTAGCATTGCTTCACTTGATCTGTGTACAGTAGGTGCTCAATATTTGATTGTCAAATGCTCAAATCGGTACATTTTTATAAAACAGATCTGCCGCAGGTCCTGATATTTGCGGAGAACTTGTACATAAAATGGGGGGGGGCGGTAAGAGCAAAGTTTCTTTCCTTCTTTGTCAGGAATATTTTAATAGGCGCCAGGAGAAGGGAAATCATTACTTCAGCCAAGGGGTAAGAATGTTATTTGGGTTTTGAGGAGAATGTGCTAGCTGAATGACAGCATGTAGCCCTCTCTGTGCCTCTCCCACCTTACACTTTGTGCCCCTTGACTTTCAGTTTGGCCCGCCTGCTTGCTTTGGCCTATGGCATGTGGGTAGTTGTGACTGAGAGTCCATTCTCCATCTAAACCCTAGAAGTCCTCCTATGTTTCTGCTTGCCTTTTGCACCCTAGACATCAGCATGAGTAGAGTTCTTGCCAGAGGCTACACCGTCAGCCTGGGCCTCAAATAAGACATGTAGGGGCGAGCTGAGTCCGTCCAGCCTAGACCGTCTGATTTTGACTTGTGTGAGTCATTCTGTCCAACTGCAGATCTAGTGAGGGAAAAATTCCTGTTACAGCCACTGAGTGTTGTGGCATATCTAATGAATACAGCAGATGTTCCCATTGTTTTCAGAGTTAACTGTCAGGGGCTCTAATTCAACAATATGCTATAATAACAGTTAATGATTTTTGCTCACTAGCTTTTACCCTTCAGTTTTCTAAAGAGAGTCAAACCTCAGAAATGGCCCAGAGCTGAGAAGCTAGGACAGAGTCAACCAATTGAACAGCCAGAGATGTTACCCCCATCTGTCAAGTGGAGTAGCTTCCCAGGGCTAACTCCTTAATGTAGGGAAGAGATCAGTTTTAGCAAGTTAGGCTTGGGTGTTTATTAGAAAATTTCTGGTATTGTCTGCAATTAAATTTAAACTATTTAAAATGTGGTATGTGTAATATATATGTGTGCGTTGGCTTTCAGTCTACACCATGGAGCTCATTAGTGAACATTTAAAGCTCCTAATCAAGCTTACACACTACCAGGCCTAGTTACTTGGTATTTCAGAGTCTCTATTCAGAAATCCAGACTCCACCAGCACCCTTCAACTATCTTTATCTCTGATCAGCACCAGATGGCTTGTTAATGAGTGTAATGTAAAGAATGATTTTAATTGCTGACTTGAGTGGTTTCAACATATGTGCATTAGGTAGAAATATTGTTTATATTTCTGCCTTGCATGAACTGGGGTAAAAGGTCTAGAGAGGCCAGGACCTTTAAGGGCGGTGCCCCATGTCTATGACTATGCCTGATTCTTGATAACCTTTTTTGTTATTTTGATAACCTCTCACTTTTGGAGGATTCTTTATACTGCCATGTCTGCCTTGCATAAAGATTTGAAGCAAAATGTTGACTGACATGCCTAAAATGACAAAATTATGACTATTTTCTTATAAACGTGGTATGTATAGCAGAATACTATCTATGACTTAAAACCTATCATAGGTGGTTAAAAACAGAGTCCTAGAGACACTTTGCTATCTCTAACTGTTAGAGGTTATCAATCTCTACTAAGATAACCTAATATTTAAGTAAAATCAAATTGCCTTAGCTCAGTTAAAATAGCTTCTTAAAAATACTGAGTTAAAAGTTAATCATAAGTGGGGGTACCTGGGTGGCTCAGTCGGTTCAGCCTCTGCCTTTGGCTCAGGTCATGGTCTTAGGGTCCTGGGATCGAACCCTGCCTCAGGCTCTCTGCTCGGTGGGGAGCCTGCTTCCCCCTCTCTCTCTGCCTGCCTCTCTGCCTACTTGTGATCTCTCTCTGTGTGTCAAATAAATAAATAAAATGTTTTTTTTAAAAAGTTAATCATAAGTGGAATGAAAAATAAAGGGAGGTATATTCCTTTAATGAAATTCTATTTAGCAACATAATATTACTATATGCAATAATAAGGGTTACTCTCAAAAACATGTTGAGCTGTACATTTCACATAGGGCATTTTGCTGTGTATGTATTCTATCCTAAATAAAAAATTACTCCCTGTAAGAAAGACACCAAGATGATCAGCAGATCCGTGATGTGTCCTACATGTTCACAACTGTGATCCTTGTTTAAGATTCTCCTTTTCAATCAAATTCTACAATCCAGGTTGCCACCTTCTTATTTTTCCATTCCTTTTGAAGCTTCTAGGCACTTGATTTAGTCCTCTAATAGGACAAATAATTGCATGACGGGAAGGGCCACTCTTTTGTACAAATCCAAGGGTGCTCACTATTTGACAGACTGCAAAGTGAATATGCGAAGAGCTCCTGCTGGAATTTTGCAACAACAGATGGCATGTCCCTCTAAGACCATCCTGGAGCTGTCTCAGAGAGGGGAAGTGGCTTGGCTAAAGTCACGTGTATAGCTTAACTACAGCCTCTGGCTAGAAGCTAGAGAACCCTTTCTGCTTACAATATAATCTATGATGAAATTTTCTTACAGTTTCAGATTTTGGGTTGTTTAAGGAAGAGTAATGCCTTCACTATCTCTTACATAGATTCAATTTATTAAAAATGAGTAATAGCTTTGTGGAAATATTTTTTCAAGGATTTGAGGATTATATGTAAAATGAAATGTTTTAGAAAGTTTAGTTTTGACTTTAAATTCTAAAATATGCTATTAAATTGTGCAAAGGTAAGTCATAAATTAATAAACTACAATTTTAATTATAATTGATACTTTTGAGCAGTTTATTCTACTCTTTTCAGGCTTAACTTTAATTAATTTATTTATTTTATAACCTTTCTAGTGTAGTCTACCCTTATATGAACTTTAGAACTCTTGAGGTTTCTTCCTTCAATATCCGTCTCATTAGTATTTCAAGACAGACTCGCAGAGTCCCGGTCTGGGTCAAAATGAAGTGAACATTGACGCTAATATTGTATGCTTTGGCCTGTGTCAATCAGCTTTACCAAAGCTTAGGGGAGATAAAGAGTATCTAGAGGGAATACGGACCAGAAAAACAAAGATGAATAATCTGTCTAAAGTGAAGAAAGTTTAAAGAAATTAAAATGATGTACTCTGAATAAAACCAAATCTGAGAATTCTGAATTCAGCCTCTCTTCTTCAAATAGGATTCTTCAAGGGATGTTTTGAAATTCTTAGAGATTGTCCAAGTTACTTGCTCAAGTTTTTATTTTAAAATAATTTTAGGCTTAGAGAGCCATTGAAAAAACAGCACAGATCTCTCTTACACACTTCACTTGGTTTCCTCCAATGATAACATTCCACATAACTGTAATGATTATCAAAAGTAAGAATCACATTAGTGTAATACAACTAAACAAAGTATACACCTTGTTTGTATTTCACTAGTCTTTCCACCAATGTCCTTTTTTCTTTTGTAGGATCTCACACAGATGACCCTGAGTAATCATTTTCCCAAGCCTCTTCCAATCTCTGATAGCTCTTTAGTCTTTCCTCGTCTTTTGTGACCTTGACACATAAAACTAACCATTGCAGGCTTAGAATCTAACACACATTTTTTATATTGTGCCAGATTGTTCCAGATTTGGCTACTGGGAGCACTTTCTAATTGATTGCTCTGTATTTTTGACATGCCCCAATCTAATTTTTTAGCACTTCTTATCCTTGTGATACTCCCAGAAGCTCTATGCCTGACTTGCATTTTCCCTTCCCCAGCCCTCCACCAGCCATTTCTTCAAGGAGCCCTCATTCCTGTCATTAAAGAATGGCATTTAGAAATGGGACCTGGGAGCTAGGTGTGCTCATGGCTTCTGAGGGGTCACTGCTTTTATGCTTTTTCTCACTGGGTAAAGCTGGATCATGTGTGTTTGCCTAGAAACCCATATATACTCTCTTATCAGTACTCCTTTCCATACCTAACTGTCCATCCATAAATTTAAAAGGAGACCATTACCACCTCTAATCCAACAACACATGGTTCATTCTAGCATGATACTCTTTTTCTGACTGAGAAATTGACTCTAATGGTCTGTAATAGACGTACTTATTTGTTCATAGCTGGTATATGTGAAGAGTCATTTCAGAATTGCTAACCTACATATCTAAATTCATCAACTAAAGTACAGTGTTTGTGTGCCAATTGTCTTGGTCTTTAGTCTTTAGTAAAGTTACATGGTGCAGCTGTTTTCTTAATCATCTGGTCACTATAGTCACAGCACTTATTTGCATGATAGATTCATTATGATAGTCTGCTCTCCATTTTGATTTCCTATAATACCCTAGTTATTTTAAGTTTACATATGGAAATTTACCCTTTGTGGCCCAGGGTTCCACAATACAGGACAGTTCCATCACGTCAAAAATAATCACTTGTTACGCTCGTGCCAAACAGGTGAAGGGTATTCAGAGGTATGAACTTTCAGCTATAAAATAAATAAATGAGAGATTAAAAGTAGAGCAATAAGGAATATAGTCAATAATATGTTGTATGGAGACAGATGCTAAGTACACTTAGGAAGAGCACTGGGAAATGTATAGAATGGTTGGATCACTATGTTGCGCAGCTGAGACTAACGTAACATTGTATGTCAACTGTATTTCAATAATGACAAAAACTTTTGAAAACTCTCCACCCCACAAAACTGTCAACCACTTCTCTGTTTTTGGTCCCTATAATGTTTCCTTTTCCAACATGTCAAATACATGGAAAAACACATTATGTGGCATTTTAAGTCTGGCTTTTTGCATTACTTTGTTCTTCCTTAAAGTACCTGCTCACTTTATTTCAGAGAAAATCTCTTCTCCTGCATATATTTTAGAATAAAAAGTCAAAATCCTTATTTTGTTTCTTACAGGGAAATATTTTCAGAGATACACAATTTTCTAAAATTTCTTCATTTTTTTTGTTTGTTTTTAAGCTGCAGTATCTTTTGTATTAGATTCATTGTGTTCATTTTATATTTTATTTATATTTTATATATTATTTTATATATTATTATTTATATATATAAATATATATATATTTATATATTATTTATTTATATTTTATATTTTTGTTTTCTCAACCTTGAATCAGTAGAAACTCATTCATTCCTTGGTTTATCTCAACTGACACACACAAAAAACAATGGCTCACTGGTTCCACACTTGAAAAATTTCAGTTTCTGAGACCTAATCCTGAAGGTCAGGTTGAGATGCATGCCACTTGTGTCAATATGAAATGTCCAGAAAGAGGATATTTGGTGAAAGAAATCAAACACTTAGTAAGATTATGCTTAAGAGAAGCTGGATCTTCGCCTGCTTTGAATTTTAAGTTCCACACGTCAGCAAGTGCCTCAGATGCAGTTTGCAATTATGTTTTAGGAAGTGAAGTACTTGAAATGTTACACTATGTAGCATGTGTTATTCGGACAACTTACCTTGTATCTTTCCTTGTTTACAGAGCTGCTTGTTAGGCAACCAAACAGAGGCAAATGACCACCTCTAGTTATTCTATATTTCATTCTGAATTCTATACTAGTATGTATAATTTTTGAATAAATCGAGAATAGGTCATTTAAGGGTACATTTTGTTATTGATTTTAGACCAGTCTTTTATGTAGAGTTTATAGCTATGAATTGCCCTCTGAGCCCTGCTTTCACTGAATCCCATATGTTTCAGTATGCTGTGTTTTTATTTTAAATTGATCCCAAAGTATTTTCTAGTTTTACTTGTAACTTTTTGATCTATTAATTGCATATATGGGTTTCATTTATACACATTGAATTTTCCAGCTTTCCTTTTCTTATGGGTTGCTAGTTTTATTCCACTGTGTCCAGAGAAGATAGTTTCTATGATTTCAGTTTTTAAAATTTATTGAGACTTGTTTTGTGGCCTAGCACGTGACTTATCCTATGGAATGTTCCATGTTTGTACTTGAGAACAAAGTATATTCTGTTATTAGGTGGAATAATCTTTGTAAGTCAGTTATATCTGATTGTTGTATAGAGTCATTTGCGTTCTCAATTTCATTATTGGTCTTCTGTCTAGTTCTAAAAATTATTGAAAGTGGGATAGTGAGGTCTTCGGTTATTACTGTAGACCTGTTATTGTAGAACCTTCAGTTCTGTCAGGTTTTGCTTCATAGACTTTGAGCCTACATTGCTACATATGCATATACTCAGAGTAGTATGTATATATTTTTTAAGGGACTGACTCTTTTGTCAATATAAAATGCACTTATTTGACTCCTGTAACAATTTTTATCTTCAATTTACTTGTCTTGAGATAACTTATTTTCCTTTTGATTTCTTTTCTGACTCCTTAGTTGTTCTGAAGGGTGTTGTTTAATTCCTACGTATTTCTTAATTTTTCAGTTTTCCCTGTCTTAGGGATCTAGTTTCATCCTATTGTGGGAGGAATAAATAACTGATATGCTTTTCAGTCTTTGTAAATTTGTTAAGACATGTTTTGTGACCTAACATATGATCTGTCCTGCAGAATGTTCTGTTTATGTATATGTGCAGTTGAGAAGTATGTGTAATGTGGTGCTGTAGATTAGAGTGTACTGTGTGCATCTGTTAGGTCCATCTGGTCTAAAGTATAGTTCAAGTCCATTATTTCCTCATTGATTTCCTGTCTGGATGATCTATCCATTGTTGAAAGTGGAATATGAAGTCACCTACTATTATTGCATTGCTTTTTTTTTTTAGATTTTATTTATTAATTTGAGAGAGAATGAGTGAGAGAGAGCATGAGAGAGGAGAAGGTCAGAGGGAGAAGTAGACTCCCCAAGGAGCGGGGAGCCCGATGCGGGACTCGATCCTGGAAGTCTGGGATCATGACCTGAGTCGAAGGCAATCGCCCAACCAACTGAGCCACCCAGGCGCCCTATTGCATTGCTTTTTATTTCTGCCTTGAAATCTGCTAATAATTGTTTAATATATTTAGGTGCTCTGATATTATGTACTGATACATTTACATTTGTTACATCCTCCTGATGAATTGACCCCTTTTTCATTGTATGATGATCTTCTCTCTTGTCGCAGCTTTTTATTTTAAGTCTCTTTTACTTAACATAAATAGAGCTACCCCTGTTGTCCTTTGGTTTCCATTTACATGCAATATCTTTTGCCGCTCCTTCACTTTCAACCTATGAATGTCTTTAATGCTTAAGCGAGTTTCTTGTAGGCAGACTGTAATGGCAGTCTTGTTTTCCTTCCTTCCTTCCTTTGTTCCAGCCATTCTTCATCTTTCAGTAGGAGAATTTAAACCATTACATTTAACTGTTGGTAGGTAAGACATTACTGTCATTGTTTTGGTAATTGCTTTCTGATTGTTTTTGGTTCTTCTCTTTTTGTGTGAGTCATTTTTTTTTTTTTGAAGTGGTATGCTTTGATTCTTTTCTCTCTACCATTTGTGTATCTATTGTAGGGTTTTACTTTGTGGTTATACATCTTTTTTTTTTTAAGATCGAATTCTTTATTTGAGAGTAAGAGTGTGTCAACTGGGGGGCAGGGAGGGGTTGGAGGGCAGGAGGAGAAGGAGGGAACCTTAAGCAGACTCTCCAAGCTTTGGAGCCTGATGTGGGCTCAATTCCAGACCCTGAGACCATGACCTGGGCTGAAATCAAGAGCCAGGTGCCCAACAAACCGAGCCATCCAGACATCCCTGATTATACACATCTTACAGTAGTCTCAAGCTGATAACAACTTAACTTCAACTGCATAAGACATTGCTACACATTTTGTGCTTCCTCACACATTTTATATTGTGTTGTCACAATTTACATCTGTTTTATATTGTGTATCCAACAAAATATAGCTGTAGTTATTTTTAGTTACTTTTACTTTTTTTTCTTTTGACCTATATGCTAGGGTTCACAGTGATTTAAACACCACCATTTCAGCATTACAGTGTTTTGAATTTGACTATTTACTTCGACCAGTGAATTTTGTATTTTTACATGTTTTTGTGTTACTAACACCCTTTCAGTTTAAACAACTTTCTTTAGCATTTCTTGCAAGGTATGTCTAATGGAGATAAATTCCCTCATCTTTTGTTTATCTGGGATCGTCTTTATCTCTCCTCTGTTTCTGAAGGACAACTTTGCTGGGTAGAATATTCTCGGTTGTCAGTTTTATTTTGTGAGCACTTTGAATGGATCAGCTCATTCTCTCCTGGTCTTCAAGGTTTCTGCTGAAAAATCTGATTTTAAAGCTCTTCTCGCTCTTTGATTTTTGAGAGTTTGATTATAATAGGTCTCACTGAAGATCTCTGGGTTGAGTCTGTTTGTTGATCTTTGAGCTTCATGTCCTTGGATGACCATATCTATCCCCAGATTTGAGAAGTTTTTGCCATTATTACTATTTGTGTTTTGTTATTTTTTCTTTCTTACTGGGATTTCTGTAATGCAAACATTGTTTTGCATGATGGTATCTTCTAATTAACAGAGGATATCTTCACTCCTTTTCATTCTTCTTTTTTCTCCTCTTAACTAGATAACATCAATAAATTGGTCTTTAACTCTGCAGATAATTTCTTCTCAGCTGAGCCTGCTGTTAAAGCTTTCTATTTCATTTTCTCATTTCATTAATTTTATTCTTCATCTCCAGAATTTCTATTTGGTCCCTTTTTTAAAAAATGATTTCCATCTGTTTGTTGAACCCTTGTCTTATTTATGCATTGCTTTCCTGAGTTTGTTGAATTGTCTATTTGTGTTCTTTTAAATATCACTGAGCTTCCCTTAAAATAAGTATTTTGAATTCTGTTTCAGTTAACATAAGGTGTATTGGTGGGAGGGGCGGGGGGCTTGTTTCTGGAAAATTACTGTGTTCCTTTGGTGGTGGTTTGTTGTTTTTTCATGTTCCCAATGGCTTTGTGTTAGTGTCTGTGCATTTGAGAGGGACAGTCACCTCTTCCAGTCTTTTTGGACTGGCCTCAGTTGGGAAGGACTTACACTAAAGGTGGCCACAAGGGTACCAGCTAGGTGGGGTTCAGTGTTTCTGGTTCCTGGGAGGGCATGGTGGTGTAGTCTCCATGCAGTCCATGAGCCAAGGTCAGTGTCAGCAAAGACTGGGTTGGGGCAGGTGGGAGGTCTTCTGTGGCCCAGACTATAGAGGTCCTGCAGGTGGCAGTGGTAGGCTGGCATTCAGTGATAGCAGAGCTGGGGCCTTCATTCAGGCACATGTGAAACAACTACAGAACCTGGGTTCTGGGGCACAGGTGCACGTGCTGTGGTGTGGCACTGTGTCTGAGGTACAAGCATGTGCAGTTCTCCTCTGGAATTCTCTTGACACCGTGACTCAGGCCCCAGTGTCAGGGGTGGCATTGGCAAAGGTCCTGAGATAACAGCGTGCAGAGGGCTTGGGCCTGGGGGCAGGTAGCAGTAAAAACACACCCTTGGGTTGGTGGGTCTAAATCCCAACTCTGGCCTCAAGAGGCATTCACAGAAGGGCAACAGTTTAGTGCCAGTGATATTGGTAGAGAGCCGTGGTTTAGATTTCCAGGGGCAAGGTGAAGAGCAGCAGGGCTGGGGCCCCAGTGATGGTGGGTCAGAGCCTTGACTTAGGACCTAGGGACAGGGTGCAGAACAGCAGCTCTGCAGCCCCAGTGATGAGGAGTCTGTCATGGCTTAGGACCTAGGGTTGGGCTGCAGAGCAACAACAACACAGCCCCAATGATAGCAGGTCATATCCAATGACTTGGGATCCAGAAGTGGCAGAGTGGTGGCAACCACTCAATGGTAAGGTGCTGTGGCATTTCAGAAATCTTGGGGCACAGCAGCAGCTGGGACCTCTACAGGCAGCATTTCTCCTGCAGTAATGGCTCCTGACCTGGAGAGATGAAGTAATGGGGATCCTGGGAAGCTCCATCAGCTGGATTTTGCTTGTGAAGACTTTACCCAGTGAAGACTGGGTGGTCCTCAGTAGCAAAGGCTGAAGGTCCACAGTGGTGAAGCTCACTGGGGTTCTCTTACTCTCCTTTTCCCTGTGGGGGTAAAATCCTTCTGAGGGGTCCCTCTTGGTGCTTAGCTCCTCTAGCTGGGAGGGGGATGGGTAATACATGTAAAATGCTACCTCCATTTTTCTGTGTGGCCATTCTTGGTTTCTAGCTCTGCACTGTTGCTGCTGCTGCTTCATTGGAGTTCAGAGCTTTTCCAGAACAATGTGTCAGTTTGTAGTTGCTCATTTATTGTTTTTGTTGCCCTTGTGGAGGAGATGAGCATTGAGACCTCCTAGGCTTCCATCTTGCTGATGTTACCTTAACTAAATTTCTCCAGTGTACCATTTTTATTAAATCCAGAACAGGCTATAGTCAAAAGGAGAAAGAACAGGAGAGGACTCCAATGGGTTTAGGATTTGGTTTCCTTGTGGTAGGGAAACCAAGACCTATTATTCTAGTCTCTGGAGCCTAGAATCCTGAAATTGGGTTAATACCATCTTATAGTCATATCTTTTGTTCTCATATAAAAATATGTTTCTGAGTTCATCTTGAAGATGTAGTCAATGAAATTTTGCTTTGATCTTATTTCAGTGTCTTCTCTGAACTTTGCTTTAAGATGCTGTTGCCATCATGGGACTCTAGATCCATTTCATGGGCTTTTTAATGGACAGAGATATTGTGTATCAGCCATCACCACAACAGGACTGTGAAGTGTATTTTCTCCAAGACCCCTTCTGTCCTTGTAAGGACAGGATACTTTATTGAGGGCCAGTTGGCCTGGTGTGTGCCTTCATGAAGACAGTGAGAGGGGATCCCTCAGCAGAGGCAGGAACTGGGCTCCAGACTCAGTACTGGGGCTGTGTGGCTAGCACAGCTGCCCCTCGTGGGTGTGTAGTTACTAGTTTTGATGAGGTCAGTCCAACCAAGGAGAACCAATGATCCCTGACCAAGGCAAGAGAGACGAACTCATGAACCATGCTATCTACAGTGGGTAAGTGGTAGCTATGTGGGCAGAGGGCATTGCCTCAGATATCAGAGGAGCAAGAAGGCATCAATCTTAAGGATCTTATCCTCTCAGCTTTGCCAGGATTCAGTCCTGAAGAGCCAGGGCAGGAGGAGCTAAGAGACTGGAAGAGTTTCGTTGAATGAGGTACCGTATGAGGAACTGATTTCAATCAGATAAGTTTGAACTATATTACACACACACACACACACGCGCGCGCGCGCACATGCACACACATAATTGCTTTCAAATGCCTTTAGTTATATTTTCTCCTTGGCTAAAATGTCCCTGGGAGTTTCAGTTTCTAGAAAAAGGACACAGGGACTACTGAGTAATTAATTTCTGAATGATTTACTAATTTAGATTAATTATCTATTTTTTTTTTTAAGTTGGGAGAGTAGAATTTGAACTGCAGTTTTACTGTCACATAGTCAGACATGGTAGAAATACCTCTGTGCTCTCCTTTCTATAAAATGAATAATGGAAGCCTTTGGAGGGAAGGAAGTCTCCACTCTTCTGTGTGACTGCGCTGTTTAAGGAGCATTGCCGCAAGGGGAGGCATATTTCCTTAGAGCACTGGAGAGAGAGGAACAACTCAGAGAAGATAATGCACAGAGGCTCAGTAGTCTGGGAGCCTTCTGGATTCCTGAGGGTGAGCAACCGTGCGCAGTTGTCCTCTTCCTGAGAGAAGCACACACTGGCATCCAGCAGTGCACCAAACACTTATGTTGGCTGCAGGCCCATGGAAACATTAGGCTCAAGAGCTTGGTTGTCTTTGCCAGGAATACCTTTCAAGGAAATGTTGACAAGAAGTATAACACACTTCTCTTCCCTCACATAATTACCAGAGGGGAAATCAAGTTTTAGCAAGAACATGACAGCTGTAATGTATATTGTTTATTAAACATGCCATCAATCATCAGGAATTTCCATCGAGAGAATCCAAGAATATGTCGGCAAATTTCATTAATTGAGATGAATCTTGATGTGTCTTTGCAAGAGATTTGAAAGCTGGGATTGTGGTTTATTATGGCAGGAAAGTATATGATTTTTATGTATGGACTTCACGTTGGCTGAACTCTTCAGTCAGGTCCCTTTCTTCCTGTAGGAAGTGAAAGATCCTTTGATAGACTTTACAAATAGAATGGACCTGTCACTGCAATTCTATACAGTAACTGAGTGTTATAACTGTTGAGTACTCGGGCATTTCACTATTAGATATTAATTTGTTATACTATAAATCACTGTAAGGTAGACATATTAAATAGGAAAACTAATAATTCTGTCAAGTATCTGTCAGGACTCTACTACCTGATACCTATGGCTTCCAGCTTGTTGAGCATCACTGTGTTATCAAGGACAGCATCATCTGGTGAAGGGGGAGATGAGCTATCTAGGGCAAAATTGCTGATCACATACAAATTCCTAAGTTTGATACCTTAAAAAAAATCTGCATCAAGGAAAATTTCTAAGCCTGATAATGTGCACTTTGCTAAACCAGGGGACTTGTGTCAATCTTGAAAGACAATTTTACATGACTTACCAGAAATGAAAACAAAACTTTACAAAAAGAATATGCTGCTGGCAAACTGTTGAAATAATAGATTTTGCTCAAATTGATATAGTTTTTTAGTCTATCCCCATGGTAAAATTTGGTTTATTTAGGGTTAAAGAGTACAAACCATCTTAAGACTTAGGCCAAATTAAAAAAAAAATTCTCTATTAGACAAACACATATTTTCAGGGTGCGGATGCTTCTTTGAAAAACTTCCTTTGAATCAGTGTTACAAAGAATGTCTTGTAAGAAAGGGTGAAAAGGCTTTCCATGTCTTTATACACTTTAGGGTGTCAGAAAGCCTGAAGGACCTTAGGGATGCATGTCATCACAACATTTTTAAAGTTGATAAACACCACATAGAATTGAAAGGATCTGATCAATGTCAGCAGCAGTCAGGTGTGCAGGGTCGGGAGCAGAGATTTAGAACAGCAAGCATTCACTGAGTACTTGCTTTGTGCTGGACACTCTTCTATGTGTTTCATATCAGTAGATGACAGCAACCTTGTGAGGCAGATTCAGCAACCACTTGGTACAGAAAAGGAAGCAAAACCACAGAAAGGGTATATGACTTTTCCAAGGTCACACAAATAGTGACTGGCAAAACCAGGGTTGAAACCCAGACAGTTTGGCTCTAAATCATTGTTTAAGTCTTGTTTTTTTTTGGGGGGGGGTGTTATAATTGTTTAAATCAGCATAATCCTTTTCGTTTACATACAATACAATTTCATCAATTTAAAATACACAAATGAGATTTGACAAATGTAATACACTTATGTAACCACCAGCACAATGAGGATGTAGAACAGTTCCATCATTCCTGAAAGTTCCTTTGGGCTCTTACATTGTCTCCTCACCCCACTTTCAGGCTCTGGCTGCTGCCTACTTTCTTTCACTTCAGTGACATTTGAATTATTACAGGGTTTTGGCTACTGTGAATAAAGCTTCTGTGAATATTATTCACATATAAGCTTTTTTTTTTTTTTTTTAAAGACATGAGTTTTCATTTCACCTGGGAGTAATTGCTTAATAATGGGTGGGAGTAGTATCTCATTATGGTGTTAGTTTGCATTTTCAGAATGCCTGATCCTATTGAACATCTTTTCATGTGCTTATTGGAATTTCATATACCTTCTTTGTTGCAGTGTTTGTTCAAATCTTTTGCCCATTTTTAGTTGCTTTGATTATCTTCTTAATGAGCTATAAAGCTATTTAACTATTCTAGGTACAAAACCCTTATGAGCTCTATCTTTTCAATTATTTTCTCCCAGTCTGTGGGTTGCCTTTTCTCACCAAAGCAAACAATGTTTTATTTATTTATTTTTTTGAAGAGCAAAACTTTTTGGGTGTTTTTTTATGGTTCATTTGTTTGTGTCTTAAGAAATCGCTGCCTAAACTAGCTCACACACACTTTCTCTAGAAGTTTATAGTTTTCACTTAGTTTTAGGTGTATGATCAGTTTCAAGTTTGTGTATGAGGTGAGGGGAGAGTTGCAGTGTATATTTTTATGTAGAATATTTAAAAATTACAAAACCATTTCTTTTTTTAATTAATTAATTTATTTTCAGCATAACAGTATTCATTATTGTTTCACCACACCCAGTGCTCCATGCAATCCGTGCCCTCTCTAATACCCACCACCCGGTACCCCAACCTCCCACCCACCCCCGCCACTTCAAACCCCTCAGATTGTTTTTCAGAGTCCATAGTCTCTCATGATTCACCTCCCCTTCCAATTTACCCCAACTCCCTTCTCCTCTCTAACTCCCCATGTCCTCCATGCTATTTGTTATGCCCCACAAATAAGTGAAACCATATGATAATTGACTCTCTCTGCTTGACTTATTTCACTCAGCATAATCTCTTCCAGTCCCGTCCATGACACTACAAAAGTTGGGTATTCATCCTTTCCGATGGAGGCATAATACTCCATAGTGTATATGGACCACATTTTCCTTATCCATTTATCTGTTGAAGGACATCTTGGTTCTTTCCACAGTTTGGCGACCGTGGACATTGCTGCTATGAACATTGGGGTACAGATGGCCCTTCTTTTCACTACATCTGTATCTTTGGGGTAAATACCCAGGAGTGCAATTACAGGGTCATAGGGAAATTCTATTTTTAATTTCTTGAGGAATCTCCACACTGTCCTCCAAAGAGGCTGCACCAACTTGCATTCCCACCCACAGCGGAAGAGGATTCCCCTTTCTCCACATCCCCTCCAACACATGTTGTTTCCTGTCTTGTTAATTTTGGCCATTCTAACTGGTGTAAGGTGATATCTCAACGTGGTTTTAATTTGAATCTCCCTGAGGGCTAGTGATAATGAACATTTTTTCATGTGTCTGATAGCCATTTGTATGTCTTCATTGGAGAAGTGTCTGTTCATATCTTCTGCCCATTTTTTTATATGATTGCCTGTTTTGTGTGTGTTGAGTTTGAGGAGTTCATTATATATCCTGGATATCAACCTTCTTCTCCCATTCCGTGGGTTGCCTCTTTGTTTTCTTGACTGTTTCCTTGCTGTGCAGAAGCTTTTGATTTTGATAAAGTTCCAAAAGTTTATTTTCGCTTTTGTTTTCTTTGCCTTTGGAGACATATCTTGAAAGAAGTTGCTGTGGCTGATATTGAAGAGATTACTGCTCTAGGATTCTGATGGATTCCTGTCTCACGTTGAGGTCTTTTATCCATTTTGAGTTTCTCTTTGTGTACGGTGTAAGAGAATGGTCGAGTTTCATTCTTCTACATATAGCTGCCCAGTTTTCCCAGCACCATTTATTGAAGAGACTGTCTTTTTTCCACTGTATATTTTTTCCTGTTTTGTTGAAGATTATTTGACCATAGAGTTGAGGATCCATATCTGGGCTCTCTACTCTGTTCCACTGGTCTATGTGTATGTTCTTATGCCAGTACCATGCTGTCTTGGTGATCATAGCTTTGTAACAAAGCTTGAAATCAGGTAATGTGATGCCCACAGTTTTATTTTTGTTTTTCAACATTTCCTTAGCGATTTGGGGTCTCTTCTGATTCCATACAAATTTTTGGATTTTTTGTTCCAGCTCTTTGAAGAATACCGGTGGAATTTTGATCAGAATGGCATTAAAAGTATAGATTGCTCTAGGCAGTGTAGACATTTTAACAATGTTTATTCTTCCAGTCCAAGAGCATGGAATGGTCTTCCATCTTTTTGTGTCTTCTTCAATTTCTTTCATGAGTGTTCTGTAGTTCCTCATGTACAGATCCTTTACCTCTTTGGTTAGATTTATTCCCAGGTATCTTATGGTTCTTGGTGCTATAGTAAATGGAATCGATTCTCTCATTTCCCTTTCTGTATTTTTATTGTTAGTGTATAAGAAAGCCACTGATTTCTGCACATTGACTTTGTATCTTGCCATGTTGCTGAATTTCTGTATGAGTTCTAGTAGTTTGGGGGTAGAGTCTTTGAGTTTTCCATATAAAGAATCATGTCGTCCATTTCTTGAGTGGACTATACTTCTTCCACTGAACTAAATGGACGTCGGTGTCATAAATTCATCATATATGTGAGTTCAATTTCTAGACATTCTGTTCTAATTCTCTTAGGTGCTAAAAACACTGTCTTGATTATTGTAGCTTTACAATCTTAAAAGAAGGTAGTCCATCAACTTTGTTTTCATTTTAAAAAGAATTTTAATTGTTTAGGGCCATTATATATTTATATAAATTTTGTAGTGTGCTTGTCAATTTCCACCAAAAAATTTTCATGGGGTTTTGATTGGGATCACATTCAATATGTAGATTAGTATGTGGAGAATTGACATCATGGAATTGAGTAATTGACTAATATGGAATATCTCTATTTTTACATCATTTAAAATTTGTTTTGCAGTATTTTGTAGCTTTCAGTGTACAGCTCTTCAATATGCTTTGTTAAATTTATATTTGTATCCTACTTGGATACAAGTATAAATGGGATGTTAATTTTTTTTTCAATTTCCAGTGGTTGTGTTTTAGTACCTAGAAATGCTACTTACTATTGTACATTGACCTTGACCTATCAATGTGCATTGACAATGTGCTAATCAATGTGCATTCCTTTATTCGTTCATTCATTCATTCATTCACTCATTCATTTATCTATTTACTTATTTTTGCCTGTTGCACTGCCTAGAACTTGGAGAACAAAGGGACTAGAAGTGGTAAGAAAGGACATTCTCGTTTTAATCATGATCTTAGGAAGGCAACATTCATTTAAATATAATGAGCTAAAGCTCTTAAGGAGATTCCCTTTATTAGTTCAAGAAAATGTCCCTGCTCTTAGTTTTGTAAAAGTTTTTTCTGATCAATGGATGTTTAATTTTGGCAAACATTTTCTGTATCGACTGAAGGTGTTTATTTTAATAATGGTTACTTTAATTTGGAATGTCACACCAACTTTTCAATCTTTTTATAAACTTATTTTAGTTGTAAAACATGGTTTGTATATCTTTCTATTCTCTAACATGTGGCTGAATATTTCTTTATACTCATGAGGCAAATCATTTTACAGTTTTTTTTCTCTTAATATCTTTTGTTTTGGCATCAGGGTAGTGATGTCTTCATATAGTGAGTTGAAAGTATTTGCTCCATCTCTATTTTCTGAAAGAATTTACATAGAATCTGTATTAGTTTTTATTAAATATTTGGTAGAATTCACCAGTGAAGCCATTTGGACCTTGTGGTAGCTAAATAATGGCCACCCAGAATACCCAGATTCAAATCTATGGAAACTGTGAATGTTACCTTATGTGACAAAACACACTTTTTACAAAAAGATATTTATTTGTTGAGAGTGTGAATGGGAGGAAGGGGATGGAGGGAGAGGGGGAGAGAGAATCTCAAGTTGACTCCCAGCTGAGTGTGGAACCCAATGTATTGGCTTGATCCCATGACCCTGAGATCATGACCTGAGCCAAAATCAAGAGTCAGATCCTTAACTGGCTGAGCCACCCAGGCATTTCTGAATATAATCCTTTAATGTATTCAGTTTTCTAGTAGTTTATGATAAAAGAGCAGTTCTTTGAGCTGTTACTCTTTTTACAAGGTCTTTTCTAGTTGTAATATTCCACAAAATCTAAGTTTATTTCTGCTATCACTAGCTGTGTGATTTGTGCAAATTGCTGAACTTTAATTCAGATTTATCTGGGATAGCTATGTGAATAGTATGGAAATGTCCTAAATTGGTATAGAATTTTGGTTAAGGAGTGAAAGTCCTAGTGAGTGCTTGAGTATAAATACCAGTTTCTTGGTTAATTAATAAATCTTTTACCTTCAATTCAAATGTTTTTTTAGCTTATTATAAAAATAGAGCCTATTTTATAGAATTCTTAATGAAAAATGATATGTTTGTTGAGAACAGTGCAATAAATAGCTGGTGCATTTTTGTGCTTATAATATGGAGGCCATTATGATTTTGAAATGAAATGTTCATTCACATGTTTTTATGGAAAAACATGGTACAAAATGGCTTAATAAACTTTCAGATTGCTAGAAGAGGGACAAAAGAGATGAATGGACTGACATTTTTAGCAGAAGTCAAGCACGTAAGTATCGTAGTATTTGGAGTATAGGTTTCCTGTAGGGCTAAGCAAATTTTTTGTTGGATTTCCACATCAGTGACATTTTAACAAAAATGTATTGAACACATTATCTAGCTGAGACACTGTACTCGGCATATGGGATAACCAAATATTGATGACTCACTATCCATGCCATCAAATACCTTTCAGTCTAGGTTCTTTGAAAGAGCTCCTCTGTTATATAAGCTTCTGTGTGAAATGTTCTATGTTTTTCATATGTAAGTGGAAAAAATGAGTCAACCTCCACATGACATGTTTTATGCAATAATGTAGATTTTTTTTAAATAATGTAGATCTTTTAATGCTTATCTGTACTTTGGTTGCAGTTACATGTTTGCTCCTCCTGTTTGATGAACTTGGTCTCCTCCCTTATTTGTCATGCTCTCCTGGACATGGAGCCTGCTCATGAGTCCACTTTTCCCCTTTTCCCCTTATGATATGGTCACATGGCACTGAAAATTCCACCCTCTGTACCTCCTCACCCCATACTCTGCTTTCTACATGGGCTCTCTGATGCTCCTTGCATTTATCTATAGCTTTTTCTTTTATGAACTTTTATCTACTCAGGGCAGTGTATACCATGATGTCTCTCTAGCTTTAGCTTTTTGTCTCCAGTTACCACTATAGTGATACTTGTGTCACAGTATGATCACAGTATGATGACACAGATAGATGGTTCTGTCTGATTCACTTATTTCAGTTTCTTGTAGTCTCCATATTCTGGTCCTGAACACTCTGATTTTTAAACCATATATATTCTTCAGGAAAATGAGGGAGAAAGAAAAAAAGGATTGGTCAGTGTTCCTTATTCCCTTCTTAGTTTCAGTGCTTAAAAACCCCTGGATGTTTCCTACATTCTGTGCCAACTTTTTACCTACAGGAGGAGATCTTTTGTTGTCTAGAACATTCCCAAGTCCTTCACCTGTCATTGTGCTCAGTCCTATATCAATGGCAGGGCAGAGGAGTACCCTCCCTTATAGCATGCGCTGTTCCTACAAAAGCATGGAGGGAGAGGGGTTACCTTATTACTTGGTATAAGGCAGAAATGATGGGTCAACGGTAAATTCAAATTTAATTATCTACTGTCTTACATGTGAAACAACAGGACAGGAAAGGGCTCTGTGACTTCCCTCCTTTTCTAAGGATAAGGCATACATTCCCAAGAGAAGGGAAAGGGACATTGGTCAGTCCATCTGTGCCAATAGGACTCGGACCCACAATCTTGGCAGCAACCTGTGTAGGAAGCAAAAACAGAACATGTGTGGCAATTAGTCCAGAATGGCCAAAACTTAGTCAACCATGGGAAGCTTCCCTGTTGTTTTTCACCTACTTCTAACTCATGGCCAACCAGAGAAAGCTAAATGTGCTCTCTAAATAAGCATATAAGGTGTTTCACTTCTAGGTAGCCTGTCTTCAGCTTCTGCATGCCAACAACTTCTGATCACTACATGCCTTTGTTTTTGAAAACTACAAAGCTTTTCATCTCCTACCTGCCTTTGAGTCTCTGCCAAACGCAAGTGATGGTAGCTAACTCCCTTGCTATTGCAAGCTCTGAATAAATAGCCACTCTTTGTTCTCACTGAGGTGAGCTTCATTTATTTCCATGGCAGAGTATTGCCAACAGGTTTTAAGATTCGTGTGGGATTTTCTGAAGAGCTTCTTATTACACCATTCATTAAGATCAGGTCAGTGCCATATTCTTGCTGAAGCAAGTGCGCTTTTTTGTTTGTTTTAAACAAGGAAGTGATTGCATTTCAGCTTGTATTAAGAGGGCTCTTACAGCATTTGGCATTTCATAATGTAAATTCCTTGATGACAGGACATGTCTTTTAGGTCTTTATAATGCCAGGGTCATTATCAACAATGCTTTACAATCTGGCAATTGAACTACTAGATATTTACCCAAAGGATACAAAAATACTAATTTGAAGGGACACATGCACCCTGATGTTTATAACAGCATTGTCAAAAATAGCCAAATAATGGAAACAACCCAAGTGTCCGCTGATTGATGAGTGGATAAAGATGTGGTGTATATATCAATGGAGTATTACTCAGCCATAAGAAATGAAATCCTGCCATTTGCAACAACATGGATGGAGCTAAAGTGTATTATGCTAAGCAAAGTCAGTCAGTCAATAAAAGACAAATACTGTATGATTTCACTCATATGTGGAATTTAAGAAACAAAGCAGATGAACATAGAGGGGAACAAAAGAGGCAAAACAGAAAGGACTTTTTTAAAATTTTAATTTAAATTCTAGTTAGTTGATACATAATTCAATATTGGTCTCAGGAGTAGAGTTCAGTGGTTCATCCTTTACATATAAAACTCAGTGCTCATGATAACAAGTCCCCTCAATACCCATCATCCATTTATCCTATTTCCCACCTACCCCTTTCATCAAACCCCATTTCTTTATAGTTGAGTTTCTCGTGATTTTTCTCTCTCTCTCTCTCTTTTTCCCCAGAAAACAGACTCTTAATTACAGAAAACAAACCAAGGGTTCCTGGAGGATGGAGGTGGGTGGAGGGATGGGTTAAATGGGTGGTGGGTGGGGAGAACATTTGTTCTAATGAGCACCGGGACTTGTATGTGAGTGACGAATCACTAAATTCTACCTGAAACTAATATTGTGCTGTATGTTAACTAACTGGAATTTGAATAAAAACTTGAGGACAAAAAGTGTTTTAAAACCTATTAAGTGCTCAAATCTGGGGCTGGACCTTGAGTGCCTGAGATTTGGACCATGAAACTTGACTGTATCACCAGGCCACTGTATGTTCCTTAACTCCCCAGATCCGGTGTTAATGGGTAACGCAATGGCAAATTTGGTATAGGGTGTAACCAACTGTCCTGGTTTCCCTGGGACTTCCGTGGTTTTAGAACTACCATATCCGAGAAAGCCTTCAGTCCTGAGCAAATGGGGGCAGTTGGTCACCTTAACTTGGAGGAGTAGATGAAATAATATGAGTTGCATATTGCACATGTCAAAGCCAAGAAAAGGTTATTTCCTCCTTTTCCTCTTTAGTAAATGTTAAAAAGGTTAGATGAGCTGACAATTTAAGAACTAAGCTAAGCGTCTCTATCATTACGTAGTATGAAAGCCAAAATTGCCCCAAGATTAAGTAAGCAAGAAGACTTGACTCAGGCCTTTGCAGTAAGGGGGAGAGACTGAATTCACATTCTCTGAAATAGAAAGTGGGAGAGTTTTTAAGCCCTGGGGTGAGCTAGTGGAAAAGTACCAGAGGATGTTAGGGAGGAGGTTAATTAATAGGATGTGGGGAACCCACTGAGTTTATTCCTGAGTTTGCAATTTTTTTTTTTTTACTGTGATTAGACCATCTGTGCTTGCTAATTGACATCCATTGATGTTAGGCCTCCACCTTCCCACAGAGACTGCAAGATAGGGGTTCCATCATCCTATCCTCATTGATATTTGCCCTTCAAAGAGATAGTTCCCAGATCCATGAGCAAGATATTTCCTGGGTTGTAAAACTGGCAAGAGTCTGGGAGAAGATATACATACATTTTGAAGTGGCAAAGAAAGAATTAACAATTACTAGTTTTCTAAAGTCAATACTCAAAGGGACATCAGAAGTCTATGGTCAAATTAAAGTCAACTTTAATCAAGTTAAAGGGAATGTTAAGGCAGTCTTGGTCAGCAGATAGGATCACTTGTCTCGGAATCAATGACCTTCTTTTCTTTTTCTTTCTTGAAAAGAGCCCAAATACCTTTCCTTTCTCTCTTGTCTTACTAAAAGTAGAACATGCTTCAGCTGCAGCCAACATTTACATAAGGGCATTGTGGTATTTTATACTTTACAAGGAGTCTCCCAAGAGTTTAGTAAGTATCACATCCTGAAGACAAAATACTTAAGAACTGCTATTCATGTATGTAACACACTTGAGCTTTAACAGCATTTACAGTGGCTGACAGGTTTAGGAAACACTACAAAATTTCTAGCTTGAATCACTGTCTTCTAGGCTTTTCTGTTAGAGGAACTTTTAAAGCACTCCAGTGAAAGCACGGAGCACTTCAGCAATCCATCAACCACACAGTACTGGATATTTAGACAGTCCACGTGCCCCTCCAGGCAAGAGGAACCATAGAGAAGGTGGCAAGGGTCGCCTGGGTGGCTCAGTCAGATGAGCGTCTGACTCTTGATTTCAGTTCAGGTCATGATCTCAGGTGATCAAGATCAGATGATCTCATGTAATCAAGCCCTGCATTGGGCTCAGTGCTAGCTGTGGAGTCTGATTCTAGCTGTGAGATTCGAATTCCCTCTCCCTCTGCCCCTCCTCCCAACTCATCTGCTCAAACCTACAAAACAACAGAAGAAAGGAAGGTAGCAAAAAGGCAGGTCGAGTAAACCTGGTGATTCACAGATCTGTACCCCTGGGGATAAAAATATATGTTTATAAAAAATAAAAAATTAAAAAAAAAGGGCAGGTCGAATTTCTGTGTGACCAATGACATGTTTACCATTTTCAAACAGGGTTATTGGACTTTTTCCAGAAGGGCTCTTTTTTGCTCTGGTGTCAGGGAATTTCCTGTTTCAGATTAAGAACAGTGGCTAAATTTTAAATTTCTAAAACTGCTTATATTTAACAAGTCTGTTTGCAAATTTTAGAGCTCCATTTGTTTTGCTCCATTTAGATCTTGTCTTTTGTAGAATATCTTTTTTGTCAAGAGCAGATCAATAGACTCATGGCAAAACAGATGAAATATTAGGTGAAAAAAGAACAGATCTGATTACCTTGAACCCACCAAATAGAAGCTGATCTGCATGAAGTTCCACCCCACAAGCATGTGTCCTAAAGGCACCTGGCACAGGCTGAAGATAGCACTGGGGGCACAAGAGCCCATATGCAAACCTGCCCTTTGGCAGATGTGTGTGCTTGGGCTGCCTTTGAATAGCCAGATGGGCCCAGTCTGACTTCAGAGCATAGAGAGTAGCTCAAATTAGAGGTAATGACATTTGCATTTAAATAGCCCCAAGGAGGAAAAATTCAAAGTAATGTACCTATTAGGATATAATTATAAGTGTGCATATTTGAGAAGTTTGACAAGAAAACCCTGAGCAGCACAGAAATTAGCAACTCTGGCTCTTTCTATGATGGGTATTTGTTAAATGTCTATTTATAAGTCCTGGTGCCTTGATACTTATAATATCATGAGATATCTCTCAAAATATGCCTTTAATAGGATGCTGCTGATACTACTACTACTAGTAAGCATTTTGGAGCTATAAATCTATAAACACCTTACTAGATATTAATATGGCTACTATTTTCAAAATGAAAATAGAAAATATTGGCATGTGAAGAAATTAAGACTCTGATGTCTTGCTGGTGGAAATGTAATAATGGTATAGCCACTGTGGAACATAGTCTGACAGTTCTTGTTATGCACAGAATTACTCTATGATCCACTAATTCCAATTCTGGACGTATATCCAAAATAATTGAAAACAAGGAACCAAACATCTGTACACAGCAGTATTATTCACAAACAAAAGGTATACACAACCCAAATTTCAATTAATGGGTAAGTGGATAAACAAAAGTTGGCTACGCATACAATGGAATATTACTCAGCCTTGAAAAGGAAGGAAATTCTGGTACATGCTACAACATGGATAATCATTGAAGGTGCTAACGCTAAGTGAAATAAGCTAGTTAGCTATTTTAGGATTCCACCCAGAAGAGGTACTTAGGATAGTCAGATTCATAGAGACAGGAAGTAGAATGGTGGTTGCCAGGCTCTGGGGGGGAGGGAGGGATAATGAGAGTTGCTGTTTTATGTGTGCAGAGTTTCAGTTTGTGAAAATGAAAAAATTTTAGAGCCAAACTTTGGTGATGGTTGTACTATAATGTAAATATACTTAGTGCCACTGATTTTTACCTTTAGAATGATTAACCTGGTAAATTTTATGTCATGTATAATTTACCCCATTAAAACAACAGTAAATGTGATCTTGTTACTCGGAAGATATAAGAACAAGAACCACTGAGAACTGGCCTCATTATTTATATGGTGTATTGCAGAGACTCCATTGACATTACATCAGTTCTGCTAATAAATGGGTACTAAAAGCCTGAACATATAAAAAAATTAATACCAAGAAATGTACTTCATTTTTCTCTATTTATGCTGGTGTTTTAGATTTATTTTCTGAAAGAAGAACATGGTATCACTGGTGATCCAAAGCAAAAGAAATTGTAGAAAGGCATCAGTTATTAAAATCTATTTTAAGCCTTGAATTATCTCATCTGTTCACCTTCAGCATTAAATGTGATTTGATAACTGCCAGATGTAAGCTTTTTTTGGTGCTCGATAAACCAAAAGTTGCCTTGATAATATGATTGACGAATGCATGACTGCTTTACTTCGGGGGATTTTTATGTGGTAGATGACTAGATAATTAAGAGAAAGCTAGGGTTTTTATAGCCATAGCATAATGTTTAGTGTTGGTGCTTTGAAGTACAACTGTCTTCTTTCACAGTATGTTGTTTGGAACTACCATCGGTGACCAAATTCTTGGTTGGATGGATGCTGATCCAAGCATGTGTATGTTTATATTCTTATATTCTCAAATAAGGAGCAAAGAGTTTTTAGAGACCAGGAGCAAAAATTTGCAGAACTAGCCATGAATACTTGCATAAATGATGTATACTTGATCAGGTGATGTATTCTTATTCTAGAGGTACTTAGAACATCACTCTGCTGCTTAAGTTAGATGTGTGTAAAATTAGCAAGTCTGTGAATGGATAAGCAAACTATGGTGCATCTGGACAGTGGAATATTAATCAGTGCTAAAAAGAAATGAGCTAAGAAGCCAGGAAAAGAATGGAGGGACCTTAAATGCCTGCTACTAAATGAAAAGGAGCCAATCCAAAAGGGCTGCAATACTGTAGGATTCCAACTATAGGACATTATGGAAAAAGCAAAATTATGGAGGCCATAAAAGACTGGTGTTTTAAAGAGGGTTTGGGAGAGGGAGGGATGGATAGGCAGAGCACAGCAGATTTTTAGGACAGTGCAACTACTTTGTACACCAGTGGGCAGGTTTTGCATGTGGGGACAGGGGATATGTGAGAACTCTCTTTACCTTCCTTTGAATTTTACTGTGAATCCAAAACTGCTCTAAAAAAGAAATTATATTAAAAAAATTAGGAACTCTGCTTAATGACAAGCAGAAAGTTAAAAACTTTGAGTTGATGGACTCATTTATTTTTGAGTTACTTAGATTCAATCTTGGAATTTTAGGGGATTGAGAATCTTCATTTAGACAGTTTATATACAACTTGCTGGTATATAATCTTGGGCAAGTCACTTAACCTAGCTAAAAAGGGAGATAAACACTTTATACTTATTTTAAAGGCAGATTTAAATATAATGGCTAAAATATATATAATATAGGGAGAAAATCTTGAATAATATTAAATCTTGAATATTAACTTTTATTTGTTTTATCAAGGCCTAAACGTGCACTTAATATCTTCTCAATGTTTACCACAATTATCTTTCATGAAACAAACCTTTTATTACCTGTAACAAAACTCCTGGAGGAAGACCATTCCGTGAAAGTGGAGGTCCAAAGAATTGCTTTTATTGACAATTTAATTCTGTTTAAAAAGTTGATTTGGGTTCTGCCCATCTCTGTGTCCATAGAGCACATCAAGATTAGATCACCCCAAGTAGGTGGCTGTCTATAATTCTCAGAATGCTGTAATGGAGGAGATTGCACATTGATTTACACTAACACATTCAAATCAGAAGGATTATGCTTTTAAATAAGAACTTGATATTCAAATAGTCTACTGACTATAACCACTGAAATGTAATAAACCATCTGAACCCTACTGACCGCACTGAAAATATATCCCATAGTTACTGACAACAGGATAATAGCCTTTGACTATAAAACAGCAGCAGCTACTACATCTGCATCCCCGTTCTCTGGGAATTTAATAAAACGTACTTATACAAAAAACCCAAAGCTAATTGTTAAGCTGTTATTACAATATAATATAGTTGGTTAGTTTCATGGCAGTAAATACTACGATTACACGGTTGTAGTTTCAGTCTCCGTGTATAGCAATGGTGTGTATTTATTTTAAGTTCTTAGAAATTCAAGTAGAAAAAAGGGGAACTTTAGATTTGATAAGAGACGTGAGCAAAATAATACGTAACTGGGACCTTAGGTTGTATAAATTAGGGCCTTGAGATGATTACGTTAGTTGTAGTAAATAGATATATTGACTTCTCAGAAAAAAAAAGAAAAGAAATTACAGATCCAGGGTTTATTTCTTTATATTTTCAGTAAGCACTCGTGATCTGACTGATCTCATATGTCAAATAAAGAAAATAGAAATAAAACTATGTGCAATGCTTCAATCTGTTCTCCTGAATGAATTTTGTTTTAGTAGTTTCCTTGCCATGCAAAGGGAATTATTTTACTTATTTCAAGAAAGAACATTGCATCCTCTGTTACGTTGATTTTTATGACATTGCCAGGGTTAGTGAACCCTGGGAGTCATTACTTCGTGTGTGTTTGTGTTCAGGGGTGAGAGGGTAGAGCGGTTAGGGGAGGCTCTCTGGGCATACGACAAAGGAAAAGATTCTGCTGTCACTGAGGCATTTAGAATTTCCAAGGGTCAGGTGGTAATTTCACTCTGAATCATAGCCTTGGACGGTTGCTGCATGTGGTGTAGGCAGCCTTGATTTCATTTAGAGAAAAATAAACCATCTTCCACTTCCTTCCACATAGGCTCCAAACTTTTTCATTTTTTATACCCTGGAAACCAGTAAATTTGTGTCAGCAAATTTTGTATCACACATTCTCTGAAGAAACACATACATATGTACATTTGCACAAAACAAAATTCCACTGTTTAGTCTTAAGTGGAAGCTTTAGTAAGTTAATGATGGTATATGTGGATAAAATTTATATCTAAATACAGTTCTATTCCGCTCTTAAAAAAATGTCACCATTGGGTTCTCTGACTGACCACATGAGCTCCTAGAATACTCCCCTTCTTCTAATGATATATTTATAGAAAGATGGTAATCATGATCACAGGAAAAGTCCAATATTCTTAAAAATAAATGTGAAACATGTAGGGCTAAATTCAAAGAACAGTGAAGATCACAGGTTCAGATCTTGAGAATTATGGGGCCATCACCAGTATGAATAGGGGACTCTTGTCTTCAATTAGGATGTTAGACCCTGGTTTTACTTCTAGAACCTGGAAAGAGTTCACTGAACCTTGGAACACCATTTCTTTCCCTTATTTCAGGTTCTAGCTTCATTTCCTTTAGATAGGAAAAAATATCTCTGCAAATAAAAGAACATTTGAATGATAGAGCATATCACTGCGTGAGATAATACTTTGCTTTCTAAAACTATGGAAGGATGTGTACCATAGAGGTAGGTGCAAGCCAGATGCACAGAGAGGACATTTGTTTGAATTCAGGAGCCAGACTTGATGTAGCAGAGTTCTGCATGGCACAGGTGAACAGGAGTAGTTCATGTTGTAGAGCTAGAGAAATAAATAGAATTATAGCTGTTGAATCTTGTGGGCTGGAGACAGAATGCGCAGATTATACAGACCGAGAATTCTGTAATCAGCATGTTGCTTCCCATAGCTGTAAGAGAAAGATCTTGCATGGAGCTGTCTTGGATGTAGAATTTGACAACAACTGTCAGACGAGGCAATCTAGCATCAGAGCAATGGAAGAAGAAAATCCTGGAGTTGATACCTTAGTACCCTCCATATCCCAGGAAGAAGTAGTTAGCAGTTGTCACTCCTGCCACAGTGGGGTTAGACTTGCATTAATTTGCGATTGGATGCATGCATATAAATGACCTACATTAATGATGTGTCAACAATATATAGACTCTTCCTTGGCTCGGATGTTTGTAGTGATAATAAGTATTTGTTGAATGCCACATTTTCGCTTATTACTTAGCCAACAGCTGTATGCAGAGGACCCTAAAGTTTCTACTTCTGGTCATATAAATATTCAGTATTTACAATAAAAGCTGGAAAATTAAAAAGTAGTCAAAAGCATAACAGGATTGAACTCTCCATCTATGCAAATTTTAGAATGCAATAATTGAGTATAGTATATGGCTGTTGTCAGAAACCAAGTTAGCCAATTAATTTTCTAGTTAATTTGAAACTTAATTGTTCTTAGAAAGTGATGTCCTGTTTTCTGGGTGTTTTTAAAGTGTGGCTTGTAAATCTTTTTATGTAAAACCATTCAAAGAGTATTTTAGGCACTTACTGGAAAAGGAAGAGATTTGATTTTGGGGTATGGGGAGGCTATTTCTCTTACTTTTGAAAATAGAACTTAGGGAATCCTATTAAAGCTTAATTTTTGTTTTATTATGAAAATATATTCTGATATTAGTTTTTTAGAGCTGCTGTAACCAAGTACCACAGACTAGGTTGGCATAAATAATACAAATTTATTTCTCACCATTCTGGAGGCTAAAAGTGCAAAATCAAGGAGTTGGCAGATTTGCTGTGTTTTGAGTCTTCTCTCCTTGACTTAGAGATGGTTGCCTTCTCTTTGTGTTCTCACAATGGTTGCTCTTCCATGTGTACAAATGTCCTCTTCTTATGAGGACACCGTTCAGATTGAATTAGGGCCCACCCTAACGGCCCCATTTTACGTGAATCACTTCTTCAAAGATTTTATTTACTTAGAGAGTTGGAGAATGTGAGTGGGGGGAGGGACAAAGGGAGAGAGAGAGAATCTCAAGCAGACTCCTCCCTGAGTGCTGAGCCCAAGCAGGGCTCTGTTCTACCACCCTGAGATCATGACCTGAGCCGAAATCAAGTGTTGGATGTTTAACTGACTGATCCACCCAGGCGCCCCTCCCACCCCCCCCCATTACTTCTTTCAAGGGTCCAGATTCAAATACCGTGACATTCTGAGGTACTGGGGGTTAGGGATTTAACATAGGAATTTTGAGGAAGGTGACATAATCCATCCCTTAATAGTCATGCTAATTAAAAATCACTCAAAATAGGTAGAAAGTAGTAGGTCAAAAAGTGCGAATCACCTTCTCTGACTCAATTTCTAAAGATAAAGTCAGTTAATATATTCTTGGATATTTGTGTAGGAGATTGATTCACTATTTGCGAAACCTGTTCTTTCTTTTCCCTAAGCAAAAAGCTAGGCTCTATTTATTAGTCTCCCTTATAGTTAAATGTGGCTATGCCACTGCATTTTGCCCAATGAAATGTGATCCTAAGTGGTGTGTTATATTTTTAGGGCAGACCTACAGAAGCTGCCATGTGTGTGCTTTCATGTCCTTTCCCTAGCAGTCTGATAAAAATCACCATATTGAAGATGGCAGACTCCCATCTTGAAAGACCCTGCCTCACTGTTTAGAAGATTGATACTTGCTCACAAGAGAACAACACATTTTGAATTTTATGTGAGCAACAACTCTACTTCAGTTGACTTAAGCCAATGAGATATGGGGGCCTTATCTTCTAAAACAGCTAGCATTGTCTGAACTAAAACTTGAGAAGTATTCTAAATTTACGCACATGCATGCATCTGTGCTCCATCATGCTACATACACATTTCTGTAACTTGCTTTTTAAAGACAATATAACATAAGCTACTTTCTATATAGTTACATAAAGATCTGTCTTTTTTTAATGTAGTAAAATTTATGCATCTTACCATTTGAAAAAGTAAAATTCAGTAACATTTGGTACCTTCACAACGTGTGCAACCATCACCACTGTCTTGTTCCAGAAAATACCACTCCAAAAGGTAATACTGCACCCATAAGTGCAGTCGTTCCTCATTATCCAGTCCCCTCAGCACTAACCACCACCAACTTGCCCGATTTTCTTGTTATGACAATTTGGTGTAAATGCAGTCACAAAATATGTGACCTTTTGTGTCTGGATCGTTTCGCTTAACAAAGTATTTGCAAGGCCTATCCATGTTATAGTATGTGTCAGCACTTGATTCCTTTTTGTAGCTGAACAATGCTCCTTTGTATGGATTTGTCACAATTTGTTTATCCATTCATCCAGTAATGGTCATTTGTGCTGTTTACACCTAATGGCTGTTCTGAATAGTGCTCATGTGAATGTTCAGGTACAAGTTTTGTTGCTGTGTTTTTTTGTTTTTTGGGGTTTTTTTTGGAAACACTTCTTTTCAATTTGGGAGCTATATACCTCAGAATGTTGAGTCATGTAGTAATTTTATGTTTAACTTACTGAAGAACTGCGAGCTCTTTTATACAGATGCTAAACTATTTTACATATCCACAAGCAGTGTATGAGGATTTGAATTTCTCCATGTCCTCACCAACAGTTGTTGCCTTCCTTTTTAAAAAATTATAGCCATCCTAGTGGGTGTGAAATAGTATTTCACTGTGGCTTTGATTTGTATTTCTCTAATGACTAAAGATGTTGAGCATCTTTCTATGTTAGCCATTTGTATATCTTCTTTGGAGAAATAATTTTCAGTCTCTGGTCCATTTTGTAATTGGGTTATTTATCTTTTTGTTACATAGCTATAGAGGTTCTTCATATGTTCTTTGCTAGATCCCTATCAGATATATGATTTGCAAATATTTTCTTCCATTCTGTAGGTTGCCTTTTAATTTTGATAGTGCTCTTTAATGCATAAGTTGGAAACATTTTGATGTAGTCCAATTTATTTTTTCTTGTTCATTTTGATATATATATAAAACAATTACCAACTCAAAAGTCATAAAGATTTATCCTTGTGTTTTCTTCTATGATTAACACTTATATTTAGGTATTGAACCCATTTTGAGCTAATTTTTATATATGCTGTGAAGTAAGGGTCCAACTTCATTGTTTTGCTTGTGAATATCATCGGCCCTAGCACCATTTGTTGAAGAGACCATTCTTTCTGCTTTGAATGGTCTTGTTGGTACACTCGTTGAAAATCAATTGATCAGAGATAAAGAGTTTATTTCTGGGCTCTCAATTTTATTCCATTGAGCTGTATGTCTATCCTTATGTCAGTATATTATACTTCTTTTTATTATTATAGCTTTATAGTTAAGCTCTGGAGATAGGAAGTGGAGAAGTCCTTCTGTCTTCTTTGTTTTTTGTTTTTAATTTTTTATTTTTTAAGATTTTTAAATTTATTTCAGAGAGAGAGCAGAAGTAGGATGTGGATAGGGAGAGGGAGAGGGAATTCCAAGAAGACTCTGTGCTGAGTGTGAAGCCCAACCTGGGGCTGGATCTCAGAACTCTGAGATCATGACCTGAGCCCAAACCAAGACTTGGATGCTTAACCCACTGCACCACCTAGGCACCACTGTTTTTTGGGTTAATTTTTTTTTTCCTCCCTGTGGTCTCTGAAATTGAATCTCAGGATCAGTTTTTTCATTTTTCAAAAAAAAGGCATCTGGCATTTTGATATAGATTGCATTGAATCTGTATATCACTTGGTGAGTATTGATTATATCATTATGTCTTCTAATTCATGAGCATGGAATGTCTTTTATTTACTTATTCTGTAATTTCTTCCAGCAGTATTTTGTAGTTCTCCGTGTACTTGGCTGAGTTTTTAAATTTCATTTTTACATTCTTCTTTGTTGTCTTTTTTTCATTTTTTAAATTAAAATACTTTTTATTATGTTACATTAGTCACCATACAATACATCCTTGGTTTTTGATGTGGTGTTCCAAGATTCATTGTTTACATATAACACCCAGTGCCCCATGCCATATGTGCCCTCCTTAATACCCTTCACTGGGACAGCCCATTCCCCCCACCCACCTTCCCTCTAAAGCCCTCAGGTAGTTTCTCAGAGTCCATAGTCTTTCTTAGTTTGTCACTCCTCTGATATCCCCCCCTTCCTTTTTCCCTTCCTCCTCATGACCTGATGTCCTCCATGCTACTCCTTATGTTCCAAAAGTAAATGAAACCATATGATAATTGACTTTCTCTGCTTGACTTATTTCACTGAGCATAATCTCTTCAGTGAAGTAAGTCCAACAGTCCTATCCATGTTGTTGCAAAAGTTGGGTTGTCATCCTTTCTAATGGCTGAGTAATATTCCATTGTAGATATGAACCACATCTTCTTTATCCATTCATCGTTGAAAGGCATCTTGGCTCTTTTCACAGTTTGGGTATTGTGGACATTGCTGCAAAGAACATTGGGGTTCATATGGCCCTTCTTTTCCCTACATCTGTATCTTTGGGGTAAATACCCAGTAGTGCATTTGCTGGGTCATAGGGTAGTTCTATTTTTAATTTTTTGAGGAATCTCCACACTGTTTTCCAAAGTGGCTGCACCAACTTGCATTCTCACTAATTGTGTAAGAGGGTTCCCCTTTCTCCACAGCCTCTCCAACATTTGTTGTTTCTTGCCTTGTTAATTTTTGCCATTCTAACTGGTGTAAGGTGGTTTTGATTTGAATTTCCCTAATGGCTAATGATGATGATCATTTTTTCATGGGTCTGGATTTTTCAGCCATCTGGATTTCATTTTTGAAAAAGTCTCTATTCATGTCTTCTGCCCACTTCTTAACTGGCTTATTTGTTTTTTGGGTGTTGAGTTTGATAAGTTCTTTGTGGATTTCGGATATTAACACTTCATTTGCAAATATCTTCTCCCATTCCATAGGCTGTCTTTTTGTTGATTGTTTCCTTAGCTGTGCAGAACCTTTATCTTGAAGAAATCCCAGTAGTTTATTTTCACTTTTGTTTCCTTTGCCTTTGGAGATAATGTCTTAAAAGAAGTTGCTGTGGCCAACGTCAAAGAGGTTACTGCCCATGTTCTCCTCTAGGATTTTGATAGATTCCTGTCTCACATTGACTCTTCATTTTGAGTCTATTTTTGTGTGTGGTGTAAGGAAATGGTCCAGTTTAATACTTCTGCATGTGGTTGTCCAATTTGCAACATCATTTGTTGAAGAGACTGTCTTTTTTCCATTGGACATTCTTTCTTGTTTTATTGAAGAAGAGTTGACCATAGAGTTGAAGGTCCATATCTGGGCTCTCTATTCAGTTCCATTGATCTATGTGTCTGCTTTTGTGCCAGTACCATGCTACCTTGGTGATTACAGATTTGTATTAAATCTTGAAATCAGGCAGTGTGATGCCCCCAGCTTTATTTTCCTCTTTGACCATTTCCTTAGTGATTCGGAGTCTTTTCTGGTGCCATACAAATTTTTGGATTGTTTGTTCCAGCACTTTTAAAAATGCTGATGTATTTTGATTGGGATGGCATTATAAGTATAGATTGCTCTGGGCAGCATAGACATTTTAACAATGTTTATTATTCTGATCCATGAGCATGGAATGTTTTTCCATCCTTTTGTGTCTTCCATTTCTTTCATGAGGGTTCTGTAGTCTAGTCCCTCAAGTATAGATCCTTTACTCCTTTGATTAGGTTTATTTCAAGGTATCTTATGGTTTTTGGTGCAATTGTAAATGGAATAAATTCTCTGATTTCCCTTTCTACAGTTTCATTGTTAGTGTATAAGAAAGAAGCTGATTTCTGTGCATTGATTTTGTATCTTGCCACATTACTGAGATGCTGTATGGGTTCTAGTAATTTGGGGGTGGAGTCTTTTGGGTTTTCCACATAGAGTATTACGTCATCTGCGAAAAGAGGGGTTGAGTTCTTTGCCAATTTGAATACATTTTATTTCTTTTTGTTGTCTAATTGCTGTTTCTAGGACTTGTAGTACTATGTTGAACAATAGTGGCAAGAGTGGGCATCCTTGTCTTATTCCTGATATTAAGGGAAAGGCTCTCAGCTTCTCCCCATTGAGAATGATATTTGCTGTGAGTTTTTCATAGATGGATTTTATGATGTTGAAGAATATTCCCTCTATCCCTATACTCTACAGAGTTTTAATCAGGAATGGATGCTGCATTTTGTCAGATGCTTTTTCTGCATCAATTGAGAGGATCGTATGGTTCTTCACTCTTCTCTTATAATTTGTTCTATTCCATTGATTGATTTGCAAATGTTGCACTACCCTTGTATCCCAGGGATAAATCCCACCTGTTTGTGTTGGATAATCTTTTTAATGTACTGTTGGCTCCTATTAGCTAGGATCTTGTTGAGAATCTTGGCATTCATATTCATCAGGGATATTGGCCTGAAATCTTCCTTTTTGATGGGATCTTTGCCTGGTTTGGGAATCAAGGTAATGCTGGCCTCACAGAAATATAGAGAGTCCAAAAGTTTTCCTTCTGTTTCTATTATTTGAAACAGCTTCAGGAAAATAGGTATTATTTCTTCTCTGAATGTTTGGTAGAATTCCCCAGGGAATCCATCAGGTTCTGAACTCTTGTTTTTTGGGAGGTTTGTGATCTTGTTACTAGTTACAAGTCTATTCAAGTTGTCAGTTTCTTCCTGTTTCAGTCTTGGAAGTTTGTAGGTTTCCAGGAATGCATGCATTTCTTCTTGGTTGCTTAACTTATTGGCATATAGCTATTGACAATAATTTATGATGATTGTTTCTATTTCCTTGGTGTTAGTCATGATCTCTCCCCTTCCATTCATAATTTTATTAATTTGGGTCCTTTCTCTTTTCTTTTGGATTAGGCTGACTTGTGGTTTATCAATCTTATTAATTCTTTCAAAGAACCAATTTCCAGTTTTGTTGATGTGTTCTACTGTATCTCTGGTTTCTAATTCATTAATCTCTCCTCTAATCTTAATTTTTTCCCTTCTTGCACATGGGCTAGGCTTAGTTTGTTATAGATTCTCCAGTTCTTTAAGGTGTTAAGAGAGTTTGTGTATTTGGGATTTTTCTGTTTTTTTTTTTTTTTGAGTGAGGCTTGGATGGCTATGTATTTCCCCCTTGGGACCACCTTTGCCATATCCCATAGGAACTGGACCAACGTGTTTTCATTCTCGTTGGTCTCCATGAATTATTTAAGTTCTTCTTTGATTTCCTGATTGACCCAAATATTCTTGAGCAGGATTGTCTTTAGCTTCCAAGTGTTTGCATTCCTTCCCAAATTTTCTTGTGGTTGAGTTCCAGTTTCAAAGCATTGTGGTCTGAGAATGTGCAGGGCATAATCTCAGTCTTTTGGTATCAGTTTAGATCTGATTTGTGACCCAGAATGTGGTATATTCTGGAGAGAAAGTTCCATGTGCACACAAGAAGAATGAGTGTTCTATTGCTTTAGGGTAGAATGTTCTATATATATCTTTAAGGTCCATTTGGTCCAGTGTATCATTCAAAGCTCTTATTTCTCTGTGATTTCCTGCTTAAGTGATCTGTCTATTGCTGGCATGTTAAGATCCTGTACAATTAACATATTATTATCAATATGTCTCTTTATTTTGATTAACAGTTGGCCTTTGTAGTTGGCTGCTCCCATGTTGGAAGTTTTATCTCTGAGTAAAGTCTTTAGCTTAAAATCTAATTTGTCTGATATGAGAATTGCTACTCTAGCTTTCTTTTGAGGTCTGTTGGCATGAAAAATGGTTCTTCATCTCTTCACTTTCAATCTGGATGTATCTTTAGGTTCAAAATTAGTCTCTTGAACATATGGTTGGGTCCTGTCATTTTATCCAATCTGCAACCCTGTGCCATTTTATGGGAGCATTCAGGCTGTTTACATTGAGAAAGATTATTGAAAGATATGTTATTATTGTCATCATGTTGTCTGTGAGGTCCTTGTTTCTATAGACTGTCTCTGTAAATTTCTGTTCTATATCACTCTTGGGGTCTTTTTCCTTTTATAAAACCCCTAAATATTTCTTGCAGGGCCACCTTAGTCATCACATATTCTTTCATTTTTTGGTGGTCTTGGAAGCTCTTTATCTCTCCATCCATTCTAAGTGACAGCCTTGCTGGATAAAGTATTCTTGGCTGCATGTTCTTCTCATTGAGTGCCCTGAATATGTCTTGCCAGCCCTTTCCAGCTTGCCAGGTCTCTGTGGACAGGTCTGACATTATTCTGATCATTCTTCCCTCTGTACATAAGGAATCTCTTCCCCATAACTGCCCTTAAGATGTTTTCTCTGGTTTTAAGATTCGCGAGTTTCACTATCATAGGCCACGGGGTCAGTCTGCCCTCCTTGACCTTGGGGGGGGGGTGTCTTCTTTGCTTCTAGGACACAAACACTTGTTTTCTTCCCCAGATTTGGGAAATTTTCAGCTAGGATTTGCTCAACTATATCTTCTAGTTCTCTCTCTCTCCACTCCCTCAGGGATTCCAGTAATTCTGACATTGGAATGGTTCATGACATCGTTTATTTCTCCAATTCTGTTTTCATGGATTCTAAGCTGTTTGTTCCAGGCCTCCTCCTGATCCTTCTTTTCTATAAGTCTGTCTTCTACATCACTAATTAGTTCTTCTGCCTCATTTACCCTAGCTGTGAGAGTATCTAGATTAGATTGGATCCCATTGATAGCATTTTTAAATTCTTCCAGATCAGCTCTCACTTCTGCCCTTAGAGAATCTATGTTGCCATTAATGATTTTCACCAACCTAGCTATTGTCTGCATAACTGTTACCCTGAAGTCTATTTCCGACATCTTGCTTATGTCATATCCATTAGTTCTGTGGTAGAGGTCACAGTCTCTGAATTTTTCCTGTGTTGGGGGTTCCTCCTCTTAGTCATTCAAGTGAGAGGTAGTTGAGGGAATGTACAGAGTCCAAACCATTAACCACAATCCAAACAAGATGCACCTGTTTTATAGGGACCTTAAGGTGGCTGGCCTCCTGTTCTTTCATCCTGCTTCTGCGTGGGTGGGGGGTTGATTCTCCCAAGTGCTGTTACTCAGGCAACCCTGTTAGGGCAGAATTGCCTTGGCCCCTGTAGTTGGGGATGAGCTCAGTGAAAACTGGTTTGGGGGGGCTTTTGTTTTCTTACAGCTTTCCCTGGCAGTTTCTGCATCCCTTCCAAGAGTCAGCAGAATTGACTGTGTCCAAACTTCTATCTCCGAACAGAGAGATCACAGACTGTTCTCCAGAAAGCCCTCCCGGTCACACTGACTTCATTTTTGTCTGTGCTGCTAAAAACCGCAGCAACCTCAGTTGTGCGTCCTTTAGCAGCTCTCCCAGCCCTTGTTTCCAGGTCCAGGCACATCTCTGCCCTTTGTGCTTCTAAAACCACCAGCCACCCCCATTTTACATGCACACCACTGCAGGTCCAGGTTTCAGTCTGGAGGGGTGCCCTAAAGTCCTTCCCCCACAGTTACTGGTCTGTGAGTCTGTGCCTGGGCCCCAGTGTGGGCCACTTTTGTGCTCCTGTGTGTAATTTCACCTTCCCAGCACGAACACTTAGGGCAGCTCCCTCCCTCTTCCATTTATCTTCTGATATCTGCAGGCAGAATTGCAGCTCCCCACTTCATACCTTGGAACCAGCTGCCAGAGATATTCTGTTGGTAGAGATCCCGAAATATCTTTTTAAATCTCAGGCTGATTTCATGGGTGTTCAGAGTGGTCTGGCAGATATCCAGCTCAATTCAGGGGACCAGCTGAAATCGGGTCCCCCACTCCTCTGCCAACTTGTCAGACCTTTCTCTTTGTTGTCTTTATAAAATTCTGGTAAATTATGCTATTGCGGTGTTTTTAAGGACAAATACATGAAATGGGTATATCCAACCAAAATTATAGTACATATTGATTTTCCCGTTTCAGATATTAAGCAGGTATAAGTTATGAAATTATTGCGCTAAGGCAGAGAAGCCCCATTTGGGAGATTACACCCTTTCAGAATGGCCTGTGTATTGGGACAGTGCTGGGATAGTTTAGCTATGGGTTAAATCTGTCTTTTAACATATCATGTTCTATAAAACTAAAATGCCTTTCCCCCAAAGCTTTACCCAGTCCTTTTTCCTTGACTCAAAGACCTTCTGGATATTTCCAGGGAACATAGATACGAAGGTTCTTTCCCATTTCACTGGTCCCACAGAAGTGAATGATTTCTCTAAGTGGCTCACATCTTGGAAAAATAGTTATAATGAATGTTAAACTGCATTTGTGAAATTTATTTATTGATGAGTATAGGTCCTGATATTGACTTCCCTAATTTGTTATTCAGCTCTCCATTTTATCATAATTAGCAACTTTCACATACATTTTATTAAACACCCATCTGTATCCATATTTAACTGGCTGATACAACATACGCATCTTGTGCACATCTGTCTAGTTTTGGAGAAATACTATTTTATAGGAGTGGTGAATTCAACTGAAATACTGATTCTGTCCTTAAAGGATATGACCTCTCTACAAATAAGGCTGTGGTGGGATCCCAGAAATACAGGGATGGAAACATTTGTCAGAAGCTCAGCAGAATCTTAAAGACATCCCAGCTAAAGGCTATGCTGGGAAAGAAAGAATGCCAAATAAAGTACAGGGGACTAGAAAGAGAATCCTGGAAGTCAAAGCTGAAAATCTACCAGAAGACCTTAAGTGACCTCCTGAATTAATTTGGATTTGTTAGTGGTACAACTAAAATCTTTTGGAGGGGAAAGGCCACGATTTGAGGTGCACACTCATAAAATGATTTTAAAGTGCTGTTTGATGGCTGATTCACTAGAAGCAAGGAGAAAAAGTTGGAAGTTATCACCAGTGTTAATGAATGATTTCCAGTCCTGAATCAAGTATTCATATGTGGTTAAGATCCAGAGAATTTGTCTAAGATGGAGTGGGCAGTGAGTGCCATAGAGCTTGGCTTAGCTCTGTGTGAGGGAGCTTGACTAGGCAGGTGATCAGTAGAAGATATTAAAGAGTATCCGGGAGACAATGGAGTACCTGAAGCTTTGGAGTAAAGAGAAATGGCTAAGTTGACTTAGATCTAGTCAGGTATCCCATGTTCAAAGTGAGACCTCATCGGATATGATGGCTTAGGATAATACATCATATACAGATGGTAGCCAATCAATGTTTGTGATAGAAAGACTAAATGGGACTTGGAAAAAATGCTGTTTTTGATTTGAGGGTGCCCAAGTTCAGGGTGAGATGAGACATTTTTAAAAAATAATGAAATTTCATATGGTATAAAAAAAAGTTTTTACCTGGGAATAATAAGCTGTTATGCTTAATTATTTTCAAAGAGTCACAACAAGTATCTCAAAGAAATTGTTTTATTCTCAAAACATCCCAATTGGACAGGTTTGACCTAGTTGTGAAAAGGAAGATTTCTCAGGAAATAGATGAAACCTAAGCTAAGCCAAGAGAATTCTGAATTATTATTGCTCTGAGTTACAAGGAAACAGGAGGTGGGATGTGATAGGAATGTAAAGGGTCTTGGAAAGGTGTTAAGCCAAGTCTTGATAAGAAAACATGAACTTATGGAAAGGAAAGCAGAAATGTTTCTATGAGTGTTGATAACGATGTTAGACAAGCACTATCCAATAGTAACGCTGCTTCCTACTATTGGGTAATCGTCCTCCATTACCTCAAACTTTTAGTAAAAGTCTGCTACAGGGAGCAGTTTGTTTATTATATCTTGGGCAGGGGGAATGAAGGGAAACAGGTGAGGCTGGAATGGGTTATGATGGGGCAAATGGAGAGCAGCATTTCAGAGAAAGCATTGAAAATACACTGAAACAGAAAAATAGGTATGAAAGATATGAAGGAAATTATAGCTCTCCCCACCCCATCCCAGTGAAGGCAACCCTGGGAGAGACTAGGGACACATGGATGGCTCCATGACAGAAGCAGCATTTGATCTGTGCTTTGTTAACTAACAACAGATAGGGAGGTCCTACTTGTGGAGGGAGGAACCCAAGAAGAGACACAGAGTTAGGATTTACAGTCAGTTTGGCTCTGCCATTGGACAGATATATGATAATATGGAAGGTAGGCAGTAAAAAAAGATGATATAAGCCCTTTATCAGCCCTTTAAGTTCTAAGGATAAAGAACTGGGAATCCGTCTTGGAAATGGACAACTAGAACTTTTCATCCGAGGAATAAACTAGAACAATCATTTCAGCACATGAATTCAACAGTTGCATGGAGAAATGAAAGGCTAGACTCATCATTACCACTTGGGGAGCAAGTGCGATAGTTTAAGTGAGAGATTACAAAGTTCTGAGCCAGGGCTCTAATGAAGGGAATGGAAAAGAAAGAATCATGTGATATATGGAGGTACCATGTTTAATATTGGGCAGCTGATTACATGGTGGTAAGGGATGTGTGTAACAAATTACTCCCCAAACATACTTGACTAAGGCAGTAATAAATATTTATTATTGCTTACAATTCCCAAGAATCAGGAATTTGGGAGTTATTTGGCTGGAGGTGGGGTGGGGGATCTGGCTTGGGGTATTTCGTGAAATGATGGGCAGATGGCAGCCAGGGCTATAGTTCCCTGAAGGCTTGGGCAAGGTTAGATCATCCATCTCCATGGGGATGAGTTCACATGGCTGGCAAGCTAGTGCTGGCTAGGGGCAGGAGTCGACAGTTGTTCTCCATGTAAGTTTCTCCCTCAGCTTGCTAGTATATCTTCACATCTTGGTGACTGGTTTCCCCAGAATGAGTAACTGAAGAGTATAAGGTAGACGCTCTAATGTCTTTTGTAGAACCTGGCTTCAGTAGCCTCACACTGTTACTTTACAATATCCAACTGGCCACATAGGTCAACCTTAATTCAAAGTGGAAGAGGAGTAGACAAGGGTGTGGATACCAGGAGGAGAGAAGCGTTGGGGACATCTTGGTTGTTGGCTACCGAAGTGTGGTTTTCTTTGATGGAAGGAAACCTCTACTTCATATCCCCGGATCCTAGCCCTGTGCATGACCAATCTGAAAAATGAAAGATGACTTTGAGCCTTTGAGCTTGTATAATTGAGAGAATTGTAGCTCTTTGCTTTATAGAAGTTGAGATGGAGAAGCGTGTTTGAAAGGGAAGATAAGTTTGATTTCTTTTTTACATGTTTTCTTTGAGGAGAGAAATACATAGAAGAATGTATTTATTTGATTTTAAATCTCAAAGGCTAATTGAAAGAGACAAAGTTCAACACATAACTCTTCTATATTCAGTTCCTTCCAAGTGCCTGGATTTCACTTTGAATAAAAAGTGGCATGAACCATGGCTTCATTTTAGATGAAACTTTGTGCTTTTTGGCAGCTGCTGTAACACGGAAGGGACTTGAAAATTTTTTTCAGGGTAGCTGCCTAACGAGTGTGGTGCTCATGGAGATGTGAGGAGCCTCTGAAGATTTTTTAAAGGGGCAAAGTGGAGATGATTTCACTTTTTGTGCTACATGAAAGGTAAGACATTCCAAAAGAAATCATAATAGACTTGCAGTTTGTAAAGGTGTAGTTTCCTCTGCCACAAACCCAAGTTCCTAATCTCTGCTGTGGTTTGATAATGATAGGAGGTAATATGACTACACGTATCTCCTGTAATCACACAGAGCCAGACATTGAGTAACATGCTGCCTCAGGACTGTCCTTGCCTTGTTTAACCCAGATGGGTGCTATTCTTACACCTTGGACTCAAAGCTTCATCCTTCCTTTAATTACAAGAACTGCAAATACCATCCAGAGGCTTCTAAATGTAAGTATGTATGTGTATGTGGTAGAGAATTGCACCATTGGCTTGAGTGTATACATCATTCCATTGAAAAGCATCACATCTTTCTGTTGTCCCAGCAGGTGTATAACCTGTTCGTTGATATATAATTTTTGGGAATTGCAAGATAGTTTTCCTTCAACATCTGACCATCAGTGGTAAAATAAAACTGCTTCAGACTCTAATTTCCTATGGGATGAAGTGACATAAATGATTTATTATACTGTAATGTCTATTTGTGAAGGGTGTTCCTTTTATTCATATGAAAATTAACTGCAGCTTTTATAACAAAAGAGTTGTCTAGTTTCCCAAGTATTTCTTGAAAGATCCATTTTAGCACAGGATTGATTTTCATGTTTTGCACTCAATGATGAGCGCAACAACATTTGCTACCTGCCCAATCTGTCACTAGCTACCGTGGGGGGAAATTTTGGGTGACATTAATGAATCGTGTGCTTGTAGGGGAGCTGAACAGGCATGGAGCCGAGATCGGAAGCATCTTGGAATGGTTAATGCAGGAGCTATTTTGTCTGACAGGAAAAGACACAAAAGCTGCTACTAGCATTAAACAGAGGGCTTCTGTTTAATTTTTTTATTTTTTATTTTTATTTTTTCTTAGATTTTTTTGTCCATTTGTTTGCGGTCCTTCCATTCTACTGCATTTAAGTATGTAATACAATGAGGATTAATTCTAAGAAGACTCAAGCCCACGTTTAACAGTACTAATATTGGGGCCATACAGTTGAGGAAGAATGACTCTTACAAACATACAATGGTTACTAGTGATAAGAAACAGCCCAAAGTGTATAAATATTTACAGAGGAGAGATTTGGGGATCCTCCAATAGTAATTGGAAGACTGAGAAGGAAGTGTTTGGGAAAACACTGCATTACGACTTAGTGTATACTTCTCACACAGGTAGGTTGCTCTTTGGATTCATGTGGAGGCTCTTGTCCACCTTTAACATCTCCCTGAAAATGACAACCAGGTATATTTCATCACTTGGATAAATGAACAAACTCTGTGTGTGTGTTAGAGCAGGGAAAGTCACCCAGAGAGTACTCTTCCTGGGCACTCTTTCTAAAAAAGGTTTTTTCACGTTTAATATAAAAAAGATAATCTTGTGAAGTTTACATCACACAGTGTTATTTCTCAGTGTCAATTTTGATAGCTACATGATGTCACCTAAAAATAGAACAGTTGGTGGCACATTACATGTTTCCCCAAACTGCTATAAAACAAATAATGTGAATTCAAATATATATTGCCGATAAGCTGAGGATCACTCTTAAATGACCAAGTGGCAAACTATGTGTCAGCAAGAGAAAAAGAAATTGCTAAAACTTTTTTTCTCCTGTATTAAAATAATGAATCTTAGGTGATAAAGTAACAAGATCCAAGAAATTTTTAATACAAGAGCTCTTAAACTCCCAATTAAAATAAAATAAGGTGAGGGAACATGTAATGAAAGCAACAAGTTATGCCAGTTATGTAAAAATATCTTCCTGGTAGTTTCAGAGACACTTCCTACCATTCCACAAAGAAGAAACTTGAATAATTATCTAAAGAAAATACTGCCTCATCTGAAAATTGAAGTTCAGTGTAGTTTATCCAAGACGTTTTATCTTAGGGCCATTAAAAAAGAAGACATTTTATTAAATAATACCAATCCTCAGGCAGATGCCTTAAAGGACTTTAAAAATGAGTAATTCTTTTTAAATTTTTATTTAATTTTATTTTTTCCAGTGTTCCAAAATTCATTGTTTATGTTCCATACCAGTGCTTCATGCAATACGTGCCCTTCATAATACCCACCACCAGGCTCACCACCCCCCCCCCAATCCAAAACCCTCAGTTTGTTTCTCAGAGTCCATAGTCTCTCATGGTTTGTCTCCCCCTCTGATTTCCCCCAACTCACTTCTCTCCATCTCCCAATGTCTTCCGTGTTATTCCTTATGCTCCAGAAGTAAGTGAAGTTAAAAACTGGGAGTTAATAAAAGGGAGCTCTGTCATTAGATTGATACCAACTCCTCACTACTGGGAGATGCATCATGCTTTGAGGGATTTGTGTTTTCCTTCTCCTGTTCTGTATTCTTCTCTGGTCCATTCCTTCCTGTGGCCACTGATGCTGGCTGCAGAATGGCTGATTGGGGTGAATGGTACAGTCTATAGCAATGGAGACAACAAATTTGCTTTACAAATTTGGGGATAGGATTAGCAGCATTTTATTTACAGAAGAAGTAAGTCAGACACAGTGCCACAGAAAGGAGTGTATACAGTTTACTTTATTAATGTCCTAACATGGGAGCAAATCAGATAAAAGGTGGGGACAGATAATCCCAGAAATAAACAATTAGCTATACTTGTTTTACTTACAGGTAGAGATACCATCTGACATTATTTTTATCTTCTCAGAAACATGTTGGATAGTATATGTATTTCAGGCTTTCAGAGCTATTTCTATTTCTTTGGTGCATAATCTAAACTTACCTTTTTGGGGAAAAAAATACCCGTTATCCTTCAATTATATAAGAATTCTTTTTATGGAAGCTGGTAATAAACAAAATAAGTATATGACTCTCAGAGCATCCATAGAAATAATGCTGCCTAAGGCTATTGAATTATTAGCTTATGTTTTCTTCTCTTCATGTTTTACTCTTCTGGCCTAGGATAAATCAATCTTTGATGCCTCCTTAACTCATGTTAGTTTTCTATAAACAGGAAACACAACAAGTTTCTTGGTTTTGTTTTTCTGAACACTATTGCTTTTTTTTAAAGATTTTATTTATTTATTTCAGAGACAGGGAGAGAAAGTAAGTGAGAGCACGAGAGGGGAGAAGGTCAGAGGGAGAAGCAGACTCCCCATGGAGCAGGGAGCCCGGTGTGGGACTCGATTCTGGGACTCCGGGATCATGACCTGAGCCGAAGGTAGTGGCTTAACCAACTGAGCCACCCAGGCACCCTGAACACTATGCTTTTTGAAAAGAGGGAAGAAAGGTGATAATTTGGGAAGTAGCAGAAGAAGATGCTAGAAGGAAATGCAGGTTGATAAGTTGTTTGAGTTAGTGGGACTTATTAAGTGCAGTTTTAGTTCCCTTGAAGGAAAATGACTACTTGGTACAAATAGGGAGGCAGATTCCTGTGCCCTGGCTATAGCTTTTATCAAGTTCCGTGTGTCCTAAGAGCTAGACACAGCGAAGCTATACAACACCAAGAGACCATGCTGACTTGGACTGTGGGCAGCTCATAGTGGACCAATGACCAGAGACTTTACTAATTGTCCTTCTGGAACCGGCATACAATGCTGTGTTGGAAGCAGCCATGGAAGGAGTAAGGTTTTAGGGATTCCCAATATTGATTGAGACTGAATTTATAGGCCACACTGTAAGATGTGGAATGGAAGTTAGATATAATGTGAGTTCTAAGGAAATAAGGACATTGTCTACGAAAGTTTGTGGAATGGGAATCATATGTGCCATGTAAGTTCACCTTAGTCTTACTCTGGTTCAGTTGTGTATTTACCCTTAACTGTTTAATTCTTTATCTTTGTAAATTGAAGTGTAATTAACATACAGTATTGGTTTCAGGTGTGTAATATAATGAGTAAAAATTCTGTACATTATTCATGTTCATCAAGATAAATGTACTCTTGATCTTCTTTATTTCTCCTTTACACCCCCAACCTCCCCTCTGGCAACCAACAGTTCTGTGTATTTAAGAATCAGGTTTTTTGTTTCTCTTTTTCTTTGTTTTGTTTCTTCAATTCCACAAATTAGTGAAATCTTACACTGTTCATCTTTCTCTGACTTACTTCACTAGCATTATAATTTCTAGGTCCATCCATGTTGAAAATGGCAAGATCTCATTCTTTTATATAGCCAAGTAATATTCCATTGTGTATTTTATAATACACCCACCCACCCACACAAACACACACCTGCACACACACCCACAGTTTCCTTATCCCTTTATCTGTGTGTGGGTACTTGGGTTGCTTCCATATCTTGGCTATTGTAAATAATGCTGCAGTAAACACAGGAGCATGTGCATCTTTTCAAATTGATACTTTTGTTTTCTTTCAGTAAATATCCAGTAGTGGAATGACTGGATCATGTGGTAATTCTATTTTTAATGTTTCTGAGGAATCTCCACACTGTTTGCTATACTGGCTGCACCAGTTTGCATTCCCATAAGCAGTGCATGAGGTTCCTTTTTCTCCACACCCCTGCCAACTCTTGTTATTTCATAGATTTTTGGTTTTAGCTATTTGGATAGTTATAAAGTGGCATCTCATGGTGGTCTTGATTTGCATTTCCCTAATAATGAGTGATGTTGAGCATATTTTCATGTATCTGTTGGCTATCTGTATGTCTTCTTTGGAGAAATGTCTATTCAGGTCCTCTGGCATTTTTTTCTCTTTCTTTCTTTCTTTCTTTCTTTTTTTTTAAGATTTTGTTCACTTATTTGACAGAGATCACAATTAGGCAGAGGCAGGCAGAGAGAGAGGGGGAAACAGGCTCCCCGTGGAGCAGAGAGCCCCATGTGGGGCTCCATCCCAGGACCCTGAGACCAGACCAGAGCTGAAGACAGAGACTTAACCCACTGAACCACCCAGGTGCCCCTCCTCTGGCCATTTTCAACTGGGATTGTTTGTTTTTCTGGTGTTGACTTGTGGAAGTTCTTCATATATTTTGGATATTAATCCCTTATCAGATATATCATTAACAAATATCTTCTCCCATTCAGTAGGTTGCCTTTTTGTTTTGTTAATGGTTTCCTTCTCTTTGCAAAGCTTTTTTATTTTGGTGTAGTTCCAATAGTTTAATTTCACTTTTATTCCCTTGTCTTAGGAGACATATCTAGAAAATTTTTTCTACAGATGATGTAAAAGAAATTACTGCCTATGTTTTCTTCTAGGAGTTTTATAGTGTCAGGTTTCACATTTAAATGTTTAATTCATTTTCAGTTTATTTTTTGTGTATTAGTTTAAGAAAGTGGTCCAGTTTCATTCTTTTCCATGTAGCTCTCCCGTTTTCCCAACACCATCTGTTGAAGAGGCTGTCTTTCCCCTTTGCATGTTCTTGCCTCCTTTGTCGTAGATTGACCATATAAGCCTGGGATATTTCTGGGTTCTCTGTCCTGTTCCATTTATCTATGTCTGTTTTTTGTGCCAGTACTATACACTATTTTGATTGCTACAGATTTGTAGTGTGTCTTGAGATCTGGGATTATGATATTTCCAGCTTTGTTCTTATTTTTGTGTAATTATTTTAAGCTTTTTTCCAAATTGAAGACATTTTATTTTTGCAGAAAAAGAAGTGTTTGGAGTAAATTTCATTGGCATATTCATATAAAGTATCATTGCATTGATGTAATAACCCATAAATTAATTAGAATTTATACTATTTTCCTTCTGCTCATGAAGTATTTATCAATCTAACCATTTAATGTTAAGATGTTAAGAGATTGAACATAAAATTCTCTACTCTCTTACTATATTTTGATACTGATTTCTAGAAAAGCTTTCCAACTGTTGGAAACGAATACTTCCTGCACTTCCTTAAATTATACCCGAATTCACTCTGGAAAGCTGTTTTGAATAGTTGAGCTCCCCCACTCCCTGCTTTTAAAAATATTTCAAGGCCCACCAGTCAGAATTTGTTTAAATAGCAATTACAATATTTTGAATAACTGGTAATCCATATGCTAAAAATGCAATCTGGGTGAAAGTTGCCCCAGCGTCCCTTTGTTTAATTTGTTCTAAAATGTAAGATTTACAGAAAACTAACTTTTTGTACAGATTTGGCTTTTTGATTCTGAAGATTATTCATTTGGACTATTTCCAGTTTTTTGCTATTATAAGTAGTGCTCTGTTCATTTCTATCTTTTTCTTTTTGAACAGATTCTTGAAAGTCAACTCACTGGTTATGATTTTTCTCAGACATTTGATATAAATCAGCAAATTTTTTTTTATTTTTTTATTTTTTTAAAGATTTTATTTATTTATTTGACAGGCAGAGATCACAAGGAGGCAGAGAGGCAGGCAGAGAGAGAAAGAGAGGGAAGCAGGCTCCCTGCTGAGCAGAGAACCCTATGTGGGACTCGATCCCAGGACCCTGAGATCATGACCTGAGCCGAAGGCAGAGGCTTAACCCACTGAGCCACCCAGGTGGCCCAGCAAATTTTTTTTTAATCAATGTCTTATATTCCTGCTACAGTGCACCAAAATGTCTTTCTTGCTATACTCTCACCAGCATTAATGGGAGCATTTTACAAATTATTTGTTAATTTAATAGAAGAAAACTGGAGTCTCATTGATCTTTAATATACATATCTTTGATCAATAGCAAGATTCGATAGTTTTTTTTTAATTTTTGTTTTTGTTTTTAGTCACTGCATATTCTTTTAGGCTGCTTTCCTGTTTTTAATCATTTTTCAATTAGAGTTAGTGTTTCTTACAGCTTTATATAATTAAATATATTTACATGTTTTGTATAATACAGGTGTTAAAAGTTTGCTTTGCTTTCTGAAAATGTATCCTGTTGATTCATTATGTTTTAGTGTACTTTGTGATGTTTTAACATTTACTATATTCTTTTCTCATTTAAATTAATAATACAGACTCTGAATCACTCACTGTGACTTGAAGAATGCACAGGAACTTTTCAGATGAAAAAGGAGAAAGAATTTCAGACTGAGGGAAAAGCAAAAAGGAGCTGAACCCATTATGGATGTGATAGAGGTGAGTGTTGCTGAAACACAACTTGGTTGGGGCAGCAGCAGAGGAGTGGGGGTCTAAGGGGGTTGGGGGGTGAGGTCAAATGTCCAAACATCAATTTTCTGGAAGACATTCAACCAAAAGTTCAGTTTCCCAAATTTTCGATTTTAAAAATGACTTTTCTTTACTAAAATTTCATGCTTTTTTCCCCAAATGGGATACTTTAATTCTCTTTTTACAATTTCTGAAGGCTTTTAGTTTGCAAATTTTTCACCTTACAGCATTTTAAGTACTGTTCATGCTGTCAAAAGTAAGGTTCATAGTTACTTTAGTGCACTTATTGATGTCATGTATAGAAAACTATGTTTCATAGTAAATATAAAATTAGAATTTCATGTGGGAACTTTTCACTTTACACTGTTTTCTCATTTTTCCCATTTTTCCCCCTGTGGTAAAATTTCACATAATGTAATATTAACTGTCTTGACCATTTATAAGTGTGCAGTTCTGTGGTATTAAATACATTTATACGATTGGGCAACTACCATCACCATCTATCTCCAAAAGTCTTTCATATTGTAAAACTGAAACTCTGTGCCTATTAAACAATCATTTCCCATAACCCCTTCCCCCAGTCCCTGGCAATTACTACTTCACTTTCTTTTACTGTTTATTATTTCTCATTTTCCCCCATGCCCTAGCCTCAGCTTCTGGTAACCACCATTTTACTCTGTCACCATGAGTTTAGCATTTTTTTTTTATTTTTTTTTTTTAGATTCCACATATAAATGGTATCATACAATATCTCTCATCTTTCTCTGGCTTATTTCACTTAGCGCAGTGTCCCCAGGTTTATCCATATTGTCACAAATGGCAGGATTTCCTTTCTCTTCATGGCTGAAGAATATTCCTTTGGTATATAAAACACGTTTTCTTTATCTCTACCTCTGTTGATGGACATTTAAATTGTTTCTATACATGGGTTATTGTGAATAATGGTGCATGGTGCTGTGACTATAGGAGATAGACAGCTCTTTGATGTCATGATTTTATCTCCTGTGGATAAATACCCAGAAGTGAGATTGTTGGATTCAGTGGTAGTTCTCTTTTTAATTTTTGGAGGAACCTCCATACTCTTGTACCCAGTGAATGTATCAATTTACATTCTCAGCAAGAGTACACAAGGGGTCTTTTTTCTCCGTGTTCTCACCAACACTTGTTATCTCTTGTATTTTTGGTGATCGCGATTCTGACAGGTGTAAGGTGATACCTCATTGTGGTTTTGATTTGCATTTCCTTGGTGGGTAATGAAGTTGAGCACCTTTTCATATACTTGTTGGCTATTTGTGTGTCTTTGGGAAAATGTATTCAGGTCCTTTGCCCATTTTCTGATCAGGTTATTATGGGTTTTTTATTGTTGGTGGGTTTGTGTTTTGCTACTGAATTGTAAGAGTTTCTTTTCCATTTTGGATATTACCACTTTGTTAGATACACAATTTGCAAATATTTCCTCCCAATCTGTAAGTTGCTTTTCTTTTTATTGATTGTTTCCTTTGCTGCGCAGAAAATTTTTAGTTGTGACAGAGTCCTACTTGTTTATTTTTGTTTTTATTGCCTGTGATTTTTGGCATCAGATACCATTTTCTAAGACTGCTATCAAGGATTTTTCTGCCTGTACTTTCATCTAAGAGTTTTACAGTTTCGGGTCATTTAGGATTGTATATATGCTTGGCTTGGCCATATCTGAGCTGCTTTTTGACCCTTTAAGGTTAAGTTCATCTAATTTGCCAAGAGTTTTAGGAACCCTTCTGGGCTGCCACCAGTTCAGTCTTATCAGTAACAAACTGTACTGTGATTAATTTCCTTTCAATTTTTTTTGGTCTGCCTCTTAACTAGTTTCTAACTTGGGTGTAGTGAACAGGAATGCTATTCACTGGACACCCAATACCCCAACATCTTGGATCCTTGGCTAGAAATCTTGACCTGATATTTGGGGAGGAAAAAAAATCACATTTCTGGCACAGCCTGAGCAGGAGGCATCAGTTTCAATGCTTTTACATGTCATGTGGGGTTTTGACCTTAGTGGGTTGCAACAGTTTATATTTCAGTAGGTTTTTAACTGGATCAGGCAGGACAAGCCTCAGTAAGCATAAAAAATGGAGCACTCTGGCTGCCCTTATCTTGACCCACACTGGCTTAGCTTTTAACCAAGCAGGGTCTGCTGACACAAGGATTAAATGATCAAAGGAAAAAGCTATTTAGTCCTAGTTAAGGCCTATATCAAAACAAGCTGAGCCTTCCAAGTGTTTGAGCTTTCCAAGCATTTGTGTGTTGGGGCCGAGGGGAAAAAAAGAAAACTTTTGTTGTTTTCTCAAGCAAGTGTACGTGTGGAATTTTCTAACAATTGAGATATAATTGACATATAACATTGTGTAAATTTAAGGCAGGCAATGTGTTCATTAGATACACTTATATATCATAATCTGATCCACACTGTAGTGTTCGCTAACACCTCCATCATGTCATGATTATCTTTCTTGTGGTGAGAACATTCCAAATCGATGTAGTCACATAGTAACTTTCAAGTATATAATATGGTATTGTTAAATATAATCACCATGCTGTGCACTGGATCCCCAGAACTCATTTATCTTCTAACTGCTGGTTTATACCTTTGACAAACACCTCTCAATTTCTCCCATTCCCCAGCCCCTGGTAACCACAATTCTACTTTATTTTATGAGTTCAGCTTTTTTAGAATGCATATATAAGTGGTATCTAATCTCACTTCTGTGTGTGTGTGTGTGTGTAGGGTATTGAAGAGATATCTGTGCTGTCATGTTTATTGCAGCATTATTCACAGGAGTCAAAATATGGAAACAACCTAAGTGTCAACTGACAAATAGATAAAGAAGACGTGAGATCTATATATGGGATATTATTCAGCTATGAGAAAGAAGGAAATGCTGCACTTTTATACTTAAAATAGCAGAGAGAATCATGGAGGATAGAGGCCAACAGTGTGTGTTTCATGTCAGGTTGAGAAGATCCAGATTTAGTTCATCTTAATGTCATTTGGAATTATACTGAGGGATAAGAGGCAAAAAAAAAAATGGAGAGTCCAATCTTTAGGAATTAAGTGATTTTGCTGTATGCATAACTCTAAGTCCTCACCGTATCATCTCAACTAGGACTTCGATTTATTAATTATATAAATTTGGGCCAAGGTTTTAGGGCTCATAGACCCAAACTGTGTTTATACCTGGAAGAGGGGGGTAGATTTAGTTAACAATTAGAAAGTGATATTTATTTATTTATTTTTTTAACAAGTTACAGAATGATGGCATAAATATTTATTATACATTAAATTTGTATATACTTATGTTTATATATGATTAGTTTACATTTTAAGCATAAGTACTTTCTACTTTTAATATTTTAAACTTCAGTGATTTTCTTTAAACATTCTAGGCTTGGGTGTTTTGTTTGTTTGTTTGTTTTGATTTATTTATTTATTTATTTATTTTTAAATTTTTTATTTCTTTTCAGCATAACAGTATTCATTGTTTTTGCACTGCACCCAGTGCTCCATGCAATCCGTGCCCTCTTTAATACCCACCACCTGGCTCCCACAACCTCCCACCCACCACCCCTTCAAAATCCTCAGATTGTTTTTCAGAGTCCATAGAAAGTGATATTTAAAATAAGGATGATGTGCTATCATTTGTTGTTAGATAAACATGTAAATGAAATTGAAATACTAAAAGTCGAGAGGATATAAATACCTGTTCTTGAAATACTTTCTCTTGGAGAATCAGATTTATTCAAGACATCAAGGAGGGAGGCACCTGGGTGGCTCAGTCAGTTAAATGTGCAACTCTTGATTTTGGCTGAGGTCATGATCTCAGTGTCATGAGATCAAGCCCCACATCGGGCCCCAGGCTCAGTGTGGAGTCTGGCTGAGATTCTGTCTTTCCCTGCCCCTCTTCCTGCTTACACACTGGAGCATGCTCACTCAGTGCTCTCTCTCTCTCTCTCTCTCAATAAATAAAATTAAAAATAAGTCAAGGAGGATCTAGAGTAATTTGACATCTATACTTAAAGCTTGCTATCTGTACAGGAGCAGTAGGAAAATGAAAGCAAACAGAACTGTGGACTGATTGAGCTGATAGAGATTTACTTTAAGAATTTAGAACCAGGTATGGAAGATATAAAAGATGAAAGAAAGTGCTTTTGTTTCTAAGTGGCCTTTAAGGGGAAAGCCCTGGCAATGGGCCTTAATGATAAAATGGAAGGCACTGAGTACACAGCTTTGCTAAATGCGAAGTGAGGTAATGTTAAAAACAAGATTTGGCCAATGCTATAAAATGAACCTCTGGGATACAAGAATAAATCTGAAATGTTTTAAAACTAACCATTACTATGAACTTATCATTAAAATTTAGGAGCCATTCTTAAGCATGGTGAACTTGAGGATGGCTCCAGCAATCACTACTGCTCATCTGTGATGCTACACACTCACTTTCAACAAGCCTTTCTGGAGGAACATCTCACATTTTCTTCTTCTTTTTTCATGTTCTTTGTATTCTTTATTATGTGTAGTACATAATACTGGGGGTTTTTTTCCCACCCCTTAGGGAAGATTAGGGCCCAAGTTTAATATTCTGCTTTTACTTTATTTTCATCAGATAAGAAGTTTTTTGAAATGAAACTTTTACTTGAAAGACTCATGGCTTAATTGGAATTAAAAAAAATAATAATAAAGGTTTTTGTAAAGCTTATTTCTTAAGAATGAAATATGGCAAACAGCATGACATAGTCTTTATTGTTCTGCCTAGATAGATATTTAAATTTAAATGCACGAAGGGGAGGTGAATCATGAGAGACTATGGACTCTGAAAAACAATCTGAGGGGTTTGAAGTGGCGGGGGGTGGGAGGTTGGGGTACCAGGTGGTGGGTATTATAGAGGGCACGGATTGCATAGAGCACTGGGTGTGGTGAAAAAATAATGAATACTGTTTTTCTGAAAATAAATAAATCGAAAAATTTTTTTAAAAAAATAAATAAATAAATGCACAATCTTTGGCTCAAACCAGGTATAGTGTCCTCCATAAAGTTTTCTAGCTAATGTTCCTTGAATATTCATATTGGCAATCTATTTCCTTTTTAAGTATTTAAAAAATTTTAATGATTGTTTTTGTGTATCATTGATTATCATTAAATTTACTCTTGCCAAAATACATATAAACTTAAACATCAACTGAATGACAGGATATCAGTACATAAACCATATGTGATTTTTTTTTCAAGTTATACTTAACATGGGAACCTATCTTTGAAAACAATTCTTTAAATTTTAAAAATAAATCTGGATGATATGCCTTGTGTCTATGATTGATTACACTAATAAGAATGAAGTAGGTAACCACATGATCAAATACTATTCAAGAATGCCAGAGACCACAATGAAGTAGACACTTAGCACTTCAGCTTTCCAGGTTCTGAGACCAAAGCTGAAACTGAATAGCTGTTCTTAGTCACATCCTGCAGTCTGTGTGAATCCAAGTGAAAGACATCATCTTAAAACTACAGATATGTTGTGCATTAGTGTTGAAATTGTGAAATGACTGCTGGAAGATTGCATTCTTCTCTAACATACATTTTTGCTCAATATTATGTTTCTTAATTTCCTGTGCCTTTTATAGTATTTATATCCCAACTTCTTCATAAACATTTTTCCCTTCAGTCCAATCACATTTCTAGGAATCTAAGATTACATGATCATAAATATAAAATAATATGCAGAATATATGTAATTTGTTGGATGTTATTCAGTTTACTTCCATATCACTTGTCCTGTTTTAAAGTCTTAGCAACAATGTATAAGAAAGGCAGTTGAGGGACGCCTGGGTGGCTCAGTGGGTTAAAGCCTCTGCCTTCGGCTCGGGTCATGACCCCAGGGTCCTGGGATCGAGCCCTGCATCGGGCTGTCTGCTCAGCAGGGAGCCTGCTTCCTCCTCTCTCTCTGCTTGTCTCTCTGCCTACTTGTGATCTCTGTCAGATAAATAAATAAAATCTTTTAAAAAAGAAAAAGAAAGAAAGAAAGTCTTTTGACCCCCTGGTTTGCCTTTCCTTTGAAAACAGTTGAGAATTTCTTAGTCACAGAGTAAAACAAACCAAAAGTTGCAATATTGGTTTGGAAGTGTAATAACTAGGCAATTAATATTCTTAGAAAGCTAAGAGAAATAAAAATGTACAGCAACAAGAATACATGTGACAAATTGTTCATAACAGCTTTAATCATTTTAGCAAAATCTGGGAAAAAATCCAAATGTTTATCAATATTGTTCTATGTTTATTAAATGCACTATTAAAAAGGTATAAAAATATTTTAACTTAGCGATATTCACAACAGTGTAGAAGAGTTTCAGAAATATAATGTTGATCAAAAGAAATCAGACCTAAAAGAGTACATACTGAGCTTTCTTTCACATGAATTTCTGGACTAGAAAAAATAAGTGATAATAACAAATAAGAATAGAGTTGGCCCTTTTCTAGATTGGGAGATTTCTTAGAATGGCAAAGGAGGGAAATTTCTGGTATGATAGAAATGTTCATTATATTGTGATCATGGTTTTAATGGGTGTATATATTTGTCAAAGCTCATTGAACTACATAGTCTTAAAAGGTTGAATGTTTTGCATGCACATTAGATCAATATAATTTAAAAATTATATTACATGTATAAAATTATGTATTTGTAGTAAAATTTATAGTAAAATAACATCAGTTCCAGAAACTCATGGGGCAAGGTCATGATTTGGGCCTGTGTTGAGAATTAATTCTCCACAGATCTCTCTCATTGATGCATGTTTGTAACTGAGGCACTGTCCTATATCCTAGACTATCTTTTCAGTAAGACTTCAGTAAATTCCCTTTTGACTTCATCTACCCCAATGAAGTTTCTGCTTAAGGCTCATGACTTTCAACAGGAAAATGCAAGGGGTTAGAATAAATTGACCTTCTGAGGATGCTTTTTATAAATCTAAATGTTTAATAGGGATCTCAGCTTAATTTACAGTTGTTAAGAAAACAACTTTTAGAGGGAAAAGTGATCTACTATAGTTCTCTGGTTCATGGTGTGGGATGCAAGAAGTAAAAGAAAGATATATCTGTTAATCTGCAACTACATATATATATATATATATATATATATATATATCATAATAAGTGCAAGAGTTTTTGCAAAAATAGTTTGGACAAAGAAGATTACAGTGAAAAGCATTTAAATAGTATGCTTATTTTTCTGTCTTAAATGTGGAGCTTTGTGCACATTTAATCTCTAATTCCTTTTTAGATGCCAGTTGTGTTCATTCTATGTGTATATGATATGTATATATATATATATATATTTAATAATGAGAATGATGATGGATTTCTTTATTATTTATGTATACACACAAATACGATAATGAATACCTGTAAGAACTTGAATGTTTTCCTCTCCATATTTGATGCAACAGAGCCTCAGAGTTGTTAGAAACTCACAGCTAGTAAGTGTCAGCCTCAAGGTTTTCCTGAGGTCGATTTAATTTCAGAGCCTGCCATTTTTCTATCACTTCTCTAGCAGTATGAATAGGAGTGTTAAAGACTAACTAATTATAAATAAATAAGTTGGTATATCTCTTAACTTACTTTTGACAACTGCTTCCAATATTCCTTTTTGTATTTATATATTATTTTTCACCATAAAAAATGCAAAACTGGTTTCCTGCATGTCAACTCTGTTTATCCATGCCTCTCTATCTTCAGCCCCTTCTCTTTCAAAGTAAAAATTGTATTGCTAAACAATTGGCTTCCCAGCTCACAATCTCATCTAGTTCCAATTTTGTTCAGAGAAGGTGTATATTGATAAGAATTTTATCTCTGGGAGTTTCTACCAAGTTCATAGCTGCTGCTTCACACAAATGGCTGCCTCACAGTTGGTGAAAATGGGGCACTGAATAACAATAGCCAAAGCCCTGTTATATTTTGTCCTCCAGTAACAATATAATGAGAAATCAATGGAAAGAAAGAACAGGTTTGGGATGGATTAATAATAATGGGAAGATTTACCATGACCTCAAACTTCAGGGCCCTTGACATGCACAGGTACCTTCCAAATCTCTGTCTGGTAGTAACAGATTTCTATAACTTTTCTTCAAGAGTCTTCTCACCCCAGACTATGTTCCACTAATCTAGAGTCTGTCTTGAAGTTTAGAAGTGATAGGGATATTTCTAGCTTGAATGCAAGGTCAGTATCGAGGAAAAGAAAGGTAATGGGGTAGAGGTTAATATAGGAAAGGAGAGGAGCAGGAAAGGGCAAAGGGGCAAAATGATAGAGTTGCTGTTTTCAAAGTGGAATGTTTGGGAGTAATCCAGAGATCAGAACAAAGAGGACATTGAGACAAAAATACACTGAATATGGGATTAGGGACAAAAGAGATATCAGTCTCCCTTCTCACTTGGGAGCATTCCTTGACGATAAAATTGCCACATCCATTCCTCACACAATTGACCTCACATATATTTAAATTTTGGTTTGTTATAGCAAATATTGTATAAAACTTTACCTGAGAGTTTACCTTTCTATAACTGTTAGAACTAAACACAGAAGCTAAAACTCAGTTGCATGTCAAGAATTTATCTTAAGTAAATAACAAAATAGAACAGGCCAAGTATTGAAGGAAAAATAGCCTTCATTGGAGAGATCCAGGGCCTTCTGATCTCCCCCGATTTATGTACAAAGTCTTGACTCATTTCAGTACTGAAATGTATGGCTTTTTTCCCTGATGCATGCATTCAAAGAAACTCTTTTCTTCTTTTTCCTTTTTTTTTTTTTTTACTGAAATTGGAATAACTGAAAAAAAAAAAAACACAAAAACAGCAGCATGATTCCTTTTTGCCTAAACATACTCCTGTTCTGATTTGTAGTAGTACTTTGTCTCTGTTACTTTTCTATGATCTTGGCTTATTTCATGCACATTTTATCCCTGCTGTTGTTAAATCTTTCTTTAGTTTTGCCAGCTCCTGAAGGTCTTTGGAAAAGCCACCCATAGAAATGCATAAACCTGGAATTAATATTTAACTAAATTATGAAGGCTTTTGGTAGCAAAACAATGAGATGCTCCATTTTTCTCAACCGAAAATTTGCATATGACCCAAAACTCTTGAGTACTGAAGCAAAGAGTCATGTTGTAAGGCAGAGGGAAGAAATACTGGATTAAGGATGTGTTCATAAATTAGGAAGAAATTTATCAGAAGAGAAAAGTAAAAGAGTCACAAAGTAACTTTGTCTCCTGAAGAGATATGAAGTGTCTGTAGGAGTAGGGAGAATTTATGAGCACAGCAGAGGGAAGACTCATTTTCCTCAGTAAATTACAGAAAGTGATTTGAACAAGTTAAGATGTAGAAGAAATTTCCTATAAATTATTTAAAACCATTCCATGGAATAATTAATTTTTTTGTTAGTTTCAAGGACACTTAGTCAGGGTGGTCTTTTGTATTTCAGGTCTTTTATTTGGTATTTGTAACTATCAAGTCTATAGTATTCCTAACTGTAATTATCATGCTGTACATTAGATTCTCAGAATTTATTCATCTTATAACTCTAAATTTGTATGCTTTGTTTAACATCTCCTCACTTTCTCTACCCCCAAGACCCTGGTAACCACTATTCTGTTTCTGTGAGTTTGGCTTTTTTAGATTCCACATATAAGTGGTATCCTACAATATTTGTCTTTCTCTGCCTGACTTATTTCACTTTGTTTAATGAACTCAAGGTCCATTAATGATGTTGCAAATGGTATGATTCCTTCTTTCTTCCTCATGGCTGAGTACTATTCCATTGTATGTATGTGTGTGTGTGTGTGTGTGTATCTATATATATACACACCACCTCTTCTTTATCCACTTATGTACTGACAGATACTTAGGTTGTTTCTATATTGGCTATTATGAATAATGCTGTAATGAACGTGGAAGTGCAGATACTGCTCTGAGATAGTGATTTCATTTCTTTTGGATATATATAGAGAAGTGGATCATGTTTTTTAATTTTTAATTTTTTGAGGAACTGCCATAATGTTTTCCATAGTGTCTGCACCAATTTACATTTACACCACCAGTATACAAGGGTTCCCTTTCCTTAACATTTTTGCCAGCATTTGTTATCTCTTGTGTTTTTGGTGATAGCCACTTAAACAGGTATGCTATGATCTCATTACATTTTCAGCGTGCATTTCCCTAATGATTAGTGACATAGAACAACTTTTCATGTACCTATTGGCCATTTGTATGTTTTCTTTAGAAAATGTGCATTCAGAAATAATTAAAACAATACCATTCTCAATAGCATAAAGTAAAATACTTAGGAATAAAATTAAGGAAGTGAAAGATCTGTACACAGAAAACTAGAAGAGATTGATGAAAGAAATTGAAGAAGACATGAAAAAATAGAAAAGACATCTCATGTTCATGCACTGGAAAAAATAATGTTAAAATGTCCATACTACCCAAAGTTGTCTACAGATTCAGTACAATCCCAATCAAAATTCCAAAGGCATTATTCACAGAAATAGAAAAAACAAAATCCAATCTTGAAATTTGTGTGGAGCCACAAAAGATCCCAATAGCCAGAGCAATTATGAGAAAGAACAAAGCCAGAGGCATTATACTTCCTGATCAAATTATACTAAAAGTCTATAGTAACCAAAACAGTGTGGTACTAGCATTAAAATTTACACATAGACCAAAGGAACAAAATCAAGAACCCAGAAAGGAACCTTCACATGTACAGAGAATATTTGACAAGGAAGTCAAGAATGCTCAAGGAGGAGAGGACAGTGTTGGGAAAACTGGATAAGCACATGTACAATACTAATTTGGATCTTCTCTGATACTACTTAAAAAAATTAACTCAAGATGAGTTAAAGATTTAAAAGTAAGACCTGAAGCCATAAAACACCAAGGGAAAGACATAGGGAAACAGCTCCTTGACATTGGTATTGGTAGAGAGGCTTTGGATAGGACACCAAAAACATAAGCGACAAAAGCAAAAATTATTAAGTGAGAATATATCAAACTAAAGATCTTCTGTACAGCAAAGAAAATGATCAACAAAATACCAAGATAGCTTGTGGAAGGGGAGAAAATATTTGCAAGTCATATATCTGATAAGGGGTTAATATTCAAAGTATATAAAGAACTCCTATAACTCAATAGCAAAATAGAAAACTGATTTTTAAAAAATTTTTTCAATTTATTTATTTTCAGAAAAACAGTATTCATTATTTTTTCACCACACCCAGTGCTCCATGCAATCCATGCCCTCTATAATACCCACCACCTGGTACCCCAACCTCCCACACCCCCGCCACTTCAAACCCCTCAGATTGTTTTTCAGTCCATAGTCTTTTGTGATTCACCTCCCCTTCCAATTTACCCCAACTGATTTTGAAATAGAGTAGAAAACAAGACTTATAAAACTGATTTATATGATCATGTAGTATCTTCCGACATTTTGAATCACTTTGTTACTTGATTCATGTAACACCCCAGTTTGAGTGTTACATTGGAGGAAAATTAGGTACACAGGGATTGGCAACCTTGTGCAGTATCACACAATGAGGTAGTTTAGAAGCCATGTCATAAACTCAGGTCCTTTTGATGCCAGATGCTGTGGTTTTTGTTTTTACTAATTCTAGCTCATCAAGAGTATACTTCTCTAATAGAAAAGTTAGCATTTTCTAATGGGCGGATATTTGCCAATAATATCCATCCCACACATCCTTCTATCACTTCATGAATGTATTCATTCATTTATTCAACAAATACTGTTTTATCATTTATTATGTACCAAGTGGTGGGAAAGTCCTGTTAGGTCAAGTAGAGAGGTTTCACCATGTTTTGAACATGTTTTACTATTTTCTCACCTAGAGAACACAGTTTTGATTATTCTGCACAATCTCTCATATGGAAAACATACCTTAGGTTCTTATTATATAAGATAGTACATTGAGGAACTTTTTTTTGTTATAAAAATAAGCTTACATGATTATAGAGGCTGAGAAGTTTCATAATCTGTCTAAAAGTTGGAGAACCAGGAAACCTAGTGCTACAGTTTAGTGTGGGTCCAAAGACCTAAGAATCACAGAGGAGCTGATGGTGTAAGACCCAATCTGAATTGGAAAGCCCAAGACCCAGGAGCAAGAATGTCCCTGGACAGGAGATGGATATCCCAGTTCAAGCAGAGAGCAAATTTGCCCTTGCTCCACCTTTTTATTCTAGGTATCCAGTCTGGAAAGGCAGCAACCTGAGCCAGAACCATTTGGCTACTAATATATTCATTTTACCATCATAATATATCCTCTATCTATCCCATTCTCTTTGGATTCATTCCCCCACGCTACTCAACACCAACATTGAGTACTTTGATTTACGGCTAAAAGTATTGCAAAAATACCTGTATGTTATTTCTGCCATTTTCAGCCAACACAAAATCAAATTCTACACACTTAGAAGGACTGGTCTCACATGCAGATGTAATAATATAAGTAACTTGCTTAAAATGTTTCATTCCCATTTTGATAAACCAAAACTCCCCATGTGCCAAATATCCCTTCTTCCCATAGTATTCCTGAACCTTGTCGGTCACTGGGTCTCAGGATTTTTCCCAGCAGGATGCATTTGCATCAGTGAACTGCCCCCTTGTCCATGCTCAGAGTGTAATACCTACCCCCAACAAAAACATTTTTTTACAGAGGTTAAAAGAAAATATAAGTAGAGTGTATGCATTTTGAGTAATACTTGCCATTCTTATACAAATATATCCTAGACAAAATTTAAAAACTAAGTTAAATCTCAACTTTGGAATACTGCAATTATTCTCCTCTCGGCTATTAAAGCACTTTGTTCTGGCAGTAGCCCAGATAAAGAAGGATGAAAAAGGCCCTATGTAATTCCTTCATGCTAGCTCTAACACCTCCTCGTTTGCTCCATCTGAGAAAACCTCAGAAAGCAAATGAGGCTAAGTAAGGGCATAAAAATAAACTGTAATACATTCTAAAATACAAGAGGAAATCACTCACAAATATTAGTGGACTTTTGGGTTTTGCAGGGGCGTGTTTTTGTTTTTTTCCTTTTTCTTTGCAAATTACTGGTGAAATTTCAGGAATCGAGTATGGCGGTAGAAACATGATAAAGACAGGCAGTGAGGCCTTCCCTCCTCTCCCCATCATGCCTTTACAGCAATTTTTGGAGGCTACTTAACACTTAGCACATTTTATTTGAAGTCTTTATTGACCAATCTGTCTCCTCTTAAATACTCTTATTTTCCCTTATAAGAGGGACATGGTGTACTGTCTTTTCTCTCTGGCCCCTAGGAAATTTCATAGAACATGGAAATGGATGTTGGCTCAGTGAATGAGCAAACAGGTACTTCCCAGTACTACTACTACTATTTTTGGCTAGTACCTTAATTTTCTTTTTCTTTTTCTCCCTAAAAAGAGCAGTAATACAGGTACAAGCAAGGTCTGGTGAGGTTAACTCACGTTGTCACGACTTAAAAACTGTAAAGCACTACAAGACATCAGAAAGTCATGATTTGAAAATATGGGTTACTCTCTTTCGATACAAGTAGCAGACAAGATTGTGGGGGTTAACTGACATTTTCCTTCTTTTTCTCTTATTTTGTGTTAAAATTCCCCTCATTGGAGGCCCTTTAACAAGACAAATGAATCCTTATGTCTGACAGTATTACTCAATAGGATACACGCAGTAAAGTTACTGTGAATTCTAGCACAGCTGAGATCCTGAATATATGTTCTGTTTGGTGTCCAGTATATTAACTTGCCCTAATAAATAAATGCCTGTTTGTTACTCTCACGTCTTTCCGAAACTGTAATGTCCTAAATCTCACTATAGCCTACCCCATCTTCTCCTATGCTGCCAGGCGTTTGTGAAATGGAATTAACAATTCATAACATCCTCTCCTATTTTTATGCCTAATGGTAGGGGTACAGTGGCAATCTTCTGGTCTATAAATTCACGTGTTTTTTACTTCTTCTCCTTTCCCATGTGTGACATTTGCTTCCCTTCACAAATTCATATCCCCCTTCATTCAACAACAGGATATGTTGTTTCTCTGTCTTCTTCCTATGATGTGCTCTGAGTATCTGACGTTAAATGGATTGACTGATTGGATACTCCTAAAAATGCCCACAGTTGGTGTTGAAGACTCATTTCAGTGACAACAGAGCCCACTGATGATTTTTTTTTCTTTTATGAACGAACAACAACAATGTCCACACTGAATTTACAGTCATCTCTATTTGGTTTTCTCCAGTAGAATTTCTCTCTACAGGTGCCTCAGTGGCTCAGTGGGTTAAATCTCTGCCTTCGGCTCAGGTTGTGATCTCAGGGTCCTGGGATCATGCCCCGCATTGGGCTCTCTGCTCAGCAGGGAGCCTGCTTCCTCCTCTCTCTCTGCCTGCCTCTCTGCCCACTTGTGATCCCCTTCTCTCTGTCAAATAAATAAATAAAATCTTTTAAAAAAATTAAAAAAGTAATTTCTCTCTTTAAATACCATCAAATTGTCAAAATCATCAGTTATTTCATTTTTTAGCATAAGCAGGAAAGGTTTAACTTTTCCTTAAAACTGAAATGGATGGAAAATATGAGTATAGGTTTGTGTTTGTGTGCACGCACACACACACGTGCGCACACACTTTACAACATACTTAAGTGCCACAAGCAGAAGGCACTACTGGCAGCATGGAGTTTGGAGGGGATGGGTATCTTGAAGTAAAGAAAACTAGGTAATCCAGTGCAATATATACTTTTGCCTTGGTGATACTGCATATTCATTCATTTTAGCCAATGACCATTGCTTCATCCTCCTCTCCCTCATGAGGACCACTTGTCTGGTGTTGATGGTGATTATATAGCATCTCTGACAGTCTCTAGGGATGTCTCCTCCTTGGCAGAGATGACGAGGCATCAGGGAGACTTATTTAGGATCCAGTGGGAGGAATACAAAGGGTGAGCTGGAACATAAAATGGGGAAAATGGAGAGTAGTTAAGGAAAAAAGACTGCCAGAATGTTAACGCTTGATTTTAAAGATCCTTGTGTTCCAACCCTTTGTTTTTCCATTCAGGGATATTGAGACCCAAAGATCTTTAAAGCGTTGTTGAAGTACACAAGAGTATCTAGATTTGGCCTTTTTTTTTTAAGATTTTATTTATTTATTTGACAGAGAGAAATCACAAGTAGATGGAGAGGCAGGCAGAGAGAGAGAGGGAAGCAGGCTCCCTGCTGAGCAGAGAGCCCGATGCGGGACTCGATCCCAGGACCCTGGGATCATGACCTGAGCCAAAGGCAGCGGCCTAACCCACTGAGCCACCCAGGCGCCCAAGCCTTTTTTTTTTTTTTTTTATTACTCTTAGTCGCCCATAAAAACTTTGGTTAGAGAGCCAATTCCAGGGTAGTTTCCTCATGGCTGACAATTCTACCACTGAGGGTTTCATTCTTCGATAATTATGTCTTGGTGCTCACTCTGGTATTCTTACTTTCTCAACTCTCACTGATCCATTTTGAGTAATTCTACCTAACAGAGGTATTATTTTGAAAGATTGCTTTTGTTGAAGGCATCAGAATGTTATAAAAATACCTCACTTCTTTGTGTTACTTCCCTAGACAAGAAAAAAAAAGGCCGTTTGGAAGAAACAATGTAGTTTCTTTGGTGAGCTTGTTTTTTTGTTTGTTTCTTTGTTTGTTTTGGTCTCCCCCATCCCCAACCCAAACAATGCCAGTGTTTATCCACATCAGGATGTAGGCATCCTACTGCTGAAAAAAATACATCTGTGTGAATTTGGATCTCAGGTATCTACATTAACAAAATCATTCTCCATACTGAGGGACACAAAACTGGAGGGCTAAAAACTAGCACTATCCAGGCAAACTCCATTGTGTATGGCTTCCCAATATATACATATGCCTATTCTGATGGTAACAGTCAAATCTGTTTCGTTTCCCTTATATCTAGATCTAATCTTTTTAATATCTGGTATCTGAACACTTTGATCCTTCCTAATGATGATGATCTAACAATTTTCCTATGCCCACTGGCTATGGAATTCTAGTAAATTCCTGGATGCTTCCCTGTCTCTGGTTGTAACAGATTTTGGTTTTGATAGTAGCATATCTTGTCCTTGATGTTGGTCCTTACTATCTTTTACTTGTCTTGGGTGACAGAATTATTTAAAAAGATTAATAAGCTCTCCCTTATTAAGATCCCTTAGCACTAACAAACAAAACTCTGGAAAATATGCTTATGGTATAATTTTTCACTTCAAAATTTGGTCTCACTCTTCTCTCTCTAATTGGAAAAGGGCAAGCTCCTGTTGAACTACATTTCTAGATATCAAGTTCTTGACAAAATTGCTCAATTATTATGTTTAATTGAAATAATTGGTTCCTAGGCTTATAATCAGGTATTATTAAAACTGTTCTAAGACCACACATTCACCATAGAGATTCATATTAGCATTTTCAGGATGAAATATGCTGCTTCAAATGGAACAGGGCTAAAATACTCACCAACTTTTATTATTCCAAACTTTATCTTATTGAACAATTATCTTAATGTAATAAAGGAAATGACTAGAGCACAAAGCATCTGTTTTTTCTTCTGACAACTGGATTATCTGAAGTATAAAGAGTGCTGTGTTTACAGAATAACACATACATGATATAATTGCAGTGATTACAAAATGAAATAGAGGAATTATTCTTTTTACATACAGTTTCTTTGAGGATGACAAAAGATAATAGTATTTGAAAACTTTTTATATTCATAACTCGTATCTGATTTTGATGAGTATCTAATTTTTTGGGTTTTTTTTGAGGTTTAAACTTTTAGATCACCTTCAGATATGAAGCTAAAATTTTTAACTCTGTATCATAACCTTCAGTATCTCAGTCTCCCAGGAGAAAATTGCAGTGTTCCTGGCTCGGTTTTGTAAAATATTCATGAAACTATGACGACATCATGAAGAATGATACTTTTATTCTCTAAAAGTGAATCTTGGTTTCTTTTCAAAGACAGCTAAATTTTCTAAAATGAAATGTCATCTCAGAAGTTCACTTTTTTAAAATTATCAGATAAAATATGAGTGGCTATCAAGAGTATTGGGCCTAGAAGTGATAGACCCCAAGGAGAGCACTCTAGCATCTGTACCATAATGAAAAACTTATAACAAGCAGGAACTTACTTTTTCTGTAGACCAGAATGTTCTTTCCATTCTTCTAGCCCAGTGCTTTTCAGAGTGGTATCCTTTGTAATTATGTGTTCATTATAATATCAATAAAATTTTTTGTATACCTATAATGGGTTAGCTTTCACAATAGATGATATAAATATAAAAATGAATGCCCTGATTCACTTCTCTGAGGAGTTCGCAGGCTAAGGGAAAAAGGCAACTATGTGAGCAGACAAATTATAGTACAACATGGTAAATACTATGGAAAGGCTTCTGTGGCAACATTATGGCTACCTATCCAACAGTTCTTTCTGTCTGCCTGTCTGTATATAAACTCTGATTCTAATGAGTTATTGCATAGAGATACCTTCATATTGGGTAAGGACCAAATCTGTGCTCTAGGGATGGCATGTGACCCAGTTATGTCCAATAATAAATTGAGAAAAATCTACTTAGGGCTGTTTTGGGGGAAAAGTCCTTTATAAAATGTGAGATCTGGCTCTCTCTTTCTTCCTCTCCCACTCTCCCTCTTCCTCTCTCTTTCCTCCTCCCTTCCACACTCCTCCACCTTTACTTCTGTTTCTGCAGCAGCTACATCCCTGCTTCTTGACTTTGAAGAAGATCATGATCCTGGAGGTTTTGACAGTGATTTGGCAGTCACGACATAGGAAATCATCAGACAAGCACATCATGAAGATGTCAGAGCAGGAGCAGGAGAATGAGAGATGAGAAGTTGACATGGTTTAGCAGCTGAATCGAACACCTTCTTCCATACATTTTGTTATCTGTGGGGTAAAAGGAACCCCTATTTGTTTCAGCCAATGTTGCATTTTCTGTTACTTCAGACAAAAGAATCTTCAGTGCTGCAGCTTCATATGGGAGGAGACCTTTAAATTTGATTTTTCAATATGAATAGGGGATTTTCAGGCCCAGAAGTTGTGAAATTTTAGGCAGAGAGAATAACGTATTGATGATATTTGAAAAGTAAAAATCTGTCTGGAAACCTGGGAGAATTTGTGTACTATGGTTGGACTGAACACCAAAGAGAGGGGTAGAAGCAAAATTGTGTGTGTCAAACTCAAGAGGTCAGACCATCCTCTAGGCAGTGAGGGGAACGTTACCATGAAGAGTTACATGATGGAATTGTTTTGTGTTGGTGACTGCCATGGTGGCTTTGTGGATAGACTTAAGGAGAAGCTTGATCTCAGAGAGAACAAGTTTCTTAAATATCCTGAAGGAGGATCACAATTGCTGGGCCTTAACACAACCTGCATTGTATGCTGTGGTGCACACCTCCTGTACCTTCCTTCGGAGCTGAGGCTCTCATTCCTGTGACTGCCAGGAGTGCTAGTAGCTAAAAACACACAGCCAAACTTTTGCCCAGAAAATTACCCCAGTGAAAGGCAGGCCTCTCACCCAAGGTTATACTGCCTCCTCAGCGACTCCTCACACCCAATGGCTGGTCAATACAGTGATATGAAGATGAGGTTCTCTTCCCTCCATTTGAGCTATCCAGAATGGCCATGCCAACTTGAGAATGGGACATGGCATCAGCCAAGGAAGGCCTCTGTTGCATCAGAATTCAGATTTTCTTTTCTCTGCTTTCAATTCTGCTTCCCTCATTCCTTTACAGATGTTATTCTTGAACTTTTTGCATGCAGATATCCACCTCAGAATCTGTTTCTCAGGAAATCAAACCTAGACAGTTGGTACCATGAGTGGTCTGAAGAAAAAGATCCAAAACCAGATTTGGTGCTGGATTATCAGCTGGGAAGCTGGCACTAAGGACCATTTCACTACTGATGAGCAGAATATTGATAATCCCTCAGATGCTGGATCAGTGTAATTGTTGCCATTTCAACACTGGTGAAATGGGGTGAGGTAGTGATAGAAGGAATTGCCCTGACAGATATAATATCTTAGGTTTTTGAGAGATTCTGAGGAAATGGGGATTATACAGTTATGGAACTGAATGGATGGTAACCAAGGCATTGGTGAAAATCACTGAAAAACTCAGAATTATCATTTTCCAATCTGAGAATTGAAGGGTCTCCTTAGAAATACATAAACATAATTTCATTCCTATATCTGGAGTGCAGAAGAAAACTGAGCATGAAAACAGGACTTAAAAGCAGTAAAACTCAAGAAGGTTGAATTCTCAACCTCAGCAAATCAGCTAACCAAGACACAGAGTGGGAAGGATGGGACCCTGAGGCCTGGGTGGGGGACAATCTAGGTTGATGTACTAGCAAATTGAGTCCTGAGATTTTTCTGAATCTTTCAGGCCTGCAAAAGTGTTTTCCTTCCTCGAAAAGCAATTTGCCTCCTGTTTTCTTGAAAATAATGCAGCAGTCTCTGCCTTGCTCCCATTATGAGTCTCTTTCAGGACCTAAACCTTCCTTTCTCCGGGACTTCAAATAACTAGGTTCCATTCACTATGTAACTCAGCAAGGATGGTGCTGGACATGCTAAGGAAGGAAAGAGACTATTTCCCCAAAAGAAGCTTCAGGACCTAGAAAACATTTTCCGGAAAGAACTAGGAGAGTATCAATGGGTCTAGAGGAGCTATCTATACTATACAAGCCTGGGAGAGCTACCCACAGGGTTTATTCCATGAGAAAACCCAGAGGATATGTATTTGCGAAAGTGATGAGTCATGCTTGCATAAGGGGAAAACCAGGGACCATGCATCCTCAACCACCCATGATTGTCAGAAGCATCCTCTTAAAGCTAACCAAACTTCGTAGCATTCCACTGTAAAATGAAAGTGGGATAGCCAGGACATGCATGAGCGGTGCATGAATGCACGGGTAAACTGCCCAAGAAGGTGATCGACCCTCTACTCTTTGTTTTTCTCCCTTAGTGATTTATTTTCTGCTTTTCAAATTTCATAAGCAATTTTGGTGGTGGTGTTACAATGTTTTATAGTATTGTCCTGTCCAAATCTTCTATCTACTTGCTGGTTGCTTTTCTGTGTTTAATTTGTGATATACTGAGAGAAGGATATTCACATCTCCCACTGTGGTGGCAAGTTTGTCCATTTCTCTTGGGCAGTTTTAACTTAAGTGCTTTTACTCTGTGTCAAAGTTAAGCCTAAAAAATATAGTTGAGGTCAAGAAAATGATTGCTTTAACACTTCAAAGTCTCTCAGGCTGTCTTACTTGATTTTGTTATTTATTTATTTAAATAAAAACCATTTACTCATTTCTCCCACTCCCCACCCACCTGCCATTCTGTTCTTTAGCTATAAACTTGGTTTTCTCAGATTCCACGTATAAGAGAGATCATATTGTATTTGTCTTTGTCTGATTTATTTCACCCAGAATAATGCATACTTCTGTGTGTGCTTGCACACATGTGCTCTGTCTATAAATATGTGTGTGTATGTGTGCATACGTATACACACATACACAATTTCTTTACCCATTCACCCATGAATGGACACTTAACTTGTTTCCATATCTTGGCTATTGTAAATAATGCTAGTGAACAAGGCACGGGAGGGGGGGGGGCGGGGGTTGTTTTCAGATTCTTCAGAGAAATACCCAAAAGTAGAATTGCTACATCATATGATATTTTTATTTTTAATTTTTTTGAGGAAACTCCATACTGTTTTCTATAGTGGCTGCACCAATTTACATTCCCACCAACAGAGTATGAGGGTTCCCTTTTCACTGCATCTTTGCCAATCCTTGTTATTTCTAGACTTTTTGATGATAGGTATTCTATCAGGTGATACCTCATTATGGTTTTGATTTGTATTTCCAGGACAATTAATGATGTAGAGCATCTTCTTGTGTATCTGTTGGCCATCTGTATGTCTTTTTTGGAAAAAATGTCTTTTCAAGTTTTCTTTTTTTTTTTTTTTTAAGATTTTATTTATTTGACAGCACAAGTAGGCAGAGAGGCAGGCAGAGAGAGAGAGGGAAGTAGGCTCCCTGTTGAGTAGGGAGCCTGGATGTGGGGCTCGATCATGGGATCATGACCTGAGCCAAAGGCAGAGGCTCAACCCACTGAGCCACCCAGGAGCCCCTCAAATTTTCTCATTTTTTAATCAGATTTTTTTTTTTTTTTTTGCTGTTGAGTTGTATCAGTTATTTGTATATTGTAGATATTAGCTCCTCATGAGATACATGATTTGCAAGTACTTCTCCCATTTTGTAGATTCCTTTTCCATTTTATTGATGGTTTCCCTTGCTATGCAGAAGATTTTTAGTTTAATATAGTCCCACTTGTTTATTTTTACTTGTGTTGCTTTTGCTCTTGGGGTCAGATTGAAAGAATCATTGCCATGACCTATGATAGGGAGCTGATCATGTCTGTTTTCTTGTAGGTGTTTCTTTGTATTTTACAGCTCAGTCTTGATCAGAAATGGACAAGTGTAGTGGCAGGAGCTGTAGAATTAATGGACGTCACATAGCAAACTTGGGGTCAGGTCACTTAGAATATTGATGGATTTACTATTGCCCAGAATTGGTCATTTGGCCTGTATGTTCAAACACAAGATTATATCAGATTATATATTATGAGTATATACACACCAGTCAGGGGTTAACTCCTACTAACTATGTGTATCACTCTGGAGCCAGGCAGGAGAAAGATGCCACATTCAAATGAGGTGATTTAAAATAATTTTTTAAGGACAGTTTACAGAAGTGTGAGCTAGGTTAAGAAGATACATCACGGAATGGTGGAACATCCCTGGGCTAATTACAGCAGTATTTTGAGGAGCAAAATAGGATATTATAAAAATACTCAGAACATATCCCTTTAAATGGCTAATAAGATTCCAAAGATGATAATCACCTGAAGTGTCCCAATGTGTCATACCTGTCAGCTTTCCTTTGGATTAGTCAGGTATTTATTCATTTTTCTGAGACTTTATTATTTTTTAGGGCAGTATTAGTTTCACAGCAAAATTTAATTCATTTGTACCATTGATTTCCCATTTTCAATTTCATTGATTTCTTCTCTAAATCTTACTATTTCTTTTTTTCTGCTTAGTTTGAATATAATTTGCTCTTCTTTTTCTAGTGAAAGTGATTTTAGATTTTTCTTCTTTCCCAATATATGCATTCAATGCTATCAATTTCCCCCTAAGCACCGCTTTCACTGCATCCTACAAATTTTGACAAGTTGTGTTTTCATTTCCATTTAGTTTGAAATATTTTAAAATTTCTCTTGAGACTTCTGTTTTGACCAATGTGTTATTTAGAAATGTTTTGTTTAATCTTGGTGTATCTGGGGATTTTCCAATTATCTATCTGTTACTTCCAGTTTAAGTTTGTTGTGGTCTGAGAGCAGATAGTGTAAGCTTTCTATTTTTGAAAAAATGTTAAGGTGTGCTTATGGCCCAGAATATGGTCTTTCTTTATGAATAATCCTCATGAGCTTGAGAAGAATGTGAACTCTGCTGTTGTTGGATAAAGTAGTCTATAGATGTCCATTATATCCAGTTGATTGATGGTGGTTTTGAGTTCAGCTGTGTCCTTAGTGATTTTCTGCCTGCTGCATCTGTACATTTGTGAGAAAGGTATTGAAGTCTCCAACTGTGATCGTGGACTCATTTATTTCTCTTTGCAATTCTATTTGTTGTTGGATGCCCTGTTGTTAGTGCATACACATTAAAGTCTCTCTATCTTTTTGGAGAACTGACTCCTTTATCATTCCGTAACACTCTTTATCCCTTGTAAGTTTCTTTGCTTTGAAGTAGACTCTGTCTGAAATGAATATAGCTACTCCTGCTTACTTTTGAATAGTGTTCGCATAGTGTATTTTTCTCTATCCATTTACTTTTAATTTACATGTGACTTGTTTCAAGTAGGTTTCTCGTAGACAGCCTATAGTTGAGTCTTGTATTCTTGGTCCACTCTGACATCTCTGTCTTTTATTTTATTTTATTTTATTTTGTCTTTTAATTGCTGCATTTAGACCATTGACATTCAAAGTGATTATTGATATAGTTAGATTGATACCTAACTTTTTTGTTAATGTTTTCTATATGTTGCCCTTATTCTTTGTTCCTCTTTTATCTTATACTCTTTTTCTGGCTTTTGAGACTGAGCATTATTTTTTTAAAGATTTTATTTATTTATTTGAGAGGGAGAGTGAGCATGAGAAGTGGGAGGGTCAGAGGGAGAAGCAGACTCCCTGCCAAGCTGGGAGCCTGATGTGGGACTTGATCCCAGGACTCCAGGATCACGACCCGAGCCAAAGGCAGTCGCTTAACCAACTGAGCCACCTAGGCATCCTGAGACCGAGCATTTTATATGATTTAATTTTAAGCATAACCATTATATTTCTTATTTTTTTTAACTGCTATTAGTGATTCAGGTATTCATTCAGATTGGTCAGAGTTGAGGACATGCCAATTGTTTGTCCAAAAGTGCCCAAATGATTCAATTTTTTAATTGATTTTTTTCCTAAATAGTGCTACTACTATTATCACTATAATGATTATCCAAATTTGTTGAAACTTTGGTCTATTTCTTACTATAAGCTAATGAGACAAATATTTTTATCCTTGTTTTGTATGAATAGTCTGAGGCTCATAGGAGATAACTTGCCTAAAACCACATAACTTCTTGGTAGCAAAGTAAAGAAACCAATTCAAGTTTATTCGACCCCCAAATATGTGTTAATTTTACTGAGCTATGCAGCTTTTCTAGTGAGTGGGTGAGAAAAAGCCGGAAACAGACAAAGAGAGAAATACAATAGCTTTCATAAATCCAGTTAATAAATACTAAAATTAGGACAGTATCCTATATGTGAATGTAATGTAAGTGGCATTTCCATAAATAAGGGATCTAGTAGTTTTGACAGAATGCAAGTGATAAAGCAATGTAGTATAATCCATTTGGAAAGCAGTTTGACAACATATACCAAGTAGCTTAGTACTTAATAACTATATTTCTAGGAATGTTTCTGTGTAAATATAATTTAAATATTAGAAAATGTACCTAAGCATGAAGTTAGTTGCAATTTGATTTGTGATAATATAAAAACCTAAATAGTTAAAAATGGGAAGTATTGGTAAATAAAATAATGACACCTTGATTATTTAAATAGTAAGCCATTTAAGTAATGTTTCTAAAGAATGTTTAAAATATGGAAAACACTTCTGATAAAATGTTAAGTGAAAATAAAATCAAGATATAAAACCCTGCATATATTGTAAAATCATATTTTTTTTTAAAGATTTTATTTATTTATTTGTCAGAGAGAGAGCGAGTGAGAGCGAGCACAGGCAGACAGAGTGGAAGGCAGAGTCAAAGGGAGAAGCAGGCTCCCCGCGGAGCAAGGAGCCCAATGTGGGACTCGATCCCAGGACACTGGGATCATGACCTGAGCCGAAGGCAGCCGCTCAACCAACTGAGCCACCCAGGCGTCCCTGTAAAATCATACTTTTATAAAACAAAAAATTCTACACAGATAGCAAGGAAATACATTCAATGTTAATAGTGTTCCTTTTTTTTTCTTTTACTTATTTTAAATTCAAGTAGTTAACATACAGTGTATCATTAGTTTCAGATGTAGAGTTTAGTTATTCCTCAGTTGCATACACTACCCAGTGCCCATTACATCACATGCCCTGCCTAATGCCCATCACCCTGTTACCCCTTCCCCCCACTCACTCCCCTCCCTTCCCACAACCCTCAGTTTGTTTCCTGAGATTGAGTCTCTAATGGTTTGTTTTCCTCTCTCTTTTCCTATTTTATTTTTCACTCCCTTCCCCTGTGATCCTCTGTTTTGTTTCTTAAATTCCGCATATGAGTGAAATGACATAATTGTCTTTCTCTGATTGACTTATTTCGCATAGCATAATACCCTCCAATTCCATCCATGTCTATATAAATGGTAAGATTTCATCCTTTTTGATGGCCGAGTAGTATTCCTGTGTGTGTGTGTGTGTGTGTGTGTGTGTGTGTGTGTGTGTGTGTAACACATTTTTTAAAAGATTTCATTTATTTTATTTGAGATAGAGCAACAGTGAGAGAGAGAGCATGAGCACGGGGGGAGGTGGGGAAGGCAGAGGAAGAAGTGGGCTCCACCCCAGGTCCCTGGGATCATGACTTAAGCCAAAGGCAGACGCTTAACTGATTGAGCCACTCAGGTGCCCCAACACATCTTTTTTAAAAAAGATTTTATTTATTTATTTGTCAGCATGAGTGAGCGCACAAGCAGGGCAAGCAGCAAGAAGAGGGAGAATCTACCTCCCTGCTGAGCAAGGAGCCCGATGTGATACTAGGACCCTGGGATTGTGACTTGAGCCAAAGACAGATGCTCAAGCCCTGCTCAATGGGGAGTCGCCGTCTTCTTTTCCTCTCCCCTCATGCTGTCACAGTCTCTGTCTCTCTCAAATGAATAAATAAAATCTTTTTAAAAAAGTGCTTCTTACAGATACATCTTATGGGGAATATTTTTATATTCAGTTAGAGAAATTTTAAAAATATTTTAATTAATACTAACTACCACTTAATCTAACGTGAGCTTATGCTCAGATATGAAACTGAGGATTTATAACTGAATTCTACTAAACACAAAGTCTGTGTAGTTACGAGCTAAGGTTGGGTGTATGGGTCCTGGGGACAGATCTGCACATTAAGTACTTAGAAATGACAATTAAATTCTCATTGCCTCAGATAGCTTATTTATAAATAGAATTGTACCTGTCTGGTAGGATTGTTGTAGGAATTCACTGAGCTAATGCATCTTCGACATTTACACTTAGAACAGTTCCTGGTAATAGCAAACAGCTCAGTGTTTGCTATTACTATTATTGGTCCCAGTTTTCAGATTTATTTTGTGTTCAAATATCTCTGAAATGTTTCTCTGACAGTACCTCTGATTCTCCCACAGTCAGACTGTTTATCTCTTTTATTGCATTGGAGGTATAGGAGTAGGGATTTCAATTGTTTCCTTTTCCCTGAGCTCCCAGTAGACAAGTTACAAGGCCTCGCTTGAACGGCGGTTCTCAACCTGAGAGCCACAAGCCATACTGATAAACACTGAATGAAATCAACTGACACAGTTGATGTTTCTGCAGCCCCAGCTTGGCTAGGATTTTCCCTGCTACTATCTTACTTTTTTCTATCTCAAGAATTCTAGTTTTTTCTTCTGTGACATGAAGAGGGGGAAAAAGATCTTCCCTTCTCACCTCCCCCCGCCAAAGACTGTCCCCAGGAGAAAACAAAGCTACCCATAGCTGGGCTCTATCTTGTCAGAAGAAACTTGTTTTCCTCACCATTCATAAGAATGAAAAATCCTTTCTCTTTCTCTTTCCAAGATAGTCATTTTGTTTTTTTTCTCCTAAGCTTTTACCACTAGGAATCCAGGTTAGATGTCCTCGGAATCCAATAGGCTTGTAGGAGCCCTTCCAGCAATCTTAACTCTTCCTTGAACTGGTACGTCCTCCTCCTTTTTTCTTCTATCACTTCGCCCCTTCTGCTCCTGTAAAAGCCAACCCAGCCCAGATGACTTGTTTCCACCAGACCCCACGCCTTTCCTGCCATACCTTGTACTGATGAGAACGATCCTCACAGGAAATGCAGTGAGAAAAATAAAGGTGGTTTTGCCAGAAACAATGTAGTGCTTAGAGAATATCCTTTAATACATGGTTGGAACATTACGGTGGCTGCTCAAGGTGATCCAGATCTGCTGTTAAAAAATGAAAGCCTAAGTATACTCATTGTATCAGGCTCAACACAGTTGGCATGAGGGTAGAGGTCCTTCTCACATCTTCCCTAGGCATGTGCACAGCCCTGCATATGCATACGGTTCTCTAAGTCCCCACAATTTTTTATAAGATTTTATTTATTTGAGAGAGAGTGAACGAGAAAAAGTGCACAGGGGCAGAGGCAGAGGGGGAAGCAGACTCCCCATTGAGCAGGGAGCCTAATGGGCAGCTCAGTCCCAGGACTCTGGGATCATGACCTGAGCCCAAGGCAGGCTCTTAACCCACAGAACCACCCAGTTGCCCCTAAATCCCCATAATTATATCAGAGCTTTTCAAAGGCCTGGATGACCATTTCATTTCCCAGGTCTTCCTTTCAAGTTTTTGGTCAGTCTCTTGTTTGCTCCAACTGGTATTGCCCTTGTAGGCAGCAGCAGTATTAACCAATTGCCATGGACTCTTTTTTTTTTTTTTTCTCTTTTTCTTTTAAGCTCATGCTTCATATAGGGCTTTTTCCACCCGGTGTGTTCTGAGATGGATCAAGCTGGCAGAAGCCTTATGTATGGGCCTTTCCCAGGATGCTGCTAGAGAGAGAAAATAGTGGCAATTCTTTGGAGTAGGGGCTTTCTGCAGAGCTACAGACCATTTCTGCTTCTTTAAGTGTCTGCTCAGCTGCTGGTTTTCGTAGTGATCAGAGTTGTTGAAGCTGTTCCTTGTCATTGTTACCATGGCGGGGCAGAGAGGGAGATGACAACAGGGAACGTTCCATCTCCACAAAACACACTGTCCTTTCCCAACTTCAACAATGTCTCTTGAATAAACGCTCCCCTGGTTACTGTAGGACTGTGTTTCATTTTCAAGGCTCTGAGAAGGTTGTTTTTGACAGTTTTGGCCAGGGTCCTTTGGTTTCTATGGCTTTTTGGTCATCCTTGCTGTACGTTCCAGAATTCCCACCCCTCCTTTTGCTTTTTGATCTCCTGTTGATGCCACACTTTGGTCAAATGTGCAAGCAAACGACAAATAGCAAGGGTTCCAGGTAATGCAGTCCATCAAATCCATCTTCTGGAACAAAGAAACAAGTGGAGAAATGGAGTGAGGAGCAATTTGAGAATATCTGCTACACCATTTTTATAGAAACTGATGTGTAAACCTGAATACCAATTTACTTGGCAACGAGAAATAATTTTCACATGCACTAGAACACATGAAATTGAAATGACTAGAGCATCCACTCTCTGTACACAGAAAGCAAAATTATAATCAGCAGTCTGCTTGCTTGGCATGAAATCTGAAAATACAAGTAAATAATAATGTCAGGTTTAGTTTGTCTACAACTTCATGCCTGAAGTAAGAATATACTTGGCATAAGAGCCATCTTCTCCCTGTAAAATACTTGGATGGGTTCTGCTCAGTGGTTTTTAAAAAACAATCATCCTTCTTTTCGTATTCTTTATTAGCTGGGTAAACTTCCATTCCCATCAATAGTTGAAGAAAGCTGTCAGGACCCAAAGAATCCTTATTAGGATTTTCACATAGCACAACTAGGTGAGGTTGTCTAGGAAACTTAAAAATTTCATAGAAGTTTCTCTTATCTATATTGTCGTTTTCTTTGGATCTGTCACTTTAAAATCCCACATACTGTTAACAGATGAAAACAAATTGCTTGATTATAAAAGTTAAGTTATAAAGTAGTTTTTGTTTTTTTTTTAATAAGTCAGCTTGGGCTAAATTTTGCTCTGGTAGCTTGCAGCAAAAAAGTGCCAGCGGCATACCACAATAATGATTGATTTTTCATTCAGTTTACATATCTATTGTTGGCCAGATGTGACTTTATTTCAGGGTCCAGGCTATCTATAGCCCTAAGATATTCCTAGTCTCATGGCAGAGAAAAAGAAATGAAGAGCAAGGTACATTGTGACTATGAACTTTTCTCCTCAAGAGTGACCTAGTTGACTTCTCCTTACAAATCATATGGCCAAGCTCAAATCCATGGCAGCAAGAGGTGCGTCTTTCTGCCAAGCACAAGATAAGGTGCAGGGAAACATGGGGACTATACTTGACCATAATGCAATATACCATACTCTCCTACTCACCTATCTTGGAAGCCAAAGTTAGGAGTCTTTCCAAAGCTTCTATGATTCTTACTGCATCCTTTTCATTAGGATTTGACAGCATGACTGCATGATAAAGTGTATTAATTGAATGTCCCATGTAAGTTTCAAGGCAGCAAAAGTCCTTATGGATTGAGTAGAAGAGAGAGTTTATGTGGATCTGAAGTGAATTGATGAAGTGCTACTCTCCGTGCCAAGTTCAAGCATGCTATTCTTTCTGTCCTTTTGCTTTTAACAAAGAGGGAAGAAAGGGTCCCTAGATTATGAGCTACAAACTACAGCAAGCCAGTGATTTTCTCAAGTAAGAAGCCATCTCTTTCACAGTATTTAGACTTACCCATAATTCATCATTCTTTACAAAAATGTTTATCTTCAGATTGGTCAAAACTGGGCATGATAATAAGGATGGAATAGAAATAACCACCTGGGCACAGTGAATTCGCTCTGGCTAACTTAAGTGAAAGTGATTCATTAAAGAATATTGCGTAGCTTATAGAGTTATGCGAGGCCTAGAGAAATTCTAGAGGCTAGATTTCCAAACCTGGAAAGGTGACTGTCATAATTGGAAAAATGTTGCAGTAGCTATGAGAGCAACTGCCCCTCAGCAGTAATGCCTGGAACCCTGGCTCGACTGCCACTTTCCAGCACCGGGGCCATTTCTGTGACAGCATGTCATTCCTTGTCTGAAAGCTTGGTGTTTCTTCTGCCGACAAAGCCAGACAGAATGGAAGCCCCATACTGGTCTCATTTCCTCACATTGCTCCATTTTGAACCAGATTGGCCCGTAGCATTACTGGTCACATGCCTGTCCCCAGCTGAAAGGGATGTTTGGGATATGATAGTCTGCTTTTTATGTTGTGAGATACGTGAACTTCACAATGCAGGAAGTTGCCCATAATTAGTAAAAGTATGATTAAAATACTAAGCAAGCATGACTATGACATACACTTCTACCCATGAAGGTAAAACTCAATAAATATGGCAAGAAGAACTAAAAGCCAATCCTGCAAGAGGAAAGCTACCCTAAAACAAAATGATTTGGACAACAAATCTCTGGAAAATGTTGTCCAAAATGATTTGGACAACAAAAACTCTGGAAAGTTTCAGTGTAAGGAGACAAAACTTTGAAAGTTTTGTTCACCGGATAAATTTAAAATAACATCAAATTGGTTGTGTGTTTGTGAAAGGAATAGCTTGACCTTAAATCTGTCAAATAAAAAACAAATCCAGTCTTAGCAAGGAAATACTTTGTTCAAAAGGATTATTGCAAAGATTGTTGTACTAGAGAACATTCTGACCATAAAATGCACAGTAATGTCAAGAATTAGGCAAAAGGAGCTTTTCTTTTATAGAGAGGAGTAGACAAATTGGGTATGGGGACAAGGGATGAAAAGATGCAGTCAGAGATCAGAGCATGTCTTAATGCTGAGTCTAGCCTGTTCTCAGGAGGGACTGTTAATGAGGGGCTGTGTGCTGGCTCGGGAGGTGGAGGGGAGGGAGGTGATCAAAGCTTCAGGACTTGGGGGAAGGAGAGAATCTTAACCCACATTCAGTTAATAAGCATTTTGTTCTGACTGATGGGTGATGGAGTTGGACAAGCAGTTCTGCTAATCATTTATAAGACAGGTATTGGAAATTTGGAGGGTGTGTATCTGGCCTTGTCCCAGGTAAATAAGGGAGGCATTTGTGAGAAGCCCTACGGAGAAGGATGACCCTGGTCCAGAACACAAAATGGTGGGGAGGAGTTCTTTAATTGCCACCCTTTTTCAGGAGCGCGCAGCTCAGCTCTAATTCCACACTGTCATATCCCTTGCCCTAGGCAGCAGAGTGTGCAAACTGTTCCACCTCTGTCCTCTGTGCCTAAGATTTACGCCCTCCTGAGAAGCTGAGGCAGACAGGATGTGGATTTGGGTGCACCAGGCAAAGAGGACAGGAGTGAGATGTTATGGTGAAAACAGGGTAATTCAGTGAGATCTGTTACAGTATGGTGAGAACCCAGCCCTCCCCGCATCTCCTTTCCGTCTGTAATCTGAGACACTAAAATGGTTTCTAACTGGCCCAAGAGCAGAGGCTTAGAGATCTTGCCGTTCATAGAGCCCTTGCTAAAAGTACTAGAATCATTACCTACCAATTTTTGAAGACCAGTATTTTAAGCCCCATTCATGCACAAAGTATATGCAATCAGCATATTTAGATCTCACTTTTTAAAAAGTTTATTTATTTTAGAGAAAGCATGTGTGGACAGAGGGAGGGACAGAGGGAAGGGAGAGAGAATCTTAAGCAGACTCCGCACTGAACACGGAGCCTGATGCAGGGCTCAGTCTCATAGCCCTGAGATCTTGACCTGAGCCAAAATCAAGAGTCAGATGCTTATCTGAGCCATCTCAGTGCCCCTGTATCTCACTTGTAAATATAAATGGACAAACAAGGATTTGAATACTCGGAAAAGCCTCTGGCAAGAAAATAGGGAAGTGGGAACAGGGCAGGAGGAAGGAAAAGAGACAAAACTTGTTAAAAACAATTTCAGGTAAAGAAAATGATAGTAATAATAATACATTTCAGAAAAATACGGAAAGTTTTAAATCCATTAAAGATATGATGAATGCCATTACACTTTTTTAAAAGACAACTTTACTGACTAAGAATAATATCTTGGAAATGGAATCAAAATGTCAATAAAATGGTTAGAGATAATGTCAAGGCAGTATTTCACAAAACAGAAGAGATAAAGAGTTACAAAATAAAATGAAGAAAATTAGATATCTGAGATATCTAATCTGAGATGACTAAGTTTCAGAAAGAGAAAAAAAAAGGTGGCAAGAAGTTATTAAGCAAAACAAAATTCTCCAAGAAAACTTTCCAGAACTGAAGGACATGAATTTCTTGAATTAAAAGGGCCCACTCAGTGACCACAGAATTCAAAGCAGCGAACACCTGGCTCCTGGATGGCTCAGTTGGTTAAGCATTTGACTTTGAGTCAGGTCATGATCTCAGCATCCTGGGGTCAAGCCCATGTAGGGCTCTGTACTCAGCAGGCAGTTTGCTTCTCTTCCCCAGCCCCTCCCACTGCTCCTGCTCTGTCTCTTTCAAATGAATAGATGAAATCTTTAAAAAAAAAAAAAGGCGGGGCGCCTGGGTGGCTCAGTGGGTTAAGCCGCTGCCTTCGGCTCAGGTCATGATCTCAGGGTCCTGGGATCGAGTCCCGCATCGGGCTCTCTGCTCGTCAGGGAGCCTGCTTCCCTCTCTCTCTCTCTCTGCCTGCCTCTCCATCTACTTGTGATTTCTCTCTGTCAAATAAATAAATAAAATCTTTAAAAAAAAAAAAAGGCAAGCAAACGTATAATTATAAAATGTCAATTCAATGATAAAGATAAAGAGGAAATCTGAAAATCTAACAGGGAGGTAGGATTCCATGGATCAAAATGGCATTGGACAAATTATTTCCAACCTGAAATTGTGTACCCATCCGAATTCTCAAAAGTGAGGATAGACTAAAGGCATTTTAGAATGTGAGTGGTGACTCTTTAATGGATAAGGAAAGCTCCTGGAAGACTTGTTTCTCCCAAAGTTAGAAAAGTTAGAATTTAAAAAAAAAAAAAAAAAAAAAAAATATATATATATATATATATATATATATATATATATATGCAGGAGGAGAGCAAAGGGGGTGAGAGAAACTCAAGCAGACTCCCTGCTGAGTCCTGGGGCTTGATCTCAGGACTCTGAGATCATGAGCTGAGCTGAAATCAAGAGACAGTTGCCTAACTGAACCAACTAAGCACCCCCTCCAGGTTCCCCAGCTAATGCTGAGGAAAAGTTCCAAAAACACAACTGTAAGCAAGCTGAGAGGGTAATAGCACAGTTTGGGGAGGGGAGATGGACTATTGAAGGAGAGACAAATCTAAGAAAATTGTGCACCTGCTGGAATACCAAATGCATTTGAATGTTTGATTAGAGGTTAAGAATTTTCTTAAAAAAGATTGGAGAAGAGTTAAAAAGGAGATGTTTAGGTAAACATTTGATTGTGTTACATAATGAGACAGATCTTATAATCCAGATCTACACTAAGTGCTTTGGAATTTATCGGGGGGGGGGGACTGTTCTGCTTGTGGAACTCTTTGCAAAGAGGATGCGACCATTCATTCGGTCACTTATTCAACAATTGCTAGTTGGGGTCTAATAGGTAACAGGTGTGACCATAGGTGCCGGAGATACTGCTGAAAACACCACCAACAAAAATCCATTATTCCTTATGGAGCATCAGTCTGGTGTGGGAGAAGGAAGAAAATTAACAAAATGAATAAACAGAGTCATATGGATGATGATAAATGCTAAGAAGAAAAATAAAACATCATTTAGGATCAGGAAGTGGCAAAAGAGTAAAGCAGGGGAGAGAGAAGAGGGACTCAGGGAACCTGTGAGGCTGAAAAGGGAATTCATTGTTGGAGAAGAGTCTGCCAGTTGCAGAATTATCAGTTATGCTGTTCCGGGGTGATTCCAGCCACTTGTTCTGAGATCCAAGAAAGCCTAGTCAGTTCTATAATTGATTGAATGGCAGTCTTTTCATCATCCTAGATGATCAATAAGCATTAACTTCAGACCTTTAGCTGACTCTTTCTGAGGAGCAGGCCTTTTGGGTAGGTCTCAAAGACTATGGAATCAGCTTGGGTGTATTTGATTGAAGCATTATCTTGAATTGGTCGTCGTTTGGTATAAAGATTTTTCTAACAGTCCTTGTAGTCAACAGGTAAGAATTTTAAATCCTAGCTCTGCCGTTTACAATCTCGATGACTTTGGACAAGGGCCATGGACTGGGTTTCCTAGGTTGCAGAATCTGATTTGGAGCTTGGAAAGCAGGGTATTTCCCAAGGAGTACCCTGGGATGAACACCTTGAGAAGGGAGAGAAAAGTCAAGTTTTGGTGCAATCTTAGCGGAGACCCCAGCCATTCCCATGGGACTTAGGAACTGGGGAAAAAAATCCTTCAGAAGTATCCAGGGTAAGCCCAAGATAGGTATTTGTGCATGCAATTTCTTTCATTTATTTCAAAGGACATTTATCAAGCACAAAAATTCCATTTGATTGATAGAATACAGATTATGTTAACGTACAGATAAAACTTTACTGGCATGGATAGAACTATTCTGAAGCATTCTGAACACAAAGATAATACAAATAAGAAAATAACCTTCTACAGAAGGGGAGATTTTCTACTTGGGAATTTTATATCAAGATGAGAAACTTAGCCACAGTCTAGCATTTAAAGGCTACCCTGAGTGCCTTTAGATATTTGAAACTATTTTTAGGTTTCATTGTCTCCCTGACAATGATCTGCTATTTTGAGGTCATAGGAAAATTGGAAACCATCCTATAGAGTGGTTGCATTTTAACTTGCAGCTTATAGAATATCCATTTATAGATCAAGGCTTTCTAGTCAACATTTAGTTTTAAAATCCAGCTTTGTTTTTAGAAGAGGACAAGCTAGAATTACGTTTATTATTCAGTCCATAAAATTATAAAAATAAAATAATGTTTTCTTCATTTTTTTCTTCCATGACCCTTAAGATGACATAGGACTCATATATAAAAGAAATAAACTCAAATCTGTAGTTACTGTTTTTGTAGATATACAGAAGTGAAAATTTCTCACTCCATACATCAAGAATTGACAAAATTAATATACCTATGTACTAACAAATATTAAGCGATAAACTCCTACTTATTCTGCACTGTTTTGAGCACTATGATGAAATTCACCTTAGAGTTTCTGCCCTTATATTGCTCATTACATATTCAAGACCCAAAGAATCTGAAGAGTATAGTAAAAAGGTGTAACATAATTGTCAAGAGTTTTATGTTGCAAATGGAACCTGACTTTGTTTTTTTTAAGTGAAAAGTAAATGTATGGCAAAGATATCTGTCAGCTCACAGAACTGACAGGATGTCTGGAGAACCAGGCTCATAAAATGCAAACACAGGGATGCTTGTGTAAGAACACAATGATACTAGCTTTTTTTTTTTTCTGCAGTTGAAGTCAGCCCTTTGTGCCAGATGCTTCCACAGCTGTGCATCTAATTGTTCATTTCTTCACCTTTGTGACAGTTTCTCAAAATTGAGGTTCCCTAACCACAAAGTTAAGTTATGTTGGGTTATTTGCTGGTGGCAGAGAAAGGGAGAGTCTCCTGTTTTGGTGTTTTCAGAGGGAGTTTGGGACTTGTCTTTCACGATGATTCCCATTGATGAGGATTCTTCCAAATTAAGGAAGAGAGTTGGGTGCTGGGAAGTGATAAAAAAAAAATGACACTTTGGCTACCTTGTGAACATTTTGAAGTTTGTTGAAGTCCAGTGGACAAGGACAGATAAAGATGGAGGAACCAGAGAAGAGCTTTGTGGAGAAGGAATGAGCTAAGATGCATCAGCCCAGTGTGACGCCAGCATCAAGAAACAGGGCCAAGGCTGAGGAGACTTGCAGATAGCAAAAACTGCAGGCTGCTGCAATTCAGCGAGAAAAAGTGATCCTTTACAATTCCTGAGATGCTTTAGTCCTGCTACTTCCACCACTCTTCTGAGAATGTGTCCCCATGTCATGGTGGAACCTCTGCAGCATCGTCACAAGAACCGTTGTGTTTGCCAACTTGATGGGACCATGGAGATCACCAGGCTGATAGAGGTTTCTTATTTTACAAAGGGCAGCTCTGAGGCCCCAAGCGGGAGTTCGTCACCTCAACCTAGTCAGTCAGCAGTCAGGTCAGAATCAGAACCTGACAACCTGGTTCCCAGGCAGAGCTCAGTCTACTACATACATTCAGTCTGTCACACGTCGCTACACCGAAGGCTGTTGCGTTGCTTTGTTTAGGCCCTCGCTTGACTGTTGGTTGCCTCCGCCTCCTAAACTCTCCCCCCTTGGGTCATTCCAGCTTTCTGCTGATGGCCGATTAATCTTTCAAAGTGGAAAGACTGCAGTGGTTTCTCTGATGAATGAAGTTCAGACCCCCGAGCCTAATTTCTGAGGCCATGGCTGCCCCTTGGGCCTGGTCACCTGCAATTCCCCAACTTTCTTCCTCAGAGTCAAGTCCTCATCGGGCTCCTTCCATTATTTATAGTTATATATGCTCTGGTCTCTCCTTGTAGTTCCCTCATCCCTTTCTCTCCTCTGTACTCCTTTATGTTTTATATCAGCTCAACTATAATTTTCCCAAAGAAGAAGTTGCTGGAATCTCAGAAAAGCATTGCTATGTCCTTTGCTGTGGTCCCGTAGCATCCTCATATGCACAACTATTGTATTCCCAACTGAGTGGATTTATTGAAGTGTTTGTCTTCCTCTCTATATTGAAAATGTCCAGGATACATATTGTACCCTCATGCTTAGGTCAATTTTTGAAAAATACCAGATATTCAGTGAGCAATTCTGTGTCAGAAACTTGATCCACCCACCTTGTATAACTTCTAAGAGCTTATTCTATGGACCCAGGAACATGGACTTAGGGAACATTTTCTGTTTTTTGACCTAAATCTCTCCTGCACTGATTAAAAACCACTTATACTTTGGAGTTGTCATCCAATTGTAACATCTTTAGCCTTTTACAAATCAAAGAGTAAATGTTCCTACAAATACAACTTTGTCATCATTTTCATTTTGAGAATGGACCCAGTTGTGTACATTTTTATGAAAAGATGGTTTTCCAAACTGAACTGAGAACAGTAATCTATTAAGACTTGGAATCATATCATGAGAAGTGGATTTAAAAAAAAAATATTCTAGCTGGGTGTGGGAGAGGTGCGGTGCAGAGGAAGAGGGAAAGAGAGAATCTCTAGCAGACTCCTGCTAAGCAGGGAGCCTGATGTGGGACTCAGTCCCATGGCCCAGAGATGATGAACTGAGATGAAATCGATAATTACACACTGAACTGACTGAGCCACTCAGGGACCCTGAGAACTATGTCTAAACTAAAACTTGCACTCCTTAAAACTAATTAGTGTAAGAATTGGGGAGGTTTAATATAAATCTATAAGCTTGGGTCACCCTTTCAATTCTAACCTATTAGTGTTCTTCTTTTAAAATTGTTTAAAATTAAATTTAATTTTTTTCAGTGTTCCAAAATTCATTGCTTATGTACCACACCCTGTACTCCATGCAATATGTGCCCTCTCTAATACCCACCACCAGGCTCACCCCATCCCCAGGCCGCCTCCAAAACCCTCAGTTTGTGTCTCAGGGACCACAGTCTCTCATGGTTGGTCTCCCCCTCCGATTTCCCCCAACACACTTCTCCTCTCCATCTCCCAATGTCTTCCGTGTTATTCCTAATGCTCCACATGTAAGTGAAACCATATGCTAATGACTCTCTCAATGTGTTCTTTGTGCTAAACCAAGTTTTATATAGTAAGTGTTCAAGAGAGCTATTAAGAATTATACTATTTTATCTTCCTTTCTTCTTTTTTTTTTTTAATTTTTTACTTTTTATAAACATATATTTTTATCCCCAGGGGTACAGGTCTGTGAATCACCAGGTTTACACACTTCAAAGCACTCACCAAAGCACATACCCTCCCCAATGTCCATAATCCCACCCCCTTCTCCCAAACCCCCTCCCCCCAGCAACCCTCAGTTTGTTTTGTGAGATTAAGAGTCACTTATGGTTTGTCTCCCTCCCAATCCCATCTTGTTTCATTTATTCTTCTCCTACCCACTTAAGGCCCCATGTTGCATCACCACTTCCTCATATCAGGGAGATCATATGATAGTTGTCTTTCTCTGCTTGACTTATTTTGCTAAGCATGATACGCTCTAGTTCCATCCATGTTGTCGCAAATGGCAAGATTTCATTTCTTTTGATGGCTGCATAGTATTCCATTGTGTATATATACCACATCTTCTTGATCCATTCATCTGTTGATGGACATCTAGGTTCTTTCCATAGTTGGCTATTGTGGACGTTGCTGCTATAAACATTCGGGTGCACGTGACCCTTTGGATCACTACGTTTGTATCTTTAGGGTAAATACCCAATAGTGCATTTGCTGGGTCATAGGGCGGTTCTATTCTCAACATTTTGAGGAACCTCCATGCTGTTTTCCAGAGTGGCTGCACCAGCTTGCATTCCCACCAACAGTGTAGGAGGGTTCCCCTTTCTCCCCATCCTCGCCAGCATCTGTCATTTCCTGACTTGTTGATTTTAGCCATTCTGACTGGTGTGAGGTGATATCTCATTGTGGTTTTGATTTGTATTTCCCTGATACCGAGTGATATGGAGCACTTTTTCATGTGTCTGTTGGCCATATGGATGTCTTCTTTGCAGAAATGTCTGTCCATGTCCTCTTCCCATTTCTTGATTGGATTATTTGTTCTTTGGGTGTTGAGTTTGCTAAGTTCTTTATAGATTCTGGACACTAGTCCTTTATCTGATATGTCGTTTGCAAATATCTTCTCCCATTCTGTCAGTTGTCTTTTGATTTTGTTAACTGTTTCCTTTGCTGTGCAAAAGCTTTTGATCTTGATGAAATCCCAATAGTTCATTTTTGCCCTTGCTTCCCTTGCCTTTGGCGTTGTTCCTAGGAAGATGTTGCTGCGGTTGAGGTCAAAGAGGTTGCTGCCTGTGTTCTCCTCAAGGATTTTGATGGATTCCTTTCGCACATTGAGGTCCTTCATCCATTTTGAGTCTATTTTTGTGTGTGGTGTAAGGAAATGGTCCAATTTCATTTTTCTGCATGTGGCTGTCCAATTTTCCCAGGACCATTTATTGAAGAGGCTGTCTTTTTGCCATTGGACATTCTTTCCTGCTTTGTCGAAGATTAGTTGACCATAGAGTTGAGGGTCTATTTCTGGGCTCTCTATTCTGTTCCATTGATCTATGTGTCTGTTTTTGTGCCAGTACCATGCTGTCTTGATGACGCCAGCTTTGTAATAGAGCTTGAAGTCCGGAATTGTGATGCCACCAACGTTGGTTTTCTTTTTCAATATCCCTTTGGCTATTCGAGGTCTTTTCTGGTTCCATATAAATTTTAGCATTATTTGTTCCATTTCTTTGAAAAAGATGGATGGTACTTTGATAGGAATTGCATTAAATGTGTAGATTGCTTTAGGTAGCATAGACATTTTCACAATATTTATTCTTCCAATCCAGGAGCATGGAACATTTTTCCATTTCTTTGTGTCTTCCTCAATTTCTTTCATGAGTACTTTATAGTTTTCTGAGTATAGATTCTGTGTCTCTTTGGTTAGGTTTATTCCTAGGTATCTTATGGTTTTGGGTGCAATTGTAAATGGGATTGACTCCTTAATTTCTCTTTCTTCTGTCTTGCTGTTGGTGTAGAGAAATGCAACTGATTTCTGTGCATTGATTTTATATCCTGACACTTTACTGAATTCCTGTATAAGTTCTAGCAGTTTTAGAGTGGAGTCTTTTGGGTTTTCCACATATAGTATCATATCATCTGCGAAGAGTGATAATTTGACTTCTTCTTTGCTGATTTGGATGCCTTTAATTTCCTTTTGTTGTCTGATTGCTGAGGCTAGGACCTCTAGTACTATGTTGAATAGCAGTGGTGATAATGGACATCCCTGCAGTGTTCCTGACCTTAGCGGAAAAGCTTTCAGTTTTTCTCCATTGAGAATGATATTTGCGGTGGGTTTTTCATAGATGGCTTTGATGATATTGAGGTATGTGCCCTCTATCCCTACACTTTGAAGAGTTTTGATCAGGAAGGGATGCTGTACTTTGTCAAATGCTTTTTCAGCATCTACTGAGAGTATCATATGGTTCTTGTTCTTTCTTTTATTGATGTGTTGTATCACATTGACTGATTTGCGGATGTTGAACCAACCTTGCAGCCCAGGAATAAATCCCACTTGGTCGTGGTGAATAATCCTTTTAATGTACTGTTGAATCCTATTGGCTAGTATTTTGTTGAGTATTTTCGCATCTGTGTTCATCAAGGATATTGGTCTATAGCTCTCTTTTTTGATGGGATCCTTGTCTGGTTTTGGGATCAAGGTGATGCTGGCCTCATAAAATGAGTTTGGAAGTTTTCCTTCCATTTCTATTTTTTGGAACAGTTTCAGGAGAATAGGAATTAGTTCTTCTTTAAATGTTTGGTAGAATTCCCCCGGGAAGCCGTCTGGCCCTGGGCTTTTGTTTGTTTGGAGATTTTTAATGACTGTTTCAATCTCCTTACTGGTTATGGGTCTGTTCAGGCTTTCTATTTCTTCCTGGTTCAGTTGTGGTAGTTTATATGTTTCTAGGAATGCATCCATTTCTTCCAGATTGTCAAATTTATTGGCGTAGAGTTGCTCATAGTATGTTCTTATAATAGTTTGTATTTCTTTGGTGTTAGTTGTGATCTCTCCTCTTTCGTTCATGATTTTATTTATTTGGGTCCTTTGTCTTTTCTTTTTGATAAGTCGGGCCAGGGGTTTATCAATTTTATTAATTCTTTCAAAGAACCAGCTCCTAGTTTCGTTGATTTGTTCTATTGTTTTTTTGGTTTCTATTTCATTGATTTCTGCTCTGATCTTTATGATTTCTCTTCTCCTGCTGGGCTTAGGGTTTCTTTCTTGTTCTTTCTCCAGCTCCTTTAGGTGGAGGGTTAGGTTGTGTACCTGAGACCTTTCTTGTTTCTTGAGAAAGGCTTGAACCACTATATATTTTCCTCTCAGGACTGCTTTTGTTGTGTCCCACAGATTTTGAACCGTTGTATTTTCATTATCATTTGTTTCCATGATTTTTTTCAATTCTTCTTTAATTTCCCGGTTGACCCATTCATTCTTTAGAAGGATGCTGTTTAGTCTCCATGTATTTGGGTTCTTTTCAAACTTCCTTTTGTGGTTGAGTTCTAGCTTTAGAGCATTGTGGTCTGTAAATATGCAGGGAATGATCCCAATCTTTTGATACCGGTTGAGTCCTGATTTAGGACCGAGGATGTGATCTATTCTGGAGAATGTTCCATGTGCACTAGAGAAGAATGTGTATTCTGTTGCTTTGGGATGAAATGTTCTGAATATATCTGTGATGTCCATCTGGTCCAGTGTGTCGTTTAAGGCCTTTATTTCCTTGCTGATCTTTTGCTTGGATGATCTGTCCATTTCAGTGAGGGAAGTGTTAAAGTCCCCTACTATTATTGTATTATTGTTTATGTGTTTCTTTGATTTTGTTATTAATTGGTTTATATAGTTGGCTGCTCCCACGTTGGGAGCATAGATATTTAAAAATGTTAGATCTTATTGTTGGACAGACCCTTTGAGTATGATATAGTGTCCTTCCTAATCTCTTATTATAGTCTTTGGCTTAAAATCTAATTGATCTGATATAAGGATTGCCACTCCTGCTTTCTTCTGATGTCCATTAGCATGGTAAATTCTTTTCCACCCCCTCACTTTAAATCTGGAGGTGTCTTCGGGTTTAAAATGAGTTTCTTGGAGGCAACATATAGATGGGTTTTGTTTTTTTATCATTTCTGATACCCTGTGTCTTTTGACAGGGGCATTTAGCCCATTCACATTCAGGGTAACTATTGAGAGATATGAATTTAGTGCCATTGTATTGCCTGTAAGGTGACTGTTACTGTATATGGTCTCTGTTCCTTTCTGATCTACCACTTGTAGGCTCTCTCTTTGCTTAGAGGACCCCTTTCAATATTTCCTGTAGAGCTGGTTTGGTGTTTGCAAATTCTTTCAGTTTTTGTTTGCCCTGGAAGCTTTAAATCTCTCCTTCTATTTTCAATGATAGCCTAGCTGGATATAGTATTCTTGGCTGCATGTTTTTCTCGTTTAGTGCTCTGAAAATATCATGCCAGCTCTTTCTGGCCTGCCACGTCTCTGTGAATAAGTCAGCTGCCAATCTAATATTTTTACCATTGTATGTTACAGACTTCTTTTCCCGGGCTGCTTTCAGGATTTTCTCTTTGTCACTGAGACTTGTAAATTTTACTATTAGGTGACGGGGTGTGGGCCTATTCTTATTGATTTTGAGGGGCATTCTCTGAACCTCCTGAATTTTGATGCTCGTTCCCTTTGCCATATTGGGGAAATTCTCCCCAATAATTCTCTCCAGTATACCTTCTGCTCCCCTCTCTCTTTCTTCTTCTTCTGGAATCCCAATTATTCTAATGTTGTTTCGTCTTATGGTGTCACTTATCTCTCGAATTCTCCCCTCGTGGTCCAGTAGCTGTTTGTCCCTCTTTTGCTCAGCTTCTTTATTCTCTGTCATTTGGTCTTCTATATCACTAATTCTTTCTTCTGCCTCATTTATCCTAGCAGTGAGAGCCTCCATTTTTGATTGCACCTCATTAATAGCTTTTTTGATTTCAACTTGGTTAGATTTTAGTTCTTTTATTTCTCCAGAAAGGGCTTTTATATCTCTTGAGAGGGTTTCTCTAATATCTTCCATGCCTTTTTCGAGCCCGGCTAGAACCTTGAGAATTGTCATTCTGAACTCTAGATCTGACATATTACCAATGTCTGTATTGATTAGGTCCCTAGCCTTCGGTACTGCCTCTTGTTCTTTTTTTTTGTGTTGAATTTTTCCTTCTTGTCATTTTGTCCAGATAAGAGTATATGAAGGAGCAAGTAAAATACTAAAAGAGTGGCAACAACCCCAGGAAAATATGCTTTAACCAAATTAGAAGAGATCCCAAATCGTGAGGGGGGAGAAAGGGGATAAAAAGAGGTTCAAAAAGGAAGAAAGAAAAAAAATAAAAAAGAAAAAAAAGAAAAGAATTTAAAAAAAAAGAAAACAAATAAGAAAAATATAAAAAATAAAAAATATATATATTAGATAAACTGGTTAAAAAACGTTAAAAAAGAAAAAAGTGAAAGTTAAAAAAAAATTTTTACCAGAAGGCGAGAAAAAAAACAAAAAATGAAAAAGAAAAAAATTAAATTAATTGCAAGACTAAAAAAAATCACAGGAAAAAGCCATGAGTTCCGTGCTTTGCTTTCTCCTCCTCTGGAATTCTGCTGCTCTCCTTGGTATTTGAAACCGCACTCCTTGGTAGGTGAACTTGGTCTCGCCTGGATTTCTTGTTGATCTTCTGGGGGAGGGGCCTGTTGTAGTGATTCTCAAGTGTCTTTGTCCCAGGCAGAATTGCACCGCCCTTACCAGGGCTGAGTAATCCGCTCGGGTTTGCTTTCAGGAGCTTTTGTTCCCTGAGCGCTTTCCATAGAGTTCCGGAGGACGGGAATACAAATGGCGGCCTCCTGGTCTCCGGCCCAGAGGAGCTGAGAGCCCAGGGCCCCACTCCTCAGTGCGCCCTCAGAGAACATCGCCCAGTTACTCCCGTCTGCCTGACCTCCGGCCGCGCTCCGAGCTCACCGAGCCTGTGACCGGTTCAAGGTAACACCGAGCTGTGAGCTTACTGTCGGCTCTGTCTCTGTAGCCGGCTTTCCCGTTCCAATACCCGCAAGCTCTGTGACACTCAGACACCCCCGATCCTTCTGTGACCCTGCGGGACCTGAGGCCACGCTGAACCCGCGTGGGCTTTGCCCCGGTTTAGCCTCTGGAGCGATGTCCCTCAGCGGAACAGACTTTTAAAAGTCCTGATTTTGTGCGCCGTTGCTCCACCGCTTGCCGGGAGCCGGCCCCTCCCCCCGGGGTCTATCTTCCCGTCGCTTTGGATTCACTTCTCCGCCGGTCCTACCTTTCAGTAAGTGGCTGTTTTTCTGTTTCCAGAATTGCTGTTCTTCTTCTCTTCGATCTGCCGATGGATTTTCAGGTGTTTGCAATCTTTAGATAAGCTATCTAGCTGATCTCCGGCTAGCTGAATTAGTCTCAGCCTGCTACTTCTCCGCCATCTTGACTCCTCCTATCTTCCTTTCTTCTTAACACTAACTTGAGGAAATACAGAAGAGGTAAAAAAAGGGAGAGGAAAAGCAAAGAACAGTGGGACATCACTCTGGCAGAGTGCGCACCTGGGATAATTCCGTGTCTCAGAGTTATGCAGATTTCAGCAGGATATGGATTGGAAGACACAGATTTTGCAGGAGAAACACACAGATTCTCGAAAAGTAGAACTGAACTCTTATTTTCTATCCTAGTAATAAGTGGCATATGTCACCCCATCAGAATCTGGGAATCTAAAATGACTAAGACCAGTTACAACACTAAATACCACAATGGCATGAAAACCACATTGACAGGTTTATGAGAGCTTTTAAAGGACAGCTGTGCCTCCCTGCCGCCTTTCCATGGAATGCAAATCAATAGAAAATGACATTTCAGCATTGCACTCTAGCGAATATTAAATATCAAATGCTTCTCAATGCTGGCAGTAAGTGGGCCACATTGATTTTTTTTCCCCTGGCTCCACTGGCATCCTGCTAATGAAGCCTGCCTCTGTGGGCTTTTACTGTATATGCTAATAGGCACCGTGGGAAGAATGCATCATATCAGAACCCCTAGCCCTGTGAGAGCAGTTTGTGGATAAAGAATATTTGCTCTTAGAACCACAGCCCATAGTAAAACATCTGACTTAGGGAAGTATCAAGCCTGCCACAAATTTATATCTTATCAGTGAGTTTACATCTTTGGAAGTCTACATTATGTCAGATCTCTGTCCATTATAGAGACCTAAATTACTTCAGTAAGAGAAGCTGAGGGGATAGTACTCAACAAGGTTACAATATATTGTGTGGAGTCCTGGTTCTCCAAACTTGGCTGTCATTGGAATCACCTGGGGAGTTTATAAACCGATGGCTGACTGGACCCAACCCTCAGTGATTCCCACTTAATGGTGTGGGCTGTGGTCTTAGTATCCAGATTTTTAAGTGCTTTCTGAGTGATTCTAACGGGCAGTCAAGGTTGAACACTACTGATGTCAAGAGTGCATGTTGTAGTTCAGATTTTGAGAAGGCGTTCTTCCACTGAGTTGTCAATGATGATGATTATATTTGTTTTTGTCCTGGTTCGCTCATACTCACATTCATGTGTTTGATAGGCTTACCCAGCTTCTAGCAGTGATTGTGTGTGTGTGTGTGTGGGGGGGTAGGAATGGCACACACTACCGGAATTGGGCAAAGAGCTGGTCACTTATAGTATTTGGTTTTGTTCATACTTAACTCGCTGATCTTTTTCTGGATACCTAAAATGGGCATAGTATTTTTCAGAAAATGTTGGAAACTGATGGTCATCTCTTTATACTCTTTATTGTTATATATTGTCAGCTTGAACAGTGAGCACACTCATTATTTAAAATAAATATTTTGGGATAGCATGTTCACAATGCAGTTCACAATGTGGGTGCTTAGCAGACCACAGAGGAAGATGGCCTTGAAGGGTAAAAAAGGCGCTTTCTGCCTATTTCCAGTACTGTCTGGCCTGCTTTTCCCAGAATCAAATGAAGCCCTAAGAAAGTCACAACTGAATCAGATGATTCTTCCAGCACCAAATGGGTCGGGGTGTGGTGCAGGTGGGGAAGGAATGCAGCAGCCTAAGAACATTCCTTGTACTGTACAGACACCACACTGCCTGGGCCATTGTGAGCCATTCACGGTGGATGGGGGTAGATGGATAGGGTCCTCTATGGACATTCCTTAGGCCTTCCTGAGCTTGTACCAGATCCTTCTCCATGCTCCCAATGTGCTCATTCTATCTCCTTTCCCATCTTCTCTCATTTACCTGTTGGCTTTCTGTGCTTTTACTTGCCCCCATTTCCCGTCCTATCCCCTTTGCTTAAGGAAATCAACTTGGCCCCTTAAGACTTGAAATGTAGCACTTTGGTTTTATTCAATGTAGACAGCATCTCATCTGCCCAGTTACTCCTCGTTCTGCCTAAAAGGGTAATGGTGAGAGTTTGCTTTGGTCCCAAGAATGGGGTTTGAAACAGTGAAAGGCTTCCAGTCTGTTTCATTTTCCTTAAAATGTGTCTGAAATTATTCATGTCTTAACTTGTAGGATACAATTTCCTTTCCAATATTCCCAACTGGGCCACAAAAGAAATTCATCTTCCTTATGTACTTTGACTTTGACCTAATTTCTAACTAAATATTATCTTCTTATATTAAGAGAGTTTCTCCCTTTTCCTTGACCTGGTGATGTTATAAACTTTCTTGGATTAACTATTAATAAAGGGCATCATGCCCAGGTTGCTTCATTCTGATCCCTAAATCCAGTGTGTCTAAGAGAGGAAGAGAAACCTCAATTCACCCCACTACACTACATTATCAACATAGGCCAATATTTCTTAGCACTGATGTTTACTTAAAGGTGGAGAGTTCAGGCAGAAAAAGACAGAGAACGATGAAGTACAGCTGTCTACTACCCAAAGCAAATATTATCTCCCCAGTGAATCTAAGTGCATAAGGTCAAAGGCTCACCTGCTTTTTTAACAAGAACAGTAGGTTTCACAACTACCTCCCCACCTATGCACTTTGTAGCTAATAATGATGACAAGTCTCTCGGTACACTTTTATAGGAAATAAAAAGCCCACAATTACTCTGTCAGCACACATAGTAATGCAGTTATCCCTTAGCTTAGAGTCTTGTGTTGAATAGCCATTCAGGCAATACTCCTTGTATGTGTGAAAATCAGAATATTCTACTGGAGTAGTTGTGACTTCAGTTTTTTTTTTTTTTCACCATTCTGAGAGTCCTACATCCAACGAGTGGAGTCTACTACTGAGTATGTTGACAAGTTGAAGACATTTGTGACCCACCTTCATTTAGTTAAACCACAGAATGAATTGCTTGGAATCTCACATGTGTGTAGAATGTGAAATGTGGAGAAAATAATGTATGGGTCCAAACCATTCAAAGTGAAAGACATGAATAATCTTGCCAAAAATGGAAAAATTATGGGGAAAACCCACTCACTTAAAAGAAGGCAGTTGTCATTTTCTTAGCTCTATTACACACAATATATACTAAAGCCTTCTGTATGGAAAAGAAATTGATATAAGACTGTTAGTGATCTTCTCAGGTTAGTAGATAATGGAAAAAAAAAAAGAGTAGAGCACGTACCAAGTCATCCATATCTGACAAAAAACCCTATATTTACAATTAAATCTTAAGGGAAAGATAGGTTTGACTGAGCTTCTCTTTCTCCAAATGACTCAGGGATCAGGTAGTTCTGCATCAAACATCTATTGCTACAATCCCTGCTCTATATGTTATTTGCAACACATAGCCAGATACAACCTTTTTTTTTTTTTTGAAAAAGTGTTTAAAATTTACCTCTGTCAAGACCAAGGAAGTTGCTCAAATGAAACCAGTCTGATTTGTGATTGCTGCAACTCACCATATCAACATAAATCATACTCTCACACATAGATAATTGAGACTGAAATATTAGTAAAAACTCATAAGGATGATGTTTTATAAACAACAGAGAATTATTTTCCATAGTTCTGGAGATGAGGAAGAACAAGATCAAGGTGTCTTGATGCAGATTCCATGTCTAGTGAGGGCCACTTCTAGTTGGTAGATGGCTCTCTTCTCCCTATAACCTTACATGTCAAAAGGGGCATAGGAGCTCTCTGGAGTCTCTTTTATGAGGGCACTAATCCCATTCATGAGGGTTCCACCCACATGAACTAATCACCTCCCAAAGGCCCCACCTTCTAATACCATCACATTGGGCTTTAGGATTTAACATAGGAATTTTGGGTGGACACAAACATTTAATCTATAGCAGGTACCCTAACATAAATTATTAGCCATTAAGAATTGCTGGTTTCTCAACTCACCTTCTACTCTAGGATTCAGTTGGAATAAATAAATGGCATTGGATTTCAAAGTTGACTTCAGTCATGTTGAGCCTCAGTTGAGGAGTTAGGTCATATAAAAAATAATTTTCAGAAAATGAGTCTTAAATTACCTTCTCGACTCAGTTACGTCATAAAAATTAAATCTCCTCTAGGAACCATGAATCTAGAGAACGTAGTTCCTGACTTATTAATTTTCGGGTGTTAGGGAGTAAGTTGCAGGAAACATATGAAGAAAGTACTTGGGGGACCTTGCCATGCCTAGGGGTGTTATGAATGTGTCAAATATAAATGGTCAGATGAAGCATGCATAGAAAAAAGTCATCATCAAACCCAGGAAATTTAGGAGCATATATTGCAAGACAAACAGTAAGACAAAAAGATGATTTTTTTAAAAAAGGTTGTTAAACAAGAGGGATAAAAAGAAAAAAGAACAAAAAAGATAGGAGAGAGGTGGGATCAGATAATAAAATAGCTTGTTCATTTATTGCTTGAACTACTGCCCTGTGTCAAGCTCTATATTAGATGTTCAGTGTAGTTAGTGCACTCTAAGTTACAGTCTCTGTCCATAAATCTTTGGGTGAGTCTTTTATTTGGGATCCTGCTTAGCTCATCTCTTAAATGCCAGCTTCAGCAATGTATTAGGGTCACAAGGCCTGTTTCTTTCAAGACACAAAATGCCTGGAGGTCACTGTACGAGCATTTTTTAAAGACAACTTGACAACAGTAGTTGTATTAGTGACATTGTGTCTGGAGTCATTAGACTTCTCTTTTGTTGTACTTGTGGCTGTTTATTTTTTATACCCCTTGAGGACTCATCAGGTAAGGAATTAGAAGAAAATAATTTTTTTCTAGTACAGCATAGCCTCTAGTGGGAGGTCTATTCATATAGCTCTGAGACAGCCTTGCAAAAAAAAAAAAAAAAAATCTCTTTAGTTGGAAAAAATATATACCCAATAAGAAAAAAGATACATACTTTCAAGATTGGAGTATTGAGATCTTTATGGAAAGTTTGATCTTCTTGAGGTCCTACTCTTGCTGATTTTAATAATTCTGGGAAGTTGGAGGTCTAGTCAGTGACATGCAGTAAAAAATAAATACTGCACTTTAAAGTTTTGCCCTTTTTTCCATACTTTTACTTTTTTTTTCTTCTCCAAGCAAATCAGAATGGTACTCTGCTTAGAAATAAATTAGCATGTTGAAGAGTAGTTCTTGGAAAAATTCAGTAAATCCAGAGAATTGGTGGTGGTATCTGGGCAGTTGGCCAGTCCCCCGTATGTTATCTAGACTTACACTGCATGCAGTAATAACACCAGATGGTCCATTTTCCCATCTGTCTAGAGCCACTCACATTCTTTCCAGAGAGAAACATTTGGGGATTCCCAAGCTCAATATGCCAAAAGACAAAATGAAATGCAAGTGAAAATGAGAAGAATGAAAAGTTCCCATAAGGGTGCATTTTTTTAAGTCATCAAAAACTAATGAGAGTTTGCATTGTCATTAAATTGCTAGTATCCATTTGGGTTACCAGTGAATATTGACCCATACTCATTCTATTCACTCTGTGTTCCTCCACTGAATAGTGAGTCTTGATCCCTAGCTTCCCACGGCTTCCGTCAGCAGCATGCACTGAGGATGCTCCGACTGTAGGCTCAGTCACATCTGGCTTCTGGTCTCCATGAGCTCTCGACCAAGGCTGGTGGTGTATTACCTCTTTAATCCTTGTATCTGATGGGCCCAGTGTGTCCCAAGCTGCAGGCTCCCTCCTTTTGAGTTTCCCAGGCACAGAGTAGATTCTGTTCTGGTTTCTTATTTTGTATGCTAGGTTATTTTTGTTTGCTTGTTTGTTTTTTTTTTTTGTTGTTGTTGTTTTGTTGTTGTTGTTTTTAATAAGAGTAGTTTGCCTTTTTTTTTTCCAGTTAAGCCCTAATGGACCTTGACTCTAATATTTCACAGCTGTTCAACACTCTGCCTCTCTTTACAGCCTGCTTACCTCAGTCATTAGGGAAGGGATGATGAGGCCATTCTAGACTCCTCTGGTTCCTTTGCAGTGTCCTCTGGCTGGTAGTTCATAAACAGCAGGTTTCTGATAGGCAAATCTGAAGAAGTGCTGATGTGGAAGGTCCTCCTAGGTTTGCCAATCGATGAAGGGATGGCATTTTCATGGTTCCCCCTAAATACATAAATCACATAGGGCAGTATATAGGACTGGAGATTTTCCTTATTGTGCACACAGTGCTTCACTTCCCTGTTTAAGGAGGCATTCTTGAATTTTACCCTAGACTTCTACATTGTTCTCTGGATTCTCTGATTTTGGCTAATTTCTTCTGGAACAGTGCTTTAGGAATTAAAACTACTAGTGGTGACACCCTGTTGGGCATGCAGAAAGCCCTACCTCCTCCTCTTGTGCTTATCCTCAAAGGTAGCCTCCTTCATAGGGTCCCTGGTCAGCAACCTGTGGGCACAGACACGATGGTACTATTTGAAAAAAAAAAAAAAATGAACACTGAATGGGCAAGCTAAATGAAAAAAACTGTAAAAAGTTAATGGTTGGTCTAAACTACAATTAATTTTTTCCAAAGTATTCTAGAGTCTGTAATTCTAAGTACAAAACTGTATTCATGGAGCATCTGGGTGGCTCAGTCGGTTAAGCATCTGACTCTTGATTTCAGCTCAGGTCATGATCTCCTGGGATTGACTCCTGTGTCTGGCTCTGCACTCTGCGGGGAGTTGGCTTGAGAATTTTCTCTCTCCTCAACCTTCTGCCCCTCCCCCACTCACGTAAATAAATAAATCTTTTAAAAAAAACTGTATTAAAAGGAATGTTTAAAGATGGGCTCCCTGCTGGATGTGGAACCTGCTTTAAAAAAAAAAGGAATGGATGAAGGTGGTTTCTGGTGAAGAATTGGAAATTGTACCTAAATTTCAGATGGTTAATTCAAAGGTTGTTAAGTTTAAAAAGAGACCTTATTCAAAGGGATTAACAAAAACAGAATTTTCAGGGAGAGATGAGGACAGATATGTTATTGACATTAAATTGTAGGTGGAAATGTTAAAGATTAGTTACAAGTGTATATCCAACCCTGGAGTACTCCTGGATTTCTGTGAATAACAACACAAAATATCTAAAAAACAAATGGAAAGTAATTTAAATTTCAGGACACTAAGCTGTGGTTTAGAGGAAGCCAGAGTCAAGACTAGGATGAGAGGCTTCACGTGAAATCTAACATTGCCACAGAAAATATGGCCAGATTTGGCAAGCGGTTATTTTCATGTGAATGGAAAGAAATTAAATGTGAAGCTGATTTGAGGGCTTCAGAATTTAGAATGTCTGGTTGTAAGTGATCCCTTGAAGATAGAGGGTAGGGAAGGTATAGATAGGAGATTCAGAATCTGTTCTCTTTGTTTGAAAATGTTTCTATCAAATACAATGTACTGTGAGGCGCCTGGATGGCTCAGTTAGTTGAGCATCTGGCTTTTGTTTTCGGCTCAGGTCATGATCTCAGGGTCATGAGATCAAGCCCTGAATCAGTTCTAGGCTCAGCAGGGAAGGGGGGGTCTGCTTGAGATCCTCCCTCTGTCCCTCTCTTCCTACTGAGGCTCACTCTCTCTAAAATAAACAAAATCTTTAAAAAACTACATGCACTGTACCCTCTCTGTGGCAGTTATTACTTAGTATTTTAAAGCCTACATTCTACTAATGGTAGCTCTCTTTGCATAGCTCTTACTATTTTTCTTATAAGAACCTTTGGATAAATGAGATGTTGGGCTCCCAGGAGGAGAGAAATCCTCCCTCAAATGGTCAAATTGAACATAATAATGGAACAGTTTTCATAGGCTTGGACAGGTCTAGTGAATCAGCAAACAATCATGAAGTCCCCAAATTCTAATCTCAGTTGAGAGATATTACCACTTGGCCTGAGCTGGCATAGAGAGGAAATGGTATCAGAAGGGTCTGATAAGACCTGGCCATGTAGACTAGAGGTGGCTGAAAAAGATCTGTGGCCTTAGAGGGATGCAGATGCTGCCCAAACCCTGATAAGGTTAAGGAAGGATCTGGGTATGGAAAAGAAAATAAATATTCCATCTTCCCTTCCTTTGGTTTCAGGCTGGTTCTCCCCACTGGTCAAAATCAACACAGGACAATGGAGCTCTCAAGACACAGTCCATAGAGGTCAGCCTCCCAGGGCACAGAGCAGGGCCAAAAGGTAGAAGGATTAGAGTCCATGCATTTTTTTAAAAAAGATTTTATTTATTTGAAGAGACACAGTGATAGAGAGAACACAAACAGGGGGACCGGGAGTGGGAGAGGAAGAAGCAGGCTTCTCGCTGAGTGGGGAACCTGATATGGGGCTTGAACCCAGGGCCCTAGAATCATGGCCTGAGCTGAAGGCAGACGCTTAACTACTGAGCCACCCAAGTGGCCCTTCATGCATTTTTTTAAACCAATCTTGACTTACCTCATACTAGTCACACTAGTACTTTTATATTTCAATAAATATTTGTTCACTGATTAAAATCCACCTCTCTGGCTCTATTCCCATCGCTATTAAGTAAGAGCACTGTTTCAGGCTCTTACTACTTTTTCATTGGGACAGTCATCTAACTTACCTCATTAACTGCCTCTGGCCCAGTTCTTATCATGCCCCTCCCCTGCTGTGAGTGTGTCCTCATTAGCTACTCTCTAATGGCCCAAGTCATGTAGACTCTTTATAAACTGTATGTTATATCTTTGTATCTAGAGACCGTGTGTCTAGAGATAATATTTTATTGAAGAGAACTAATTTATGCATATTGTAATCCTTTAGTTCTATTTAATATTAGTTCTATTCAATAAAATATTATCTCATTAGATATTAATATTAATATTATAATATTAGCCATGTTTTCTGCAGGAAGGAGATTTCTTGTAAACAATGTCCAGTAGGTTTCCAGTGGTATAAAATCATTTGGATCACTTCTCCTCCAAGCTTGGTTCCGTGGGAAGTATATTGTTAGAACTACACATTCATTGACCCCCATTTGCTCAATTATTCAATAAAGATTCATCCTATAGTATTTGTCAGATATTGTTAGGTACTATGGATATAAAATGCATATCGATAGCTTATCCTCTAGCAAGAGTTAGAGCTGAGTGAATCAATGGCTGCAGCACAGGGTCCTACTATGTGCTAAGAAAAGCTCACGCTCAGGGCAAACACTAGTGTGTGAAAACAGTTGTTCCACTTGAGGAAGGGAAAGCATAGAGATGTAAAGATGACCAAGCTCATATTTAAAAAATAGGTACACTGAAAATCAGCTGCAGGAGAAAAACTGGAATAATGTAAAGGATTCAGGATGAAAGAGCATGCCACAATGAGGAGTCACAGGTGGTTCAGTATGGATACAGAGATCAAAGGCCATATATGATAAGCCCACAGCTACTATAATACTCAGTGATGAAAACCTGAAAGCTTTTCCTCCAAGACTGGGAACAAAACCAGGGATGTTTATTCTTGCTACGTTTATTTGACATTATACTGCAAGTCTTAGAGAAATTAGACAAGAAAAAGAAATGAAACCTATCCAAATCAGAAATGAAGAAGAAAAATCATGTCTTTTTGCAGATGATCTCTATAGAAACTCTAAAGACTCCCCCAAAAAACTAGGAGAATTAATAAATGAATTCAGTAATGTTGTAGGATACAAAATCTATATAAAAATTAGTATATTTGTATATTATATATAGTACATATATACTATATATAGTATATTTTATATTATATATTAAAAAATTCTATACACTAATTGTGACCTATTAGAGAAATGAAGAAAAAGAATCCTGTTTATAACATATTTGGGAATTAACATAATCACATTAATAAAAGGATAAGAACCATATGCTTATTTCAATAGATGCAGAAAAAGCATTTATAAAGTACAACAGCCATTCATGATAAAAACCCTCAACAAAGTAGGTTCAGAGAGAACATATGTCAACATAATAAAGGCCATGTATGAAAAACAGACAGCTAATATCATCCTCAATGAGGAACAATTGAGAGCTTTTTGTCTAAGGCCAGGAACAAGACAGGAATGTCCACTCTCACCGCTGTTATTCATAGAACTGGAAGTCCTAGCTGCAACAATCCAACAACAGAAAGGAAAGGCAATCACTTTGGCAAGGAAGAAGTCAAACTTCCACTATTTGTAGATGACAAGATACTGTATATAAAAAACCACCAAAACTCCACCAAAAAGCTGCTAGAACTGGTAAACAAATATGGTAAAGTTACAGGATACAAAATCCATAAATGGCATTTCTACACATCAATAATGAAGCAGCAGAAAGGGAGATTTAAAGAAACAAACCCATTTGCAATTGCACCCAAAACAATAAGATACCTAGGAGTAAACCTAACCAAAGAGTTGTACTCTTAAAACTGTAAAATAATGATGAAAATATATATATTCCTCTGCTCAGCAAAGAAAATCATTAACAAAATCAAAATGCAGACCTAGAGAATGAGAGAAAATATTCGCAAGTCATATATCTGAAAAGAGTTAATATCCAAAGCATGTACTCATACAGCCCCAAAATTTATCCAATCAAAAATGGACAGAGGGGGGGCACCTGGGTGGCGCAGTGGGTTAAGCCTCTGCCTTCGGCTCAGGTCATGACCCCAGGGTCCTGGGATCGAGTCCCGCATCAGGCTCTCTGCTCAGCAGGGAGCCTGCTTTCCTCTCTCTCTCTCTCTGCCTGCCTCTCTGCCTACTTGTGATCTCTCTCTTAAAAAAAAAAAAAAAAAGGACAGAGGAACTGAAAAACAGTTTTCCAGAGGAAACTTACAAAAGACAAACAGGTGCATGAACGGGTGCTCAATATCACCTTTGATATTACCCGTAAGCATCATTAATCACTAGAGAAATGCAGTTCAAAACCATAAATGATGTATTACCTCACCCTTGTTAGGATGGTTATCATTGAAAAGACAAGAGTTAACAAGTATTGGTGAGGATGTGGGGAAGAGGGAGCGCTTGTGCACATGAGTGAGGATGTTTGTTTGGATACCACTATGGAAAACGGTATTTTTTCAAAACTTAAAGATACACCTACCATATGATCCAGCAATCCCAGTTCTGAAGATAAATCCAAAGGAAATGAAGTCTCTGTTTTGAAGAGGTGTCTGCATCCCCCTGTTCATTGCAGCATTATTCACAACAGCCAAGATACAGGAACAACCTAAGTTTCTACCAGTAATGAATGGAGAAGATGTGGTATGTGTATATATGTATATATAAATATGTGTGTACATATATGTATATACACATACCACATCTTCTTCATTAATACAAGCATTCCTTACAGGGAAATATTATTCTGCCCTGTGAAAGAAGGAAACCCTGCCTTTGGCAACATGGAAGGACCTCGAGGGCACTATGCTAACTGAGATAAGTAAGACAAAGACAAATACTGTATAATATTACTTTTATATGGAATTAAAAGGGGGACAGACTAACATAAACAGAGACTACAATGGTAGTTACAAGGGTCTGGGGGATGGAAGAAATGGAGAGCTCTAGGTCAAGAGTACAAACTTCCAGATAAAAGATGAAGAAGTTTTGGGGATCTAATGTACAGCATGGTGGTTATAGTTAACAATATTATATATTGGAGGCTTGCTAAGAGAGAACATCTTAAATGTTCTCATAACAGAAAAAGAAATGGTAATTATGTGACCTAGAGGTTTTAGCTAACACTGTAGTAGTAGTCTTTGCAATATAGAAGTGATTCAAATCAACACATTGTACACTTTAAACTTACACGAAGTTATATGTCAATTATATCTCAACAAAGCTGAGAAAAAATAATGCAGATAAAAAATTAATTTCCTCGGCCACACTAATTACGCACATATGCAAAGATATCTGGTTATAAGGCAAGATGCTCAAATTTAAACACAAAGAAATACAAAATTAAAATACGGAAAACGGAGACAAATAGTTGATGTTTGGTAAAATCCAGGTCTGCTTAGGGATGTATAGGCAAGACGAAATTTTGAATCGAGTGGATGGTAAATGTCAGGGCTTCGTATTGAGAGGTTTCATTGGTGAGAAGATGTTGAAAAATCATAGATGCTGTCAAAATTTGTCCATATAGTGGCAGGGGCAGATTACCCAACTTACCCTTCTGATTGGTTTTAAAGCAGCTTCGGGATACTAGCCTTAAGTTTTGTATCAGTTACATCCATGAGTCACTTGTCTAGGACATACACACAAGTGAGGACACACACGTGTATGTGCATTTAAGGCAGCTTTGAGTGGTTAAACAGCTCTGGAGCCATGTCCCCTGGGTACACACCCTGGCTAAATCTATAACTATGTGTTCTTAGCCATATTGCGTAATTGTTCAAAGCCTCTGTTTCCCCACTTCTAAAATGGAGATAATTATATACCTACACATGGGATTTGGTGAAGAGTCAATTAGTTGATACATACAATATTTAAAGCTGGTCTGGCACAAAGAAAACACTTAGCCAACTATTATCATCATCATTAGTTCTATAATTAAAAGATTAAAATGCATAAAAATATTAACATTGATTAGCTATGGATAGTGGAGCTATATAATGGGGTTATAGTTTCATCCTTTAAATCTGTTTTTATTCTTACAGCTTATTGAAGCTCCCTAATAATATTGTTGATGTAATCATGAAATGTCAGTGGTTTTTTTTTTTTTAAATCTGCTAACCATTCTGAGGAGTAACTCTTTAAATTGTGAGCCCTTCTTGGACCCAAAGACAGTTGGGCCAATGAAACACCTAAAAGATTCTGTATGATCATTTTAAAAGTATTTGGTATTTGAATAATTTCCACATTGTAGAATGTGTAGAACAGCACAAAGAAAATGGCAAAAATCACAAAATCCAAAGATAGACACCACTACAATTTTGTGGTCATGTAATTGGAGGAGGCTCCTGAGGGCCACGTGTGCCTGGGTTAAGTGTTGTCATGACTACACCTCAGGACTCTTCCAGAAATCTTTGAGGCAAGACTTTACCAGCAACACAGTGATAGACTCTCCAGGCCAATACGGGAAATCCTTTCATGCTGCCCGTCTCTCGGACTTGTTTTCCAATCACCTTTTTCTAATTACACTTTCGTTTCCTCCCTCCCCTTCCTTCCTTCCTTCTATACTCCCTTTTCCTCCCAATCAAGGCTAAAGAAATAATAACTAATTATTAAGTCATCGAACCTTCCCTTCTTGGCATTATTTAAATTTGGGAAGTTCCTGTAACACAGCATATATAGGGGTGTGTGTGTGTGTGTGTGTGAGAGAGAGAGAGAGAGAGAGAGAGAGAGAGAGAATTCATCTCAGAGAGTTTTAGGGGGAAACTACTGGTTTTGGTCAAAAAGACGGGGGAAAGAATTCAGAAGATTAATGCTGCTCAAGTACAGATTTCTCAGTTCCAATACTTTGAAAAAACTCATCCTCCATTGTGGCAAATTAAAATCCTACCCTCAAAGTGTTGGAATATAAAAGACCTTAACAAATAAAATACTTTTTAAAAATTGGGGTAAGAGGTGAAGTTGTTACATGTAAGTTCAGAGAATGTACTATACATATAAATATATATTATATATATTTACTTAACATGTATAATACATGTACTAATATGCTACACTTCTAGCGAACCCCAGGAGAGTGTCCTGTTGGCTCTGAAACCAGAGTCATAGCTTCTCTCTACCAACAGTAAAATGTGTGTAATAAGAATTTACAAAGAAGAAGAAGGGAAAATGCATTAGTACTCTTGCTTCAAAAGGCAGAAAAGGCATTTGATCAGATGATTGATTCTCCTCTGTCATGAAAAGCTTTCTTATAGAGAAAAAAAAAATCTCACTATGTTTCTAACAGTGAAATGGCGAATTCTCATTTCCTGCCTAATGAATTATTTACATACTCCACCCAAGGCCATTTATACTCAATCTGCTGTTAGGCAATGCTCCAGAAGACGGTGCCCTCATTTATAAGAGGATCTTCTCTGAATTCAGCATATTCTCTTTATTTAGTCTGTGAAAATGTTGGTGTGCTCAGCCTCAGACATGAAGATCCATGTTCTAACATCACAGAGCAACAGGGCTAGTGAATTTTTCATTGATCAATGGAAATAAACAAAATAGAGAATTCAGGGCCAAGTAGGAAGGAGCCATTGTTACTCTAAGGCATGGCCCAGCCCTTATCCAGGAAGATCTATCCTTGAGTCCTGTTGCCATTTCCCGACTCTCCCCTGCATTCCTAATCTGACCAGCTTGTCCAGGTGCAAACACTTCTTCCCTAGTGCATGCTCAGGACAATTTGCAGGAGGTGGCAGCCTTTAAACAGAGGATGGTGCTTTAAATATCTCAGGAAACCTTCCCAGTGAGAGATTGGTTATTATTTTTAGGCTTCCTTCTTTCCGAAGGTACATATTGACAGTACCTAGCTCATTCATATATAGAGTAGCAAGTGTTCCCCTCACAGAAAAGCCCTGTTCCTGCTCCACATGACATGTAGGAAGAAAAATATATTTTGAAGGCCCTGCATACTCCTCCAGTGCTCTGCTTTTTATTATAGAGAAGGACTGGGAGCCTTACCATTAGTAGTGGTGGCTACTGGTCTTTGGCCAGAGGTCCCAGCACAACAAGGGTAAATAGAAGTGAAATGGAGACTAGCTGACTTGCAGGTTGCTCAAGAAGCATTGTTTCTTATATCATGTCACTGGCAGAGTTAATTTCCCCATTAACACATCAGCTGGAGTTATCATTTGTGATGACTTTCCTGATTTTATAGCAACATGTCACATCCCGTTATCAATCTGATACTAGCTTTGAAATAAAATGCATCTTTATGTAGAGCATAGATGTGATGATAAAAGTTGCAGAGAAGTTGGCAACAGCATGCAGGCTTTGGTGGATTAGCACATTGTAACAAGGACTTCTAGGTGTGAGTCATTAAAATTTGTTACAAGTCACTCCTTTTCTTCAGTGGTAAAGTTGGCCACGTTTTAATGTGACTTGGAATGGCTGAGGTCTCCTGAAGAATTCATCTGAAAAGTTAACATTTTGTTGTTTAAAAAAATCTTTAAATTATTAATCCAGTGGCTTTAGATCACTGAATAATCTCTGCATTTTAATTATGCAAGTGCCATGACTGTAGCTATAAAGTTTTGCTTTTTATTATCAATAAATTGAAAAGTTACAAAATTCTTATTTTGGAGCTTCATGGAATTTAAAAGATACCCTTAGAGGTAAATTATTTTTTTCTTATTTGTAAGTTGTCATGCAGTACAATTGTACATTCTTTGTCCTATGGTGCTAAGGCTCTTACCACATGTGTAGATTTGTAAAACTACTGTCATAGTCAGAATCAAAAACGCTCATATCACCCCAGAAAACTCCTTCATGCAGCCAGATAGAGTCAAACACTCCTCCACCCAAAACCCTGGCAACCAGTGATCTGTTCCCATCCCGTAGCTTTGCCTTTTTCTGAATTACATATGTGACATATATAGTTAGTTTTACACTGTATAACATTGTATTATTATATATTACATATATATAATATGTACTATATATTTGATTCTATAATTATATATTTTATATATTGCATGTGTTATATATATAACCTTTTAATAATATATAGTATATAGTAACATAAAATGTATAATCAGTATCTATATAGAGAGAATCATACGATATACAACCTTTTGAGACTGGCTTCTTTGACTCACCACTTACCCAAGTTGTGTGCATCCATCAGTAGTTCTGTTTTACTGCTGAGTAGTCACTTATACGGATGGATATACCAAACTTTATTCAGGCTCCTATTGATGGGCATTTGAATTGTTTCCTTTTATTTATTTATTTTTTTGGTGCTAATAAATGAAGCTGCTTGCAGTAGACAGACTAACACCATGACCGCTAATGATTTGCACCCCATATAATCCACAGACCTTGAGTGTGGGAGAAGTTTATGGATATGATGAGGTGTCAGTTCTGTGATCAGGTTATCATATATGGCACAGCTTACTCTAAGAAAAGGAGATTATTTTTAGTGGATGTATTAGTCTGCTCAGGCTTCCATAACAGAATACTACTGAACGGGTAGTTTAACATCAGAAATTGACAGTTCTGAAGGCTAGAAATCCGAGATCAGCGTGTGTCCAGGGTTGTTTTCTATTGGGGCGTCTCTTCTTGCTTGCACACCTTGCTGTGGTTTCCACATGTCCTCTGAGTTACGCTCTTCTGTTGGCTTTTCCTCTTCTTATAAGGGCACCAATTCTATTGGATTAAGACTCTGCTCTTATGAATCATTTAACTGTAATCACCTCCTTAAAGGCCTTATCTGCAAATAAGTCACATTAGGAGTTAGAGCTTCAACATATGAATGGGGGGGGGCACAATTCAGTTCATAAATGGGTCTGACCTAATCAATTGATCCCTTTAAAAGGAATGGGGCTCTTCCTGGTAAACAAGATTCAAAACGTGAGAGGGATTTAATGTAAGGGAGATTCTCCATTGTTGTCTTTGAAGATGGAGGGGAGACACTGGCAAGGAATGTAGGCAGTCTCTAGGAGCTGAGAATGGCCACCAGCCAGCAAAGAAACGGAGACTCAGTCTTAAACTGCAAGAAACTGAATTATACCACAATCTGATAAGCTGAGAAGATTATCCTGTGCCCTAGATAAGAGCACAGCCTGACCAGCATCTTGATTTTAGAGTCATGTGATTGTGAGCAGGGAACCCAGCCATACAACACCTGGACTTCTGACCAGCAGACCATGAGCTAATAAATGGATGGCATTTTAAGCTGTTAAGTTTGCAGTAACTTGTTATACTTAAATTAAAAATTAATATATTTTGGTACCTGGAAATGATTCGGAGGTCTGTGCTTTTGCCAGTAATACTTGCCTTGATTATGGTAGCTTTATACTGTATCATAAATTGGGAGTCCTCTAGCTATGTTCTTAATTTTCAGAATTGTTTTGTTTACCCTAGTTCTTTTACCTTCCCCTTTAAATTTCAGAATCAGTTTTTGGATTTCTTTTTGTAGGAGAAACTTACTGATATTTTTATTGGGATTGCATTAAATCTCTAGATTGTGTTAGAACAAGGACATTTTAGCTATATTAACTCTTCCAGTCCATGAGGATGGATTGTTTCTCTAATTATTTGTATCACCTTTTGTTTCTTTCATCAGTACTTTGCAGTTTTCACATAGAGATCCTATGCATATTTTGTTAGATTTATACTCAAGAAATTCATTTTTTGCTGCTGCTACCCATTTCTTTTTTTTTTTTTTTTGCTACCCATTTCTTAATGTAAAAATGAAATTGTTTTATTGCCGGTGTGTAAGAAAGAAATTGACTATTGTACACCGACCTTGTTTCTCAGACCTTGCTAAGTTTGCTGATAGTTCCAAAAGTTGTGTTGTTTCATTTTTAATGTTTTATATGTAAACAATCATGTCACTTGCAAAAAGAGATATTTTTATTCTTTCTAAACAGTATAGTTTTATTTCTTTTGCTTGCCTAATTGAACTGGCTATAGTTTATGGAACAATGTTGAATAGGAGTAGTGAGAAAGGATATCCATGTCTTCTTTCTAATGTTAATTTCTTAATCCATGGATTCCAAATTAAACTGGCAATATACTTGAGGAGTCCATTCTTCTTGGCTGGTTAGCAAATATTCCTCACCCCCCCCCGCCTTTTTTTTTTTTTTTCCATATACTAAATGACCATATATGACTTGGTCTGCTTCTGTGTTCTCTATTCTGTTCTATCGGTCTACTTTCTATCCATGCACTAATTCCACACATTCTTAATCATCATAGCTTTAATAAGTCTCAATATCTGATCAGGCAATTTCTGCACCTTGTTTGGACTTTCCTTACATTTTTTCCATATAAATTTTAGTTGATTTATATATTTGGGTATATAAATATATAATGCCCAGGTTGGGTATGCCCAGGTTAACAGCAAGGCCCACTGCTTTCGGCTGGCTTCCCTGCATCTGTGCCTGGGAACAGTGCAGCACGTTGGTGCCACCTGTTCTTTTTGCAACCTTGGAGATCCTCAGACCACACTGTCAACTCCACACCTCCTACCTTCCAAAAGGTGGTCACTTTTCTGCTTGTAGACTTGAAATTTTTGTTCTCTTAGTCCTCCGATTGATTTCTTGGGGTTGAGAATGATTTGATAACTATCTAGCTGTGTTCTAGGGACAAGATAAGCTTAGGGGCCCCCTGATCCTCTGCCATCCTAACTCCTTCCCCTTCACCATGTAAATTTTATTTATTTTTTTAAGATTTTATTTATTTATTTGACAGAGAGAGACAGTGAGAGAGGAGCAGGGGAAGTGACAGAGGGAAAAGCAGGCTTTCTGCCTGCTGAACCACCCAGGTGTCTTTCCATATAAATTTTAAAATCAACTTCTCCTATTCTGCAAAAATGCTTTTGGAATTTTGACTGCAATTCCCTTGACTCTATAAAGCAATTTTGGTTGAATTGATATATTGGCAATATTGAATTTTTTAATAAACAAAAATGCATATCTATTCATTTGTTGGTTTTCTTAAATTTCTTACCTTCAGGCTTTATTGTGACGGTGAGGGCTCAGCAATGCAGTGTTGAGCCACTATGTAGAGCATCACCATTTCAAAAGAAAATCTTTCAAAGTATCACTGTTCAGCAGATTAAAGAATTTCCTTTCTACTCCTAGGATGCTAACAGGAAGTTTTTCTTTTGTTTTAATTTTATGGGGTAAAAGAATACTTAACATGAGATCTATCCCTTAAAATGTATCAAGTATCTTCCCATTTTTCCCCTGCATATATGTTAAATTTGATCAAATGCTTTCCTTTATTAAAATGACTCTGAGGGGTGCCTGGGTGGCTCAGTGGGTTAAAGCCTCTGCCTTTGGTTCAGGTCATGATCTCAGCATCCTGGGATCAAGTCCCGCATCGGGCTCTCTGCTTAGCAGGGAGTCTGCTTCCCCCTCTCTCTCTGCCTGCCTCTCTGCCTACTTATGATCTTTGTCTGTCAAATAAATAAATAAAATCTTTTTAAAAAAATTTAAAAAAAAGACTGAATTTCCCATCTTATGGTACTCTAGTAATTTACATCAGCTGACTTTCTAAAAGTAAATTCACTTGCTCCATGTGTATTCTTTCTATATATTGCAGATTAAGGAGAGTATTTCCATGTCTATTTTTGCATGTATGTTCATCATCGAGACTGACCTATAAGTTGGCCTTCTTGTACTTTTCTCCTCGGGTTTCTGTATTGGGGTTCTGGTAGCCTGATACTCAGTTTGGAAGTGTTCCTTTTTACTTTCCTCTGGAGAAGTGTGTGTTAACTTAGGGTCCTTCCTTCCTGAAAATATGAGAGCGTTAGAAGCCTTCTTCTGTTCATCATCTAGGAAGCTGCTTTCCTTGCAGTTCCTGAGGGCAGGTACAGTAGGAGCAGTTTTTACCCCGGTTTTCACTCAGTCTAAAGGTGTAGCCCTTGTGCTACCAGGTTTGTGAGGGGCAAGATTCCTGTTAGTCTGCAGCCTCTGGCACTTTGCTCTTTGTATCCTAAACCAAGATTCCGAAAACTCAAAGTCAAATTCAGTAAATACCCTCAGGGCCAAATTGGCTTCCACGCTTTGATTAGTTATCTCGTTCTGGCCTTCACTTAAATTTGGCCTAATCATTGGGCGCCTGGGTGGCTCAGTGGGTTAAGCCGCTGCCTTCGGCTCAGGTCATGATCTCAGGGTCCTGGGATCAAGGCCCGCATCGGGCTCTCTGCTCAGCAGGGAGCCTGCTTCCCTCTCTCTCTCTGCCTGCCTCTCCATCTACTTGTGATTTCTCTCTGTCAAATAAATAAATAAAATCTTTAAAAAAAAATTTGGCCTGATCATTCCTTGCTATTTTATCAGCTTGGCGATGTTTTTAAAGAAGTTACTTTTTATATTTCATCTGGCAGTTTAGGTTGTGTTTGGCAAGAGGCTCAGCCTGAACACCTGGCCAGCTCTGGTACCAAAATAGCAGTCAGATTTGCACTGAGATTTCCATGAACTTTGGTCTGTTTTTTCTCTCTAGAAGAGGAATTTGGTTTGGATTGAGAATTTCCATTCACTTCAGTCCCTCTTAAATGCCAGCTATGGTGTTGGAATGTGGATGGTACATTTGTGAATAAGATCTTCAAGAAATTTCCATTCCAACAAATATAACAAATATTAAGGACTAGCAGGAATGTTCTCTTGCAGGTTCTTTTGCATTATTCTTTTTTAGGACTTTGTTTTTTTAGAGCAGTTTTAGGTTTATAATAAAATTGAGAGGAAGGTAAATCATGCAGAACAACCTCGCCAGCATTTGCTGTTGTTAATGTTCTGGACTTTGGCAATTTTAATAAGTGTGCAGTGAGATCTCACTGTTGTTTTCATTTGTATTTCGCTAATGACACATGGTAGTATGGAACATCTTCTCATATACTTATTTTTGGTCTGTGGATTTTTTTTAAGATTTTATTTATTTATTCTTGAGAGACAGATGGGCAGAGGGAGAAGCAGGCTTCCCGCTGAGCAGGGAGCCCAATGTGGGGCTCGATCCCAGGACCCTGGGACCATGACCTGAGCCAAAGGCAGAAGTTTAACCATCTGAGCCATCCAGGCGCCCTGGTCTGTGGATCTCTTTTGCTGAGGTGTCTGTTAAGGTTTTTGGCTTATTTTTTAATCAGGTTGTTTGTTTTCTTATTGGTGACTGTTAAGAGGTCTTTGTAATTAGGGGTAACAGTCTGTTTTTAAAGATTCTATGTATTTGTCAGAGAGAGCACACACACGTGAGCATACAAGCAGAGGGAGCAGCAGGCAGAGGGAGAATCAGATTCCCCGCTGAGCAGGGAGCCTGATGCAGGACTGGGTCCCAGGACTCTGGGATCATGACCTGAGCTGAAGGCAGATGCTTAATGGCTGAGCCACCCAGGTACCCCAAGGGGTAATAATAGTCTTTCATCATATGTATCTTTTGAAAAAATCTTTTCCCAGTCTGTGGCTTCTCTTCTAATGATCTTGATATTGTCTTTGGCAGAACAGAAGCGTTTTTTTTTTCCATTTTAATGAAGTCCAGCTTATCAATTTTTATTATTTTTAAATTTTGACCTCATTTGTACTGCGTGCCTTCATTTCATTCATCATGATTGATCCACTACAGGTAATTCCAATGTCACCTCCTGCTCTTGGGTGCAAGACACAGACTAAAATCTGAGATCCAAAGTCTACGATCCAAATTTCTGATTCAAAGTGCCTAGTCTGAATTGCACTATCATTATAGAAATAAACAGAGGGATACCCTATAACCACAGAGAATGCAGGAGGATATAAGGAGTAAATTCACAGCAACATGGTGCTGAACCATCAGCAGTACGATAGTGTTCAGGCTAGTTTGAATCTTGGGTAATAAAGGTTTAGGAAGTGTGAATGTTTCTGGGTTAACTCCCTGGTAAAATGTACTCCCAACACTGGTTTGTAGGAAGAAAGAGAGGTGGGCTGACTATAATGTACATTTCAAGTACCAAAACTGCAGCGAAAGACCAAAGAAGTGGGATTGGGGAAAAGCCAAAAAGTATACCTTGTAAAAAGGGTCTTTTAAACCTAATAAGCAAAGAGTTTAGAATAAGTCTGTGTGGAACTTTCGCTGAGTCCCCATAGAATGAAGAATTCTTACTGACAACTGGCAGAACACATTCCTTTAAAGTTTCTCAAATTTTGTACCTTCAAACAAGCCAGACTTTATATTCCTACTGCTAAAACAAACTAGTCTCTATTGACTTGCAATAATCAGTCTTTCATAAGTTTTGGGAGCAGTGGAATGTTTATCTTTCCATTTCCTTATGATTCACTATTGAGCACATGCAGTAATAAAAATATTAGTCTCTAAAGATCTATCAACATATCATTTATTTTTGGCAGCTGTTTCTACAAAAGACTTTCAAAAGCTGATTAAGAAGTAGTTACATATTCTTATGGGGTGTTTTTCTGGCTGTGTGCAAATAAAAGTGTCTATCTGTAAAGTTTAAAAGGATTTTTCATGTATATTGTCTTTATATTCAGCAAGGATTGGAAACACAAACACACATATATCCATTTTATCCAGCTACCTAAAGTGACTATCTTAGTATTTTTAAATGGGATGTCATTTTGAAAGTCTGGCTCACACTTGAGAAAATAAAAATCTGAAATTCGTGGAAACATAGTTGAAGCGAGCCCACTTAACATCTGGAAACTTCACACATATGAAGAAAGCAGACACATTCTTTGCTCAAAGCAGCTTTGGGTTTCACCACTTACCAGGTGAAGGTAAATTGACCTAAGAGCAGGTGGAGGTCCAAGTATTAGAGATCTAAGGACTAAATACTAGGAAAAAGTGAGGAAACATTTCTCTCTCTTTTTTAAAGATTTTATTTATTTATTTGACAGAGAACGTGTACATGTGAGAGAGCATGGGCAGGGGGAATTGCAGAGGGAGAAGCAGACTCCCCACTGAGCAGGGAACCGGATGTGGGACTCGATCCCAGGACCCCAGGAGCTGCAGGCAGATGCTTATCTGACTTAGCCACCCAGGTGCCCAAGAACATTTTCTTTATAGCACTCCTAAAATAGCACATTTTCTCTAAGCCAATAAAAAAAATGTAATCTAGGATTGATTAAAGCCCACTTCCTGAGCTTTACCCTGTGCTAGGCAAATTTTCTACATTAGTTCTAACAATTAACACAACCAGGAAAAATAGGCATTATCATTACTCCCATTTTACAGAGAAACTGAGTCATACACAGGTTGTCCAAAGTTATAGAACTAGTCATGGTAAAACTAGAACCTGAAATTATTTATTTCTGACTCCAAATCTTGAATTATTTCCACTACACTGTCAGCTTAATATTTAATGATGTGATCAAAGAAAATGTGTCTAGTTTCACTTGACATATATTTAAAAGTGTATTGAGAGCCAAACACTGAGTGTGACCCACCTTTAGTATAGTTTTATACCAACTGCATTACCAGTGATTCTTCCTTCTATGATATCTATGCCTTTCAGTGTTGAAAAAACTATGTGAAATTAAGTCCAGTTTAATCTTCCTTCTCACATAAATATTTAAAGTCTTAGATCCTACTTGATGTACCTTTCCCTGAGTCCTTTTCTTGCTCTCTTCTGAATACACACAGAAATAAATGCCTCAAAATGCTAAAGCAAAGAAGAAATAAAACATTTCCAACTTCATGCTGCAGTCATTTTATCAACAGGCATAACATATATTTGTTCTTTCTCTGTTCAATAGAAAGACAAGAAATGAGATAGAAAATTACTCAGAAAGAAAAGAGCGTAGAAAAGGGAACCAAAAGATACCAAGACTAAATATAATGGCTTCCCCTTTGGACCTCTGTGCTTACTCATGGATGAGAGAATTTTGGTAGCCCTGGTGACATGAGTTTACTATTATTTCCAAAATCTTTCAAATGTCACTTCTACCAAGAGGGAGAGATTTTTGGACTAGCGATTGTAAACAGACTTGATGACATAAGAGAATAGACTTGATTAAGTGTGGATAATGCATGTGAACATTCATGTTATCCAGTAAGGACCTAATTAATAAACATTCCTAGTTCTTTCTCTCCTTCTTTATTTTTAAAAATGTATTTTCGGGGCACCTGGGTGGCTCAGTGGGTTGGAGCCTCTGCCTTCGGCTCTGGTCATGATCTCAGGGTCCTGGGATCGAGCCCCGCGTCGGGCTGTCTGCGTGGCAGGGAGCCTGCTTCCTCCTCTCTCTCTCTCTGCCTGCCACTCTGCCTGATTGGGGTCTCTGTCAAATAAATAAATAAAATCTTTTTAAAAAATTTTAAAAAATGCATTTTCTCTAGAAGTTCTGATCTTTTACAGAAAGCTCCATCTGGGGTGTCAGATAAATTTGTTCTCATATCCTGATTCTACCTCCCCCTGGAGGAGGGGCAAGATACTTGTCTAAGCCTCAGTTTCTTCATCTGAAAAATGGATTCACAGGGTTATTAGGAGGCCTACATATGATACTATATTTAGGAACAATACATACTAAAATGCCTGGGAGGGGATTATAATTATTCAGTGGGACACCTGTCAATAGGAAAATAGATTTCCAAGACACTAATTTACATTAAGCAGTTTATGTAGGTCTCCGTGATGTTGCAGGAAGGATTCAGGATCTCATGAGAGACTCTGAACCAGCCAGGACTACCCAGCTAAGCCACTTTCAGATTCCTGACCCACAGACACTGTGAGATAATAAATGTTTGTTGCTCTAAGTCACGTGAATTGGGGTAATTTGTTATACAGCAGTAAATAACTAACAGAAATCTTTTAAAGGCTCTAAGTAATGTTTCTGAATGTAATTTACTGCAGTTTGTGGATATGTTAAAGTTACCAGTGAAAGAAAGAAAGGACAAGATAATTAAATGATGGAGGTATGAGGAATGGGATGATAATTTGAGAATATAGACAAGACCATTTTCAAAGATCTAGATTAAATCTCTTGCTGTTGTTTATGTGTTGTGTTTTGGTAGTCAAAGACAGCTAGGAACATACCTGTAGTCAAAGTCAGGTTTATTTTGTAGACTGCAACAAATGAGAACTTACCCACACGGAATATCAGTAATGGGGATTTTAGAGGGGCTGTTTATCTGTCTGGGCTTGTGCTTCATATTCCCGAGGGAGATTATGGACACTTGTCCTGGGTTGGATCTTATCAAGAAGGAGCACTTGAGCAGTTAGATTCTCATCAATCTTCTCATTCACCAGGTATGGTAATAATGCTGGCCTGGGAACATCATTGATAAGAAAGCAAAAATAACTCAGAAAAAGGGTTCATTAGTCCTATTTTCAGCTGTAATGTGGCCTTGTGATAAATACTGTTCGCATGACCTTGTCCATGTCTCACTGGAAACTGCTTTACCAGTAGTGCTGATGAAGAGCCGACATCGGTCCTGCGGGTTGGTGCACGCTTTTTTTTTTTAAATTAAATTAATTTATTTATTTTCAGCGTAACAGTATTCATTATTTTTGCACCACACCCAGTGCTCCATGCAATCCGTGCCCTCTCCAATACCCACCACCTTGTACCCCAACCTCCCACCCCCCCTTCAAACCCCTCAGTTGTTTTTCAGAGTCCATAGTCTCTCATGGTTCACTTCCCCTTCCAATTTCCCTCAACTCCCTTCTCCTCTCTAACACCTGACTTCTGATCAGTTGACAAATAATTGAAATAGTAAAGCAGGACAAGACCTTAGACGTTGTTATTTTATGAATGGGGAGGCTGGAGTGTAGGGGAATGGTGATTAGCTCAGGGTCACCAAGGTAGTTTGTGCCAGAGGGAGGATTAGAACTGAGGTCTCTGACAGTTAGCCCAGGACCACATCACATGAAACCAGGACCCTTTACAGGAAACCATTCCACCCTTATACTCAAAGTGATTGGAGCATTAGGACCAGTTGTGAAGTGTCGGCAGATGATTTGTTACTGATCTGAAGTGGTGCTCTTACCCATTTACACACTGTAAAACTGAGAAACATATGGTTAGAATGATCTCTTCAGCCCCCTCTCTCATGCCTACCACTGTAGAAGTTTATTATGAGTTCATTGTGTATGCACGTGTATTTGACTGTTCTACAAATGTAATAATATAGTAGTACAGAATTGTTTTGCAATTTTCTTTCCCCCTAATGATACTTCTTAGATATTGTTCTCTATCAGTATGCATAAAGTCTAGAAACACAGATAGCATTATTTTATTAATTTAAAGAGTGAAGGTGTCCTTGATTATGGTCTATATGCTTTTTTACATCTCCAGGCTTGATGTACTCTATAAATAGATGTACCCTTTTCCCCTTATATTAAAAAAAAAAAATGTTACCTAACGATTTAGCTAAAATACATGTATTTTCATTCAGAAATGATCTTAAGTAGTGAAGGTATGGCCATACATACATATCAATGCGCTCGGTATTGTCTTTGAGAGTTTGTAGACTATTTTTCCCATGGGTTATGGGAAATATGAAGGAAAAAAATATAGCTTGAGTACTGCTTCTTTGTCTGTTTGGGCAGCTATCACAAAATACCACACACTGGGTAGCTTATAAGCAACAGTTCATTTCTCACAGTTCCAGAGGCTGGAACTGTGCCAGCATGGTGAGGGCGAGGGCCCAGACTACAGACTTCAGGTTGTATCCTCACTTGGTGGAATAGGCCAGGGACCTTGCTGGGGTCTCTTTTGTAAGCACTAATCCCATTCACAAGGGTTCCACCCTCATGACCTAATTAGCTCTCAAAGTCTCCACCTCCTAATACCATCCCGTGCACATTAGGATTTCAACATAGCAACATTCAGACCACAGCACAGACCACATTACGTCTTTCTGCCTTGTGTAAACTTACCCCTGCATTTCCAGTTCCCGATCTTCAAGGTGTAGTTTTCAAAACCCTGCTGATTATAAAGAAATATGATGATAAAATATCAAGTAGCACATTGAGAAGGATACATAAAACATGATATCCTAGTCTTAATTTCCAAAAGCTTCAATGTTCCGATATTGAACACGGGATCAGTGAGGGATTTTCCATTTGTCCCCCTTGAAAGCTTGTTATATCATTGCTGGGCCGGGTTTGAGTGAAGCAGTTTCTTAACCTGATCCATCCTACATGGAATCATTTCACAGCCCTCCAGGCCTATTTTATTTTATTTATGTTCCTTTTCTGAACCTGGAAACAAGAGTAAAGACTGCATAACCAAGTGTCTGTCTTTGGAATCCAGCTTTATGTCTTGTATCTCATTTTTCTTGTTATTAATCCAAAATAGTTTGTCTTTCCATACGTTTCTCTATTTTATCCAGGATGATGGTTTCATAGAAAGAAATTCTGTATATAGTTTTGTGGAATTAATTCCCTCATGGAATTCTGATACTTCTCTATTTGCACCCATATTTAGCTCTATGTTATGCTTCATTATAAAGTAATTAAACTTTAAAAAGGATAAAATACAGAAATAGGTAGTATAGTATTACTTCATTTAATTCTGGCTATTCTAATGGCACCTTAACGTGGACACTTCACAGTGACCACAGTATGTGTTAAGTCAAAAAAATAAAATAGAAGTAGGAAGTTTTTTGGTAAATATAACAAACGAACTTCTAATTACAGCTACTTTTAATGTGTTCACTGGTCTATAAAACTGTAACATGGCAACTGTGATTGGAAACCTGCTCTATTAAGAACAGTAAATTAAGAGTATTAAATTAGTTTCTCTTGGTTACCAAGATTAAGATAAAAAGTCAAAAGTGCATACTGTTCATATAGCTTTTTAATTAAACTGTCTACGATTATTGTGTGTCATAAAATGGCACGTGACAGGCTTTAATTTGCCCATGCCACTTTACGTTAAAGAAATTACCATTGTATTTGCTTTCCCTAGGTAATCTCTATTCTCTGTTCCTCATTTTTAAAGGAGTATGTTCTAGAGTTGCAAGCAGGTCACTGAATGTTCGGTTTTAAAGGCTATGTGTCCACGCAGAAGTAGTCTACCCTAAATGACTCATAAACAGACCAGTAACTGGTGGGCACCAAGCGATCTGACTGGGTTCAGTCATTTCTCCTAGAAGTAAAATGCAGAGATTACATTGAAATCATGATCTGACATACTGTAGACAAAGATAGGGTTAATAGCTGAATTTTAGAGACACATCCAAGCTTCGATCAGGGTTTCTCAATCTCAGCACCATGGATACTTAGGGCCAGATCATTTTTTTGTTTCAAGGGGTTTTGTTTCAAGGTTTCAAGGGGGACATAACCACCTCCTTTTGGGATCCACTAGCCTATCGAATATTGGATCTCATCCTTTAATTTAGCAAAAGAGAAAAGTGAAAGCCAAGTAGATACAATTACTTAGCAGAGATCACTAAAAGAATTATGTAAATATTCTATTAATATTCTAACCGAGTAATAATTTAACATTATTACTTCCAATTCCAATTTCATAATATAGTTTACAAAGCTCATATAATAAGCATATTCTCTTGATTCAGAGCTTACTATCTAAACTGTGAATCTGAAGTAAATCTATCTCACAGTGTGGGTTTCGTACGTCACATTCTCCCAGATAAACCAAGGTTGCAGATGCAAGTATTTTGTGAAGGATTTGCTTCCAGGAGAAACTGTTAAGGAAGTGAAGGAGGCAGGACAGAAAAGGGGAAGAAGCCAAGTAAGTGTATCATTTCAGGTGAGATCTGAGATTTAACTTAATCCTACAGGGAGCTCTGGAGCATAAAGAACACCTCATAAGTGTTTTGGCTTTAAAGCAAAGGAGCTGTTCTGTCATTAGCTGTGGACCATTCTGGGACTGGATGAGGGCATGTAAAATTCCCTTTCCAGTTCCAATTCTCTGTACTGGGAAGGAAGCCATGGATTATCTGGGGTTTTAGAGGAAGGAATATAAAATTGGAAGGCATATGAAATTGCTAGACATTTCTGACTCTCTGTGTGAGCCAGCCAACTCCAATGCCCAGGGATTATCCTTCGAGGGTTAAACGTGTGAACGAACACCCCAGCCGCAAAGCACACAGAAGCCTGGCAAGGGACACACGCAGTTGGTAAGAGATGTCTAAGGATATGTGGGCAGGACACTAGTAGAGTCTACTCCAGTGATATTGTGCAAAGACCAGGGACTGGACAAAGAGAAATGTGTATTCAAGTTCTGGCCTTGCTACTTACTGTGTGACCTTGGGTAAATTATTTGAATTTACAGACCCACAGTTTCTAGAAGTTTAAGGCAGTAACACCTAACCCATCTCCTATGAGGTTGTGAGAATTAAAATATATAATAAATGCAGGAGGGGGATCATGTAACGAGATTGTTACTATGCTTTTTAATTCTTGACAAAGCTTATCTTCCCATTTGTTTAAGTCTTTTAAATTTCCCTCATTAAGGCTACAAAAGTTCTTTGTAAAGGTCATATACATGTTGTGGTAAATGCATTCCAAGATAACTCAGCATTCTGAATTCTCTTGCAGATTGCATGTCTTAATTTTACATTTCAGCTTTTTTTCCTGATAGGTAGAAATACGGTTGATTTTGTTATGAGTAATGAATAACCAGAAAACTTTTATTATTTGTCATATATTTTCTTTAGATTATGTTGGATTATTCACATACACAATCATATCATTTATGACTGATGACAATTTTATTTCATCCTGTATAACTTCAATATATTTTGTTTATACTCCCTGCTTTATTGTGGAGGTGGGATCTGCGATACAGTGTTGAATTGCCATGTAGAGCATCATTATCTCAAGTGAAAATCTTTCAGAATTTCACCAAAGACTGATCATCTTTAACAAGTTAAAGAACTCCCTTCTGTTACTAGGCTGCCAAGAGGATTTTTCCTTTTCTTAAAATCCTGAATGTATGTTCAGATTTATCAAGTGCTGTTTTTTTATTAAATCAAATGTATGAATTTTCTTTTACCAGAAAGCAGTCATTTACATTAACTGACTTTCTAATGATCAGTTAGCTTGCCCCAAGTATATTGTTCTTTTTATATGGTGCAGATAAAGTAAATTTTGATCATGCCTAAGAGTTTGGCATCCACATTCATGAGTGAGATCAACCTCTAGGTTGGCTCTCTTGTACTTTTCTCCTCACATTTCTGTATCCATGTGTGGGAGATGAGAATCGTTCGTTCTTGGCCGTTAGTGAGCACTGGAAGCCATCTTGTTCATCATCCACGCGGGCTTTCTTGCGACTCTTGAGGGTGGGTACGGTGTGGGCAAGTTGACATCTAGTTTTCCCTTACCTGGAGCTGCAAGATTTAGCAACCAAAAATGTGGGGCACCAAGCTAAATTTGAATTATTTAATTTGTCTTTATTAGTTTGCTGGGGCAACCATAACAAAGTGCCACAAACTGGGCTGCTGAAACAACAGAAATTTATTTTCTTACAATTCCAGAGGCTAGAAGTCTAAGATCAAAGTATCAGCAAGGGTTGGTTTCTTCTTAGACTTCTGTCTTTGCTTTGTGGATGGCATTCTTTTCCCTGTGTCTTCCAATTGTGTTCTCTGTGGGTAGGAATCCTAATCACTTCTTATAAGGACACCTGTTAAAGTGAATTAGGGCCCACTCTAATGATTTCACTTTAACTTAACTGACTCTTTAAAGACCCTTTCTCCAAATACAGTTGTATTGTGAGGTACTGGGGTTAAGACTTCAACATAGATATTTTGAGGAAACACCAAAATTAGATACCTCTTTCTTTAGCTACATTCCCCTGATGATTTATCTCTAAGTTTCTCATTTTATGGAATTTGCTTGTCTGTCTTCCATTTACATTAAAGCATAACTTACAGTGGTCACCTTTTACTTATTTCATTATTTTATCCTTTGAAAATTCGTTAATGAGAACATATGCTCAATAGTAACATTATGAGTTGGTATACTAAACATGGACCAGCATGGTTAATAATCCCGAGAACTGCTTTTTAAATTACCTTTATAGAATCATGTAATACCATCTTTCGTGGCATCTTTCACTTTTCCATTCTTCAGGATTGTGTTACATCTCTTAACTTAAAAAAAAAAAGTCATTCCACAGGGGTTGGAGGCTCAGTCAGTTAAGCGTCTGCCTTCAGTTCAGGTCATGATCCCCGGGTCCTGGGATCAAGCCTCACGTCGGGCTCCCTGCACAGCGGGGAGTCTGCTTCTCCCTCTTCCTCTGCTGCTCCCCTCTGCTCCTGCTCACTCATTCTCTCAAAAAGTAAACAAAATCTTTTGAAAAAAAAGAAAGTGTCCTCCCCTGACAAAAAAGAGTGTTGTTAACAAATGTTGTTCTCTTCTTGTTCTCTTGCTGGAATAATATTCAGGAGCATCCGTGTTACTAAATCAAATTTTTCATGTGATGAAATCCATTTCGAATTATAATATTGCCAAATTCCATCATAATTAACCACTTCAAGTCAGATTTTCTTCTCCTGTTCATAAGTAATGTTCATTTTAAGAACAGCCTTGACACATAAAGGGGGGCATTTTTCATCAATTCTTTTTCTCATGAACTCAACAAATTCCTTTAATCAATCGAATATTTTAATAATACTGTTTGTTCTTTCAGTGTACATAGTCCTCTTGCTAGAAGAATATTGAAAGCTATGATCATGAAATAAGCAGACTTTGCTCAGGGGCTTATTTAAAAAGTCAGCAGGAGTTTTGGAGGGGACCTTTTCTTCAAAATTAAAATGTGATATCAGTGCTTCAAATAAACTGAAGAGTCTTTCAACTGCATTTATTAAAGAAAGCCAGTGGATTTTTGAATGAAAATAGAAGGCTTCTGAATGCTAACAAAATCCCCCCAATTCTTGGTGATTTAATAACTTTAATGACTCCGTTCAAAGAATATAAATGTTGAAACAAGAATAATTCTTTAAGGGGCGCCTGGGTGGCTCAGTGGGTTAAAGCCTCTGCCTTCGGCTCAGGTCATGATCCCAGAGTCCTGGGATCAAGCCCCACATCGGGCTCTCTGCTCGGCAGGGAGCCTGCTTCCTCCTCTCTCTCTGCCTGCCTCTCTGCCTACTTGCGATCTCTGTCTGTCAAATAAATAAATAAACAAAATCTTTAAAAAAAAAAAAAAGAATAATTCTTTAACTATCCCTTCACTTTCTTTTTAAAAGTATTTATTTGTTTATTTAGAGAGCTCAAGCAGGGGCAAGGGTAGAGAGACATGGAGAAAGAATCTCAAGCAGATGCTGTGCTCAGTGCAGAGACCCACAGGGGGATCTATCTCATGACCCCGAGATCGTGCTCTGAGCCGAAATCAAGACTCAGCTTCTTAACCAACTGAGCCACCCAGGCACCCCCCTCTTCAATTTCTTTTTTTTCTTCTTCTTCTTCAATTTCAATAAAAAGGACACCAGATGCTATTTGAGTGGCATTATGCAGAAAATGGACAGTACAATCAACATCTACTATAGAATCATGCACGTTTTTCATCAACTTTAACTACTGTAATTAACTCCTAAGTTAAAAAAAAAAAGAAGTCTCTGCAAAAAATTGCTGTTGTTTCCGAAGTCACATTTTCAAATGACTTTATTCACAATAATGGCCTTATAAGGAAGCCTTTTTTCATGACAGAAGTTTCACAAGTCTAGGGAAAATGTATTCTGTAATCGCCATTACATGCATATGTGGCTATGCTGTAAAAAAGGTGAGGCATTTCGATCTTGGATAATCTCTGTAATAGTAAATGGAGCTATTATATTTTTTATTATTGAAGTAGATTCTGTTCTAGCACCTAGAAATTTGTTTCTAACTTGAGGTGAAATATTGATGATGCCGTGCAGCATGGAAGGCCATTACAACTTCTGTGATTAGTCTTTTTAATCTGGATGTCTCTTGAACAAAAAAAAAAGCATTATTTTTTTCACTGTCTTTGGTACGAGTGGAGGAAATCCTGCATCTCCCATGCTCAGCTCTTAGCGTATACCAGTTTATATCTGGCTTTCCATCATTTTCTATATTGAATGAAGAGTTGCATACTGCACAATAGACTTTTAAGGGACTTATTCCTCATTTAATAAATGTCAAATGTTCAAATTATAATCTTGACAAATTCCATAATAATTAACCACTTCAAGTCAGATTTTCTTTTCCTGTTCATAAGTAATGCTCATTTTAAGAACATTTATATCTGGCTATTTTAAAATTTGTCACAACATTTACATTTGTGTTGGGCATTTTGGGGTTCCAACATACACAAATAAAAACTGATATGAACAAGCATTGCAAGAACTGAAAAGGCTGAATTTGCACCTCTCTCTGCCACATTAGTCAGTGTGCCTGTCATGAACCAAGTCTGTAAACAGGGGTTGAATGAAGGTCATAAGAGTTTTGACCTTGTGAACTAAGAACAACTCGAACTCACTGTTTGATCCAAAAAAGGTGAACTACCCGTTTGGCTGAAGGGAAAACTGTACTTGTAAGGCGCAGTCTTTCTGAACAAAGTCACAGGTGACCCTCTGTGGGGTTTGGCTATGTTGGGGGGTTCAAGGATTGGCTAACATTCAGGAGCAGAGAGCTTAGAGACCGACAGACATTGAGGGTGTTCCTGTGGTCGCTAGAGTAAGGCTGCTGCTACCTATAGGCTGACTTTCAGAAGCATGGCCCCTGATTGGATGCCGTCTGGAATGTGAGGCTGTCACTGATTGGCTGACTTTCAGAGTTGGGCACATCACTGATTGGCTGAGTTTCAGAAGCCTGGAACTGTCATTGACTTGCTGTCTTGCAGAATTTTAGTTCCCACGGGAGAGGCAGTCGTCGACAGTCTCATTATACAGGTCGGAAGTTACATGTCGTTAATGGTGGTTACCTGTTCACAACTTGGAACTATGGCCAAAAATAAACTTTCTTGAATTATTTTCTTTCTTTAATTCTGAATCCTCCCCTTTTGATCTTCCATCAGACAAACCTCTAGAGAGACCAAGTCTTTATTTATTGAGATATGGTTTTCAGCTAGTGTTGACTTAACTGATTTAATTGCCAATTACTGTGGTTGAAATATAGTTACAGCTCCTAAATTTTTATAACTTACTGAAAAAAGCCAAATATAGGACCTTTAGGGTGTCCTGATAAAGTCACTACAGAAGGCAGGGCAAAATCACAAAGAGAGTATGTTTTGTGTGTTCAGGCTGGCTTTCAGCCCTAGATGAAGTCCATGTCTGAGGCAGGGTCATGTAGCATTCAGCTTCTCCAGCAGTGTTCGAAGGGCACCCAAGAGTTCTTTGGATGTCAGGGTACACTGCCCTCCAGGGGGAAGAAGGAGCTGAGTGGACAGGCCTCTGGGCTTGCAGTCCCCATTTTACCCAGACTGCTCAGCCTTCCTTATGTTCATGGATCAGATTTCTGGGGAAAGCTTCAGCTAGAATAAGCAGTCATGTGTCTAAAATTTTGACAATCACTGTCCCCCAATTAGATAAAGAATGTGTCATGAAGTTTGCACCTCCAGGATCTGGACACAAGATTGCCTCGAGCTCGTTGCTCTATATGTCATTAGAAACTGGAGTTACTGCAGAGTTGCTAGCTGTCCAGAACAGACACATTGATTAGAGCAGATAAGTGTCTATGTCTTGTGGGTGTAATCTCAGCCTTGAACCAAGGTTGTCAAGAGTAGGGTCATGAAAGGGACCAAGAGAGCAGATTTAAGGTTGAGAAGTCATGATCTACACCTTCATGTATACTATTAGCTACAAATACACAGGCATAAGTGATATAAGGACAAAGGCACAGATAAATGCTTAAGAAAAGCATATATCTTTTCTTAGATACTTAGATACTTTTCTTTTTAGAAAAGAGAGCTTAAAAAAAAAGAAAAGAGAGCTTAAAGACATAGAGAAACTTTCTCTAAGTAGTAGATTTATGAAAAGGGACTTTCTCCTTTTACATTTTTCTCTGGCTTTATTAAGTTTTGTGTAATTTTGGCTTCCAATAGTGTTGGCAGGGGAGGAAACAGAATATAGGCCACTGTATATACAACACTTGACTTTCCTCCCCCATATGGCCTCACATGAGTTCTGAGGCAATCATACCTGCTTTGTAGCCTGGGACCCTCTCCTGATAGAAAAACCCATGTTTTCTTCTGCTCACTGGACATCTCCACCTGGACAGCTGGCAAAACCTTACCATCTGCCTGACCCATACTGACTTAACCACCTTCCTCATCTCTAGCTCTAACTGAAATCACCGCCAGCTCTTCCTCCTCAAAATTTATCATCAGTCTCAGCTAAGAACAAATTGTACCTGGTCAGCCGACCTTTAGAACTGAGTCATTATAGACTCCCCCATCCTTTCACATAGTCCTTACCCTCCTGAAACTTAAACCTGTCTCCTCTTTACCATCCTTGCATCCATAGCCTAAGTAGGTACCTTGCTATTTCTTTTTGTTTGAGTTAGTGTTTGCCCTCAGCATATATGCAGTAAGTACTTGCTGGCTGGCTGGCTGGCTGGATGGATGAATGAATGAATCACCAAACAATCAGTTTAATCAAAACACCAGAGGTAACATTCACTGGTTCAAAATAATCCCTAATAGGGCCCTTGGCTGCCATAGAAGAAACACAAAGTGTTAAAACTGCTCACCAAACTTGAGAATTCCCATGTCCTCCTGGTACCCCGGCCTGTCTCCACTGTGCGTCATCATTCACTAACTCTGTCCATTCACATAGTCCCAACCTCAGTGGAGGGGTCAACCGTATTACAAGGTAGGAAACCACTGTCTTCAGGAAACATAAAGATAGCTTCCAGCCCAGGTACATTGACAGGGATACACTGGAACCCCCAGGGTCATCAGGAAATGTTGCTCTACTAGAATCCATCAATGAATCACTAGATGATGCAGAGGAAACAGCTATACCCTGCCTGATGATATGTAGAGAGGATTCAAAGGTAGGGTGGGATGTCTAAGTTTTGGGCTCTTTGATCCTTAGACCTGCCCATGTTGATCACTTGACAACTTCCAGCTGGTAGAAGACACTCAGGAATTTTCCATGTCTATTTACATAAGTGTCTTTGCATGCCCCTCCCCTCCCCACCCCCTGATCTACCACCTTCTCCCCTTATGGTCACTTCTCCACATGATACTGAACTTTCAGATCTGCAACTCCCAGTCTGTCGTATGCTCTTTGGACCAGATTTTGCTTGTGGTCTTTCTCATGGACTCTGGAAATTGCTCTCCTCCGCCATCTTCTTCATGTCCCTCATGGCCTGAGCAGGTCCTGTCTGGCTCAAATCTCTGGTGCCTCGTTATTCTGACCACATCTTTGCTCCTCAATGTAAAAGGAAAATATCCTGTTGACATCAGAATTCCAAGGCTTGTTCAGAGGAATCCTGTGACTCAGAACCTGGCTGCAAAAATGTAGCTTCATATGAGCAAGAGATTAAGTTCATTTTCTGCTCAACTTGATGAGAAAATAGGGAAATACGAATTAATATAACTGTGAGACATTATTTTTTTCATAAGTTTGACCAAAAGTTAAAGGATTTAAAAAAGTAAGAGAATGTAAGTTATTTACACACATTCATTTGTGAAATATTAATGGGTAGATATGTAGGATGCTATTTTGGCAATATTTACAAAAATGTACAGTTTTCATACCTTCTCTACTTTATTCCAATTTCAGTTTGCTACGTCTTTCCTCTGCACATTTGCCCAAGAACTAATGTCTAAAGATGTTGATTCAGTTTCATTAACCATAGAAACTAATGGGAACTACTTTACATCCATCAGGAGGAAAATAGTTAAATTAATTATGGAACATATATACTTTAAAGTCCTAGGGAGTAGTTAAAATAACGAGGTGCATTTTTATGTGTTGTCATAGAATGATGCTACATTCATTTTATTAAGTGACAAAGGCAAGTGGGAGACGAGTATGTACATCACTACCCAGTCTGTTAAAAAATCACAGTATATTTTTATAGCACATCTATGTACTAAAAAGCTTAAAATTACCTTTAAAATAACAGACACCATATTTTTTTTTAGTGTAGTTACCTCTGTGGAGAAAGCTGAGTTTTAGAGGAGCATGCTAAAGGGAAGGGCTAGATTTATGTATGTTGCTAGAAATACTTGCAACAAGAGAATGTATGCACTATTATTAGCTTTGTCATTAAAATTTTTAAATAGGCTTAAGAACATAAATAGTACCTGTTTATTAGCTAGATAAAATAACTGCTAGCTGATGCAAAACATAAAACATAAAATCTGAATGACTTAACAAAAGTTTATTTCTTGTGCACATAAAATGTGATGTGCATCTTTGCTAACTGGTGACACAGAGACGTAGGCTGCTTCTGTCTTGTAGTTCCGTGTCTCACCACGAGCTCTCCATCTTTCTACTGAGTGCATGAAAGAAAGGGGAGGTAGCATCCTGGATCTCAAATGAATTGGCCCAGAAATGACGAATACTGCTTCTGGCAAGAGTAGTCACATGATCCTTTTTTTTTTTTTTTTAATTATTTGTCAGAGGGAAAAAGAGCATAAGCAGGGGTAGTGGCAGGCAGAGGGGGAAACAGGCTCCCTGATGACCTAGGAGCCCAGGGGACTTGATCCCAGGAACCCGGGATCATGACCTGAGCTAAAGGCAGAGGCTTAACAATCTCACAAAATTCAATACCCTTTCACAATAAAAACACTCAGAGAACTAGGAAGAGAAAGGAACTTCAATTGAATGATGAATATTAATGAAAAATCTACAGCTAACACCATACTTAATTGTGAGAAGACTAAAAACTTACAACCTAAGATCACCAGGCATCCCTGCCTGACCTTCTTAACTGAAAATGGACTGGGAATGTAGCTTTCCTGCGAACCCAGGAAAGAAGCCAAGAAAGGATGTGCATGAGCACTTGCAGTCCCTTCCCTTAATTGTTACATAATAGGTGCTATTTTTATAGTTTGTTAGGACAATAACCCTCTTTGTTTCCTGGAGTAATTTCTGTGAAGCGTGTTCTTCACCTTGCAGTTGGCCACGTTTTTTGAGCGTGCTTTCAAGTACAGGATCACATCTGATTTTTAAAAGAACGCTGTAAATCCCTGCAGGAAAGGTTCACCCTTCTTCTCTGAGTAGCGCATTTCTGCACTGCCCTTTGCAAACCCCTCTGTAATTTCAGCGGGTGAGAATTACCTCGTTCTTTTTGCTGCATGGTCACTATCTTAACTTTAGGGTGTCTGCTGTACACCACCGGAGTGCAAGTGTGCCTCAACATAGTACAGTGCTATCAGGCACAGTGAAAACCAGGACTTTCTTCTGGGGAAAGTACACGAGCTAGAGATAATGTAAGGATGGTGAGTTATTTCTTTTTTCTTTTTTGATCAGTATAGCATGTTAGGCCAAAGAACTAATCCTTGGCATCTCCATTCTTCCTGCTTCCTAGGACTTCCACGATTATAGAAATTTAGACTCAGGTTTTATAGATGTTTGCTTATACCGTGATTTCCATAGTTTTGCCGCCTCTATCTCTTAAGAGGGAAGTTTTGGTATTTGACCATGTAGGTATGCTTACTCACTGGTATATCTTTTCAGTAGCTAGTCCCAAATAGGATATCCCATTAAAATCCTACTGGAGACATCAGGGTGGTTTCAAAAACTTCTCTTAGTTCATAGTATGTTCTGTGCCCACTTAGACTCTGCTCACAAGCCCACTTGTAAAACACTTTGAGAGTATAGTGAAGAAGCCCATCAGGGAATGACCACGTACCTAAGCTTCACTTTAAAGAAAAGAGGTTGCAGCGCCTGGGTGGCTCAGTCAGTTAAGCAGCCGACTTCTGGTTTTAGCTCAGGTCATGATCTCATGTGGTGAGATCGAGCCCCGCATCGGTGCTCCACGCTCAGCAGAGTCCGCTTGAGATTCTTTCCCCTTCCCTCTCCCTCCTCCTTGGCTCCTCCTGCCCACCCACCCCCAACTAATGCTCTCTCTGTCTCGCTCAAATAAAATAAAATAAAATAAAATAAAATAAAATAAAACAAAACAAAACAAAATAAAATAAAGTCTTTTAAGAGAAGGAGTTGTAGCAGAGGGATCCCATGGTGACAGTCAGCCAGGAGATGCCTGCAGAAAATGGAATCCTCTGAGTCAGGGGGAGGGTAGGTGATCCTGGACTATCTCTTCTGCTGGAAGCAGGGTGCAGTGTCCAGAGGAAGACACCATGAAGGGCTGGGCAGCAGGTCAGCTTCCAGAGCTGGACCGGGGGGCAACTGGGGAAGACTCAGGGGAAGGGCACCATTAACCTGGGAAGGTTTTGGGACAGCACACCTGTATCAGCTACTGAGCAGAGGGAGCTCTCGAGGATCCCTGGGTTGAGGCAGCAGCACTCTGGGTAAATGAACCCCACAGACAATGCCCAAATTGTGTGTGATTCTTGTTTTCACATTCCTTCATTTTATCTGTTTTTCATACTTAGGCTACAAGGTCCCTCTTTTTACCCCTGAAGAAGCATTATGGAGTTGTGAGAAGAGAAATGAGTTAACAGAAGGTTGTCCCCAGGGGGGCACTTGAGTGTCTCAGTTGGTTGAGCATCTATCTGCCTTAGGCTCAGGTCATGATCCCAGGGCAGATCGGTCCTGGGGTCGAGCCCTGAGTCAGGCTCCCTGCTCAGCAGCGAGTCTGCTTCTCCCTCTCCCTCTGCCCGCCCCTCCCCCTGTTTGTGCTCACATGCTCACATTCACTCTCTGTCAAATAAATAAATAAAATCTTTAAAAAATGAGAGGTTTATACCCAGGTTGGGAGGAGTAGAAAGAATAGCATAGGCTCTCGAAGAATTCAAACAGGAGGTGTAGTCCCAACTCTGTCACATACTGGGCCTGCGATTTGCACACATTCACAACTTTCTAAGCCTCATGGTCTTGTCTGTGAAATGGGCTCGATCCGCCAGGTCTTGTATGAATGACCATTAGAATGTATGTGTTGTATGTCAAACCCCTGGCACGGTGGTGGTATGCGTTGCGTCTCTGATGATCGGCAGTTACTACTATGATGATTTTGACCCCAGACATTTGTGCCTTCTTCTCTGGGACTTGTTAACCCAGATGTCAGAAAATATGCAGTGTTCTAGGACACGGCACACCCAACCAGCCCAAATGGCTGCTTAACAAGAAAACCTTAGTAAATCTTCCCCAGTGGAGGATATATTATTTAATTTGGGTTTGGGGGAGTATTTCTCAACTGAATGCAACTCCATACTCCTAGAATTTGTGTGGGTCCTTCTCTCTCAGTTGCCCTTCCAATAATCTGCCCCTATTTTCATTCACTTACCTCCTCCTCGCTTAGAGTTTGCCAGCTCTTAGAGTTTGCATAACCCATTTAATGAATGGTATAGGCTCTGCATCTCTGAGCCCGGGGCAGAGTACCAGCCCAGTGGCTTTTGGGTATCTCACCTCAAGGAAATGTCATCCTTATTTCTCATAAACTCCTTGAAGGTGAGGTTCATAAAACACCTAATTTGTGCATGTGCATTGAACAATGCTAGAAAAGGATAATAGTTCATGTGCAATTGCAGTTGAACAAGAATTCAGGGTATCTTCCATTCTTGTCCCAGGTGGGATCTGGTCAACCAAAGTAGCCGCTGAGAACAGTTTTCCTTCCATTGTCAACTCTGAATCATACCATTTGAGGGTCTGACCCCTGCTCACCACTCCCATAGCCTCAGCCAGTGTACTACAGTTTAATTTAAAATTACCTCCCACTGAAGGGCTTATAACTTGACTGCATTCATACGGACTGCCCCCCAACTCCTTCATTCCTTTTTATTTTCTTTTTTTTGGGTATTAAAGGATACTCAACCATTATTGTCTTTACATGATTCTTGCTCCTAAAATATAATATTCTATGGGCAAGTAATAAGTCTTATTTATCCTAGCATCCCCACTAACACAGTGCTTTCTAAAATGCAGATGCTGAATTAATATTTGGGGAATAAATAAGCCAGCATACATGGGGTATAACTTATTAAGATTTATTTCTCACATTCTTTTTTTTTTTTTTTTTTTTTTTTTTTTTTTTTTTAAGATTTATTTATTAATTTGACAGAGAGAAATCACAAGTAGACGGAGAGGCAGCCAGAGAGAGAGAGAGAGGGAAGCAGGCTCTCCGCTGAGCAGAGAGCCCGATGTGGGACTCGATCCCAGGACTCTGAGATCATGACCTGAGCCGAAGGCAGCGGCTTAACCCACTGAGCCACCCAGGCGCCCGTATTTCTCACATTCTTAAATAATCTAAGCCAATGCCGGTATATGTCATTTAATTTTACAGAATGGCAGATTAAAAATGTTAGGAGAGGCTAAGAGTTGACCATGTTTTGGTATCTTTTGACCACCCTTAGGGTTTTTTTTTTTTTCTTGACCCCAGCTATTTTACTGCTGAACTGACATTTCCAAAAAAATTCCTATTGGAATATAATTGACCTTTTCAGACAACAAAATAGGACAGTCCATTTTACAGATATGTTTTACAAACAAGCAAAACTAGTATTCTTAAATTTCATAAATAGTAATAAACATATGAACAGTGTCATTCATAAATTTAGATTCTAAAGCTAATAAAATGGTATATTAAAGGGAACAACGTTTGAAGGCAAACTCCCCCCATGAAGAAGATAAACCTCTGTGTTAACCAAGGGACACAGAGATGTTACACACTGTGTTCCCTACAGCCACACCCCAGCCCCCCACTACTCAGAAGATTAATTGCTAATTTTATTTTTTTTGCATTTGCTAATTTTAATGACAAAGTGAGGAATCTGCCCCTGCCAGCACTACTGTTGGGAGGGCTAAGAGGGCTGGGAGGAGCCTCGAGATCTAGCACCAGAGTGGGCGCTGCTGGATCTAGCTCGGGCCCTCTCTGCTTCATCTCGCAAAGCCTCCTCATTCTGGGATGGGAAGCACCAGGGGTCGGACTCGTGGATCTTCGTCAGAAACTCCAGCAATTTCATCTTGCTGGTCTCGGCATGGGCTCTGGGACCCCACAGGAACACGTAGCGTGGAGGATCCCTGTCGGCCACCTGCCGGTACTCCAGGTACTCTTCATGCACCAAATCTTGGGTGATGAACTTCCTGGGCTCCCCAAAAATGAAGTGCTTCCTCCCAGAATATAAGTCCATCATATTCAGCACTTCCCAGATCTCCTCCTCAGTGGCACAATTGCCCTTCATGAAGATCACACCCAGGACAATTATCAGGAGGCTGGTGTTGGGCATGCTGTCCTCACTGCCAAGCCTCTCAACATAAGTGAGGCCCAATTTGTTGACAAGGACATAACTGTGGTTGGTGGGGTCTACCTCATTCATATCAACACCAAAGACCAGCTCCATGCGCTCAGAGGCTTTCTTGAGGAACTCAGGGAACTCATCGTTGTACTCTTGGATAACATCAATCATATCTGCCCTTGTGATGGGCTCTTTCATTTGATACTTGTGCAGCAGGAACTGCACCAGCATTGTCACCTTCTCATCTAGAGGGTCTATGGGGAAATTCCCAATGTCGGACAGGGACTTTGATGAAGAAGCAGAACTATTATCCTTTTCTAGGCTGCTGGAGCCCTCACCTGATTTGCCTGGTGAGATGGCTCTGATGAGAGGATAAGAAGAGTAGGCACTCTGGGGAGCACTGGGTATTCCAGCATCCAGAGCTTCCTCCATGTTGCCAGGCATCAGAGGACCAGAGGAGGGGGAAGTCTCCTCCACGGCCTTAGAGACCTGTGTAGCCTCCAGGTCTTGGCTCTTGCTGGGGGCATAGTGTTGTTCCTTTGTGCGGCTTGGGATCTCCTGACCCTGAGACATGCTCGATTCTGTTAGTGGTAGCAGGGAGGAATGTGGGCAAGAGGGTGGATGATAGGGGACCACAACCTGGGGAGAAAGGGAGGATGTGAGTGGCCTCATCTGGTAAACTCAACCGTAGAAGAGTGTCTCCACCCATCTTTTCCTGAGAACAGTACTCTAGAGCCTCACGTGTCTCCTTTCCTGAACGGTAAGAAGCTGCAGGAGGAGTGAGAAGGCTCCTCAGGGTGCAGTGGGCTGACACAGCTTACCACAGCTGACGACAGGGGAGGTAGGGTTAGGCTACCAGATACCCTGGCTTAACACCTCTCAGGGGTGATGATACGGTTTGGGATCTGTATAGTTCCTGCCAGTGTGGAGTGGATATTCCCTCAATCTTCACCGAGTATCTTACCTTGACTGTGGTAGAGGCTGGGATTCCTCCTCAGCTGACTGGAGGCTACACTCAGACTCCTGAGGAAAAGTAAAGGGAAAGCACTGCCAGGCATGCCCTTCCCCCACCCCAGCTCCACCTTGATCCACCCAGGGCTGATAGTAGAGCTCTAAAGGGCCCCTCTGTTCTGGAGGACGGGCCCCCTCAGTCCTCACTCAGTTCTCCTTCTGTTGACTTGTGCCCACCTCAGACCGCGGCCCTCACCATGGTTGGATTCTGAGGCCCCAGTCAATGGGTGCCTCCGTCTGACAGTTATTTCAGAGTTTTTGTGGGATGAGAAAAGAGACAGGGCTTTACTCAAGGGGGTCCCTCTATTCTGGCATCGTTGGTTCCCTCATTCAATATCCTCACTTGACCAGTCGTAGGACTTCTCCTTTTGCCCATAGACGCCACGCCTTTCAGTACCAGCCTTCGCGAGGAAACTTTGAAACCAGAGGTTAAAGGACGTTCCTTCCGCTTCTGCTCCTCGTCCGCTCCCCACGCTGTGTTCGGGTCCTCCCAGGGCTGAGAGCAGGAGTAAGGTTCTATGGGGTTCCTTACATTCCAGGATAATTAACCTCACTTAGTGAGGTTGTTGGAATCCCTTCAGGGCCAGGGACTCCTCCCTGCTCAGAATTGAGGTTGTGCCCCGTATACAAAGTCAGACTCCTAAGAGGCTGGAATCTGAGAGAACCTCTGATAGTTCTTTTGGAACTGCCCATTGCGGACAGTGGTGTGGAACTCTTAGAGCTCCATCCATTCTGGAGTCAGGGGTTCCCTCAGCCTGGAACTCCTCCCTCACTAAATAAAATATACGCACATTTAACTGATGAAACAATGATCTCAAATGATTAATTTTAATTCCATATTCATAATATGATCTAAAAATCTCATTTAATAACATATTCCCATTATCCTGTAGTTAATGTGGCTAAAATCTAGATGAAGATAAAATGAAAAAAATATATATAGTTCATATCCTAACATGGGTATATCAAATCAGGGTCTCCAAGAAGCAGACCCTGAAAGAAAATTTGTGTGGTAGTGTGCCCAGGGTAAAACCAGAGAGAAGGCAGAGGCAGCATGACAGAAAAGAAAAAGAAGCCAAGCAAAGATACGGTTCCAGGCGAGGTCTAGCCTGATTTTGTGGGGAACTCTGGAGCATAAGTTCAACTTCAGAGTTCATGGTGCCTTGTGGCAAAGGATCTGGGCTTTTAAATTCCCACACCGGTCATTCATTGATTGTATCTCACTCTGGGACTATGGGGGGCAGAGGTGAGGGAGTGAGGCATGGAGGCTCCAAGACATTTCTGACTCTCTGTTGAGGCACTGAGACTCCAGTGCCCAAGAGCAATCCCTTCAATATCAGAGGTGCAGCACTTCACAGCATGACCCACAGAAGCTAGATGGATGCAAAGTCAGGGGAAGGGATCTGAGAAAATTCATGAATGGATGCCAGGGGGGCCTGCAACCTGGTATGGTGGGAAAGACAGTGGACTTTAGGGACAGACGAGAACGTGTTCAAGGTCTGGCCTTACTCATTAGGCCTAAGCCTGGGCAGATGACTTGGGTAATCTCTTACACGTATGTTTGTGAAAAAATCCTTTTCATTTTTATTCTCAAACTCTAGCAAAATACCTGGCACTTAGTTGGCATTCAAGAAGAGAATGTTGAATAGATGAAACCACTAAACCTATTTTGACATAGCTCTGGTGGGATTCAGCTTGTTGGGTTTTATTGTTATTGTTGTTTATTACTTTTTTATTTTTATTGTTCTCCCTTTTCATTGCATAGAACTTTGCTTCTGTGGTTTTAATACACATCTTACTGGAATACCAACTATCTCTATCTCCAGATTGACTCCAGGATTAATGTTTACATCATAAATTTGTAATACATATGTGCATTTTAAAAATCACATATATGTGTGTATACACACACATATGTATATATGTATACTATATATGCGCATACATATATATAAAGAGAGGGGGGACTTAGCCCCCCACTAGTCAAGAGTGAGCCTAAGATTTTTTCCTCCTCTTATCAGCCAGGTCCTAGGAAGCAGATTCGAATGCTAGACTTTAATAAAGTTCCCCATAAAGGTACTATGAAAAAAAATTTTAAATAGATTTGATTAGCTAATTATTCTTAAAATAATCAGTGTGAACCTACCAGGCAGGTCACACTTAAATGGAGAAGTCATAAAAAATAGAGATTATGAATTTATTGCTCATTGTCTAAAAAGACAAGGAAAATTTTAACTTACATTTACTCTGTAAGGCCATGGCAAAGCTTAATATAAAATACCCCATTATTAGGTTGCTCTAAGATCTATGTTTATTTGATTATTTATTTAGCCTCATGGGTCATTTGTATCTCTTTAGACATTGATGGCTTCATGATAGGGCACCTCAGACTTATTCCATGAACCTATTAGTTAAAATTCACAAACTTTTATGTTCAGAGATTAACAACAGCAAGAAACAGTTATTAAGAATGTGCTTGAGCCTGGTGATGTGATGAAGATGATCTTGTCTGATTTTTCATTTAATCATCAATACGACCCTATGAGTTAGGGACTACAGTCATCTCAGTTTCACAGATGGGGAGATTCGGGCTTAGAGAGGTTAAATAACATGATGGTGGGCTCATAGCTAGAAAAAGGCAAAAGCAGGATTCACACTCACGTGATCTGAAACCAGAGGCTCCGACCCAGCTTCCAAAAGGGAGAAAAAAAGTTTGAAAGTCTGTATTAAAACTCAAGATTCTCTTTGGGGAGTCCAGCCTACTTTAAAACCCAGGAAGACGAAAATACACAGAAAAGGCTCTGCTCTTCATATTAACTAATAAAACCGGCGTCCCTAGCCAGTCAAATCAGAACATTCTCTACTCCCCATAACTTTCTCAAGATACCGTACTGACCTCTTCTTCACTCCTAACTCCAGTGGACACAACTGCTTATTTGAGAAATACCATCATAAGCGTTTGCACAATGAAAACCCATGAAAGTCTCACTTGCACTCCTTAGACAGAAAATAAGAGTTAATCTAAAAAAAAAATCATGGGAGGATTGAGGTTATGATGGTACAGCTGAAGGTTTTAAGAAATCTTTTTATTTACCTTTTAAAAGACAGATTTTTAATGGTTCTCTCTTAGTAGATCTGTCTCCTTTCAGTAAAAATAGAGCACTACACAAACCCTCATTAGGTCATTTTCACTAAGAAAGAAAATTTAATTTCCCTGCCTATAATATGGCTTTGTCATGATTGGATGGGAAACCCCATGAATTTGGAAGAGTCACCAAGTGCAGGGAGGGCAAAGTTGTGAGAGGAGCCGCGGCCAGCAAGGACAGGTTGTTGGCTTCACCGATGGGGCAGAGGCACACGTGCAAATTCTCAAATCACACCTGGGTCTCTGTGGACTGAATTCGAGCATAAAACTGGCTCAGGGCTGGCATTAGGGAAAGGCTTGCTCTTTGCTGGGGGAACTCTTGACCTCATCCAAAAGTCCAGGGCTATCCTAGGAAGGAACATAAATCCTGCACAAAACAGACCTTCACATTGGAAGTGTTAATCTGAGCCAAGTAGGTAGGTTTTTTCTTCTTCTTCTTCTTCTTTTTTTTTTTTTTCCGAAGTACTAATTATGGTGATCCTGGGGGGAAATGGATTTGGGGTAAACACCACCTGCATTGGCAGCTGAGAGAATGTGACAGGAGAGTTTGGCATCTGAATGCCATTATGTATGTTGTATTATGAGTAGAATGTGTGAATTCCATCTGTCCCAAGACTGTGGTTCTTTATTGCTAAAAACCTGTTTTGACAGACCAATTACAGATGGAAAAGACACCCTCATTTATCTAAGCTGGACCCCAGGCTGCCTCTGTGCTGTATAGCATGCCATAATTAAGTTAGTTGAGGAAATCTAATTCCTAATGTCTGAATTCTTGCTATTCCCAGTTTTTGTCCACCATCCTGGCTCTGGTCAGGAAAACAGGGACTAAAAATGGGTGGGGTAAAAGTCAAGGTAGGAATCGGTAGCATCAGTTACCTTGTTTTGCGTTCTCATACTCTTTTTTTTTTTAAAGATTTTATTTATTTGACAAACAGAGATCACACATAGGCAGAGAGGCAGGCAGAGAGAGAGGAGGAAGCAGGCTCCCTGCCGAGCAGAGAGCCTAATGGGGGGCTCGATCTCAGGACCCTGAGATCATGACCTGAGCCAAAGGCAGAGGCTTTAACCCACTGAGCTGTCCAGGTGCCCCTCTCATACTCTTTAATGCTGGGGTGACTGCCCAGGAGACTTCTGTTAGTCCCGGCAGCAAGCTACATGAGCAGTGGAAGGAACAGAACGGAAAGCCGTATTTCCTACTGAGATTTATGTTGGCAAATTGTTGCTGCCAGGGCCATGGGTTATACTGAGACATTTCTGAGCTTCCTCTGGGTTTTTGAACAAGACGAGCTTTGCAAAGTCTGAGAGCCACAGAATTGCTGTTCTGTTTCCTTGGTTAGGTGCAATTAATCATGGTGGTATGCCACCAACAAATGAAAATGTTTTTCTTTTAGACAGGCAGGAAAGTTGGAAAGGACGTCAGGAAGAGTGTTCTACTCTAAATACATCTTTATTTATTTTAGAGTCCGTGCAGGATGTTTTTATTAGTACATTTCCAACGAGAGGGCTGAAACCCCACTGCAAAGTGGGTCCACAACAGTGCAGTCCTGTGGCCCCAGTCGTGCCCTCTTGCTAACTTACGGATGTCTTTACTGCATTCTTCTCACTATAGTACTGTAGGAGGGACATTCTACCTCCAGTAGAAAGACACTAGGGTTCCCGGATCTGTGGATTCCAGAGATCTGTGCCTAGGTATCTGACCATTCCTGCGTTTTCCCAACTAACATTTTATGCGAACTAGCTGCAGTTCTGCTTAGGAATTTTCACAAGAGATGATTTCACACAAACTCATTCCAGTGTGCTCTAAATGCCTTTCAATAAAAGTAGCGTGTAACTTCTTTTTTGTTACTGGGAAAAGTGAAGTTTCAAGATCCTGGATTTCACTCCTTCCTGGTTCAACTTTGAGGTCTGGTAGTGAACAGCTTCTTTGGAAGAGGGCACATATATGGATGCTGTCAGCATTCTTAACTGCTTGCCTTTATCCTGACAGCTTGGGTTGTTGACTCATGGAAACCATTGGATCAAAATATTTTATCTACAAAATTTCCAGTGCCTGCAACTCAAAACTAACAACAACAACAAGCGCACAAACCTCTTCTGGAAAATATGTCTTCTACAGCGTGTGATGCAAAGATCGACACTGAGAGTATTCAGTCTATTTTTCCAGAATGAGGGAGAAAAAATTAGGCCCACAAAAAGTCTGTTATTTTTACTATTACTTTTCAAGATTATTTGTTATTTTGTTTTATAGCTCAAGGATTTCCCAAAAGCCCTGGGAACTCAAACTGCTGGGTTTAATATTACTCTTGCTCTCTTGCAGCTGACAGGAAATTTTCACGTGTTTGATTTCAGTTATGTAGCATTAATGCTTTAATGGAGGCTGTCTGATCTGGGGTTTAAAGTGAATGGAAGTAAAATTTTAAAATCCACTTATTTCACAATTTAAATTGAAATAACTCTTGGATTCAGTAACTTCCAAGGATTTTTTTCATCTAAGTATGTCCCTTAAACTTTTTTGCCCCTAACAGGCTTACCTCTAAACAATGATGTCTCATGGAATCAGGTCTCATTGCAGACAAAGTAAATTCTACTTTTGATTTCTGTTTTCCTGTCCTCTGACCAGTGTTTATTAAATAACCATTCTGAACAAGTCACATAACCTTTTGAGGCCTCAGACTCCTCATTGCTTGCTTGCTTTTTAAGATTTTTTTTATTTAGGGGTGTCTTGATGGCTTGGTTAAGCGTCTGTCTTCAGCTCAGGTCATGATCCCAGGGTCCTGGGATCAAGCCAGGCATCAGGCTCCCTGCTCAGCAAGAAGCCTGTTTCTCCTTGTGTCTGCTGTTCCCCCTGCTTATGTTCTCTCTCTCTCTCTCTCAATTAAAAAGATTTTAATTTATTTGAAAGAGAAAGGGCATATAAACATGTGAGGAGGGGGAGGGACAGAGAGAGAGAATCTTCAGACTCCCCACTAAGCACAGAGCCTGATATGGGGCTTAATCTCATGGCCCATGAGATCATGATCTGAGCTGAAACCAAGAGTCAGACGCTTAATCGGCTGAGCCACCCAGGGGCCCCAGACTCCCCATTTCTAAAGGGAATTTGTTAAATGTTAAAGATACTTTGAACCTTAATGTTGCATTTATAATTTTGCTATTGGCTTATGATCTTTCTAAATATCTAAAAGGGTTATATGTAGGAGTAGATACCATGACCAAGTAGAAAAATAATGGACTTTGTAGTAAAAAGACCATGTTCAGATCTAAGTTCTGCTCTTCTGTGTCTTCTGTGAGCCTTAGTTTTCTCACCTGGAAAATGGATACACTTCTGTTGTTCTCACAACATTGTCTGGAGAATTAAATTAGAATAAATGACCAAATATGTAACATATAGTAGCACAATAAGTCATACTGGCTGATCTCTTTTGCCTCAAATCATTTCCAGTGCAAATACTGAAAGAAGATCTGTGCCAAAAAAATAAAAATAAAAAAAGAAAGAAACTTATAGCAATCTAATGTTAGAAAATGCTATATGCAGGGTACCTACCTGGTGCAGTCCACTGAGTTTCTGACTCTTATTTTTGGCTCAGGTCGTGATCTCAGGGTGGTGAGATCGAGCCCTGCATCGGGCTCTGCCCTCAGTGTGGAATCTGCTTGAGACTTTTTCTCCTTCTCCCTCTGCCCTCCCCCTGCTCTCTCTCTCCCTCTAAAATAAGTCTTTTTTTTAAATGCCATATGAAAAGAGAAATTTATATGTAATGGACATCTTAAATATGTTTTGCAAGAAGGAAGTTTAAATGAGGCTTAGCTGCCCCAGCCCCGCTTAGTTCTAAATTCTGATTCTTACTCATTCCTGGTTATTGCTTGGATTTGACATTTGTCTTTGGTGGTCCCGATTAATCCTTTGTATAGCCATTAAGAGGTAGAATCCATTTCCCCACACCACCAGAGTCAGGAATACTTAGAGCAGATGTAGAAGCTATGGTGAGTATGGGGACTGTAAGTTGTGAATTCAGAGGCAGATCACCTGCTGAAAGGGAAAAGCTTCGGACTAGAAAGTCCTCTTGTTCAGCTTCAGCCTTCTTTATAAAATTCAGTAATCCCTGCTGCCTGAGGTAGCCTGTTTGCCCACTGGACCTTGACAATTCATTAGGGATAGAAAAATAAAAAATAAATAAATAGAAAGTCAAGAGAGCCAAAATCCTTTTATCATAACCTTCTAAAAGGAACTGAACAAAATTTATGGAGGGCTTTGAGATGCTTAACATAAAAGCTATTGCAAATAATACTGACCAAAATCCAGAGTTAGAGTAAATCAAACTGATAACTGTTATCAGAGTTATCTGTAAGTCAAACTATGTGGTTGGTTCTGCATAATTATGGAGGGCCCTCTTCAAACTGCAGAATTAAGATGTTTTAGAATAACAGGCAATCCAGTCCAACTACTCAATTTTAAAGATGAAGAAAACTGAGGCTGCAGAAGTTAAGTGACCTGCAGATCAGCACATAATTCAGTCGTTCAGAGCAAGGATCTGCTCTGCCATTTCCTACTGGGGTGACTTTGGCAAGTACACAATCTTTGTAAGTTCCATGGTACTTACTGTAAAATGGAGCTAGAATAGGAGGTACCCCACAATAACCCATAGGATGCATGTAAAATGGTTAGCAAAATGCCTGGCCTATATTAAATACTATTATCATTATTGGAATGGTAACTAAAATCTGGCATTATAATGATTTATAACTTGGAATAATGGATAGGAGAGTGCTACTTCATATATTAAGTGGAAGGAAATTTTAGATCATGTTTAGGATCCATCTTTAAACATGCATGTAGTAGAGAGAGCAATACATAACATTTACTCTAACATTTTCCTCAAAGACAAAAGTCTTTGTGCTAAAGGCCTTCTGTTAGGGCAACAGGGAAATTCCCCAGCAGACATAATAACTATTTAGAAGAAGAATACCCCTGTAACTTCATAATAAATATTTATTTCCCCTGGAAAATCCAGATACACTTAAGTGATTTCTGTCCCCTACCTAAAAAGCAAATAAGTCCAATATGACAAGTGAAATAAGAATAACAAAGACTTGAAATATTATTGTTTTATGGTATTGAAGAGTCCTTTGTTGTGATATTATGTGGCCCTCAAAACCTAGACACATCGAGTTTTATATACAAAGAACTCTTTACTAAATAAGAAGGGATATTATGTCGATCTGTCATATGTGTTTTGGCTTCTTATAAGTTTTTTCTCAGGAGTTAACCTATTTCACAACCCAAATGAAGGCTCATAGGGTAAAGGGTAATATTTTAAACAGGTCAAATTGCATTCCCATCCATCCTGATTCTCAACTGCACTGTTGATGAGTCTTTTCAGAAAAGACCTAAGACCCTCTGAGTCATTCCACTTCTCCACATATTTCGTGCAGATGGAGAGAAGCCTGGAGGTGGTTCTTGGGTGGAGGTAAACTTGTATCAGTTGGGTGGTTGCCAGAAGCCAGGTGAGTGGTGAGTGGTCCTAAGGCTATCGGGTATCGTAATGGAGCCATGGATGTCAGAATGTTGAAATGAGAGCATAACCCAAGGCCCTCAAATGTTGCAAGACTTTTAGTTCCTCTCTTTGAAACTGTAGATAGGGTCTTGGATTATGTGTCAGAATAGCAGACCATATTACGTGATCCAGCTTTGCACTTGAGAAAGAGGTAGATACTATCAGAAAATTCACCTCATGATGTAATTTGAGAGATTTTTTTCCTGATGAGAACCAGGAAAAGTAAGAGACTCCATTTTGCCCACTCTCACATGCATCTATTCACCCAACTTATTTTTTTCCTATCTGGCTGTTGCCCCCACTGAGTAGTAAACTTGATGCCTCATAAAGTAACCAGTAGGAGGTGCTTTATGGGGGATGCTCACCTAGTCCTCATAGGTTCTCTGTTAAAGAATAGAGAATTCAAATATTTCCCATTATGATCACTGCTCATTTTAATATCTATATGTATATAAAATATATATCATGTTCTATGTCATGGTTCATAATATCTTGAAAAACATTTAGATATTTCTATTCCTCCAAATAAAAATTATACATTTAGTTTTCCATATAATTAATCCCAAGTGAAGTATTTGCAATAGCCAGTTATGAAAATTACATATGCCGTATTCAACTTTCAAGTACTGCATAGTATACTGTGCCTGAAAATGTAATTAGATACATCAGAGAAACTAAATCCCAAGGAAGGCACATTTGCTTTCATTTAATTTCCCAATTGTAAGACCACAAAATGGCTCATAAAGTTGTTATGCCCATTATTATCAGTAATATTATTCAGGATGAAACAAATACTTGAGAAGCATTTGTTTTTATGCTCGGGTTTGTTTGGTTCCTGACACAGTGATGGTGGAGGAACTATTGGACCAAAAGCCATAAATTAAATACGTTTGAGAAAAAATAAATTGGGAAAAGACTAGGCATAATTAAGTTTAAAAGGTTGATTCTCTCTGAAGGAAGGTTTTTAAGGGAAAATGTATTACATTATGGAACCATTCAAACTGGCATTCATTCTGTAGTCCCTAGAGACTTTGTGCTCACATAAAATGGAAGACTGACGTGGTCCTCAGCCTCACGGCCAAGTTGTTCTACAGGTTGAACTCCAAGTTGTCTCATTACATGATTAATGACATCCGCAATAAGAGTGATGCACAGTTAAGTTTGTGGTGCTTCTACATAAATAGGTTCAGCATTAAAAGTTATAAATTATTAGGGACAGAATGCTCTTGCATGCAACCAGGAAATCACTTTTCCTGGTGGGCTTTTAATAACATCAAATCTATCAAGGGTTGACACTTCTGCTGTTATTTCCTCTAGGCAAAACCAAAACCTTAACTGTTTATCCACAACAGCAGGGATGTTTTTAAAAGAAGACAAAGACGGGTTGGTGATAGGAATAGCAGCAGGGTAGGTGGTTCTCAGAATATAGATCACCTTTCTTCACTAAACCTCTTTACGTGAAGCACAAGGGTGAATGTGAGGAATTCAAATGCCAAGGTGATTCCTCTGATGGAACTGGGCACTTGAAGACAGAAGATGAACTGGAAGGTCATAGGCATTTCCCCGGATGAGCTTCAGGAAGCAAATTTATATTTCCATTACAAAAAATTTTTTTTTTGCAAATTTACATTTCCAGGTCATGTTGCAGGAGGTTCTTTATCCTGGAGGGAAGGTGATTTGGAGGGATATTTTGCTACGTGGGAGTTTTTCACATGGGCAACTTGATTGATTCATAGAGTTGGTCACCTGTTAGAATGTGTTTTAAGCCACTCGAGAAAAAGTAATGCCCTGTTAAGCTCTACTAGGTAATTTTAAGTGTGCAGTTCAGTGGCACAAAGTACATTCTGCTGCTAAGTAATTACTGCTGCTGTCTGTTTCCAAATCTGTTTCAGCATCCCGAACAGAAACTTTGGACCCGTGAAACAGTAACTTCCTACTGCTCATAATCGCTGACCTGGAGATTTTTTGTATAAGTGTTATCAGACAATATCTGTCATTTTGCGTCTTAACTATTTCATTTAGCCTAATGTCCTCAAGGCTCACTCATGTTGTGGCATATATCAAAACTTCTGTTTTTATGACTGAATATTTCATTGTATGTTTTTACCACATTTTGCCTATCTATTTATCGGTTTATGGGCTTGGGTTGCTTCCAACTTTTGACATGATAAAGGCAAAGGCAGGAAAGATTTCAACAGAATTTACATAAAAGTACACTTGGATGGCTCTGGTGTTAGTCTCACACACACACACACACACACACACACATACATATATGTGTGTATATACACATATATGTATGTATATATATATACATACACATACTGTTATATATATACATAAAACAGTGAGCTTGAAATGGCTGAGTTTAATGAATTATACTGAACACATGAGATAGAAAATGCAGACCACTTATGGGCTACTGAATATATTGTCACCTTCAGACTATATTATTGAATATCCAGATCTTTTAAAAATACAACCAACTTCTAAAAATGGGTAGTTTCAGCTAAGCCCAAACACACACTGAGTAAATCTGGCTCAGTCATCCCTGCTTGAATTTTCTAGTCTACATAAAGGAACTACTAACAAATCAAAACAACCCCACCAATCACTATTGCTCACCATATTGCGATATCCAGTGGCTAAGAATAAATCAGTCTTATCTAAAATATAAGCATATTTTGATACAGCTGGCCTCTTCCTTCTCATAAAAACACCTTCTTCTTTTGTTTTTGGGATAATCACAGTCCCCAGGTTTTCACTCTCACAGGCTACCACTTGTTAGTCCCCTTTGAATGAGGGTTCTTCATCTCTCTTACTTTTTTTTTTTTAATGCTGGTGTACCCCAAGGATCAGTCTTGAGGCCTCTTATCTATTCATCCCTCCCCTTGCTGATATAATTTCAAGCTGGAGTTCTGAATACCATCTACATTATAACAATCCCCAATCATAGCTCTAGTATGGGTATTTCTTCTGAACTTTAGACTCATAATGTTCAATTGCCTATTCAGTAATTCCCATTTGGCTATCTAATAGGCATTTTAAAAATTGAACTGAAATTGAACTCTTAATCTTCCCTCTACACCTGCTTTTTCCAGTCACAATTAGTGCCAGCTCCTGGTTGCTGAGATCAATGTCCTTGATGTTTTTCTGAGTTCCCCTCTTTCTCTATCCCCATTCCCAATCTATCAGGCAATCCATGAGTTCCACATTCAAAATATATCAAGAATCTCATTGGGGAGGGTATGTGCTTTGGTGAGTGCTGTGAAGTGTGTAAACCTGGTGATTCACAGACCTGTACCCCTGGGGATAAAAATATATGTTTATAAAAAATAAAAAATTAAAAAAATATATATCAAGAATCTGATGAATTCTTTTTTAAATCACTGGACTGAGGTCTAATTAACATAAAAGCTAAACATTTTTAATGTATACAACGTAATGAATTTGGGTAAATATACATTTGTGAAATTGTCACCACAATGTATGCCACAAACATACTTTCAGCACAACCACCATATTCTCAGTTGCTGTTGTTTATCTCCCAGATGGCTACACTATCCTCCCCTAGGCTTCTCCATGAATCCACTCTTGTGGTCCTACAGTGTGGTCTTCACATAGCACCTAGAATGATCCTCTTGGAAGTCCATTGGGTCATGCCATTTCTCAGCCCCAAATCTCTTAATGGCTCCACATTTCTCTGAGAGTAAAAGCTCAAACATTTAAGAAGTTTGACAAGGCACTCTATGATCTGATCCCTTTCTGAGCTCATTTCCAATTCCTCACTACTCTGTCCTCTGCTCACTTTGGCCAAGCCAGAGTGTCCTCTTCAAACACTTCAGGTGAGTTCCCGCAGTAGCGATTTGGCACTGGGTGTTCCTTCAGTCTGAAGTGCTTTTCCTCCAGGTATCCTTGTGACTAGTTCTACCTTCTTCTTGGCAGGGATGCTGCCTGTTGGTGTGAAGGCTGTGGTGTAACATGACGGCACCTGGATGAGAGGTAAGTGGGTGCAGAAGCCATGCTCCTAAGGTACGCCTTGACACTTGTGGGCCAGCACAGAACTTGCTTCTCAGTAAGATGCATTCTGACTAGCCTCAGAAGTCCTGGTTTTTCTCACTGTATTAGCCATATGTTTTATTTTCTTATTCTGAGGCTTTGTTGCCTGGAGCTTTGTTGACCTTGGAGGGACTGGCCTGCCCAGTGCTGACCATTTCTTAGAAGTCGGAAAGGATTTGCCTGAAAATATGCCTTTCACATGCAAAGTAATCAACCTGAAGCCCATACCCCCAAGTACTCCTTTATCTAGCTCCTGTACTCTGGGCCACTGTTTATCTGCCCTAATTGCTCCATGGCCAGATGCTAGACAACTAGGGAATAGTCCCTCTATCCGAGCCTGCTAAAATTACTCAGCGACTAGCCAGTCTTCAGCCTGTTTATCCTGCCTCGACAGAACCTTCTTATGGAAACTGCACTGAAGGCTCTTGCCATGGTTCCCTCCCTCTCCCCTCTGCCTCAAGACTGACTCTGGCATTTCCTCTTGTAGCTCCCCGTGGCATTAAGTGTGCATTCCTCTGAGGAACCATAGATAATAAACTATCTCCCAGTGGCAATCACCTGCTGATCTTGTGGCCTTACTGTACCTCATATTGTCTGTTCATACACAGTATTTTATTTTTTTTTAAGATTTTTATTTATTTATTTGACAGACAGAGATCACAAGTAGGCAGAGAGGCAGGAAGAGAGAGAGAGGAGGAAGCAGGCTCCCTGCTGAGCAGAGAGCCCACGCAGGGCTCTATCCCAGGACCCTGAGATCATGACCTGAGCCAAAGACAGAGGCTTTAACCCACTGAGCCACCCAGGTGCCCCAATACACAGTATTTTAAAATACTTAATCTATTCTAATTTTAAGTAGTTCCTATAATCTTCTAACATATATATTATTCTTTTATTTATTACCCATCTTCCCCCTTGATCAACGAATGCAGGAATATTTGTTTTCTTCACTGATAGATCTCCCACTTTCTGTAATGGTGTGTAGCACACAGTAGGTGTCCTTTAACAGTTTATAAATGAATAAATAAATGAATAAACAGTGGTAGTCAAGTGTCAATTTACATATATTTCAAAGGCATATATAATGCTTTTCAGCATTTGTTTTTCAATGAACTCTAATTTCATTAAGAAATCAAGGCGCCTAAATGAGCAAAATCAAACTTGAAAAAAAAATACATATGAGTATTTTAGCAAGAAATGAATGTTTATATGATACTCTTTTAACTGAGATACATTTGTCAAGCTGGCTCATAGTCAATTATTTACGAAATATATAAATCCATACGTATTACACATATTGTCTATAGCTTAAGCTTACCCTTCCCCTTATTACCTATTAAAAGAACCTCAAATTATTCGGGTAGCAGATACAAAATGGAACCCCCTGTTATTCAGGTAGCAAGCAGAAGTCCCTTGATTTCAGAGCAGTTGGATACCTCCATCAACACCGGATCAGCATAGATGGCAACAAGGGGCATTTGGTGGAAATGGACCCTGGATAAAATGCCACAGATGTTCACTGTTCTTACTGAGATATGGATTTTTTTTTCATAAGTACTTCTCAATGTGTTGTATGCTTTTGCCAATTACCAGCCATTATTTATATGACTGCTTTTGGCGAATTTGTCCAATTATCTTATGTTTCTCAAGAGGGGATTTGGGAAGCTCTCTACTCAGTCATTCTAGAACATGTACTCCCCAGACACTGGACTTTTAGATATCCATGGCATGTAGCATGAGGGAGCTACTCTATGTAAAGGACAAGTTGGTTTAAAAGACTGTGGGGATAATGCTAGATTAAAATAGTGGCAGTAGTAACAATCTGATATACGCTATATAAAGGCTTGGCTGGGGGCGCCTGGGTGGCTCAGTGGGTTAAGCCGCTGTCTTCGGCTCAGGTCATGATCCCAGGGTCCTGGGATCGAGTCCCGCATGGGGCTCTCTGCTGAGAGCCTGCTTTCCCTCTCTCTCTCTCTCTGCCTGCCTCTCTGCCTACTTGTGATCTCTCTCTGTCAAATAAATAAATATTAAAAAAAAAGAAAAGAAAGAAAGGCTTGGCTGGTAGAAATGGTGGGACACTTTTGACTAACTGGATTTGGCAGTTGACTGAGAAGGAAGGTCTCACCCGTGTCTGAGATTAAGAAACTGGAACAGGCAGAAGTCTGGGTCTGTATAGAAGAATTTATGGCAGAGGTAGGTGGATGTGCCTGATAGACTGTTGTAAATGTGTGCAGAAAAAGAAAAGACATGGTACAATTTCACCATTCCTCAGGAATACAGTCTGAGATAAAAACTTCTGTAAATCTCTAAATGTGTATATATTTTAGGAATAAAGAGTTAACTGTGAGTGACTAAACAATGGTGAGCGGAGGACAAAAGAACTGTCTTAAGATATATCCATTGGCAGTATTCTATACTCAGTCACTGGCTATGTGTCTAGCTTCTCGCCTTGCTTTACTGAGTATTCAAATTTATGCTTTAGGAACATCACAGTTATGTCATGGACATATGTCCACCTCAAATAGTTTGAGTCTCAGCAGCCATGGCATTTACTCAGTAGGATGTCGTCAGCCTCCCTACAGATTTCCTCTGGTTAAGAGTCTCCCCCAGACCCTCTGTGCCTCTGGTCTTCGCATAGTCTTCTCCTGTTTTTCTTCGCTACCATCTCTCTGACATCTACTCTTTTTATAAATGTTAGGAAATTATAAATAGAAATGTACTTTAAATATGATAGGAAACAAATAAAGGCTTTTTTTTTTTTTAGCTCAAACTCTATATGAAGAAACCAACTATCATCAATTCTACTTGATTTTTCTGCCATGTTCTTTATTATTTCTTAGTGAACAGGGCCCCTTAAGTTATCATTATTATATTTTGCAACATAGAAAACTCAAGGGCATATATTTAATGAAGATGTTATTATGGTGATGAATGTTGTTATTAAGATGTCTTGGAAAATGAATTCATAATAGCTAAAATATAAATGAATTTCTCTCTTTTGAATATTTTGTCCCTCTTCATTCTAAAGATATTTGTGTAGGATAGCAACTAGTAATATCCATAGCAAGATACTCCTTTTCCAGAACTTTTACTGGTACTGTTGTACTTTCCTTGGATGCCATGGGTGATTCATAGATCAGGACCATTCCATTCAAATTTGCACAGTACTGCAGCAATTTCAAATGATCTATGTAATGTGTATACACACACATATATACATATATGTGTCTGTGTGTTCCTGAAATTTTATGTATTATATGCTGTTGTTTATAGCTATAGGGAAACCCAGTTTCAAGCCCAGATTCTGTGTTTAATTCTTTAAGAACCAGATAACATACTCTGGCCCTGGCATATAAGGGTATACATGTTTCTTATCCTTTATAAAACAGTGCTTGATTTCTCATCAAGATGGTGCAGTGAGCTCACACTAACACATGCCTCTGATCCAAGAAGACAGTAAATGATAATGCTTAAAACTAGAAAAAAAAATGGTAGAGTCAGGCCAAAAGTAACATGATAAAAATCATCAGGGACCATAAAAAGAAGAGCAAAATGATTCAGTTTCTAGGTGGTAAATCATACAAGCACTCCTTGTATTTTGGGCAATAGGATTGTTTTCACAATCCATTCTTGAATTCAGGGACTGAGGGGGTACTACTTCCACTTTTTAAGGAGACTGAAAACATTGTTGTGGAATCATTGTTGTCCAGCAAAACCTCCTGCTGAGGCATGGCATGAACTTTCTAGCTGGCTGAGGGATAGGATTCATAATGCTCCCAAGATCTCAGTGAGGTCGGAACACAGATAACCATCCCCAGTGTTGTTTGGGAGGGGGTGGTGGAAGGACCAGGTGGAGACAACCGCGCAACTTCTAGATAGGCAAGGAAGACCACACAGAGGGCACATTTCCTTTCTTTTGCTGCATATGACCGCAAATTGAGCAGCTTAAAACACCTGTTTGGGGGGTGCCTGGGTGGCTCCATCGTTTAAGTGTCTGACTCTTGATTTCAGCTTAGATCATGATCTCAGGGTCCTTTCAGGCTCCCTGTTCAGCAGGGAGTCTGCTTCTCTCATTCTCCCTGTGTGCCTCCCCCTCCCCCCATCAGGTGTGCCCTCCCCTCCCTTTCTCTAAATTAAATAAAGAAAAAAACAGCTATTTTTAAGCTCACAGTTTTGTAGATCAGAGGTCTGAGCAGGCTCAACTGGGTTCTCAGTTTAGGGTCTTGTAAGTCCAAAATTAAGGTCTCAGCTGGGTATGTATCGTATTTGAAGGGTCTAGGGGAGAATCTGCTTCTGAGCACATTCAGGTTGTCAGGGAAATTAGGTTCTGTGTGTTTGTATCACTGAGCTCCCCCTTGTCCTTGCTGGATGTCAACTAGGTGTTATTGCAGATTCCAGAAGCCACCTGCATTACTTGGCTCTGGCCTCCTCCATTTTCAAAGCTAGAAATGGTGTGTCAAATCCTTCCCATGCCTCCCGTCACTCTGAATTCTCCTCTTGCCTTTCTGTTCTGCCACCATCTGGAAAAAAGTTCTCTGCTTTTAGGGGCTCATGTGATCAGATTAGGCCCACCTGGATAATCTCCTTTTTAGAGGTCAGCTGTGTCCTACAACATAACACAGTCACAGAAGCACTATCTCATAACATTCATAGGCTCCAGGATATATGGCTCGAAGTCCTTGAGCTGTAGTAGTTTCCTACAGATGCTATAACAAACAACCCCAAGCTGGGTGGTTGAAAACAGTAACAATTTACTCTCTCATAGATCTGGAAGCCAGAAGTCTGAAATCAAGGTGTCAGCAGGGTACTTTCTCTGGAGGTTCCAAGGAAAAAATCTATTTCGTGCCTCTTCTAGCTTCTGGAGGCTACTGGGATTCCTTGGCATTCTGGCTACATCTCTCTCTGCTTCAGCTTTACATTGCCTTCTCTACTGTGCATATCTGTCCAAAATCTGTTTGCCTCCTCACTTTTTTAAGGATACATGAGAATGTATTTAGGGCTCACCCACATAATCCAGGATAAGCATTTCTTTTCAATATCCTTAATTTAATCACATCTTTTGCCATACAAAGTCATACTGACAGGTTCCAGGAATTAGGATATGAACATGTATTTTTTGGAGTGACCATAAACCCCACTATAGTGGCCTTTCACAGAAATTCTTCCACAGGGCAGGAGTTAGAAAACAACAAGGAAAGCTAACAAAAAGAAATCCCATTCAAAAATTAGTCTGATGACTAAAATGCAAAGTTATACGATAAAATCTAATGCCAGGTGTGAACAAAAAACTCAGACTTTGATGCCTCTTCCAAGGAAAATAACTGATAGAAGAGTCTGATAAGGAATTTGAGAGATACATGTCTGAGATGTCCAAAGAGAGCTATGAAGGAACAATTTTTATTTAAAAAAAAAAAAAGGCACCACAATCTGGAATAAAATTGGCCAGAAATAAAGGAAGGATAGTATAATATAAACAAAACTGAATACTGGGAAAATAGAAAGTATTTTAATTTTGATAAAAAGTATAATCCTTACAAAGAGGGAGGGATTAAAAGTCTCCTGCTGCCTCCAGTGTGAGAGTCTTTACTATTCCTGCTCTTGCATGGAGAAACCCTGACAGACCAGGAGTGCAATGGATCACTAATGGGGATCTCTACCAGGGAACACTGTTGTTTTTTGTTTTTGTTTTTGTTTTTTTCTGAGTTATAATTACGCAAGTGCTATACCGTGTTTTGTTTTCTATTTTAACAAATAGAAAGTTCTAGGTTTTTAAAACTCCAACCACCCCCAGTCCCACCACCCCACAGTCAACAGGGCAAAGATGGGGAGCTCCACACCCGCGGTGAAGTAGGGCAACTACACAGGCGATTTAAAGGATGTAAAATGGGGGAGGCTTGCACTGTCCTATGAACAGAACAGAGAACAGCATTCAGCAGTGTGCTGTCCCCGGATAGGCGACATGAACAGAGTGAGAAAGAAGAGCTGCGCGCCATCGTGGCAGTGGCATAACCGGACAAACTGAGCATGTGGGTAGGGAAAGGGAGAGGCTTACTGGCCCCACGATGTGATCACAGATTAGAGAATGAGCTGTAGCCCATCAGTGCAGCCGTCAGAGGACAGGGGATGTGAACAGGACAAAGAAGAGGAATACCAAAATGCCTGTGCGGTGGAATGACTGGACTGAAGTGTGCTGTCCATGCTGTGAGGCATCTGGGCACAGAACACGAAGCCACCAAACACAGAAGCCTCCGCCCGCGTGGAGCGGTGCGACCTGGAGGGGGACTTGAACGACAGAAAGACGAGGAACGCTGCGCTGTCAGTGAACCGCTGTTACTGAGCTGGGTAGGGGAACAGGGGAAGAGCAGCAGAGTAACCAGGCCCAGGATGTGGACGGGGCAGTGACTGAGAGCTCCGCCGCATGGGGGCGCTGCTCTGGGCTCTGCCCTGATGGACTCAGCATCCCGGCGGCCGCACTATTCAGGGGCAGCCAGGGGTGGTTTTGATGCAGGCAACGCAATGTCCTCCTGAGTCAGTCCGAACTGTAGTGCTGCTCTCTCTCCAGCGCCCCAGGAGAATTACAAGTGTGTCTTCGCGGTAGCGTGATTTATAGTCACAGTGTCATAAAACATTTCATCTGCAGTAGACTGGTCTGCTTTCCAGGGTGTGAGGTGACCTGACATACACTATTGAGCTAGTTAGTGGAAAACCAATTCTCCTGTCTTACTGCTCAGAGCCCGTTGTGTGTTTGTCTCGTATATTGCAGGACACTCTGAAAGCAGAGGTTTTAAATCTTCAAACACTGTAATTGTCCAAGATATATACCTTGGCATAAATATGCGTGATGGTTACACTCTAGAATATTAGCTAACTAACGTGGAAACCAAGTCAATGACACAAATCCAGCCCAGGTTATGGTGACTAAATGTCATCGTGGCCTGTCTGGCAGCCTTGACAAACTGAGTTTCAGCAGAAAAAAGAACGGATCACAAAACCCCTGCCACAGTTGGCATCTTATTGACATTTCCACAGCCATGGCCAGGAAATCAATGGGCTGTGAACGCTGAATGATCCTCTAACGCCTGGAAGGGATCCCTGCAGGCCAGGCTGCAGGATGTTAGCAGAATGACTTGTAGGAACACACACCATTCCTGGCTGCTTCTCCTGCTGCTCTGGGAATGGAGGGGCTGCCTTGGGTTCAAGGTTGTGGACCTGACATTCCAAAACAGCACTGTGTTCACCATGGAGCCGTCTAGTTATCCAGATGTCTCTCACTATGTAGTTGTGCTGTGTTTTTTGTGCCAAAGTTAAAATACATTGAAGAAAGTAAGCCAAATAGATTTTAACAGGTAAAAAGTCTCAACTTTTAGAGTGTTTAACAGGTAGGGTATGGGGTTCATGCAAGAAAGGAGAGGAAATAAATTTGGGAAATGAGGTGGGAAACTAAGTTTGAGGAGTATAACCAGGATTACTGCAGGGCCGCCTTGAACAGGTGTGCGGTTTGTGCACTGCACACGGTGCCCATCATTGGGGTGGGGACACTGGAATGTAATCTTGCTTCTCTTCTCCAACACCCAAACCCCCATGCTGCATCTGGAAATGGGGCGCTTCTTTCGGAGTTGTCTCACAAGGGGGAAGCGTTTCTCATGGAGTGAGGTAGGAGCTTTTCCAGATCGTTCTCCTAGAGGCAGCAACTTTTCACTCTGAGAAGCTACCTTTTTCTAATTCACCACTCCAGGGGGGAACCTTTCATTTCTTAAACACTCTTCCTGCTGAGCCTTCTGTCTTCACAGGGAAGCCAGCAGTCTGCTCCGCCAGCCTGACAGTAGAGAGTCCTTTCTGCTAATACACACAAAGATGCTATTTAAGTTACTGGTGGCCTGGAGTTTGTGGTGCCAAGGGGAAAGTCCCGATGCAGGACAACTAGTTCACGTGGTCACGTACCATTCTGGTTAACACACGGAGACTGTTCTGGGTTACCCAAGTGTTCTGACACCCTCACCCTGTCCCCCCGGGGTCCAGTGACTATGGAATCTTCACAGAGCCGGGGCCCTAAAGCACCTTCTCCAGCTCTCCTGGTTGCTTGGTACTTGTGCCAATATATCTGCTGTTTTATATTTATATTTATGTTATATTTTATATCTATAAGGTTTGTTGTTAGATAATTCCAGTAACATCCTTGATCAAAGGCTCAGGAACACACTTCAACATCTGACACCCGTGAGCCTGCACCCCTGTCTCGTAGGGCATTTCCTTAGCTGGTTGCAGTGAGTTTGGGCCTATCTCGGGAACATGACTATCTGAATGTTCACAGTCACTCTCTCTCAGAATTCCGAAGCCTCAGCATCCGTGAGAGGTGGTCATGGGAATTGTCCGGGACAGACACAACCAGAGCCTACCATCGCTGAAGATGTGAGCCTCTCCCTGAAAGTCTGTGCCATGGACTCTCAGGAGCCATGGAGACAAGCAAGTCTCAGTAGAGACAAAGATACTTAAGACTGTCCTGAGCAGACATTGAGACACTTTCCAGAAATGCCCTACAAGTACCCCTTCCCCTTGCTGACATGTCATGGGGGGATTCCCTCTGCTACCTGAGGACCTGCCCCCTGCACTGGGCTGCTGACCGCAAGGCAGTTCTTGGCTGGGCTCTTGGCTTCTCCGACAACTTGGGATACACATCATGAGGAATTTGCTGTGTTGCCATAACTCAGCTGCCGGCTCCCGAGCACTCCCCTCCTCCCTTGTGGCAACACGATTCTTGGTAACCTGGACCTCATTTTCCATCCTGAGGATGAGGACTTATTTTCCACAGCATTAGCCCCAAGAGCTGAAAACACTCCCCCAATGCCTATTTCAGCCAAACCCCACCACAGTAGGAAGATAAGGCAGAGAAATTCCCGACTCTGGCCAGAGAAACTTAGCTACAGAGACTAAGGCTGGCATGGCCCTACATCTGCCCACTTTGGGCTGTCCTCACCCGGGTCCTTCAGCCCTTGACCACCTCTCAGTGCCGCTTAGTGAGAACCGCCATTGCAACATGACTATGTACCAAGGCGCTGTTCGGGTGATTCATAGACACAGTCGTCTTAAGGAGTATATATTCCTAGCAGGGAGTTAGACATTAATAACTAATGCTTCCATTGTGATGTATGACATGAATTAGAGAAATCAAGTTAAAACCTCAACAAAATGAAAGATCATTAATGTTTTTATTGCAATAACACCACAACCCTTTTCAAATGTAGGTTATAAACATACTTACTCATAAGATATTTTCAAATAACTTTTTTTGATGTTTACTCCTCTCCTCTGACCACCAAGTCTTTGACTGAAGAATTTCATCCATTTACGTTTAAAATTATCATTGATAGGTAAGGAATTACTAATGTCATCTTGTCAATTTTCTGTGTGTTTTATAGATCCTTTGTTAGTTTTTTCCTCTTTTGCTGTCTTCTTTTGTGAGTTGGTGGTTTTCTGAAGTGATATGCTTTGATTCCTTTCTCTGGTAGGTATCTGAACAGCTTTAGAACAATTATTTTTAATTCCATATTGGGCAATTCATAGATTTCCATTTCCATTTCTCGGTGGTGAGACGTTTACTTTGCTCCTCCGGTGATGTCATGTTTGGTGATGTCATTCTTTATGACCCTTCGACCCTTACATTCACTCTATTCTTCTTTTCCCACCAAAGGAAATTCTCTTGGGGCCTGGAAATTCCCTCTTGGTGATGAAAAGTACTGGCCTGGGGGATAGGATGATGCAGGCAAAATGAAACCATTCTTCCTATGTTATTTATGCTTTTATTCACAGGGATTTTTTGCTACACTATATTGCTGAAGCTCTGAAGTGGACTTCTCAGATCTCCCAAAGCTATTTTAATTTGTGGATAGCCGTCTAATTGTTTTTTTTTACAGCAGGATGGAGGCTGGAATCCAGTAGTCCATGATATTGGTGATGTCTTTACTTCCTGTCTCTTTTTTATTTATTTTTGTTTTTTTAAAGGTTTTATTTTATTTGACAGAGAAAGATCACAAGTAGGCAGAAAGGCAGGCTGAGAGAGGGGGAAGCAGGCTCCCTGTCCCAGGACCCTGAGATCATGACCTGAGCTGAAGGCAGAGGCTTAACCCACTAAGCCACCTAGGTGCCCCTCTGTCTCTTTTTTAAAGAAATACTGTGTTCTTTTTTTTTTTTAAGATTTTATTTATTTATTTATTTGACAGACAGAGATCACAAGAAAGGCAGGCGGAGAGAGAGGAGGAAGCAGGCTCCCTCCTGAGCAGAGAGCCCGATGTGGGATTCCCCAGGACCCTGGGATCATGACCTGAGCTGAAGGCAGAGTCTTTAACCCACTGAGCCATCCAGCTGCCCCATTTTTAACTTTTCTAAAAAACAATATTTTATTTATTTATTTATTTATTTGACAGAGATCACAAGTAGGCAGAGAGGCAGAGAGAGGGAGGAGGAAGCAGGCTCCCCGCTGAGCAGAGAGCCTAAAGAAATACTGTGTTCTTATGTTGCCACACCATTATAAGAGTGTATACATGATTAAGTTTGAGTTAGGAGAATACCTTATTTCCCTCCGTCCACACACACACTCACACACACGCGTGCGCACGCACATTTGGGTATAGATTGTGATTGGGTGAGAGTTGGAGAGTGACCCAGTCAGATCAGTCAGATTCTATTCCAGTACCTGTGCTGCAACTGTTTGGAAAGAGGGGCTATTTGGTGTCCAGAATTTCTAGCTCTAAGAGTGGTGTGCACTTAGAGCAGCATCTCTGCATCCACAAGGGAAAAAAATAATTGAGGGATAAATCCAACAAAGAGAAAAGCAAAGTTGAGATATGAAGAACAGAGGAATGAATCTCAATGACTTAATTCAACCTCCTGGATCACATAAAGATATAATAATATCTGAGGCTAGCTTACATCATTCTTTTCATACCACACACCATATTTATGTTTTGATTTAAATAGTATGAGCATATTTTCTGCCATGGGTTCTGAAAACACACTGTGATAGTAAGGAAAGATGAACAGAGAGTACTGTGTATACCCGTAGAATATATGCATTGTGCTTTGGACTAAGAATGGACTAAGAATAAGGTTAGATAATTAGGTGAGCCAGATTATCTCCAGAAGGGGAAAAATTCCATTCTGTCCCTCAAAACATGAGCCATGAACTTTTCATTTGTTTATAGAAGGCATTTGAAAACGATCACTGCTCAGTCCTTGTTTTGAGGACATCTGAGGAATCCAGAAATTTGTAGAAGAAGTCTATGAATTTATATATTATTTTATTATTGATCATGTGTGTTTGTTCTATGAATTTTATTGTCAAGACAACTTTTTGAGCTTTCTGTAGCATGTATTATCATTTCCATTGTAAGAAGAGAATAATGGGACAAAAGAAGGTCACATGGTTTTCCCAAGGCTATGAAAATAATTAGGGACTGGGCTGGTAATTGAAACTAGGTCTTTCTGATCCTAGATTTGGTGTTTATTTCTCAAGACAACTCTTTATTCCATGTTCAGTGGTGTCTCATTTTCTGGGAAAGTTCTCAAATTCAAAAGATATCCTAATAATCTCTTTAAAAAAAAGAAACAGACTTGAGACCTAATTCACATATCATACAGTTTGCTTATTTAAAATGTATGATTCATTTGTCTTTTGTATATGCTACCATCAACAAAGTCAATTTTAGAATGTGTTCGTCACTTCAAAAGAAACCCTATACACTTTATTTATCACCCTCATATTGCCCTGCTCCTAAACAAGCAATGGACAAAAGAAGAAATCAGAAGGGAAGTAAAAAAAAAAAAAAATCTTCAAACAAATAAAAATGGAAACACAAAATACCTAAACATGGGATATAGCAAAAGCGATTCTCATAGAGACGTTATAATGACAAATGCCTACATTAAGAAAAAAGAAACATGGGCAGTAAATAGCCTAAGTTTATCCCTGAAGAAACTAGAAAAATAATAACAAATGAAACCTAGAGTTAGCAAAAGGAAGGTGATAATAATAAGAGCAGAAATAAATCAAATAGGGAATAGAAAAACAACAGAAAAGATTAAAAAAACTGAGTTGATTTTTTTGAGAAAATAAAAATTGGGGGCGCCTGGGTGGCTCAGTGGGTTAGGCCGCTGCCTTCGGCTCAGGTCATGGTCTCGGGATCGAGTCCCACATCGGGCTCTCTGCTTAGCAGGGAGCCTGCTTCCATCTCTCTCTCTCTCTCTCTCTCTCTCTCTGCCAGCCTCTCTACCTACCTGTGATGTCTCTCTATCAAATAAATAAATAAATAATCTTTTTAAAAAAATTGACATTTTTGTTAAATTTATCCCCCCAAAAAGAAAGAAGACTCAAAATCAGAAGTAAAAGAGGAGACATTACAACTGATATCACAGAAACACAAAGGATCGTAAGAGACTATTGTGAGCAAGCATATGCCAACAAATTTAATACCTTGGAAAAAATGGATAAATTTGTAGAAATATACAACCTATGAATACTAAATCATGAAGAATAGAAGATCTGAACAGAATAGTAATGAGAGACTGAATAAGTAATCAACAACTTCCCAACAAAGAAAATCCCAGAACTAGATGCCTTCATCAGTGAATTCTACAAAATACTTAAAGAAGAATTAATACCAATTCTTCTCAAACTCTTCTAAAAAAATAAAATGGAAGATGAGGGAACAGTCCCAAGCATAATTAAGCCAGTTTTACCCTGATACCAAAGGACACTACAAGAAAAGAAAACTACAAATACCCTTCATAAGTATAGATGCAGAAATTCTCAACAAAGTATTAGCAAACTGAATTCAGCAGCGTATTAGAAGGATCATATATCATGAACAAGTGGGCGTTATCCCTGGGATGAAAGGATGGTTCAGCATACACAGATCAATAAATGTGATACACCACATTAATAGAATGAAAGATCGCAGTCATAAGATCATCTCAGTAGATGTAGGAAAAACATTTGAAAAAAAAATACAACATCGTTTTGTGATAAAAACCTTCAGCAATTCATTGTTTTTGCACCACGCCCAGTGCTCCATGCAATACGTGCCCTCCCTAATACCAAAAACAATGAATACTGTTACGCTGAAAAGAAATTAAAAAAAAAAAAAAAAGAAGGTAGCTCTCGGAATCTAAAGAGAATAATTGGTTTGTGAGAACCTCTCATTGCGTACATTTTCAGTAAGGGTTGGATTCCTTACCATGAGAATGGTCTCCTCATCCTCATATTCTGATTTCAAATTTAGAAAATGCAAATGTTTAGGTGAATGATTAAAAAGAGGGGGAAAAGATTATCAGCAACACACTGAACATATAGTGTTTAAATAGTTTGGAAATATTTTGCCTCTGTTTTGGAGGTAAAGAAATTTGAAGAGAAAAGAAGCCCAGAAACCCTTGAAACTCCGGTTTCATGGGTAGGACTGAGCACTAGTGTTGGAGGTGAGAGGGTGCTTACAGGAGGGGGACAAGAGAGGAGAAAAAGTCTTTTCAAAATCCCGTTCCCATCCACACTAAAGTTTCATTGAAGCTTTAAGCTTTAATCTGTAATAATTTGTGTTGTGGGTATGAATAATTAATTATTAACCTATTAAAAGTTGGCAAACTGAACTTTCTTCCAATGAAAGTGGCAGGACTAAAAAAAAAAAAAAAAAAAAGAAAGTGGCAGGACTCCCTTGCCTGATGCTTTTTGTCTGTTTGTTTTTGCTTTTAGCACACTGAAAATTGTAAAAATCAAGGACAAATCTTTTCCTGTGATTTCACTGTAGTAATTAACAAGCTGGATTTTTTTAGAAATGTCATTTATATGCTTGCTCAAAGTTCAGAAGTACTAGAAACCTCCTATATAATGTACAAAGCAAGGTATGAACCAAAAAAAAAAAATAAAACCTTCAACAAAATAGATGCAGAAGAAACATACTTCAACACAATAAAGGCCTTTCATCTGTGACAAACCTACAGCTAACATCACACTCAGAGGTAAAAGACTGAAAGCTTTTCTCTGAAATCAGGAAAAAAACAAGTGTGTCCACTGTCATCCCTCCTATTCAGCATAGTACTGGAAGGTCCTAGCCTGAGCAGCTAGGCAAGAAAATAATAATAATAATAATAAAAGGCATGCAAATTACAAAGGAAGAAATACAAGTGTTGTAGTTGACACGATAATATACATAGAGAAACCTTAAGAATACACTGTAAAACTATTAGAATTTTTAAAATTTAGTAGTTTCAGGATACGAAATCAATGTAGAAAAATCACTTGCATTTTATACACTAACAAAATATCTGAAAATAAATCTCATAGTGGTATCAAAACCAAAATACTTAGGAATAAATTTTAACCAGGGAAGTGAAAGATTTATAACTGAGAACTATAAGACATTGATTAAAGAAATTAAGAAAGACACAAATAAATGGAAAGATATCACATGTTCATGGGTTGAAACAGTTATATTGTAAAAATGTCCATACTATCTTAAGCCGTCTACATGCAGTCTCTATCAAAGTTCCAGGGCATTTTTCACAGAAATAGAAAAAAAAATCCTAAAATTAACATGGAACCACAAAAGACCCCCAGTAACCAGAGCTTTCTCGAGAAAGAACAAAGCCAGATGCATTGTACTGCCTGATTTCATGTTATATTATAGAGTTATAATGATCAAAACAGTATGGTACTGAGATAAAAATGGACACATAGACCAGTGGACCAGAATCAAGAGCCTAGAAATAACCTGACACACATATGACCAACTGATGTTTGACAAAGGCACCAAGAATACTCCTTGGAGAAAGGATAGTCTCTTCAGTGAATGGTGTTGAGAAAACTAGATATCCACATACAAAAGAGTGAATTTGGACCCCTGTCTTTTTTTCACTGAAGTACAGTTGACGTACAATGCTGTATTAGTTTCAGGTGCACAACATAGTGATTCATCAATTCCATGCATTAAGCTTTGCTCACCACAGTAAGTGCAGTCAGCATCCATCGTTACAATATTATTGACTATATTCCCCATGTTGCACCTGTCAACCTTGTGGCTTCTTTATTCTATTACTGAAAATTTGTACCTGTTAATCCCCTTCACCTATTTTCAGCCATTCCCCCAACCCCCACCCCTCTGACAATCAGCAGTTTTGGACCCCTATCTTACACCACTCACAAAAATTAGCTTGAAATGAATTAAACAGAAGAACTAAAATTTTCTAATTCCTTGAAGAAAACCATAGGGAAAAAGCTCCTTCACACTGGACTTAGCAATGATGATTTGGACTTGACACCAAAAGCACAAGTAGCAAAAGCAAAAATGAACGAGTGGGACCATATCAAACTGGAAAGGTTTGATACAGTGAAAGGAATAATCAACAAGATGAAAAGGCAACCTATGGAATGGGAGAAAATATTTGCAAAACATAGATCCAATAATGGGCTAATATCCAAAATACTTAAAGAACTCATATAACCCATTAGCCAAAACAGAAACTGATTAACTGGTTAAAAAATTGGCAGAGGGACTGACTAGACATTTTTCCTAAGAAGATAGCCAAATGGCCAGTAAGCTCATGGGAAGGTTCTCAATATCACTAATTATCAGGAAACTCAAATCAAAACTCCAATGAGATAATACCTTATGTCTTTAGAATGGCTATTATTTTTTTTTAAAGATTTTATTTAATTATTTGACAGAGAGACATCACAAGTAGGCAGAGAGGCAGGCAGAGAGAGAGAGAGAGGAGGAAGCAGGCTCCCTGCTGAGCAGAGAGCCCGATGCGGGACTCGATCCCAGGACCCTGAGATCATGACCTGAGCCGAAGGCAGCGGCTTAACCCACTGAGCCACCCAGGTGCCCTAGAATGGCTATTATTAAAAAGATAAGAGATATCAGGTGCTGGTGAAGATGTGGAATGGAGAAAAAGGACCCCTTGTGCACTGGTGGTAGGCATGTAAGTTGGTGTAACTGCAATGAAAACAGTATGGAGGTTCCCCCCAAAATTAAAGAGTACGATCACATGATCCAGCACTCTCACTTCTTTTTTTTTTTTTGAGTTTATTTATTTATTTATTTGAGAGCACACATGTGTGCATGAGAGAGAGAGAGAGAGAGAGAGAGGAGTGGTGTAGGGGCAGAGGGGGAAGCAGACTCCCCATGGAGCAGGGAGCCTGAGGCAGGACTTGATCCCAGGAGCCTGGGATCATGGCCTGAGCCAAAGCTAGATGCTTAACGACTGAGACACCCAGGCACCCTTGCACTCCCACTTCTTGGTATATGTCAGAAAGAAGTTAAATCACTATCTCAGAGATCTGTCTGCACTCTCATATTCATTGCATCATTATTCCCAATAGCCAAGAAAGACATAGAAACTATCAAAATGTCCATGAATGGATGAACTGATAAAGAAAATGTAGTATGCACACAGCCACTGGAATATTATTCAACCATAAAAAGAAGGAAATCCTGTGATTTGTGATAACATGGACAGACCTCGAGGGCATTATTGTAAGTGAAATAAACCAGAAAGTAGCAAATAGTCTATGACTCACTTAACTGTGAAATATAAAAAAGCCAAACTCATAGAAACAGAGACTAGATTGGCAGTAGCCTGTGGCTGGGGGTGTGGGAAATAGGTTAGTCAGTGGGTACAAACTTCCAGTTATAAAAAAAACAATGCCTGGGAAAGTCATATATAGCACAGTGACCGTAGTTGACAATACTGCATACTTGAAAGTTGCTGGACGAGTAGATCGTAACTGTCCTCACTACAGCAAAAATGAGAACTGTGTGATATGATAGTTATGCTAACTGATCTTATTTTGGTAATCATACTTATATACATAAGTATCAAATTATCACATTGTACACCATCAGTGTATACAGCATTACATATCAATTAAAACTCATCAGAACTGGAAAAAGTAACATGTCAAACATAGTACTGACCATCCTATTTACCTTTTCCCCCTTTCTATCAAGCAATGAATAAGGTATTTCAGGAAATCCAAGTCATTGATAGGAAGTGATACTTCTTTCCAGCACTTGGGAGTCACATGTATTTGGGAGTCACTGAAAGCCCTCGATGACCCATTTAGAATGCTCTTTTCTGTGGGGGGTGTGTGGGTGTGTGAGTTTGTGAGAGAGAGAGAATGTATACACATTATCCTGAGGAACTAGCAATGAAAATACAGGCTCTGAAGCCAGGCTGGCCACGTTTAAATCTTGAATTTACAAGCTGCATGATCTAGAACAAATTACTTCAGCACTTAGGCCCTGATTCTTAACAATTAATTTTTGTAAGGATTGGAAGAATCAATACTGTGAAAAATGTAAGACAATGCCGGGCATATAGGAAGCATATAAAATTATTGCTGTAATTTTAGACGACTCTTTGTAATTACTGAAAGGCAAGTGCAGTCACATGAAATGATATGATATTCCTGAGAATCAACTGCAAAATTCCTTATTTCTCCAGGCTTTTTTGTTGTCCCCAAATCATATTACTTGGTGGTAATTCTCTAATTACTAGAAATGGCACGGCAAAGATAAAACAGAGTGGGAGAGCAAGACGGTGAAGTTTTCCCTCTAAATTCTGCTTTCTACATCCCCAGAGAAGAGAGGAGAGAAAACCTAGAAACCGAAACCAGGGGCTCTGCACCAATCACAGTGTCTGCAGCTCTGCCTCTCGCGGTGATTCTCTGACCCCTGCATATTTACGTTCCTCGTGCTTCGTGCTCTGATTTGCTTCATGAGGCATAGCCACTGTGCCTCATCAATTAAAACAGGTTCCCAAATCCTCAGCTGTGAGTTTCTCATGACCCCTGGTTTCAATGTGATGCATTTTTACTTTAAGGTACATGTCAGTTTTCATCAGCACAAATGTCCTCATAACATAATATGACTTGAAGATATGCAAATACCTTCTTAACAGATACTTCTAATTAGGTAGAGGTCTTGGGTGAGGAGGTACTCCCTAATTACTTCTGAGGCAATCAGGAGAAATCACGTTTGATTATACGCTCTAGGTGGCTTCCAGAAACTCAGGGCCAGCATTCACTGCCACAGGGCTTCTGGGAGGCAGGCTCCCAGGTTTTCTTTTCTGGAAAGACACTTCTCTCTCCTCTCGGCTTTGTCAGGCCACTTCCTCCACCTTTATATTCAAGGTTTGCTGAAAGCCAGGACCTTGGTTTGCATTAAAAGTGGGCCACCAACCAGGCTGAGAGCAAATGCTGCACTGTTCTAAAGGTACCCAGTAATCAAAGCTCCAAGCAAACACACAGGTGTCAGGCAGCTTGAATCGGAAATCACTGGGAAATGTCACAAGTACAGGCATTATGGTTAAAGGGAACTTGTCAGCTAGTGGGGAAGTGGCAGTGATGACGTCTGGCTTGTATACAAGACAGGGCTTTAGTGCTTAACTGAATAGAAGACAAATCCCTGAAGACAGATCCCTACCACCGTGAGACCTCAAGGAGCCCATAAATCCATTTTTATATACTTTCACCTGTCAATTTCTTCGGGGCCATTTTAAGTTAATGACTCTTAGTTTGAGTCATGATTATGAAAGCTTCATGTTCTTAAATCTGATAGCGTTTAAGTGAAGCCACACCCTCTGCACTGACGGTAAAAAGCGAGACTTTGAAATCCAGGGAACATTCCAAATGAGTGTATATGGTTTGCCTGGATCACTTCCACTGTCCCGAATCAGGAATAAAAGCAGAAGGAAGGCTCCCCTCAGTGACTCAGTGAATTTTTCTACCCCTCATTGGCAAATCTCTGTGGGTTTTCTACTTAAATTTGGAAACAATAACCAGATTATCTACTGTGATTGCAGGCGTGCAGGGAAGGAGCCAGGTGTCTCTCTGGTGCTGACATGGGCTAAAGTGGGAGAGAATTTGACCCACACTGCAGTGCTCAATGCTTGCGTGACTGAAAAGGCAGAGGAGCTGGTCCTGTTAGATTATGCTGTAGGAATGGAGACTGCCTGGTTAGCTGGCCAATGAAGCCACAGAATGTGCTTTAATGTCAAGCACTTTGGGTGCTGTAACTCTACATTTGCCAGGACTTACATGAAGGTTGCATTCTGATTTCAGGATTGGTGAGTTTTTGTGTTCAGAGATGATTTAATTGTTTATCATTGCCTTGAAGCCCTTATTAAGGGCAGAGGGTAGAGCCATTCAAAGTCCAGTCCAAAATGCAAATCATATAAAAGTATTCATATTTGAAATGTAACAGTGGGTCATTTAGGGCCAAGGGGATGAGGAACGGTTCAAGTGTAATGTAGGATTAGACAACAGATAGTAAGTGGGGGATGTCATGCCTGGTTTAATCAGTGTAAATAGCAAGAAGAATAATTTCAAGACCAAATAAGGGCTCTGTACCAACCCTCAAGAAAGCTGACTGGTCAAACTATTCAATTTAATTGCCCAAAAGAAATGTAAATGACCTATATCTGATAGTTATTCATTGTGCAGCAGAGTAAGCTGACACCCCTCAATTCCATTGTCACTGTTTTCAGCAGAAAACTTCCGAAACCAGTGGACAATTAACACTCATTCTCTTACAGCCACACATTGGTTAAGTATTGCTTACTCAAGTCAGTTCACTGACCAACAGTATATACCCTGTGCTCAATTTTCTTGTTTGAGGATTTAGAGGATCGTTTTGGGAAAGGGTCTTTAACTTAGAGTATCTAATTTACCCACCCTTGCGGCTGAATTGGTAGCAGGGAGAAGAAGCTAGAAGATTGTGTTAGTGGACGGGGGTGACGAGTTGTGTTGGTGGGAGAGGACTCTAGACACGGCCAGGCAGGTTATGAGCACCGTCGCAGATGGAATGAGCTCCGGGCATGTGTATGGGTTTACACTGGACTGCTGGCTTGCAGGGTTCACAAGATAAATCGGAATCGGTTGTTAATAAGCAAAAGAAAGCATGGAGTTTTTAAACTAATTAAAAGTAAAATGTAGTGAAACAGCCCCTGCATGAAGGTGAGGAGGAAACTGAGCAGGCAGTTCAACCTCTGTGCAAAATTGTGGCTTAAGTATGCCTGCTGCATGTCATAGTTGTCAGTAGGCTACAATTACAACGTGGAAATAAAGGGTTTGCTGTGGTCTCATAGAGCTGCGTCACGACAGGATTGACCCTGCTGGAATCATAAAACAATGCCACATCAAATGATTATTGGCATAAAACACTGAAAGTTGCTTTATGTGCAGCGCTGTTTAATTTTCTTTTGGTTTAGTTTCATTTATTTTGTTTCTAGAACTGGCATTTACAAATTTTTCTGAACAAAGGAAACAATGTTTCAGACATGTTTCTGCCACGGGTTATGTCCCCAGTTTCAGGCCAAAATGCCTCAGTAACATTATTTTTCAGGGGTTGACCAGAATGAGGTTACAGAACGTTGCAGTAGACACCCAAGGTGACAGGACAATAGTGCGTCACTTCACTTGTCATCAAGCAAGGTAAGGGCTCTCTACATCCATAAGTGAAACACATTCTTCTCTGGCTAATGAGTTCTGAACAACCAACATGGGCCCTACAAGCATAGCCTCATCTGTTGGGAAGAGAGTTCTAAGAAATGAGAGCATAAAAAATTGGAAAGCCTGGGTGGCTCAGTCCATTAAGCATTGCTTTCAGCTCAGGTCATGATCCCAGGGTCCTGGAATCGAGTCCCACATTGGGCTCCTTGCTCAGTGGGGAGCCTGCTTCTCCCTCTGCCTGCTGTGCCTGCTGCTCCCCCTGATTGTGCTCTCTCTGTCTCTCTCTCCGACAAATAAATAAGTAAAATCTTAAAGAATTGGAAAGTCTGACCTAACTTTGTGCAAAATTTCCATAACCCTGTGGTCTGCATAATATGCTTATTCTGAAAGTTTTAAAATACACATACTCTTAATCTGTTACTTTATGTCAAATTTTTTAAAGATTTTTTTAAGCAATCTCTCCACCCAACATGGAGCTCAAAGCCACGATCCCAGGTTCAGGAATCACAGCTCTCCCAACTGAACTAGCCAGGTGTCCCATTTTGTGTCCGTTTTCATTAGCTCCAGAAGATAGGTAGTGTGAAATAGAAACCAGAATGTGGCAGGGAAAGATGCAGACATAGAATACAGACTTTACAAGTGTGCCTGATTTGTGGCAAAGTTGTACTTTGCTTTTTGTTAAACCCCCACTTGAAGAAGATACTGAAATAGGAGGTTTTGCACTCTAGCAAAGTAAAGCAAAATTACTGAGATGGTCTCGTAGGAATATTGGTAAGAAGCCTGTGCTAATAGTAGAAATGAAGATGGTAGGAATAACCTGCTTTGTGTCTCCCCACCTGTCAGTGGGTCCTATACTCGTTTTGTTGCTACTGGAGGACATGAATACTCTTAATAGGCTGTCAGATGGCCCAAACTGGGGCTACTGCATAAGCTGGAAGTAGGCAACAGCTGAATGGACAATGCATCTTACAGCTTAGCAACATCTCTTTGCTAATATCTCCTTTACTAGTACCATTCTTTATGTTATCACCCATTACCATTCACAAATCCCCCTTCCCTGTTGACCGTGTCCAAACAAACATTAGTGGGGTGGGGCAAAGAGGTCAAATATTTCTGTCTTTCTTTTTTTCCTCATGTTTCAAGTTTTTATTTAAATTTGAGTTAGTTAATATATAGTGTAATATTGGTTTCAGGAGTAGAATTTAGTGATTCATCAATTCATACAACACCCAGTGCTCATCACAAGTGCCCTCCTTAATCCCCAGGATCTATTTAGCCCATCCCTGACCCTCCTCCCCTCTTGCAACCTTCAGTTTGTTCTCTGTAGTTAAGAGTTTCTTATGGTTTATCTTTCTCTCTTCCCTCCCTTCTCCTACGTTCATCTGTTTTGTTTCTTAAATTCCTTGTAGGAGTGAATGACTTATTTCACTTAGCATAATACTCTGGCACCATCCACGTCTTTGCAAATGGCAAGATTCCATTCTTTTTGATGGCTGTGTAATATTCGTGTGTGTGTGTGTGTGTGTGTGTGTGTGTGTGTGTGTACCACTTCTTTATCCATTCATCAGTTCATCAGTTGATGGACATTTGGGCTCTTTCCATAATTTACCTATTGTTGATAATGTGGCGATAAACACTGGGGTGTATGTGTCCCTTTGAATCAGTGTTTTTGTGTCCTTTGGGTAAATACCTAGTAGTGCATTGCTGGGGTGTAGAGTACCTCTTTTTTTTTTTTAACCTTGTGAGGAACCTCTGTACCATTTTCCAGAGTAGCTGCACTAGTTTGCATTCCCTTTTCTCTGCATCCTCGCCAATGTTTGTTGTTTCCTGTGTTGTTAATTTTAGCCATTCTGATGGGTGTGAGATGGTATCTCATTGTGCTTTTGATTTTCACATCCCTGATGATGAGTGATGTTGAGCATCTTTTCATGTGTCTGTTGACCATCTGAATGTCTTCTTTGGAGTAATGTCTATTCATGTTTTCTGCCCACTTCTTAACTGAATTATTTGTTTTTTAGGTGTTGAGTTTGATAAGTTCTTCAAAGATTTTTGGATACTAGACCTTTTTCAGAATGTCATTTGCAAATATCTTCTGCCATTCCATTGGTTGCCTTTTAGTGTCATTGTTTCCTTCACTGTGCAGAAGCTTTTTATCTTGATGAAGTCCCAATAGTTCCTTTTCACTTTTGTTTCCCTAGCCTCTGGAGATGTATCTAGTAAGAAGTTGCTATGGCTGAGGTCAGAGAAGCTGCTGCCTATGGCCTCCTCTAGGATTTTGATGGTTTCCTATCTCATATGTAGGTCTTTCATCCATTTTGTGTTTATCTTTGTGTATGGGGTAAGGAAATGGTCCAGTTTCATTCTTCTGTGTGTTGCTGTTGTGGCCAAGTATTTCTCACCTGATGGTGTCCTGTGGTATGATGAGTCTATACTGGAGGTTAGGTCCTAGAAGAGTAGCTGGATAAACTGCTCAAAAGAGAAATGGAATTGGAGTCACTGCTTCATTGACTAAGAGGGGTGAAGTAAGGAGTGATCTTGGTTCAAATACCATAGAGTTTCCCTTTTCTTACCAAATTTTCACAGATTTCCTTGAATAGATATTTCTCTATTAATTCTTTTTCCTTAGGGTCACTTCCAGAGTCTTTAAAAGATTGTGGGTTTTATAGATAGATAAATGTAGATATAGATACACAGATATAGATATATACTTTCCACCCATGTCACTGGGGAATGTATCAGCAAAGCCTGTCACATTGTTGTTCTGGAAGTTACGCTCCCCTCATCATTCTTTACAACCCTGACTAGTTTTTATCACATTCTAAATCAAAAGAAATATTGAACAAATTCTTTTTCCAAGCTCCATTGAGGTATAATTGACAAATAAAAGTCATATATTTAAGTTGTATAGTGTATCATTTTGATATATGTATATATTTTGAAATGGTAACTGTAATCAAACTAATTAACATAACCATCAACTCACATAGTCACCTTTTTGTGAGGGGTGGGCGAGAAAACGTGAGATCTATTCCCTTAGCAGATTTCAAGTATATAATACATTATTGTTAAATATAGTCACCATGTTGTGCATTAGGTCTCCAGAACGTTTTATCTTATAACTGAAAGTTTGTACCCTTTGATCACGATCTCCCCTTTCCTCCAGCCCCTCAGCCTCTGGTAGCCACCACTGTATTCATTGTTACTATAAATTCAAAATTTTCTTCTGATTCCAATTATAAAGAGACCATGAGTATTTGATTCTCTGTATCTAGCTTATTTCACTTAGTGTAATGTCCTCCAGGTTCATCTTGATCATGGTAAGATTTCCTTCTTTTTTAAGGCTGAATAATATCCAACTGTGTGTGTGTGTGTGTGTGTACCTCTGTAGTTATACATACTCAGTTGTATATCTTTATCCATTCTCCCACTGATTAACACAGGCTGTTTCTGCGTCTTCACTATTGGGAATAATGCTGCAAGGGACATATCTCTTCAAGACAGTGATTTCATTTCCTTTAGATATACACCCACAGTGAGATCGCCAGTTGTAGTTCCATATTTAATTTTGTGAGGAACCTCCATACTGTTTTCCTTCATGCCCTAGAGAGTATAATGCTAAACGTAGTCAGTCAGTCAGAGAAAGACAAATACCATATGACTTCACTCATGTGAAATTTAAGAAACAAAGCAAACATGGAAAAGAATGAGCGAGAGGGAGAGAGAAAGTCAAAGCAAGAAACAGACTTTTAGCTATAGAGAATAAAAGGAGGATTACCAGAGGGGTGGGTGTTAATAGGTGATGGGGATTAAGGAGTGCACCTGTCTTAATGAGCACTGGGTACTGTCTGAAACTGTTGAATCACTATATTTTTTTAAAAGATTTTCTTTATTTATTTGACAGACAGAGATCACAAGTAGGCAGAGAGGCAAGCAAAGAGAGAGGAAGGGAAGCAGGCTCCCCGCTGAGCAGAGAGCCCAACGCGGGGCTCGATCCCAGGACCCTGAGACCATGACCTGAGCCGAAGGCAGAGGCCTTAACCCACTGAGCCACCCAGGTGCTCCTGAATCACTATATTGATGAAGCTAATATAACGCTGTTTGTGAAGTAACTGGAATTAAAAACTTTAAAAAATTCTGTCTTTAAAAAAATCCATGTCTTTGATTTTTGACAGTTTGACTATAATTTGTCTCTGTAAAGTCCTTCTTGGATTGAACCTGTTTGGGGAACTGTACCTGGATATACTTTTCTCTTACTTGAGTGATTTTCCACCATTATGTCTTTCAAGCAGCTTTCTGTCCTTTTTTTCTCTCTTCTCCTCGAACTCTCATAAATGTAAATATTAGCTCTGTTGATGATGTCTTATAAATCCCATAGTACTTTTTCATTCTTTTCAGTTTTTTTTCTTTTTCTCCTCTGACTGGATAATTCCACATGACCTACTTTGAGGTCACTGATTCTTCTGTCCGATCAGGTCCGCTGTTGAAGTTCTCTATTGCATTTTTAAATTGCAGTCATTGTATTCTTATAGCTCACTAAGTTTCTTTAAAACAGTCATTTTGACTTGTTTGTCAGGAATTTATAGATATCCATTTCTTAGAGGTGGGTTACTTTAAGTTTATGGTGTTCTTTAGTCATGTCATTTTTCTCTGATACCTCAATATTTTTACAGCATTAAGTAGGTGTCTCTGCATTAGAAGCAGTTAACTCTTCCAGGCTTTCTGGACTGGATTCAGTAAGGAATGAGCTTTACCTGGCGGTGGTGGGGAGGGGGGAATGCTGGTGACACTGTGATATCAGGTTTAGCCCTGCAGGTGCCCTGCATGAGAGCATGTGATGTCTCTCGTCCCGGGATGCGGGGTGTCATGTCTCGGCAGCTGAGTTAGCTGGGTCTATGATACTGGTAACTCTGTGGTCCTTGGAGTCAAGAACCTTAGGGCATCCGCAGTGGCTACAGTGGCTCTTGGAGTCCCCAGCAGCACCTACAGGTCCAACATGAGAAACTGGGGCAGGTGGTATTGGGGGCCAGGACCAATGATATGCATGTATCTGGCTTTAGGGACTGGCTGCAGGTATACATGCTTTGTTGAGGCCTGAGACCATCAGCAGGGGCCAAGGCTGATGGAGGGTACATGGACAGCTTTAAGAACTGGAGCTGGTAGTGTTCATGGTCACAGCCACCAGGGGTTCTGTGTGCTGGCATTCGTACAGCATGGCCTGAGGGGCTGGGAGGACATGCATGGTTGTTGCACTGGACCCTAGGGCTGGGGTACCTGCAGTGGTGCTATCTGGTGTGGCTCTGGTGGCAAGGCCCGGATGAATTTGCGTGGCTAGAGCTGCAAAGGCAAAAACCTGTGAAGTCCTCACGCGCAAATCCTTTTTTCATTTGGAGTTATCTTTTTTGTAAATACTAAGGACTAACTTCACAGAAGAAAAGGTAGAGTTCAATATTAATTTTGTGAGAACTCTCTAGTGATTATACAAACTATTTACTATTTGATATAGTAATTAAAGAAAAGAATAAATTAAACTTTTGGAGGTTAGATTCAGCTATTAAGCAAGACATAGCCATGGCTAACTAATTACTGAAGTAAAAGAATGGTTCCTCCGCAGTGTGCATTTTGTCATAATTACAGCTCTGGGTAACATTTATCTTAATTAGAAATGTTCAGTGGATTGAGGGACACTGCACATCATCCCTCATCTTATACTCAGAACTCATACAGATGCTGTTTTGTTTTAGAAGTTTCATATTAGGTAGGCAACTAAACAACATAAAAACCTTGGAGATCTGTGCCCATCAGATACTTTCTTCATAGTTCAAAAAAAAGCTTTCTTGATAAAAATTTTTAAACACTTATTGGCTGATAGGTCTCTTTCAAGACATGTTAAGTATTTTAATAAACTATAATTATGTGCACAAATGCCAGTGAAGATATTAGAAAACATCATTATCATTTGTCAAATGATTTCGATGGGATTATGACTACAAAAATGCCTGCTGATTGTTTTAATTTCCTGTTACTGCTGTAACAAATTACCAGAAACGCCGTGCCTTTAAAACAACACAAACTTAGAGGTCAGAAGTCTAAAATGGATCTCACTGAATTAAAGTCAAGGTATTAGCTGGGATGCAGTCATATTGGACACTCAAGGGGAGAATCCATTTCTTTACATTTCCCTGATTCTAGAGGCTGTCGTTTTTCCCTGACTCATGGCTTCCTTCTTTCATCTTCAAAGCCAGCAACATTTGGCCAAGTCCTTTTCATGCTACCAGTTCTTTGGTTCTCTCTCTTCTACATTGTTCTTCCCTTTCTCAGAACCCATGTGATTACATTGGGCCCACTGGGACAGTCCTCCTGTTGGGATGGAAGAACCCTCCCATCTCCAGATCTGCTGATTAATAATCTTAGTTCAATATACAACCTGAATTCCTTTTTGGTGCATCACCTAAGATTTTCACAAGTTCCAGGGATTAGAACATGGACATCTTTGGGTGTGGTATCATTTTGCCTACCGCACTGACCAAAATCACTATTTATCATTGTCTTATGTAAGACTGAGTGAAGAACATATATCCACTGTTACATTTTGGAAGAACCACAAAATACTACAGTAATTAAATATCCTCTCCCACGCATGATCCATGACAATGAAATATATAAATGACTAACTGGTTTCTATAGGAATATATATGTGTCACATTTCACATGAATATGAGTGTTTTCCATCTAAAGAGTCACTGATTTGGATGCCTTTAATTTCCTTTTGTTGTCTGATTGCTGAGGCTAGGACCTCTAGTACTATGTTGAATAGCAGTGGTGATAATGGACATCCCTGCCGTGTTCCTGACCTTAGCGGAAAAGCTTTCAGTTTTTCTCCATTGAGAATGATATTTGCGGTGGGTTTTTCATAGATGGCTTTGATGATATTGAGGTATGTGCCCTCTATCCCTACACTTTGAAGAGTTTTGATCAAGAAGGGATGCTGTACTTTGTCAAATGCTTTTTCAGCATCTATTGAGAGTATCATATGGTTCTTGTTCTTTCTTTTATTGATGTGTTGTATCACATTGACTGATTTGCGGATGTTGAACCAACCTTGTAGCCCTGGAATAAATCCCACTTGGTCGTGAAGTGTGTAAACCTGGTGATTCACAGACCTGTACCCCTGGGGATAGAGTATTATGCCTCCATCAGAAAGGATGAATACCCAACTTTTGTAGCAACATGGACGGGACTGGAAGAGATTATGCTGAGTGAAATAAGTCAAGCAGAGAGAGTCAATTATCATATGGTTTCACTTATTTGTGGAGCATAACAAATAGCATGGAGGACATGGGGACTTAGAGTGGAGAAGGGAGTTGGGGGAAATTGGAAGGGGAGGTGAACCATGAGAGACTATGGACTCTGAAAAACAATCTGAGGGTTTTGAAGGGACGGGGGGTGGGAGGTTGGGGTACCAGGTGGTGGGTATTATAGAGGGCACGGATTGCATGGAGCACGGGGTGTGGTGCAAAAATAATGAATACTGTTATGCTGGAAATAAAAAAAAAAAAAAAAAAAAAAAAAAAGAGTCACTGAAATGTTAAACATTTTCTAATATTCAGAACATTTAAGAAATCTTTTGAACCTGTGTTTGTATTTGTATTCCCTCACTAGAATTTGCTGAATTATGAAAGACTGTCAACATTTGGGGAGAGAGGGAGTTTTATATTTGGCAATATAAACATATCTTGAGTTACAACTCATGAAAAAAAGTCGAGTCCCCAAGTTAGACTATTTGCTGTTGTTTTGTGATTGTTAGTTTTGTCCAAAAGAGCATGGCCACAAACTGCTAAGTCTGACTCTGAAGGCAGTCTCAATAGAGGAGATACAAAAAACAAAATTAAGTGAAAAGCCAGTAAGTCCTTATTAAAATAGCTCTGTAACTTTTTAATGTGAATATATGAATTGACTACTCTCGTTAGTGTTCTTGACATTGGCTTTATACTGCCATTATATAATTGAACCATATATTAAGCACTTAACTAATTAGAGACCTCTTACTGCTTAAATTTTCAAATTATTACCATTACGAATGAATCCATACAAAACTGACACCATTATATGTGGGTTTCCTTAGTTGTGCTGACTTCAGAGAGTCAGTAGTCAATCTGCAAAAGAAACTAAAAATTGCTTCGGAATGAAGATGTGTATGAGGAGTGCACTGAAATCATACATAACATAAGGAATCCTTGTTGCTGTTTCTTTCTCTACCTTTTCCAGTCATACTTGGATTGTTGGTTTTTTTTTAAGATTTTATTTATTTGTCAGACACACACACACACACAGAGAGAGAAAGAGAGAGAGAGAGAGAGAGAGCAGGAGCAGGATGAGAGGCAGAGGGAGAAGCAGGCCCCCAGCTGAGCAGGGAGCCCAATGCAGGGCTCAGTCCCAGGACCCCAGGATCATGACCTGAGCCAAAGACAGACACTTAACCAACTGAGCCACCCAGGCGCCCCATATTGGAACTGTTTTTAAGTGCTCCCAGTGTAAGCCCCTTGTGCATCTTTTTCTGCAACCCGGATCCATCCATGCTTCTACCTGCATTTCTTCTTCTCAAACAGTGATAGGAATGTCACTGTTTCCAGAAGCAGGCAACTGCTTTTTAAAGATTTTTTTTTTTATTTGAAAGACAGATCACAAGTAGGCAGAGAGGTAGGCAGAGAGAGAGGAGGAAGCAGGCTCCCCACCAAGCAGAGAGCCCCATGCGGGGCTCGATCCCAGGACCCTGAGATCATGACCCAAGCCGAAGGCAGAGGCCTTAACCCACTGAGCCACCCAGGCGCCCCGCAACTGCTTTTTAATTGCCTTAAATTGTTAGAATGTTTTTCCCGAGGTCATGTCAGTCTCCTTAAGGCTTCTCCCCAGTGGACTTTATTTGCCAGGGTGAATTTGATCCCTTCTTCCATCTGGAGGCCTTACTGGTTCTTAACTGAGGGTGCACATCCAAATCACAAGGGAATGGTAAGAAAGAGTGTGTGGAGGGGGGACAGAGAGAGAAACACATGCCCAACCTCTTCTTTAGACCAAAATGGATCATATCTAGAAGTAAATTCCAGCGTGTGAATTCAGACACTTTACTAACTCATGTTTCTATTCTTGTACACATGCAGTAAATAATTATCATGCACTAGTTAGTATTTAAGATTCTGGGAACTGTACACCTAAAACTAATATAACACTGTATGTGAAGTTTAATTTAAAAACAAAAGATGCTGGGAATGCATCAGTGAACAAAACATGCAAAACCTGCTGACTTTATAGAATGTACATATTCAGCTTTATGTACAAAGAATGAAAGGGCAGGAGAGAGTGTTGCATTTATTCAAGTGACATGTATTTTACTGCAGTGAGATAATCGGGCTCTTTGTGGGGAAAAAGTTGCAATAGGCCATACATTAAACTAAATCTTCCAATTAGTAATTGCAGTCAAGAATAGTCATACCTCTCTGGGAAAAGATGCAATCTTTAAGCAGTAGATTTAATTTTTTTAAACTATATTGAAGGAAATTGGTGTTGAGGTCAAAAGTGAGCTGATGCATGAAAAAAAAAAAAAAAGATGTGTAACTTCCACTGTTGTTCACACTACCCCACTTCCAGTAGCTCACATCTTGGCCCTTGAGCTCACCTGTGATTTATGTGGCTTTGCTCGAATTAAGCACCCTCTCCCCCACCACGCACACCCCTAAAATCACACACACACACAAAAACCTATAAATCAAAAGCTGTCACATAGCTATTGCTATAACGGCAGTGGAACTTAATCTTTTCTATTTGAAATGTGTGCACTGTAAGATACGTGACCAATGGTATTTTAAACTAGAGCAGTTTAAAACGCAATCCATTAGAGCTGAATTACACAGGCCTTCAATCATTTGATGACTGAGCTCTGTGTGAAGAAATGGCCGATGTCAAATAAGAGTGACAGGGACAGTTTTTATGGCACATTTTAGAAGAAATGCGGTTAATATGAATCTGCAGGAGGACTTCCTCTGACAAAGAGTACATGGCATCAAATTGGGGTAAATTCCCTACGTATACAATGACAAAAGAAAGTAAGTGGAAAATTACAGCCTTGGCACTTTTGTATCCAAAAGAAACTACTAGTCTTTTCAGAGAGAGCTATTTAGTCTGGCAGTTCCTCAAGCTATAATTTTCTTCTTGTTTTGTTTGTTTTCTTAATCTAAGATTCTCTAGAAAGTAACTAAAGAGATATCTGATTTGTACCTTTATTAATACTCTGTGTGACATTTGCCATCACTGTGTAGGTCTGGGTTTGTGAGGTTGGCGCTTCAGAAATGGTTTATTTGCTTCCGGACGCTATGTCTGCATTTCAAGGAGCTGAGGGAAATTAGGCCTCAGGTTATAGATGAGTGGATCAATAAAGTAAGATTTACCTAGATAAGTATAACAAAAAGCATCAGCAGGAGCATAGATCAATCATTTATGGTTTTTATCCCCTCTGTCATTAAACTATTTATTAGAATACTGAATGCATGTTATTTTTTGGCACTTTTCTTCCACTTCACCCCTCTTCTAGTAATTTCTCCAGGTTGAAAATTTTCAAGTTCAGATTGAGACATAGTATTCAACTACCTAAATCCATTTAGTAGTTTTCAATTTATGTTATGATAAAGGCCTGGATCTTACATATGGACTAATGGACAAGGAATAGTTTGACCCTCCCCATAATATACCCTGTTTTACATCACTGTTTTTGCTCCAGCACCTCTGTCCTTATTCCGGTTTTTCCTAAGGTCATACATCTCATGTAGTTATAATCGTAATATATATATTTTATACACACACACACACACACACACACACACACACACACACACACATTTATTTATTTATTTTAGAGACCTTGTGCTTGCAAGTAGAGGTAGGGGCTGAGGGAGTCTTAGGCTCTACCTCACAACCCTGAGATCATGACCTGAGCTGAAATCAGGAGTCAGACACTTAACTGACTGAGCCACTACGTGCCCCTATAGTTAAAGTTGTAGAATTTACTTGTTAAAGACTGGGATGATGAAGTTAAAAGAATGGAAGAGCCTAAATAAATCTATATGAAAATAACACGCCAATCTGTATTCTTTGCTGAAGTTAGATGATTGGCTTAAAGTATGTAAATAGAGTTTTAGAAAGGAACCATACATATGCACATACATATCCAGAGAGATTTATTACAGGGAATTGGCCCATGTGATCATGCAGCCTGAGAAGTCTCAATATCTGCAGTCCGCAAGCTGAGGACCCAAGCAAGCCACTGGTATGGTTCCAGTTGAAATTCAAAGGCCTGAGAACCAGCAGGAAAAAAGGAAAAAAAAGCCAGAAAGCTCAAGACACATTAAGAGTTGATGTTTCAGACTAAATTCCAAGGCAGGAAAAAAACCTGATACCACAACTCAAAGGCAGTCAGGCAGGAGGAATTCTCTCTTATTCAAGAGAAGGTTAGCATTTGTTCTATTCAGGTCTTCAAGTGATTGGGTGCAGCCCATCCACATTATGGAAAAGAGTCTTCTTTACTTGATCTGTTGATTTAAATGTTAACAGGTGAGTGAGAGCAGCAAGATATTAACTTATTTTGGTAACCATGTCACAATATATGCCTATATCAAATCATTATGTTGTACACCTTAAACTAATGCAATGTTATGTATAGATTATATCTCAACAAAACTGAAACAGACACAAAAACCAGTATTCTCCTGCCATAAAAACAGAGCTCAACAGAACAGAATAGAGAGCCCAGAAATAAACTCATGCATATACCGTCAGTCGATCTTCAGCAAGCATGCCAGGAACACAAAATGGGAAAAGGATAGTCTCTTCAATGAATGGTGTTGGGAGTACTAGATACTCACATGCAAAAGAATGAAGAGGGACAGTTATTTTACACCATACACAAAAATCAACTCAAAACAGATGAACAATGTAAATTCTTGACCTGAAACCATAAAACTCTTCAAAGAGAACAGGAGAAAAACTCTTCTTGACACTGGACTTAGCAATGATTTCTTCAAGTTGACACCAAAAACAGAGGCAATAGAACCAAAAGTATAGAAAGGTGGGACTACACAAAAACATCTTCAACCCAGCAAAGCAAACAATCAAAAGAGTAAAAAGGCAATCTATGGAATAAGAGAACATATTTGCAAACTATCTCTATCATACAGGTAAATATCCAAAATACACAAGAATCTCCTGTGGCTCCACAGCAAAACAAAACAAAACAAAAACCCACAAAAAACAAATAAACAAAACCCAAACAGCTCAATTTTTTATTTTTATTTTTTAAAAGATTTTATTTATTTATTTGACAGAGATCACAAGCAGGCAGAGAGGCGGACAAAGAGAGAGAGGAGGAAGCAGGGTCCCTGCTGAGCAGAGAGCCCGATGCGGGGCTTGATCCCAGGACCCTGAGGTCATGACCTAAGCTGAAGGCAGAGGTTTTAACCCACTGAGCCACCCAGGTGCCCCATAGCTCAGTTTTTTAAATGGTCAAAAAATTGGGTGTCTAAATAAATGTCTCTAAAGAAAATATACACATAGCCAACAGGTCTAAGAAAAGGTGCTCAGCATCACTCATCATCAGGGAAATGCAAGTCAAAACCACAACAAGATATCACCTCACACCTGTGAGAATGGCTATTATATATAAAAATCAAGTGTTGTGAGGCCATGGAGAAATTGGAACCCTTATACACTATTGGAGAAAATGTAGGGTAATGTGGAAAACACAGTAGAGGTTCCTCAAAAAAATTAAAATTTGTTGTTCAGAAATCCCACTTTGGGCTATATATCCACAAACATTGAAGAGAGTTCTATATCGTGATTGCAGTGGTGGTGCACAAATCTACAACTGGGATAAAATGGCATAAAACTACACACACATTATATCACTGCTGATTTCCTCTTGTTGATATTGTATTATAATTATATTAGATACCACCATTTTGAGAAACTCAGACCTCCCTGTATGATCTTTGCAACTTTCTGTGAATCTGTAATTATTTCAAAATAGGAAGTTACATATTCAGTAAAGCCTCTTACAGATGAATTTTTATGATATTATTTGGAAAATGGCTGACAGTTTAAACAGTATTTTAAAAATTTTTCTTTACAGTCCTTATATATTATACATGGATGTGCTATTGATTTTTTAATTCATATTTTCACTGAATGCAAATGGCAACTACTGAAGCTCAATTATTTGACTGAAGCTGATGCTTTAGCTCAATATCATCATTATGGGATGAAATAATGAGATGCAACAGAAAACTAAAATGCCATCACAAAAAAGATCTAATTTAATATTAAAAATTAACATTAGCAATTAAAATGGAAAATTTTTATGTTAGGTACAAATAACAATATCTCAGGATTATCCCTTGCTTTATTGTTTTTGCATTCATTGTGCTTTACATTTGTGATACTAAGTAGAACTCACTTTCCAGTGAGGCCAATGAAAAGACCAGGCTGTTTTCTGGACAGCTTTGCTAATACAGGATACTACTTTTGGAGCTGTTATGGAGAAGTTACTGCTACTTTATTAAAGCATCCCAGGGCTGTTCAGTAAAATGTTTTCTAGAAAAAAATTTTGTATTTTAAATTCATACCTTAGGTAAATTAAAAAAAAATTGTTTATCTTTAATTACTGAGAAAGACCATCTGTAGTAGTCATTTTAATGAAATTTTTAAATGTTAGCTTCTGGAAACACATTACTATAAGAAATCGACTACTTAAAGCTTCTAAAGCCTGTTTGTAATGTGTTTAGTAGGGAAAAAAAGTATGTGAGATACCTCATTTTTCTCTTTAAGTCAACTCTCTCTGGTCATTTTTATTTCTGGATTCAGTACTGTTAATGAATACTAGTGCATATGACTTTAGATTTATTCATCCTAATATATGGTAGTAAAGTTAACATGCTGTGTTTAAGTCATTCTCTCAAGATTTGAGGATCTCCCAAATAGGACCTTTTCTCTTGAACAATTTATGGTCTAATGAAATGAAATAATTAAATACTAAATAAGGTTCTTAAATCTTATTTAATGTTATGGGTGCTAGTATAACAAAAGAAAAAAAACCTTACAGAGTTAAGTATTAATGTATACTCTAGTTATTATTTATTATTATGTCAATTCTTACAAATATTTGAGGTCTTAACAGTGTTATAATGGGGGCACCTGGGTGGCTCAGTCAGTTAAGTGTCTGACTCTTGATTTTGGCTCACGTTATGATCTCAGGGTCATGAAATCGAGGCCCATTGGGCTCTGCGCTCAGTACGGAGTCTACTTGAGATTCTCTCCCTTTCCCTCTGCTCCTCCCCCAACTCATGCTGTGTCTCTTTCTCTCTAAATAATATCTTTTAAAACATAAAATTATGTCCTTTGTATATTTTCTGCTTAATATGCATTACAATACTTATAATACATTAACTTTCAAATAACTTTCAAATATATTTTCAAATAAATTTCCAAATTAATAATTATTTATTATATAGCTATTCATATAAATTACTGCATTTTATTCTTTTAGTGATAAACATACCTCTATACCTCAACTAACTGATAAATATCAACATGTAAAAATAATAATTCTGCTTCAAATTAAAAATTTAAGGTTCACGTATTTGTGAAAGTAAATATTCACATATTATTTCAAAAGACATTTTCTCTATCTTCTGAGGTTTTTCATTCTGAAAATATCTTAGAAAAGATAGCTCTGAACAAATGTCTGTGCTTGCAAGATGTAGAGAGAAATATTAAAGACCCATGGAGAATGTATTCTGACAAAAATATCTGTAGATTCCATCTCTTACAGTAATGACAATCATTACCTACTCCTTTGCAGTGCTCACATGTACTAGCATTACTTTAAGTACTTTTACTTATATTAACTCATGAGATACTCCCCACAACTGTGTGAATTAGACACTAGTATTTTATAGATGAGTATACTGAAACAGAGAGATTGAGTACCTTTCCCAAGGTCACACAGCTAGTAAGTAGCAGAGTTGGGGAATGAACCTGAGTATTATTACAATTCTATTCCTTTATCCACTATGCCATAGTGCCCCTACAAGTCATTTACATATTATAAGCTGTTATATGTTGATATCTCTGATTATTTATCTCACGTGTAAGATGCAGGCCCTAGTTCCTTGAAGAAATATCTACCTCAAAATGGCTTCCCCATCAAACTAAAGAAGTTACCAACAATTCATCTACCATATTACCAGTAGGGAGCCTGTAAGAATGGTCCATGTAGAGATTTTAGTCAGCAGGCAACAGCCACACCACAATGGATGAGAAGTTTGGGTCTGAATCTCTTAATCATTCACACACACTTTGTTCAAAGTTTGACATTCCCTATTCCCTTTCTCTGTTTCAGCTTCCCAAACTGGGCTGAACATTTGGCACTGTGCTTACATCAAGTATTGATTTCTCAAATGTTTTTGTTTTAATTGGTCTTGGCTCTTTGAACTTAAATAATTTTACTAATGGACAACCCCTGATTCTCTATCACTACTGTAGCATAGTGTGAAAGGCATAAACTCTCTTAATGTGGTTTATATGCTGTGTTTCTGTACTCTTTCCCTCATCAGCTATTCCAGTGAAGAATGAAGCCTGTCAAATTATGAAATGAGTTGAGTTTGACTTGACTACTTATTAGTGAATCCATAACGTTGCTTAGTAAGTACCCCATTCATACCTAAGTTCTCATTAAAGCTCTTGAGGGGAATTAGTTTATCTTAAAAAATGGATTAGCTTCATCCTTTATCTGCTAAAAAGCGTAACTGTGGGAGAAAATTGCATGGTAAGGGCATTGAGCAGTACGGGTGTGGGTGTTGGTATAATTGTGTGTGAGGTGAAATCTAAAGGTTCATGACACCATAGAAAAAATAGTGAATCTGGTCAGACACCTCTATGTTTGAAACACAGTAATGGGCAAGAGGAAGTCAGGAAATCAACGTCCAATTTGCAGTCCTTTGTAAGGATTAGAAGCCACATGAGTAGGATTCCTTTGCCACAGGATTTAGCACTTACTACGAACTCAAATATTCTATTACTGAATGATAGGGAAAATGGGAGGAAGGGAGGTGAAGGGGAATCCACAGAATACATGAGCATGAAATGCATATCAGTTATCATAATATACAGGTATCATTTAGGTCTGTATTAAGTTATACAAAAATATATGATTATGAATCAGCTGTCATTTCTAACACTAAATGATATTCGATATCAACTCTTTTTAAGTACGAAAATAGTATTGTGATTATGTATTTTTAAAGTTAATTTTTTAGCTATGCCAACTAAAGAATTTACAGATAGGAAGAGGATGTAGATGGGGAAGTGATGGGGATCGATGGAAGTAGATGGGGTGATGGTTTTTAGGGCTGAGGCATGGGTATGTGTACACTATATCAGCCCGTCTACATTTGTGTGTATTTAAAATTCTCCATAAAAAGAAATGACTAGTTCCCCAAAAAGGATACAGAATTTTAGAGATCACAATCCAAAGCAATAAACTACTCTGAGAAACCAGGAATCCATATTAGGGAACAGGGGATTTGCTGAATGGAAACCAAAGGAGATCTTTATTTGTGTAATGGATTTTGCTGGGCCGGGCTCTTACACAGACAGTAATAATCATGAATGTCACCCAGGATAAAAGCTTAGTTGTATTTAATGTCAACTTCACAGATCTCCTTTTGAATTCTGACTTTTCATTAACTCCTTGAAATCCTTGTCCTAATTCATATACATAATTGACTCATGGGTTTGTCACTTTACTTAACCTTGCTTATTGACTAAGTAACAATATATTTTTCCCCTGCTTTGAATGACTTCTACTTCATGTGACGATTTACTAATGCTTCTAGAATATCCTTCCTGATATGAACTATTTCTTTTATTCTCTCAGGACATACACATTGTAAAATACGGTATAAGCCTTTTCCTTACCTTTTTCTATCATGTACACCTTACCTCTCTTCAAAAGAAAAAAAGATCATTAAAATTATGTTGGAGATTATGCAGGATTGACCAAAAACATAGTTGAGCTGATTATTTGTTATGAAAGTCTCAGTTGTCAAACAATCAAATAGATGACTACATAATCAATCCTAATTGCTTGTTAAGATGAAAGCAACAACTAGCAAGATGACACCTTGATTCAGATCAGTCATTTTAATCACTGAATTAGAGCTCTGCAGTGATTCAGATTTGAGGAGTTAACTGCCAGTGAGCTGAAAAGAAGTAAATCATCTGGTAAAGGATACACCTTTTATATATGAATATGTCAGAAATCACAGTGAAAGAGAGTTGAGACAAATAATATTGATATGTAACAGTTTTACAACGCAATGCCATTTACACAGTACTTAGACATGTGACCCAATTTAATCTTCACAACAATCGTATTAAGTACCATTGTCCGTATTTTAAACTGAGAAACTGTTTTTTGGCTAATGCAGATTGAATGCCTTTCTTAAAGTCATCCATCTGACCCTGCATTTCCCCACTGGTGCCACTTGATATCCACAGAAATCAACTCCTAACTTAGCAAAAGCTATATGATGCTTAAAAGTCTCATTAAATTTATTTGCACTTCTAAACTTTTAAATTAGATCGTAGCTAGTTTCATAGCTATCACTGAGAATGATGACCCATCTTCTGCCATCATAAATTAGAAGGGGCTTATCTCAAACTTAGAGCATTAATGGCAGTTGTAGTGGAAAGTCTCCCAAATTCCATTTTACAATTATTTTTGAACTAAATGAAAAGAAGTTTGAACACATCTTTCTGTCAAAGGATTTTACCTTATCAAATGAAGAACACGTTATTTTCTTTTTTTTTTTTTTTTTTAAAGATTTTATGTATTTATTTGACAGAGAGAAATCACAAGTAGATGGAGAGGCAGGCAGAGAGAGAGAGAGAGAGAGAGGGAAGCAGGCTCCCTGCTGAGCAGAGAGCCCGATGCGGGACTTGATCCCAGGACCCTGAGATCATGACCTGAGCTGAAGGCAGCGGCTTAACCCACTGAGCCACCCAGGTGCCCCAGAACACGTTATTTTCTAATGCATCAGGAAACTTATAGACGTTCTTGATAGACTGATTAGAGTTATTGATCAGCTATCCCAGTGATGGGTTTTCTGTAGCCAGATTGTGTTTTGTTTCAATTTTTCATAGAGATTCTTATTGTTTCTTAATTTATCCAGAGTTGTTTGTTTCATTATTTCCATTATATCTATTAATGTAAAATCAGTTTCACACATGGTCATCACTATTTTTGATGACTTGTATTCCTGAGCTACACAAAATATTCTGCTGTATTTCAAGTATTTCCTGATCTTTTACACATGTTCATTATATGTCCTTAATTAACTATAGCTTTACTCAGAGGAGATGTTAATTTCTCTAAAAATGTATATGGTACTCCTATTTACATGGGATGGTTATTACATCTTCTTGGGAATGACAGAGTGTGTTGAAGGAAGGATGCATTGGGAGCAGAAATACTGCCTCAAGGCCCAGGAAACACAGGCCTCTTCCTAACCTCTGATCGGGCCCCATGGGTCAGCTAGCAATCTACTTCTAGCCACACTCCGGGTATGCTTGTCCTGGGATTATCTTCTTCAGTGGCATTGAGTCCACTTCCAAGGTTGCGGGGCTTCTTCCTGAGCCCATTGTGCTGAATGCACTTGCCTTTGGTGTGTACACTGCTAGGCCCAGGCAGTATCAAAGCAGCTATCCAAGCAGCAGATATTGGTGGGGAGGCCTATCATGTCCACAGGAGTGCAGAGTCCCTCTCCGTGTGGGAGGATGCAAAGCAGGGAGAAGAGAAAGGGGGAGAGTCACTAGCTCCTGTGTAGACAGGTTTTCTTCCTGTGCTACTACCTTCAGACCTCGAACTCCAGAGAATCTGAGAGTTCAGAATTTGAACCTGCCCTTCCAGGTGGTTAGGAATGTACCTTGTTGAGGTAGGAGTATAGAGCAGATTTAATTTAACAGTTTCTTAGCACTATTTTTAACTTTGAAGTGCATAGATTTATGGTGCATGGGTCTTTATTTGTTCTCTTGTTATAGGCCCCACGAGTATTCTAAGTGGCCTGAGTAAGGGTGGCAGGACCAGATGGGGAATTTGCACTTGCTTTGTTAGCATATGCCACTCCTATACCGTATAGTATCACAGTGTCAGAAGAATATGTCACAGTGGTTAATGGAGATTTAATGATTTAAATTAAATTTAAATAGTTTCCCAGCTTTCTTCTTGTAGATACAATACAGCAAGATCGCATTCTTGGAAGCCCTCATTCAAAGTCATGAATCACACAGTTCAGAGTCCCAGTGTTCCAAACTCCTGAGGTAAAAACTCAGGTCAAGTCAATCTAAAATTATCCATCCATTCAACAATTGTGTATCGATTGTGTACTATGTAAATGAAAGACAGTTTGCTAGAAGGTGTTAGGGATAAAAAAGATAAGTCAGGCATAGTTCCCATTTTCTTGTCTAGTGATAAAGCTCAGAGAAGCCTTTTAATGAGTATAATATAGAGCAACAAGTTAGTGTGTACATGAGAGGTGCAGACCTGATCCTATGAGAGTTCCAAGGTAGGCAGCTTGTTGTGGGAATTATGTGCACCTGCTTCAGTCATGCCACCCACAGGAGAGGTCTCAAAGCTTCATGCCACCTGCTCCTTGTGCTTATAATAGTCTTACTATCTTCCTCTTTCTAGCTAACTCCTAGTTTTTGATACTGCAGCCTCTGTAAGGTACATTTCCCAGCACTGTGATAATGCTGTCATCGAGAAGATAATATACAAAACTAACACTAACCACACAGAAACCAATTTAGATCAGACAACAACAAATACCAATGTGACAGCCAAGAGTGAACCCACTTTAGGATTCTGCACTAATACGGTCCTACCTACAGAACCATGCACCTTGCTGTGCTGGGTTTTCAGAAACCTACTGGAACAAAGGCTCTGGCATTTCCTCAAGGAAGGCAAATATTCGCACCTAGTGAGTACATGTTGACTATGAGAAAAGAATTTCAATGGGAAAAGTAGTGGGTCAGGAATCCTTCCCTCACAGAGCATACGAGTAAATCCGTCACAACTTTCTACTCACAAAGGCAAGAATAGAGCAAAATCATTGAGTTCATTTGCTTCTAGTTCTGGCCCCTTCTTTCCAGTTGCAAACAAGTCTGCCAACAGTGTCCATTTCATCAGGAAATTTTGTGACTTGAATGGCCAAAATGAGTCCAATGACCACATTCTTATAGACTGTTGAGAACCAGTTGAAAACATAACCTTATAGGAGTCAACACAGAGACCTGCAGTGTGTTTGATATCCATGGCAGTGACCTAGAGAGGGAGGGTCAGAATCTTTCTGTATCCTATTACATATTGGCCAAATTAATGTGTGTGATTATTAAACCTGCTATACTTTAAGACAGGGAAAGGAATAAGCAGTAATACTAGAAGAAATCAGCAGCTTCAACTAGATGTCCAATATAACTTCCCCTATCTTAAATGCTAGCTTTAATAATACATCTTTTGCACATGGAAGTTGACTAAATCCACTGAGAGGCTACTGTTGACCTCCAGAAAGAAACAATCCCTGAAACCTCAATGGCTAAAAACAGGAATACTTCATTTTTACCATGGGTTATGCTGAGGAGTAACAGATGCTCCAATCTAGAATCAAATAAAAAGAGACATTGAATTTTAGTAGGGATTGGGTGTAAAGGAGATTCCCATGGGGAAGGACCTAAGAACATGGGCTTGGAAGAGAGGAGCATTTCCTCCACAGTCACCCCCAGAGCCTATCCCATGCCTTTCCCCCTTCATCAGTGCTTGTATTCAACATTCCAAAAGATCTGACATCACTGCATTCTGGGTTATTTTTCTTTTCTTTTCTTTTAAATTTCTTTTCAGTGTGACAGAATTCATTGTTTATGCACCACACCCAGTGCTCCATGTAACACTCATAATACCCACCACCTGGCTCTGGTTTATTTTTCTATCAGCTTTTCTTTTTCTGCTAAGGGTTTTAGCATAAGGAAAGAAAGGTTTACAATTTAAATTACATCAGGGCCTATTATTATTAAATGACTATATATTTATGTTCATTAAAAAGCATTTAAAATTATAGGGGTGTGCTAAGAGACCAGGCATATATCATTTAAATATGTATTTATTTAGGGACTTTGGGCCAGTTTTATGAATTATCTAACTATATTAAATTTTAGTAAAGACTTATGTATTCTTTTGCCTATAAGATTGTCCAGGAAGGGGTACCTGGGTGGCTTAGACAGTTAAGCATCCAACTCTTGATTTCAGCTCAGGTCATGATCTCAGGGTTGTGAAATCGAGCCTCACTTTGGGCTCCATACAAGGCATGGACCCTGCTTAAGATTCTCCCTCACCCTCTGCCCCTGCCGACCCCCTCTCTCTATCTCTCAAAAAAAAAAAAAGAAAAAGAAAAAAAAAAAGATTGTCCAGGAAACATTATATGCTTTTAAATAGTAAATCAGTGGCACTTGAAAGCAAGCACTTCTAATAGAAGTTAACAGGGAGGAGGGTGAATATAATTAATCTAAAAGGTTATTAATAGTGAACACAATGTTTTTGACAACTCTAATGACCTAATATGACCCAATCCCTTCTGATGACTTCTATTGGAATTGTATCACACATCGGAGGGATAAACTGAATGTAGATACAACCTCAGAGATTATAGAATGTCCCAGGAGAAGGCAGGATTTCCTGTTATGGGATTAAAACCCTTTTACCTGAGCCCCATACTGTTACCATTTTAGGTTCAGTGCTTTGATAGGAATGCAAGATTTTCTGAAAGTAAGAAATGTTTTTGGTTAATTTCCCTCAGTTTTATTAATAAAAGATACTTTATCTTTCGAAGCCTTATGTTCCAAGGGACCTGAGAATCTCTGCAGCCATGATTCTGTGAGGGCACGCTTGTTTTATTTTTCTTCTGTATATTCCCAATCACATTGATTTCTTATTATTAAAACTGTAATGTCCATTTAGTTACAACTAAAATTACTCTGTGTGTGTGGGCGTGACAAATCAAAACAAAATATAATAATTTGTATTGTATAATGTAGTTTAATGCAGGGCTGGCTGGGTCCAGTCGTTAGGATCCTTTCTCTTGTGCTCTAGTAGAGTCTACCCTCTGGGCCACCCATATCCTTGGTAATTAGTCATTCCCTCCTCATCACCTCCTGGCACTCTGCAGCATTTAGTCCCGGACTTCCTCACCCCAGAGTACACTGGCCATCTTACAAAGATAAGAGGCTGCTTTGATACAAAGACTACGACAGCTCATCTACTCCCTGGTCAGTTCATCCCATGAAGAGATGAATGAATGAATGAGCTGGAAGAACAACTGACCGGCCTCAGGCTGTCTGGCTTCTAGTTCTGTCTTCACCTCAATTTCCACATTTATAAGAAGACAAGGCAAAGTGTTCTATTTCCTTAGTGAGATTTCTTCCAGCTCTAAAAGTCTACATCCTTAAAAACTGAGACTGTTCCCCTGTCCTTGTGACTGACTCCCTGCTGAGACCTGCTCTGAAGAGAAGGTGGAGCCAGCCTGCTTTTCTCTGGGCCTGTGTCTTCCACCAGCCTTCCTTGACAACTCACTTCGGACATGGTGTCCCCCACTGACGTTGGCTGGCATGCAATTTGTCTAGTGCTTGACTGCAGTCATTTGTTATTTGATGACAATAAGTAATAGTTCAATATTTTCAAAACCTCTGAAATATAAAATGGAATGAAACCATGGAAAAGTCATTTCCCTCCCTGTGGGAGTGTTTCAGGTTCAATGAAGAAAAGAGTAATAACTGTCAATAAATGTTTCAGAGAAATGAAGAAAGAGATCTAGACAATAAAGCCTCCACTTATAAATGGTAAAACCAAAAAAGAAAAAAAAATCAAAGCAGGACATGAATGCTTGCTGTTACTTTTTTCACAAAACAACAAAAAACTAGTGTATTTTTAGTTAGTAAAAAGTACAGGTCTGTGAATCACCAGGTTTACACACTTCACAGCACTCACCAAAGCACATACCTTCCCCAGTGTCCATAATCCCACCCCCCTTCTCTCAAACCCCCTCCCCCCAACAACCCTCAGTTTGTTTTGTGAGATTAAGAGTCACTTATGGTTTGTCTCCCTCCCAATCCCATCTTGTTTCATTTATTCTTCTCCTACCCACTTAAGCCCCCATATTGCATCACCACTTCCTCATATCAGGGAGATCATATGATAGTTGTCTTTCTCTGCTTGACTTATTTCGCTAAGCATGATACGCTCTAGTTCCATCCATGTTGTCGCAAATGGCAAGATTTCATTTCTTTTGATGGCTGCATAGTATTCCATTGTGTATATATACCACATCTTCTGGGATAAAAATATATGTTTATAAAAAGTAAAAAATTTATATAAAAAAATAAAATATATTTATGAGCGATACATATTTCAGATTAGAAAAAAAAAAGTATTTGGATACCTCCATTACTCCAGAGTCTGTTTAAACATTGCATTGCTTTGATATTTCACATTCCCAATCAAGACTGCCTATAACATTATTCAAAAAACAAATGGCCAGTTATTAAGAACCAGATTCAGTTTATATTACTCACAAGAACAAATCCCTCTTCTTTCTTTTAAGGATTTATTTATTAGAGAGGAAGCACATGTCGAATGAGTTGGGGGAAGGGCAGAGAGAGAGAGAATCTCCAGCAGACTCCCCACTGAGCACAGAGCCTGATGCGGGGCTCCATCTCACAACCCATGGGATCATGATCTGAGCCAAAACCAAGAGTCTGATGCTTCAGTGACTGAGCCACCCAGGCACCCCTCCCTTTTCTCTTTAAAAAGAAAAAGTAACATTCAATTTTTTAAACCCATAATAATCTGTCACTAAACAAACAACTTTTTTTTTAAGATTTTATTTATTTATTTGTCAGAGACAGAGGGAGAGAGAGCGAGTGAGCACAGGCAGACAGAGAGGCAGGCAGAGGCAGAGGGAGAAGCAGGCTCCCTGCCGAGCAAGGAGCCCGATGTGGGACTCGATCCCAGGACCCTGGGATCATGACCTGAGCCAAAGGCAGCTGCTTAACCAACTGAGCCACCCAGGTGTTCCTCAACAACTTTTGAGGAGCCACCAGAGGCTCGATAACAAGGCTCGGCGCTCAGTTAAGGAGATGCCCACATGAGAAAGACACGGTTCTTGTCACAATGAAGATGAAAATTAATAATTAAAGCACTAATTCTTGTAGCCTAAATTTGCAGTATCCAGATTACTCCTTGAGGCATGAAAACAATTCATGGATGTGCCAGCAACTATACCAGGTGACCTGGGGGCACTTATCATCATGTTTTCATCCACCCACAAGAATATAATCTGCAAGGCTGCAGAGTCTCTCTGTCTTGTTTGTGGCTGTATCTCCTTTGCCCAGAGCGGCACCTGGCACAGAGTAACCATAGTAAATGTCTGTGGAAATGAATGAATTCTCTTCCTGAATAGTTCCCTTCATCCAGTATTAGAAGCCTGTGCAGGTTCTAGGACCGTTTGTAAGATGGCCATCATAGGCATGTGGTTGAGAGCACAGCCTCTAGAGTCCTATCGTGGTTTCAAATTCTAACCCCCAGTCCTCCAGCTGTGTGACCTTGGGGAAGTTTCATAACATCTCTTACCTTCAGGTTTTGCATTTGTCATTTTCAAGTGGTAGCCATAAATCTCCTCCTCACAGAACTGTGTGCAGGTGAAATGATCTAATGTATGTTCAGTCCTTAGCATGATGCCTGGCCGTGACAAACAACTGTCCTTGGCTGTGAAACAACTGTCCTTGGTTGTGACACTTTTCCCATCATTTAATAACATTCAACTCCTCTGAATTCATTCACGTTTCTAAAACCATGTGAAGTTACCCTGGAAGATGGAAATTTCAGATGATATGATACCTGGGACAGAGCACAGTGCCTAAGGCATAGGAAATTACAACCTAATTCACTGTAGCAACAAAGAACCTCGGGAGGTTTGCTTTCCAGCATTGTAGCCCTTCCTACAATTGCAGTTCCTGCTCCTGGCACATATCTTGCAGTCAGACAGGCAGCAGCAAGTTGTTCCCCTTCCCTAGGAAACATGGATGAAAACAAAGGTTCTGGAATCTATGAGGGGTTGAAAGAATGCTGGTAAAGGTATTCAGGGGCCCCTGCTTAGAGAGTAAGAAAAAACAAGCGAGCTCTGCAGGGAGCCCCACAGGTGTTTTCACTTTATCACCATTCCTGGGGGAACTTCATCTCCCCCAGACCTAAGCTGTCCATGAAAATCGAGAGGAGAACACGTACCTGTGAACCAGGAAAAGACAGTTTCTTTATGGCTGCCCCTAAGAAGAGATTAAATGTTTCTAGTGGGGCTGTATCCTCAACTTGTCTCTTTAGGAAATACTAATTTCTAAGTAAGTTTTAAAATTGATGTATATTTTACAATAACTTATTAGAGTTTATAAGAACACATTTTTGCAATATCACAAAGTGCTTGTGAAAGGCAAACCCACAACGGAATGAAAGGATAGAAATATCAGGATGTCACATGCTGCCACATCACAGGGGCACTTTCAGGAGACAGGACCCACCACCTGCTCATGAAATGCTGCCCTTAAGACAACTGAGGAGCTGCTGTCAGGACTTGAAGTTCCTCCTCCTCCAAGTCATTGATTCTGCTTAGGGGAAATCCAGCGAGCTTCGCTGGGAGCCCAACATTAGGGGGATCAAGGTCAGACACTTACTGAAAGGACAAAATAACTCCTCTGTTTTCTTCATGCTCACCTAAGTCACAAATAGATCTTGTGCCAACATTAGAAATCAATTCTGATGGTATGTTGCGATTAAAATTCCCAGCACGTATTTTTACAAATGGAAGTGTTAAGGCCAATGTCACATTCCAATTCACATTCCAATTGCTGTTTTGCATACTTTAATGTCCTGTGTATAACTTTTTAAAACTCCCTAAATTTCCATACTAAGTAATGGTATGTGAGGTTTTAGTGACAGATGCAGAAAGGTATGTTTCTACAATTCTGGGTGAAATAATGTGAAATAATGAAATAATGTGCTGGAAACATGTCTTCCACTTTCTTTTCTCCCAAGCTTGCAACTCACTTGTCCCAAATCCCTCACCTCACTGTGCTTGCCAAAGCCACAGAGACATGAACTTCCCCCAGCTGCCCAGAGCTTGATCTACCGTAGCAGACCAGTTCATACCAAACATTAAAAGGGGCTAAGCTTGCTTTGCTGCTATTCATTATTTCTTTTCTGAGTCACTCTTTGCACATTTGTTGGGCACTCACCCCTCACCAGGACAGTGAACCCTGTGTTGTGCTGTTCCTCCCCATTCTGCATCCCTCCCATCCCACATTTACCCCCATCCAAGGTAGTCTTCTCTAAGTAGAAACAAAATGATCTCTCTTCCTCATCCTCAAATAGGATCTCTCCCATTCTGTCTCTTTTCTTCATCTGCCTGGTGTCATAGGGTTGTTATATACAGTGTTTTGAAAAAGCATCAATGATTAGTCACCCAGGAGGTGTATTTGTCATGTAAAAAGGAAGTTCTAGAGCTACAGTGATTTGCCGCAAATCAGGACTTGTGAAATCCCAGGGACTAGAGCTTTGTATTTAAATATCAGGATCGTTGTAGGACATGGTCTGGAAAGACACGAGTTGTAGGTACATGTTTAGAACTTTCAAACTGCCTTTGTGACATCAGACTTCACTGTATTTGTAGTGGACAATATGGGACTTAGTTGGAACATAGTTGTTTATGATTCATACTTACACCCACAAAAAATTGCAGAATTTTTTTTAATAGAGTATTTTGTCCTGTGACAAAACTTTGATTGAAGGAGAGTGGGTTCTATATTTTTAGAAGTCTAGTTTCAAGACAAGAATTTGTTTCTCTATTCCATCTTGCCCTAAATTCCAGAGGAAGAACAGAGCTACACTAAATAAAAGTATTCAGCAGGATCAGAAAACAAATGACAAAATATTTTCAAGTATTAATTCTTCTGAATAATTAATGTATAAATTCAGTACTATTGCAATTAATACCCCAATAGGTTATTTTTGTTGAACAAAACTGATTCAAAAATTAATATGGCAAGTAGAAGACTCCAAAAGACATAACTCTAAAGAAGGAGGACAAGGAGACATACATTACCTTACTTCATATCGAATATTAATCAAAACAGGGTTATTGGCAAAGAGAGACACATAAATCCATGAAGCAAAATAAGACATTCAGGGGATGCCTGGGTGGCTCAGTTGGTTAAGCAGCTGCCTTCCGCTCAGGTCATGATCCCAGCGTCCTGCGATTGAGTCCCACATCGGGCTCCTTGCTCGGCAGGAAGCCTGATTCTCCCTCTGCCTCTGCCTGCCTCTTTATCTGCCTGTGCTCGCTCGCTCGCTCTCCCTCTGTCTCTGGCAAATAAATAAATAAAATCTTCAAAATAAGACATTCAGAAAGAGTCCCAAGCATGTCTGGGAATTTGATGTGTACTGGAAAATACAAAGGAGAAGAATGGACTAGTCAATCCATCACGCGAGGGCAATTAACTTTCCATAAATGTCAGATCAATGAACTAAATGTGAAAAAATCAAAACTAGTATGAAAATATGAAATAACTTGATGACTTTAGGATTGGTAAAGGATTTGCTTATTAAACATAAAATAATCACAACTTGTGAAAATTGATAAATGTAACATATTAACGTCACAACCTTTCAGAAGCATGGAAAAGCAAAGGCCATAAAAGGCAACTTTTGCTAATTCAGCTGCATTAAAATGTACAACATCTGTATGACCAAAACCCTACAACATTAAAGACATGTGACATATGGTAAGAGAGATATGTAAAACAAAAAGCATAAAATAAAATCCAGATTATATCAATAGTACCTATAAATCAGCAACAAAAAAATGTGGTCAAAGGACATGAACAGGAGAGGGAAAGTAAATCATACCCCACCCTCCAACTCAAATGACTTAATCTCCCAAATAAGCAAGGAAACAAAAATGAAAAGATAATATTTCACACCAATTAAAGGGTCCTTCTTTAAAATGTTTTTGATGATTTAAGGAGGAAAAGAGTCCTAAACTCTTGGTGATCATTGTTTAAAAGAATGAATGAGACCTACATATGTTGGGTAAGCAAAGGAAAGAATTTGTAGGCTACCAAGTAGGGTATAACATCATAATTTTAATAAAAATTTTTATATGTTTATATATGCTTAGCATAATAGAGCAATCATACTAGGAAGTAGAGTAAATTATGAATATTGACTCTTTGGTACATAAGTGACAAAGAGGAGAGACAATTTGTAATATATACAGGTTTATTGTTTGAATTATCATAAACACATTAGTTATAATAAAAAATTTAAAAAGTAAATTGGATGGCAAAAATATACAAAGGAAAAATGCTAAAATTATTCAGAAAAAAAGATATATTTAAGTAAAAAATCAAATGGGATTGCTTTTATTGATAAAAATTATAATACAAAGGAGACATAATAATCACAATTTAGAGAATAGTAATATATTAATTAAAGTATGTTATAAATAAAAGAACAATTTAAAATAACACAGTAGGAGCACCTGGGTGGCTCAGTGGGTTAAGCCTCTGCCTTCAGCTCAGGTCATGATCACAGCAGCCTGGGATTGAGCCTCGTGTCGGGCTCTCTGCTTGGCGGGGAGCCTGTTTCCCCCTCTCTCTCTGCCTGCCTCTCTGCCTACTTGTGATCTCTCTCTGTGTGTGTCAAATAAATAAAATCTTTTAAAAAAATAAAATAACACAGTATACTAAATACCACCTTTTGTCAAGGTGGTATTTATTTTAGTAAAAAAAACCCCATAGTTTTGTGGTAGAGATGGTTAGCTGCATGTTTCACATTTGATTTCTGTCTTCCATTGTGGAAGGGTTTTCACTTATAAGAAGTGATGAATGCTGTTTCTAGGCCTGATTCATAAAAACCTCCCAAGGGATATCTCTCACGTTCTTATCCCAACCTCTAGCTGAATGCAGCAAACTGAAAGACCATGAAAGGGGGCAGAGATGCAAGAGAGTAGGGAACTCAGTCACCAAGTAAAAAGGTTTCCATTAACCAAAAACATGAAGAGGAAAATTTTATTGAGTTAAATAATTGAAATTTGACAGTTCCATTTTCATAACCAACTCATAAGCTACTTGGGTCAATAGATTATGCAATATTCATTCAAGAACACTAAACAGCCATTTAAAAGATGATGACATAGAAAGAATCCTGTGGGAGTGCCTGGGTAGCTCAGTCAGTTGAATGCACAACTCATGATTTTGGCTCAGATCATGATCTCATGAGTCATGAGATGGAGGCCATGTCAGTCTCCATGCTTGACACAGAGTCTGCTTGGGATTCTATGCCTCTCTCCTTTTGCCCCTTCCTCCACTGTCTGTCTCTCACTCAAATAAACAAATACAATCTTTAAAAAATATTAAAGAATCCATTGATACACATATAAAGTGTGGCCATTAAATAGAATGCCATTATATATTATGCCATTTTTATATGTAAAATTGATATTTTAAATCTCATCTTTTTAAAAAATTTAATTTTATTTTTTCAGTGTTCCAAGATTCATTGTTTATGCACCACACCCAGTGCTCCATGCAATACGTGCCCTTCTTAATACCCACCACCAGGCTGGCCCATCCCCTTATCCCTCTCCCCTTCAAAACCCTTAGTTTGTTTCTCAGAGTCCACAGTCTCTCATCGTTCATTTCCCCCTCTGATTTCCCCCAATTCACTTTCCCTTCCTTCTCCTAAGGACCTCCATGATATTCCTTATGCTCCACAAGTAAGTGAAACCATATGATAATTTATTTTCTCTGCTTGACTTATTTCACTCAGCATAATCTCCTCCAGTCCTGTCCATGTTGATACAAAAGTTGGGTATTCACCCTTTCTGATGGAGGCATAATATCCCATTGTATATATGGACCATATCTTCTTTATCCATTTGTCTGTTGAAGGGCATCTTGGCTCTTTCCACAGTTTGGCAATTGTGGACATTGCTGCTATGAACATCGGGGTACATATGGCCCTCTGTTCACTACATCTGTATCTTTGGTGTAAATACCCAGTAGTGCAATTGCAGGGTCATAGGGAAGCTCAATTTTAATTTCTTGAGGAATTTCCACACTGTTCTCCAAAGTGGCTGCACCAACTTGCATTTCTACCAACAGTGTAAGAGGGTTCCCCTTTCTCCACATCCTCTCCAACACTTGTTGTTTCCTGCCCTGTTAATTTTTGCCATTCTAACTGGTGTAAGGTGGTATCTTAGTGTGGTTTTGATTTGAATTTCCCTGATGGCTAATGATGATGAACATTTTTTCATGTGTCTGTTAGCCATTTTCATGTCTTCTGGAGAAGTGTCTGTTCATGTATTCTGCCCGTTTTTTTGATATGATTATCTGTCTTCTGGGTGTTGAGTTTGAGGAGTTCTTTATAGATCTTGGATATCAGCCCTTTGTCTGTAGTGTCATTTGCAAATATCTTCTCCCATTCCATGGGTTGCCTCTTTGTTATGTTGACTGTTTCCTTTATTGTGCAGAAGCTTTTTATCTTGAGGATGTCCCAAAAGTTCATTTTTGCTTTTGTTTCCTTTGCCTTTGGATACGCGTCTTGAAAGAAGTTGCTGTGGCCAATGTCGAAGAGGTCACTGCCTATATTCTCCTCTATGATTTTGATAGTTTCCTGTCTCACATTGAGGTCTTTCATCCATTTCAAGTTTATCTTGTGTATGGTGTAAGAGAATGGTCGAGTTTCATTCTTCTATTCATAGCTGTCCAATTTTCCCTGCACCATTTATTAAAGAGACGTTGTCTGATATATTATGTCATTTTTAAACAATCTATATCAGTCTACCTCCACATCTATGTATGTGTACATATATGTATTTAAATTCCTATATACATGCCTAACACTTTGTATATAAATACATAGACAAAAATATAGAGAGTAAACCCTAAAGTGTTAACTGTGATTATTTCTGGATGGTAACATCATGAGTGATCTCACCATATATATGTGAATAACTTTAAAAATAAGAAGTGAAGTTATTTTAAAATAACTTCTACAGCTTTGCCACTTTTCCTGCACATCTGCCCAGATGGCAGCCTCAGTTTAGCCAACCAAAAAAGCACATGGGGATATGCATATACATGGGCATCTTCTGAGGAGATGACATAGGAAATCTGACTTTGTTCCAGCACTGATGGAGAAGGTATTATGTGTCAGATGGCAGCACATTATTGAAGCCCTTTCCTTATCCCCCAGGCTCGACCAAAGCACATGCTCTGGTCCAGTCAAGCATGCATGGACTCCTAAACACTCACCTCCATGATCTGACTCAGGAAGTAAATGGCGGTGGGTGGCAGGGGAAGACTGTGAACTTCTTACTTGATAGTACAGAAGTTCACCATCTTAGCAGCTAATTAACTGGGTAAAAGATACATACATAAATGGCACTAATAAAATTCAGATTAACATTTAAAAAGATGCACAAAAGTGGCACCCAGTTAAGCATCTGTGGGTTAAGCATCTGCCTTCGGCTCAGGTCAGGACCTCAGGGTCCTGGGATAGAGTCCCACATTGGGCTCTCCTCTCAGAAGTATGTCCACTTCTCCTTCTCCCTCTGTGATCACTCTCGCTTTTGCTGTCTCTCAAATAAAAACTTAAATAAAATAAAAATATGCACAAAACAGGTGTAGTAGGAAGTCAGGATTTATTATGGTCAAAAGAACACAGAGGGGGCGCCTGGGTGGCTCAGTGGGTTAAAGCCTCTGCCTTCGGCTCAGGTCGTGATCCGAGGGTCCTGGGATCGAGCCCCACGTCGGGCTCTCTGCTCAGCAGGGAGCCTGCTTACCCCTCTCTCTCTGCCTGCCTCTCTGCCTACTTGTGATCTCTGTCTGTCAGATAAATGAATAAAATCTTAAAAAAAAAAAAAGAACACAGAGATCTCAGTAGAGTTATGATCTATTCACATGGTGAAAGGAAAAAAAATAACATGACAGATTTTAAAACTAAGAGTCATTCAGTAGTAGCCCATACTCAGAAACCTTTATTTTGGCATTTTGACAGGCATTTGTACTAACAAGGAACGTGCCTGCACATCCATTTTGAAAACCAGCACCGCTATGAGTCCAATGCATTGGGTGCGGGGGGGAAAACAACTGGTGATTACCTTACTGTCAAAATTAGAATCCACTTTAAAGTACTTTGAAAACTTTGAAAGATAGCTTAAATTATAGAGAAAAAAATCTCTGTGTATATGTATATACTCAATATAGTATATATGGTGAATATATATGTACATATTCACTAAAGATTCACATTAAAAATTGCAAAAGCTTTGAGGTTATTTTTGGTTACTTGAAACAGGACAGTATTATTGTTAAAATCCTTACTATTATTATTATCACTGGCATCTTCTCTTGTTAGAGGTTATAATTTTCTAAGAATATTTAAAAATGTTGAGGTAAAAGGACAAATGCTGAAAACCTATAAATTCTCCCTTGAACATCTGTCCAGTTCAGATATGATAGTTCTAGCTAGGTGAATGATAGTTTCTTGGTAGCGGAAGAAGATATAAATTTTAATTAATGACTAAATATTTAATAGTTGATGACTTTATATGTAAAATAGGGATAATACCAAGCTCAGAGTTATTAGGATTAGAATTAATACATGCATATTTCCTAACTATTTGCTTGTAATCACATGATACCCAACATTCATAAGATATGTGTCAGACCTTTTCATGTGTTAATCAATACTCATAACTACTCTATGAGATACATACTACATTTTGCCTTCTTTTGCTGATAAAGGAATTAAGGGACATATAAGTGGTACCCTTGGTAATAGGACAATGTGATTCCTAGAGACAGTGTTCTTGTAATGTCTTTTTGGTACCATATACCTATTAGAGTACTGATATATAATTCATGTTTTATTATTTGTAAGGTAGATGAAAGATAATATCTTAACTACATTAATTATATCAAACACTCTGAAATGTACATGCACTCACGACAACTAAACACAAAACCAACTGATCCCATACTGAAGTAATCTGGCAGTGCACAGAAAATACAGTGGTGAGTTGAAACATAGTCCCTACACAATTAGCATTAGTTTGAAGGAGAAGTTAGATAATTTCAGTACTCTCTGAGTGATACCTTGGATTGTTATTCAGCAAATACTCATTTTTCTCTTGCACTTGTGATGGTTTATACTTCCTAGCCACATGGACTTTAGGTTTAGTGGTGTGACTTCTTTTACCCATTATAATGTTAGCAGATGTGCCCTTGCCATTCATCATGAGAAGAATGTAGCCTGGGTAGCCACTGATCGAAGGAAGATGTTGAGAAGAATGTAGCCTGGGTAGCCACTGATCGAAGGAAGATGTTTGGAAACAAGTTTTAATAGATCACCTGCATTTTTGCTTATCTTCTGAGCAAAAAGCATTAACAGCTTTGTTCTAGAATGTCTTTGCCTGGACTTTGTAGAGCAAACAGCTCTAGAAGTTAAGAGACTGTAGCTCCCTCTGAGGCAGAGGGAAGTTTCCTGACCAAAAACAGTAATGCCTCCTCCTGGAGTGATGGTTGAACAGGTTTGCTGGAAGCCTCCTTTTAAAATACTGGGTTTCCAAAATTAACAAGACAGGAAACAACAAATGTTGGCGAGGATGTGGAAAAAGGGGAATGCTCTTACACTCTTGGTGGAAATGCAAGCTGGTACAGACACTCTGGAAAATGATACGAAGCTTCCTCAAGAAGTTTAGAATAGAGCTACCCAATAACCCAGTGATTCAACTACTTGGTACTTACCCCAAAGATAGATATGTAGTGATCCGAAGGGGCACCTGCACCCCAATGTTCATAGCATCAGTGTCCACAATAGCCAAACTGTGGAAAAAGCCGAGATGTCCGTCAACAGACAAATGGATAAAGAAGACAGGGTATATATTCAGTGGAATATTACTCAGTCATAAGAAAAGGTAAATACCCTTTACATTGATGTGGATGGAACTGGAGGATATTATGCTGAGCAAAATAAGTCAGTCAGACAAAGACAATTGTATGGTTTCATTCATATGTGGAATATAAGGAACAGAGCAGAGGACCATAGGGGAAGGGAGGGAAAACAAAATGGGAAGTCATCAGAGAGGGAGAAAAACCATGACAGACTCCTAACTATAGGAAACAAGTGGAGGGTTGCTGGAGGGAGGTGGGTGGGCGAGATGGGGTAAATGGGTGATGGGCATTAAGAGGGCATGTGATGTGACTGATGAGCACTGGGTGTTATACGAAACTGATAAATTACTGCACACTACATCTGAAACTAATGATGTACTATAACTTGTCTAATTAAATTTAAATAAAAATTAAATACTGGGTTTCCTAAATTCAGAGTTCCTCAACAGTGACACAGATCCAATAGGTGCAGAGGGTCCAGCTGGGCCTGCCACCACAGCACCCCTGCGGAATTTAGGGGACAAGGGAAATGGAGAAAAACATGAATCTCGTGCTATGTGCTGTGGTATGAACAATAAAAAACAACAAAATAATAAGACCATTAATAATAAGTAATAAAGTCCCCTCACTGACCAGAGTCTCAAGTCTTCTGACAGGATCTATGGAACTGTGACAAGTAACTTGTTAGCTTATTAAGTAGAATACAATCTCAGACCCTTCCTAGTTATCAACAAAAGTTACAAGTTAAGTGGAGCAGACCTCAGTCTAACCCATTCCTTGTGGTTAAGCTCCACCCACATGCAGCTTGAAGCAGAGTCTAACAAGTCTGGCTGACGTCATTCAAACCACAGTTGATGTAAAAACAAGTCAGTGGGGTTGATATACTTAACGTTTTAAGCCCCTGAGTTTGGAGTGATCTATTATGTAGAATAACTGTGGCATGAGCTGTATGGTATGACTATGCCATGCTATGTGCTACATGAAGATTAAGGATAGGGTGTAGTAATGGGAGAAAATTACACGAATACCTAACATGGAATTGTATACTCTGAAAAATACCATGGATATTAAAAGAATTCCAAGATTTTATATCATTTGCCTATTGCTCACAAAAACAAATTCTGCTCACTTGCTTGCTCACAAGGATGTAGAAATTATTTTTTGCATTATTTATTTTTTTATTTTTTAAAAGATTTTATTTATTTGACAGATAGAGATCACAAGTAGGCAGAGAGGCAGGCAGAGAGAGAGAGGAAGGGAAGCAGGCTCCCTGCTGAGCGGAGAACCCGATGCGGGGCTTGATCCAAGGACCCTGGGATCATGACCTGATTCGAAGGCAGCGGCTTTAACCCACTGAGCCCCTGCATTATTTATTTTAAACAGGTAATAAAAGCATCTGCATCCTCAGTTGAGATAAACATACTGAGATATACCGAGTTGAGAAATTCTCAATCTATTTCTCAAGCCAAAGCTATAAATCATAAAATAAGGAGTTAATTATGGGAAAATATCTGACACTAAGTTTAATAAAGGAAGGCTTGGAAGGAAAGTGTAATTAAAATGTATAAAACTACAAATGATGTAGGAAGGTCTCTAGAGAAGAGCGCCCACTTCATCAAGCAAGATGTTTTCTCTGTGATATTTTGTCAAAATAGGCATGGGTACCATTGAAAAGAGTTGTTGGCTCCTTTTTACTAAAGTACCCATAATCGTGAGACAGAAACATGTTACATTTAAATATTTCAAGCATAATGTTCAAGGAATTAGACAGGGAAAATGACCTACTCAGGGTTGCTTATTTGGAATAGCTATTGTTTGGTGCAAATACTTTTGGCTAATTGGGCAATTTTGTTACCTCCAGTGAATTTGTCAATTGATGATAAGAATGATTTGTGAATATCATCCAGGCAGAATAAGAAATGGGAGCAATTCTTCTTCTTAACTAGATCTTTTATGTGATGCTTCCTTTTAACACTAGTGCATCGTATGCAATTCTTTGTAAGCCTTTGTCTCTTAGAATTTCTGAACTCGATTTCATATCAGCCGTGGCTACATATACACATTATGAAAGCAAGACTGGCTTAATTTACTTGTCTCTACCAACTAAAGAATGTAATCAGAAGTTGTCATTTCAAGAAGTCAGAAAATAAAACAACGGTGTCCATTGATGGATGAATGGATAAAGCAATTGTAGAATCTATACCTATATGTGTGTGTGTGTGTGTGTGTGTGTGTGTGTGTGTGTATCACACAATGGAATATAACTCAGCCATTAAAAAGAATGAAATCTTGCCATTTGGGACAACATCGGTGGACCTCCAGGGTATTATGCTCAGTGAAATAAGTCAAACGGAGTAAGGCAAATGTCCGATGATCTGTCTTCTGTGTGGAATCTAAAACAAACAAAACCACGCTCACTGATGGAACAGAATGATAGTTGCAAGAGGCTACTGGTAGTTGGTGGGAGAAATGGATGAATTGTTTTGTTTTGTTTTTGTTCAAATAAATTGAATAAAAACTGCTTTAAAAAAAAATACCTCTGGCAGCTAGCTTGTGCTTCATCCGCTAGTTACAGGTGAAATCTCCTTTGTGTTTTCTGTAACACTGAACAGTCCGCATATAATGCACGCCTTGATTTGTAGCAGCTACAACCCTAATCTCTTGCATGTGTAAAATGAGTTCCTTTCACATAGCTCACTCATTGCCCCGTACCACACAAAAGCTAAATATAGTCTTTTTGCTCTTCAGGTATCTTGTGAATTAAAGGCTAAGGTCTTGGGAAAATTAATTTTTTTTCTGAAAGTAAGTACTTCTGGGACATTTCTCAAAGCAGAATGCTTAAAGTACATGAACACAGTTTTAAAAAAGATGAATTCTAACAATACATATTCTTTCCCACAAATACACACAAAAAAGAAGTCAATATAGTTTCCCGTTCTGCTCAGGGGTGACTCCGTAAATATGGCATCAATCAAGGATAATGTTTACGCAATGGTTCTACCTAACCAGAAGAAATTTAAAGGCCAAATAATGTATCCATCACCAAGTATTCACTGAACACCTGCAGATCCCAGTATTGTAGGAGATTATTAAAAGAAAAGGGTATTGGTACTGTCTAGTAGGTGAGCCTCCTTTCTGTAGTTGAGGGAGTGGAGCACAGAGCCTACAAGTGACTTTCTTTAAGTTAACCGAATTTTATAGTGACCTGGGGAACTCAGGTTCTTTCCTCCTGGTTAGTGGCCTTTTCCTTTAATTGATTCTCTCAACCAACTTTGCATCTGTTCTGTATCATCATGTTAAGTCTGAAGGACCCAGAAGCAAACAGGATATTGTTAGCGTATGGAGTCGACCACCCCTCAGTTACACAGAGAACACTCTCGATAATGCAAGTCACATAGCGAGGTTTATTTCCAGCTAGCTGGGGTCCAAGTATCCACCAGGCGCAGCAGGTTTCAGCAAGGACCCCGAGCACTCAAAGCCTAGGGTATATATAGCATTTTCAAGGCACTTTTTCAAAGCTACATACATCTCTTGCGCCCCACTTTGATAGTTTAACTTTGTTTAACTTGTTGCCACTCCGGCGTCACCCTGGCGGTTAAGTGAGATTTAGGTTTAGAAGAATCTTCACCTTAATTACATTTCCTTCTGCCTCAGCCTCCTACAGTTTTATGGTGGGGAGGGCGACCTTTGGCCTTGAGGTACTGAGCCATTTGTCTCTGGAAATTGGGCCATTGAAAAGATGGCCTTTTTGTTGTAAATCACTGGGATATTTGCAAACCAAGGGAGATTCCTGACTTGCAGGATCGTGTTCCCTGCAAGTTAACTATTTGTTTTTCTTCAACATCTGGTCCCTGTGGCACCATCGCCTAACCGCCCTGGTGGTATATGATTAAGTTGTTTCTTAGGTTTTAGCTACTTTCTCTTATCTCAAGTTACGTGCGCTGAGGGGGCTGGTTAGGGACGCTCAGGGAAATGACTTCCAGGCCTTCAGCATGGCCATTCTGATGCTAACCCACTCTAACAGTGCAAGGTGCCGGTTTTTGCTTTGCCAAGATGGCTGTACTTATGTCAGGGCGAGACTCGAGGTGGGTACAGCCTTGTTTTCTTGGCCTCCACACCTGGAGCTGGTTTCTGGGACTTGTTTTTAAGTCCCCTGGGGGAAGGGGAGCAGGGACAGTTTAAGGGTTAAACAACAAAGTTATTGTTTAACCTCAATGGAAGCCTCTGGCTAAAATAAAAATATAAAATAGGTCCTTACAATATGACCCTTACTCCTGAGAAACTCATGGTCTGATGGGATTGACAGATATTTAAACATTCGAATAAAGCACAGAGAATGACTCACCACAAGTAAATCTCACAGTCCCCCCATTGGTGCATACTTAATGGGACATAAAACATTATGACAGAGAAATTAACATTACAATATTGAAATGGTAAAGCTGAGGACAAGTTTTTGAGCTCTGTGTCAGTCTGAAGGTTTTGTAATTTTAAGTCAAAGCAGAGAAAAGGAAAAAAATCTATTAATAGGCAACTGCAGTGGGCAATTTTCAAAGTGCTAACATTAAATTAGGGAAACAGCTTTCTCGGGCTCTATGTTTTAAGGCTCCATGTGGTAACAAATGGGGATATAAAAGACCTGCATGAGTCCAGTTTTTAATATCGGGCATATTAAAATTCTAACTGTAAGCCTAAAATTGTAAGCCTAAAATTCTAACTGCATGCAAGAGATTTTGAATTTTTGCCTATTTTTTCCTTATGTAAGGAGTTAATCAATTTGAATAACATGACCGAGTGTTTTATGTTTTTTGCTTTTTAAGTAGGGACCCAGAAAAGGACCACAGAAGATGAAAATACCAGGGCAGTGATGGTAGATGATACAGGCTAGGCTAAAAATGAGACAGTCCTGACGAGTATTTTATTAGTTACCTGTTTAGATGGTATATAGATCATGATCAGAAACACAGTGTAGGGGCACTTGGGTGGCTCAGTTGGTTAAGCATCTGCCTTTGGCCTCGGGTCTGTGATTGAGCCCGGTGTCGGGCTCCCTGCTCAGTGAGGAGTATGCGTCTCCCTCTGCCTGCTCCCCCCGCTTGTGCGTGCTCATTCTCTCAGTAAATAAAATCTTTAAAAAAAACCACAGCGTAGACATTGTGTTAATATGTATGCTTAATTTTATTGTATATTAATACATTATATAGATTTGTAGTAAGTAATCTATTATTGATATGGTTCCACAGAATGAAATTATTCTCACTCGAGTAATTTAGAGATAGAAAAAAAGATATATAAATATGAATATACAGACATTCACCGATACATATATGAATAGAGAGACAGATACATAAATGGTTAGAGATACGAAGATAGCTATTTACCACAAATCAGTGAGGTTCCCAGACTCCCCAAATGAACTATGAAAGCCCTACAGAAAAGAAATGTCAATATTTAAGAATAAACATAAACCATGGGGTTTTCTGAATTTAAGTGGTTTTGAAATAAATTAATACTAGGTAATAAACATTTAGTGATATAGAATAAAAAAATTTTACCCAGTGGTGGAATTAAGTGACATAACTAAATTTAGACTTGTAGTATACATAAACACTGTACTTGTGGGCTCTCTTACTCTGTTGAAGAAACAGTATATTTCAGGAATTAGAAATCTAAAAAAGAAAGCTTATTTATTACATATTGTTGATTTGTTAACATTAAATTCATAGCCAAGAACACTATATAACTCATTCCAGAACAGAGCTTATCTAACACATGTATTTTCTCCATAAAACATACCGTTCCCTTCTTGAACTTAGAATGTTAGACAACACTTTCATGTTAAAACCATCGATAAGCACAAAAATGTGAATAACGTGGCATAAAATAGACTGCAAAAAGGGCACTTGTTTACATTATGAGAGTTGGACTCCCCATTTCCGCACCTCCTAACAACCACCATTTCTAGGGTTTGGCTGTTTGGAGACTCCATCCATAAGTGAGATCACATAGCATTTGTCTGTCTTTGCCCGACTTTTCACTTAGCAGATTGCCAGCCAAGTTGTCGCAAATGGCAGAATTCCCTTCTTTGCTTATGGTCAAATAATATTCCACTGTATACACAGACCATATTTTCTTTGTCTATTCATCTGTAAATGGATACTTACATCGTAAGACTTCACCTTTAATTGTAAGAATAGTTTATGGTTTTAATTTTCTCCATGTTTTTGAAATTCAAGTACAATTGACATAGAATATTTTATTATTTCAGGTATACAAATAGCAATTTGACATTTTTATACATTATAAAATGATCCCCATAATAAATGTAGTCACCACACAAAGTTATTATAATGTTTTTGACTATATTCCCTATGGTACACATTATATATATATCCCATGACTTATTTATTTTATAAGTGGAAGCCTGCACCTTTTAATCCCCTTAACCAATTTTTACCCATCCCCACTCCTCCCCTGTCTAGTGACCAATAGTTTGTTTCCTATATGAGTCTGTTTCTGTTTTACTTGTTCATTTGTTTTTTAGATTCCACATAAAAGTGAGATCATATGGCATTTGTCTTTCTCTGACTTTTTTCTCTTAGCACAGTGCCCCCAAGGTCCATCCATGTGGTCTCAAATGGTAATATTTCATTTTCCAGGGATGAATAATATTCTGTTGTACATATTTGTCACATTTTCTTTATCCACTTATCCATCAGTGGACACTTCGGTTGTCTATATACCTTGGCTATTATAAGTGATGCTGCACTGAACATTGGGGTGCATATATCTCTTTGAATTGGTATTTTCGTTTTATTTGGATAAATACCTTGAAGTGTAATTGCCAGATCATATGGTAATTCTATTTTTATTTTTGGAAGAACCTCCCTACTGTTTTCCACAGTGGCTGCACCAGTTTGCATTCCCACCAACAGTGTAATAGGGTTCTCTTTTTTCCATACCCTCACCACTTGCTATTTTTTTCTTTCTGAGCATAGCCAGTCTCACAGATGTGAGGTGATAGCTCACTGTGGTTTTTTTCCGATGTTTTTATTTTAATTCCAATTAGTTAACATACAATGTTATATTAGTTTCAGGTGTACACTATACCGATTCAACAATCCATACATCACCCAGTGCTCATCACACCAGTTGACCTCCTTTCTCCCCATCACCTATTTCACCCATTGTTAAGGGGGTATATAGCTCAGGGATAAAGCATTTGACTGCAGACATTATGCTTTTGAGATTTGCACTTCCCTGATGATTAGTGCATCTTTTCATATGCCAATAGGCCGTCTGGATGTCTTTGGGAAAATGTCTGTTTAAGTCCTCTGCCCATTTTTGAATAAGGTTGTTGAAATTTTTTATATTAAGTTGTATAAATTCTTTATATATATTGGATGTTAACCCCTTATCAGATGTATGATTTGCAAATGCCTGCTCCCATTCAGTAGGTTACCTTTTTCCCTTGATGGTTTCCTTTGCTGTGTAAAAGCTTTTTAGTTTGATGTAGTCTCATCTGTTTTAGTTTTTGTTGCTCTTCCCGGAGATGACTGACCACGCCCCCCACACCCAAATACCGCTCAGACCGAAGCCCAAGAGCTTACGGCCTGTTTTCCTCTAGGATTTTTATGGTTTCAGGTCATACCTCCAGGTCTTTAATCCATTTTAAATTTATTTTTGTATGTGATATAAGATAGTGGTCCAGTTTCATTCTTTTGCATGTAGCTGTGAAGATTTCCTAACACTGTTTATATTAAAGAGACTATCTTTTCTCTATTATATCTTCTTGCCTCCTTTGTCACAGATCAATTGACCACATGTGCATGGGTTTATTTCTGGGCTCTCTCTTCTAATCCAGTGATCTCTATGTGTTTTTGTGCCACCACCATCCTATTTCGATTACTGTAACTTTGTAATATAGTTTGTATAGTATCATGTCATCTGCAAATAGTGAAAGTTTGACTTCTTCCTTTTTCCGTTTGAATGCTTTTTATTTCTTTTTGTTGTCTGTTTGCTAAGGCTAGGAATTCTAGTAATATGTTAAATAGTAATGGTGAGAATAGACATCCCAGTCTTGTTCCTCACCTTAGAGGAAAAGCTCCCAGTTTTTCCTCATTTAGGATATTAGCTGTGGGTATTTTGTATATGACCTTTATGATATTGAGGTATATTCCCTATATACCTACTTTGTTGAAGGTTTTTTGTTTTGTTTTGTTTTGTTTTTGTTGAAGGTTTTTACTATGAATGGATGTTGTCCTTAGTCAAATGCTTTTTTGCACCAAGGATCATTGGTTCTTATCCTTTCTTTTATTAATGTGTTGTATCATACTGATTGATTTGTGAATATTGAACCATGCTTGCAGCCCAGGAATAAATCCTACTTGATGATGGTGAATGATTCTTTTAAAGTACTGTTGGATTTGATTTTCTAGTATTTTGTTGATAATTTTTGCATCCATGTTCATCAAAGATACTGGTGGGTAGTTCTCTTTCTCAGTAAGGTCTTTATCTTGTTTTGGAATCAGGGTTATCCTGGCCTCATTGAATGAATTTGGAAGTTTTCCTTCCATTTCTTTTTTTGGAATAGTTTGAGAAGAATAGGTATTAATTCTTCTTTAAATGTTTGGTAGACTTCCCCTGGGAAGCCATCTGGCCCTGGACTTTGTCGGGAGATTTTTGATTACAGATTCAACCTTTTTTACTGGTTATTGGTCTATTCAGGTTTTCTACTTCTTCCTATTTCAGTTTTGATGTTTGTATGTTTCAGGAAATTATCCATTTCTTCCAGGTTGTCCAAATTGCCAGCATATCATTTTTCTTAATATTTTATAATTGTATTATCTGTGATGTTGGTTGTTACTTCTCATTTGTGATTTTATTTGGGTCCTTTCTCTTTTCTTTTGGATAAGTCTGGTGAGAGGTTTATCAGTTTTATTCATTTTGTCAAAGAACCAGCTCCTGGTTTCATTGGTTTCATTGTTTTTTTGTTTCTATATCATTTACTTCTGCTCTAATCTTTAATATTTCCCTTCTGCTGGCTTTAGGCTTCATTTGTTTTTCTTTTTCTAGCCCCCTGAGGTGTAAGTTTAGGTTGTTTAAGTTTTTCCTTGCTTCTTGAGGTAAGCCTGTATTGCTGTATACCTCCTTGTTAGGACCACTTTTGCTGTATTGCAAAGGTGTTGGACCATTGTGTTTTAATTTTCTTTTGTTTGTGTGTATTTTTAATTTCTTCTTTGGTTTCCTGGTTGAGCCATTTATTTTTTAGTAGCATGTTGTTTAACCTCTATGTATTTATGGTCTTCCCAAATCTTTTTGTATGGTTGACTTCTAGTTTCATAGTATTGTGGTCAGAAAATATGCATGTCAAGATTTCAATCTTTGTATTTGTCGAAGCCTGATTTGTGACCTAGTATGTGATCTTTTCTGGAAAAATGTTCCATGTACACTTGAAAAGAATGCATTTCCTGCTGCTTTAGGATGAAATGTTCTGAATATACGTGTTAAGTCCATCTGGTCCAGTGTGTCATTCAAAGCCATTGTTTCCTCATTGATTTTCTGCTTAGATGATCTGCCCACTGATGTTAGTGGGATGTTAAAGTTTCCTACTATTATTGTATTATTATCAATTAGTTCCTTTTTGTTTGTTATTAAAGGTTTTATATATTTGGGTGCTTCAATGTTGGAGGCATAAATATTTATAATTGTTAGATCTTCTTGTTGGATAGTCCCCTTTATTATGATATAGTGCCCTTCTTCATCTGTTGTCATAGTCTTTGGTTGATAATCTAGTTTGTCTGATATAAGTATTGCCACCTCAGCTTTCTTTTGATGTCCATTAGCATGGTAAATACTTCTCCATCACCTCACTTTCAATCTGCAGATGTTTTTAGGTCTAAAATGAGTCTCCTGTAGACAACATATCGATGTATCTTTTTTTTTTTTAATCCATTCTGACACCCTATGTCTTTTAATTGGAGCATTTAGTCCATTTAAATTCAGGTGTAATTATTGGTAGATAGGTATTTAGTGCCATTTTACTACTCATTTTGTTATTGTTTCTGGAGATTTTCTCTGTTCCTTTCTTTTCTTTGTCACTGTTGTTCCTTCCTTTCCACTCAAAGGTTCCCTTTAATATTTCTTGCAGGGCTGGTTAGTGGTCAAGAACTCCTTTAGTTTTTGTGTGTCTGGGAAATTCTCTCTCTCCTATTCTGAATGATAACCTTGCTAGATTATTGCTAATTCTTAATTAATAATAATAAATAATAATATTATAACTTATTAATAATTATTATATTATATAATTTATTAATAGTTCTTGCTAGAGAATTCGTGGCTACAGATTGCTCCCATTAAGCACACTGAATATATCAGGACACTCCTTTCTGGCTTGCCAACTTTCTGTGGCTAGCCTTATGGGTCTTCCCTTGTATGTTAGGGACTTCTTTTGTCTTGTTGCTTTTAGGATTTTTTCCTTTATCACTGTATTTTACAAATGTAATCACAATATATTAGTTTAGAATGCTTTTGTTGATTTTGATGGGAGTTCTCTGTGCTTCCTGGATTTGGATGTCTGTTTCCTTCCCCAGATTAGGGAGCTTTTCAGTTATTTCCTCAAATAAATTTTCTGCCCCTTTTTCTCTCTCTACTTCTTCTGGGACTTCTGTAATATAAATGTTATAACATTTCACAGAGTCACTGAATTCCTTAAGTCTATTCTTATTCCCTAATTCTTGTTCTCTTTTCTTCAGCTTCATTATTTTCCATTATTTTGTCTTCTATATCACTCATTTCTCTGCTTATTCCCAGCCTTGTGTTCATTGCATCAAGCCTGTTTCCAATCTCAGTTATTGCATTTTTCATTCCTGATTCTTTTTTAACTCTTTTATCTCTGCAGGAAGGGTCTCCCTAAAATCTTGCATCTTCTTCTGAAGCCCAGCTTGAGAGGATTGTTACTTTAAATTCTCCATCAGGCATGTTACTTGTATCTGTTTCACTTAGATCTCTGGCTCTGACCTCATCTTGTTCTTTCATGGGGAATGAATTCCTCCATCGTGGCATTTTGTGGAAGTCCCTGCCTTCTGTGTGTTAGAAAAGCCCATTATGTTTCCCGCTCCTTAGAGCAATGGCTTTCTGAAGAAGAGGTCATATAGTGTCCAGGGCCTGGTGCTTCAGGGATTGTCTCCCACGTGCTCTGTGCACTCTGATGTTGTGTTCTGGCTGCTCTATCCCTTGGACCAGTGTGACCGCAGAGGCTCTCCTTGCCTGCAATGGGCAGGGTTTGGTCCCTGGACAGAATGTTTTAACTTGGCATGCTCTGATGTGCTGGTGAAGTGAGACCTGATACTACTTGCACTAGAACTGAAACCTGGCAGGACTCTGGTCAGGAGATGTGGTATAGGCAGGGGCTTGTTTCCTTTGGTCCTGTGGGAAGAGTGCTGCCGTGCTGGGACTGGGGCAGACTTGACTGAGGAGAACAGCAGCAGCCCAGTGCATGGGTATGGGACCCAGCACAAGCAGCTTAAGCAGCCAGTGTTGGCACTGTATTGTTTATGGCACACGGGTGGTTCTGTTTATATCCTGAGGGTTGTCGGAGGGAAATGGCACCAGCCAGCTCCTTTGTCCCTACAGAGGGGTATCCATGCTTGCTCCTCCCTTAGAAAGCACTCCAAGAGACAAATAATTTCCTCACTGTGTGACACAGGCATCTTTCTGATGGCTGTTTCCACACTGCCCGCCTCCGTGTTATTGGCTTCCCTTCTCCCCAGGAGCAGCACAATGCCCTCTGGGCTCTACCCCAGCCAAGGCTGATGATTTTAAAATTCCAGGCTTTAGGGATGTGGTATGGGCAGGGAACTGCCCAGGTGTTCTGGGGGAGGGTTTCAACTCTGGGATGAGGGAGGTTTGACCAGGATGGGCAGTCACGCAAGGGTGTGGTATTTGATGCAGACAGGTTAGGTAGCCAGTGTCTGTTGTGTGCCCTCAGCTTCATATCTCTGCCTCCATATCAACTGCCCCTGGGGATTTTGCCTGATTTCTCTCCATGAGCAAGGCACTGCCCTCAGGGCTCTATCCCAAGCTGAGCCCACCAACCTTTAAAACTCTGGTCTTCAAGCATCACTAGTTAGAAAACCTCACAAAAATCAGCCCCCCTCATTTTTCCAGTCAATGGCTTTGGGGAAGTGTTCCCATGTGTTCCTGTCTCTCTCTCTCTCTGTCCACACCCCCACCCCAGTCTCGCCTTTCTCAGCAACCAGGGCTCCCTCGCCTCTGCAACACTCACAGTCTGTTTCTCCCCTAAACCATGTCTCCACACCTCCTACCTTTGTCATTGTGGCCTCTTCTCTCCCTCTCGTTGAGAGTTTGCTTTTTCAGTCCTCAGGTAAATTTCTTGGTTATTTAGAATAATTCGATGGTTACCTAGTCATGTTGGTGGGACAAGACGAGCCTAGGATGCTCCTAGTATGCCACCATCTTAGCTCCACTCTCCAATATAGTGGTTTTGAATGGTAATTCATACTTGTTTTGTTGTGACCAACACAAAATGTGGAATATTAAAATCAATAAAGTAAATTCAGGAATTTAGGACTTCCTGAATATAAGTAAATTAATTGACTAGTAACCACAGGGAGCACTTCATTAAGTACTTCTTTATGAATACTGATGATCTTTGCTGGCATTGAAGGAAAAGATTTCAGTTCAATTCTCTAAGTTTATCTAAAATGAGGATGCATATGTAGAGTCTGCCCATTTATTTGGTATTTTCCCCATTTTCATTTTCTCTGTGAGAGCTCCTTAATTTTCTTTGCCTAATTTTAAATGTCCATGATGTCTGGAGAAGACTGTATCCCAACCCAGACCCAAGGGGTATTTCCTGTTGGTCTCTAAGTCTACTAGGAAAGTTTTCTTTTGCTTGGTAATTCTCCAGCAATGTGATACAATTATGGCCAATGAGACATGAAGAATATATGCATAAGAATTTGAGAAATATCTAATCTGTCTCAAAAAGAGACTCATTAATAAATCAGTGGGTTAGGAAAATGAGCCAAATTCCTTCCTTTCTCCTACACCAAATACATTCTGAGCACCATTAAAGAAAATGCAATATTGGTTTAATAGATAACCCATCAATAAAATTTCCATGTTAACAGAAAAAAAAGAAGTATATGTCAACTCAATAAATACAGAAAAAAAACTTATGACAAGCTTCAGTATCTAATCATGATTTTTAAAAAGCTTTATCAGCTACAAATAGGAAGGAGACTTTATCAGAAAAATAGTAACTACTAAAAATCTATACAAATATAATAATAGTGAGAAAGGTTTCCTTTTGAGATTAGGAAAAAACAAGGATATTTAGTCTCATCACTTTCATTCAACATTGTACATGAGGTCTTGACAGTAAGACAAGAAAAGTAAATGTTTCAGGAATTTCATTATGGAAAAAGCCCAAATGTCCACTGATGAATGGATAAAGTAGATGTGGTATAGGGGATTCCTGGGTGTCTCAGTTGGTTAAGCATCTGCCTTTGGCTCAGGTCATGATCCCAGAGTTCTGGGACTGAGCCCCACACTGGGCTCGTGGCAGGGGAATATGGTTCTGCCTTTACCCCTCCACCTACTCTCTTTCTGTCTCTCTCTCAAATAAATCCTTAAAAAGAAAAAAGCAGATGTGGGGTGTGTGTGTGTGTGTGTGTGTAATATTACTCAGCCATCAAAAAGAATGAAATCTTGCCTTTTGCAGTTATGTGGACAGAGCTAGAGAGTATTATCCTAAGTGAAATAAGAAAGATAAATAACATGATTTCACTCATATGTGGAATTTAAGAAATGAAACAAATGAACATAGGGGATAAAGAAGACAGACAGGCAAACAAACAAACAAAAAAGACTCAACTACAGAGAACAAACTGAGGGTTGATGGAGAGAGGTTGGTGGGGGATAGGGTAAATGGGTGATGGGGATTAAGGAGGGCACTTGTGTGATGAGCACTGAGTATTATACATAAGTGTTGAGTCACTAAATTCTATCCCTGAAATTAATATTATACTGTGTTAACTGGAATTTAAATATAAACTTGAAAATAAGTAAGTAAATAAATAAAAGAATTTCAAAGGAAGAAATAAAATCACTATTTGTCAACAATATTATTGTTTATATAGGAAGTCCAAAATAACCTAGAGATAAATTATTAGAATTATCAAGTGAATTAATCAAGATGGATTACAGAATATTTATATATTATTGTATCCATATTTATATACATCAGTACTAATGCTATGTAAAAACTAATGACTATAAATAAGCAACACAACTATGAAATAGAACTAAAAATATCACTTGTAATAGAATCACAAAAATAAAATAGGAATAAATGCAAAAGATTTTCAGGTGCTCTATGAAAGAAACTATAAAATACTGTAGAGATAATTTGAGATTTTAAAAAGTGGAGGGGTATACCCTATTCATCAACTAGAAGCCTCAATATTCTAAAGATGTTAATTCTCCCCAAATTGATCTGATATAATGTGATCCCCATCAAAGTGTATACATTTTTTAATGGAATATGATAAGTTTCTGCAATTTAAATGGAAAGGCAATGGGGCAAAAAGTCAAGATACTGCACATGTACAGTAGACACATATATTAACATTCATGGCACTAACAATTTAATAGCAAATCAACAGAAACAGCCCAATGGATAAATCAAATGTGATACCATCATACAGTTTAACAGTATGCAACAATGAATGTGAATGAACTTCTTTAATCAACATGGATGACTCATACTTAAGCAAATGCATTCGACACACCATACTGTCTGATTCAATCAAATACAAATGCTTTCAAAAGAGGCATAATTAATGTTGGCAATGCATGTTTAAGCAGAAAAATCATAAATAAAAATAAGGAACTAGTACTCAAAATTAGGATGGGGTTTTCCTTTGCAGGGGAAGAGTGACAGAGTAGTGTTTAGGTGGGTCATGAGAGAACTTCTTGATGCTGTTGGTATACATTGGTGTTCAGTTTGTGGTAAGTTACTAAATTGTTCACTTGTATTCCCATATGTACCTTTCTGTACATATGTGATGCATTTCATGAAAAAAAAAAAAAAGGTTAATTTTGGGGTCCCTGAGTGGCTCAGTTGGTTAAGTGACAGCCTTCAGCTCAGGTCATGATCCCAGTGACCTGGGATCACTGGTCACATCAGGCTTCCAGCTCCATGAGAAGTCTGCTTCTCCCTCTGACCTCCCCTCTCATGCACTTTCACTCTGTCACTCTCTCTCACACACACATAAATAAATAAATAAAATCTTTAAAAAAAAAAGAAGAGGTTAATTTTGACATATCCCAATTTAAAACATCTGAAGATTAAAAAGTAAGCAAAAAGACAAAGGTAAAGGATAAATAACAAAGTGAAAAAACATTTCCCATATGTGATGGGCAAAGAGCTGATAAATCAAGATACAGCCTGTTCATTAGTGTAATCATCAAGATAAAGACTTGTTCTTTTTTATTTGGACTTCTGTTTCCCTGGTCCTCTAAAAACCTTAGAGCTACAAGTGATCTTTTTGCTAAAGTTGGAGCCAGCACACTAGTTTTGAGGTTTTCCCACTATTAGTGTCATAATAAATGAAGCAGAGTTAAATGTGCAGGAAATCAAGTCAGTGTCCTCTTATCTTTGATAAAGAAGGTACATTCTTCTATATTTCCCCCTAACTTTTTTTTTTCAAAGAGACTATCCAAGTAAGAAATACATGTGAACTAAATACATACTTGGGTGTAGAAAACAGTGAACTGAGATTTTTCCACAACATCCAGGAATGGGCTGGGCAAAAAGGCTGTGCTTGGCATATGGGAAATGTAGCTTAGCCAAATGAAAGTGATGGGATAGATAAAAAAGGATGTGGTATTACCCCCTGCCCCCACCCCGCCACACACACACACAGAGACAATAGAATATTATCAGCCATAAGAAAGAAGGATATGTTGCCATTTATAACATGGACGGACCCTGAACACATTATGCCAAGTGAGATAAGTCAAACAGAGAAAGAAGTACTGTATGAGATCACTTACATGTAGAATCTAAAAAAGCCAAACTTGTAAAAATAGAAAGTAGAGTGTTTGTTACCAGGGTATGGAAGTAAGGGAATAGAATTGATGTTTAAATGTACAAATTTGCAACAGATAGTAAGCCCTGGAGATCTAAGTAAGCCCTAACTAACAGTAATCCCTGTATAGTGAATACAGAGAATAATATTGTATTATAATCATCAAACTTGCTAAGAGACTAGAATTTGTTGTTTCAACCTCTAAAAAGAAATAATAATGTAACATCATATAAGTGCTAATTACTGCTACAGTGGCAATCCTATGTGTGTCAATTTCACATGTTGTACATCTTAAACTTACACAGGGTTATTTTCAAATATATTTCAGTTAGGAAAAAAAAAAAACCAAGTTAAATTTAAAAGGTAAGTCATGGAGATCAGAGGACAGACCTTCTCTACAGGACCACTCTTATTTTCCCCCACCTTATCACCCTTGTTTTCTTTGGTCCAGCCAACAAAGACCCCTCCCCCAAACAGCACTATTGTATGAAGAGGAGGAGAGATCAGAATTGAAAGGCAGCTCTGAGGAGAAAGGATAGAAGTATTTTCGGGATAGAGTTAGGGAGGGAAGGGTACCTCTAGGTGGGAGGCTAAACATTATGATTAAGAAATATAAAAGAGACAGGCATGGACACAAACATCAGTGAGGGTCTATGTTCAAATGACAATATATTTTTACAGTAGAATGTGACTGTGAGGTAGACAGGAAACCATATATCAAATATAAGGTCAATACTATACATTATCTGTTAAATGACGGCAGAATCTTATCCCCAGAAAACCAATGGAGATTATCAAGACTCTCCCATTAAGTTGAGGGTAAGAATTGAGAAAAAAAAATGTCACAAAGTTTTGGTACTATAATCAAAATTTTTATTTAATTAAATCTAATATTTAAATAAGGTGACTATAATTCCCACTGAACATAAAATTCCGTATTATTCATTTCTTTTAGATTTTATTGTCTCCTTCTGACTGATAATCCTGGAACTGTAGCTTCCAGCATTACTAGAAATAGTGTTCTCAAAAAGCAAAAGTGCACTAAGAGAATTCTTTAATAAATGGATTAGGGGCTAATGGCTTAACATTCAGTATCATAACCCACAATCTGGAACAGAAAAATTCGTATTTCAAGCCATGCCCAGGAAAATGGATGTCCATATTCAGCATGTATATAATAAACATTGAAAAAAAAGTTTTCCTGACTTTGAAAATAATATTTTCATCAGCAACTCTGAAGACACAGCTTGAGATCTGGCAAATTGACTCCTGTGAAGGTTACAATTAAGGATATAATTGGGAACTGTTAGCAAGATGTTAAAATGTCTTCTAGACAGTTTGACAAAGGCACGGTCAGAAAGTACGTTAAAGATCAGAGGTGGAAGTTATAAAACCTAAGGAAGAAGTACTAAAATAATAATTTTAAAAAATAATTCTAATTTACTGAGCATTTCTACCTCGAGTAAATCTGAGGTTATGTTCTCTGATGCTTACAAAAAGACAAAGCCAAGTATGTTCATTATACCATTGTGTTTAATAGTGGAAAATTTGAGACAACAAAAATACCCATTAGTAGAAGAGATGAATAATTTTCAAATTTATGTACTGGGATAACACCAAGACATTAATAAGGTTGACCTATATGTGCTGATAAAAAAAATGACAGATATGTTGTATGAAAAAAAAAATCAAAGAACATTATAATGCAATCTTCATATATCGATATATGTATAGAAAAGGTTTACGGGCTTTGTCACCCAACCATTTATAATGATCTGTGAAGTGAGGGCCCCAGGGAATTCTATCTACATCACAGATTTTAATAGTGTTTAGGTTTTATACAAATTGATATTTTGTTGTATTTAGGAAAAAAAGATGAATAAGAAAAAGCCATCAGATTTGACATTTGCATTGCATATGCAATAAGTTAGTGGTGAAGTTCGATAGTACCCTGGGCAAGATCTGTATCAGATTGGGTCCAAGGCACCTGATTGTGAGTTCACTGACTTTCATGGCAAGATTTTGATGGGGTTGGATGGGGGCTTGGGCAAGTAGCTGTAATAGTCTTGGGGCCCTAGACCTAATCCTACAATAGGGATTAGTAAAATAATTTTCTCCACTAAACAAGTATGAGAATAATATTACTCAGGTATAATTCTGTTTAAATAATCATTCCATTATGGTATTTCATAGAGGTGGAAGTTCCTTCCTGTTTTAACTGATGAGAAACACTTAACTTTCAGGATTAAAATGAGAAACATATAATTTTCAAGATTAATATGAGAGCAGTGTTACCAGGGAAGTCATTTTTCTAATATGTACCAGTAGCCATGATCTTTGGGAGTTGTTTTGTTTTTGTGTTGTTTTTGGTTAAGTCAACTTTATGTTGAATTATGAAAATTATTTTATAAATAGAAGTTTATGACTCAAAGGTTTTTTTTTTTCAAGTGCACACACTGGCAGAACAACTGCCCAGACAGAGATCTAGAACTTTTCCTGTGCTTGAGAAGCCTCCCCAAACCTCTTCTTAATCATCCATAGGCGGGCACTGCGTGGACTTCTCTCATCATGAATTATCCTTGCATGTTTCTGAAATTTATGTAAATTGAATCATATGGCATGCAATCTTTTGAGTCTGGCTTCATTCACTCATTCATGTTGTTGCAAGAAGCACTGATTCATCCATCTTCGTAGTTGTGTAGTATTCCATTTCTGTGAGTATTCCCAGGGCATTTATCTTCTGTTTATGAGCATCTGGGTTCCTTCATCTGATGCTACTATTAATAACACAGTTATGAATGTGTTGTTGTGGATGCACTGTGAAAGACATATATGTCTTCTGGGTATGTATTTAGAGGTAAAACTGCTATAACATAGGGTTGCAGGAGGCACCTGGGTGGCTCAGTGGGTTAAGCCTCTGCCTTCGGCTTAGGTCACGATCCCAGGGTCCTGGGATTGAGCCCCACATCGGGCTCTCTGCTCAGCAGGGAGCCTGCTTCCCCCTTTCTCTCTGCCTGCCTCTCTGCCTACTTGTGATCTCTGTCTGTCAAATAAATAAATAAAATCTAAAAAAAAAAACAACAACCCACAAACATAGGGTTGCAGTAGTCCGAATTTAATAGATAATCCAAAATAATTTCCAGAGTGGTTCTGGTACCAGTTTACATTTCCATCAGCATGGCAACTATTTTCTCTCATTTTTACTTGACTTTTCACTCTCTTAAACGTATGTTTTGATGGACAGAAGTTTTAAGTTTAAGTCTATTTTATCACTCTTTTCTTTGTGATTAGTGCTCTTTGTATACTGGTGAAGAAATCTCTTGCCTACCTCCAAATTTATTAAGTTATATGATGTCACCATCAGGAAGTTTTATTATTGTATCTTTCACATCTGGGGCTACATACAATCTATCTATGATAGACCATTTACATGGTGTGTGATAGAGGCCAAGATTTCTACTTTTTTAATTATATTCTTGTCAATATCCACCTATCCCAGTATAATTAATTAATAAGATGATCCAATACAGTGTCAGCACTGTCCTAAATCAGGTGGATTGTATATGTATGTGGCTATTTCTTAACTCTATTCTGTCCCATTGGTGTATACATGTCTATCCCACTGTGCCAATTACTCTTATTTTATAAAAAAGCAGTTTAAATTTCCCAACTTTGTTATTATTTTTCAAGACTGTCTGAATTATTCTTTTTTCTTTTTTTATAATTAGTTTGTATTTTTGTTGACATATAATGTACTATTAGCCCCAGGGGTACAGGTCTGTGAATCGCCAGGTTTATATACTTCACAGCATACACCATAGCATATACCTTCCCCAATGCCCATAACCCAACCACCCTCTTCCTACCTCCCTCCCCCCAGCAACCCACACTTTGTTTTGTAAGATTAAGAGTCTCTTATGGTTTGTCTCCCTCCCGATCTCATCTTATTTCCTTTATTCCTTTTCTATCTGCCATACCCCGATGTTGCCTCTCAGCTTCCTCATACCAGGGAGAATATATGATAATTGTCTTTCTCTGATTGACTTATTTCACTCAGCATGATACCCTCCAGTTCCATCCGTGTCATCACGAATGGCAAGATTTCATTTCTTTTAATGGCTGCATAGTCTTCCATTGTATATATATACCACATCTTCTTTATCTGTTCATCTGTTGATGGACATCTAGTCTCTTTCCATAGTTTGGCTATTGTGGACATTGCTGCTATAAACATTCGGGTGCACGTGCCCCTTCAGATCACTACATTTGTATCTTTAGGATAAATACCCAGTAGTGCAATTGCTGGGTCATAGGGTAGCTCAATTTTCAACTTTTTGAGGAACCTCCATGCTGTTTTCCAGACTGGCTACCCCAGCTTGCATTCCCACCAACAGTATAGGAGGGCTCCCCTTTCTCTGCATCCTCGTCAGCATCTGTCCTTTCCTGACTTGTTAATTTTAGCCATTTTGACTGTTATGAGGTGGTATCTCATTGTGGTTTTGATTTGTATTTCCCTGATGCCGAGTGATATGGAGCACTTTTTCATGTGTCTGTTGGCCATCTGGATGTTTTCTTTGCAGAAATGTCTGTTCATGTCCTCTGCCCATTTCTTGATTGGATTATTTGTTCTTTGGGTGTTGAGTTGGTAAGTTCTTTATAGACTTTGGATACTAACCCTTCATCTGTTATGTCGTTTGCAAATATCTCCTCCCATTCTTTCAGTTGTCTTTTGGCTTTGTTGACTGTTTCCTTTGCTGTGCAAAAGCTTTTAATCTTGATGAAGTCCCAATAGTTCATTTTTGCCCTTGCTTCCCTTGCCTTTGGCGATGTTTCTAGGAAGAAGTTGCTTGCAGGTGAGGTCGAACAGGTTGCTGCCAGTGTTCTCCTCAAGGATGTGTATGGATTCCTTTCTCACATTGAGGTCCTTCATCCATTTTGAGTCTATTTTCGTGTGTGGTGTAAGGAAATGGTCCAGTTTCTGCATGTGGCTGTCCAATCTTCCCAATAACATTTGTTGAAGAGGCTGTCTTTTTTCCATTGGACATTCTTTCCTGCTTTGTTGAAGATTAGTTGACCATAAAGATGAGGGTCTGTTTCTGGGCTTTCTATTCTGTTCCATCTATCTATGGTTCTGTTTTTGTGCCAGTGCCATACTGCCTTGATGATGACAGCTTTGTACCAGAGCTTGAAGTCTGGAATTGTGATGCCAACAACTTTGGCTTTCTTTTTCAAAATTCCTCTGGCTATTTGAGGTCTTTTCTGGTTCCATATAAATTTTAGGATTATTTGTTCCATTTCTTTGGAAAAAAATTGATGGTGTTTTGATAGGAATTGCATTAAACGTGTAGATTGCTTCAGGTAGCATAGACATTTTCACAATATTTGTTTTTCCAATCCATGAGCATGGAATGCTTTTCCATTTCTTTGTGTCTTCCTCAATTTCTTTCATGAATACTTTATAGTTTTCTGAGTACAGATTCTTTGCCTCTTTGGTTAGGTTTACTCCTAGGTATCTTATGGTTTGGGGTGCAATTGTAAATGGGATGGACTCCCTAATTTCTTTCTTCTGTCTTGTTGTTGGTGTATAGAAATGCAAGTGATTTCTGTGCATTGATTTTATATCCTGACACTTTACTAAATTCCTGTACAAGTTCTAGCAGACATGGAGGGTAGTCTTTTGGGTTCCACATAAAGCATATCATCTGCAAAGAGTGATAGTTTGACTTCTTCTTTGTAAATTTGGATGCCTTTAATTTCCTTTTGTTGTCTGATTGCTGAGGCTAGGACTTCTACTACTATGTTGAATAGCAGTGGTGATAATGGACATCCCTGCCGTGTTCCTGACCTTATGATATTCATGGTGGGTTTTTCATAGATGGCTTTGATGATATCGAGGTATGTACCCCCTATCGCTACACTTTGAAGAGTTTTGATCAAGAAAGGATACTGTACTTTGTCAAATGCTTTTTCAGCATCTATTGGGAGTATCATATGGTTCTTGTTCTTTTCTTCATGTATTATATCACATTGATTGATTTGCGGATGTTGAACCAACCTTGCAGCCCAGGAATAAATCCCTCTTGGTCTTGAATAATCCTTTTAAAGTATTGTTGGATCCTATTGGCTGGGATTTTGTGGGGAATTTTCACATCTGTGTTCATCAAGGATATTGGTCTGTAATTCTCTTTTTTAATGGGGTTTTTGTCTGGTTTTGGGATCAACGTAATACAGGCCTCATAAAGTGAGTTTGGAAGTTTCCCTTCCATTTCTATTTTTTGTAACAGTTTCAGGAGAATAGGAATTAATTCTTCTTTAAATGCTTGGTACAATTCCCCTGGGATGCTGTCTGGCCCTGGGCTCTTGTTTGTTCTGAGGTTTTTGATGACTGCTTCAATCTCCTTACTGGTTATGTGTGTTCAGGTTTTCTATTTTATCCTGGTTCAATTCTGGTAGTTTGTATGTCTCTAGGAATGCATCCTATCTTCCAAAGTGTCCAATTTGCTGGCGTATAGTTGCTCATTATATGTTCTTATAATTTTTTGTATTTCTTTGGTGTTGGTTTTGATCTCTCCTCTTTCATCATTCATGATTTTATTTATTTGGGTCCTTTCTCTTTTCTTTTTGTTAAGTCTGGCCAAGGGTTTATCAATCTTATTCTTTCAAGGAACCAGCTCCTAGTTTTGTTGATTTGTTCTATTGTTTTTTTGATTTCTATTTCATTGATTTCTGTTCTGATCTTTATTATTTCTCTTCTCCTGCTGGGTTTAGGCTTTCTTTGCTGTTCCTTCTCCAGCCCCTCTAGGTGTAGGGTTGGGTCGTGTATTTGAGACCTTTCTTGTTTCTTGAGAAAGGCTTGTATTGCTATATATTTTCCTCTCAGGACTGCCTTTGCTGTGTCCCACAGATTTTGAACCATTGCGTTTTATCATTTGTTTCCATGAATTTTTTCAATTCTTCTTTAATTTCCTGGTTGACCCATTCATTCTTTAGTATAATGCTCTTTAATCTCCATGTATCTGGGTTCTTTTCAACTTTCCTCTTGTGATTGAGTTCTAGCTTCAGAGCATTGTGGTCTGAAAATATGCAAGGAATGATCCCAGTCTTTTGGTACCAGTTAAGACCTGATTTGTGACCCAGGATGTGATCTATTCTGGAGAATGTTCCATGTGTACTAGAGTGGAATGTGTATTCTGTTGCTTTGGGATGGAATGTTATCTCTGATGTCCATCTGGTCCAGTGTGTCATTTAAGTCCTTTATTTCCTTGTTCATCTTTTGCTTGGATGATCTGTCCGTTTCAGTGAGGGGGGTGTTAAAGTCCCCTACTATTATTGTAATACTGTCAATGCGTTTCTTTGGTTCTGTTATTGATTGGTTTATATAGTTGGCTGCTTCCATGTTAGGGGCATAGATATTTAAAACTGTTAGATCTTCTTGCTGGACAGACCCTTTGAGTATGATACAGTGTCCTTCCTCATCTCTTATTATAGTCTTTGGCTTAAAATCTAATTGATATGATATAAGGATTGCACCCCAGCTTTCTTCTGATGTCCATTAGCATGGTAAATTATTTCCCAGCCCCCCACTTTAAATCTGGAGGTGTCTTTGGGTCTAAAATTATTTTCTTACAGACAGCATATTGATGGGTTTTGGGTTTTTTTTATCCATTCCAATACCCTGTGTCTTTTGATTGGGGCATTTAGCCCATTTACATTCAGGGTAACTATTGAGAGAGATGAATTTAGTGCCATTGTATTGCCTGTAAGGTGACTATTACTGTATATTGTCTTTGTTCCTTTCTGGTCTGTTACTTTAGGCTCTCTCTTTGCTTAAAGGACCCTTTTCAATACTTCCTGTAGTGCTGGTTTGGTGTTTACAAATTCTTTTAGTTTTTGTTTGTCCTGAAAGCTTTTAATCTCTCCTATTTTCAATGATAGCCTAGCTGGATAGAGTATTCTTGGCTGCATGTTTTTCTCATTTAGTGCTCTAAATATATCGTGCCAGTTCTTTCTGGCCTGCCAAGTCTCTGTGGATAAGTCTGCTGCCAATCCAATATTTTTACCATTGTATGTTACAGACTTCTTGTCCTGGGATGCTTTCAGGATTTTCTCTTTGTCACTAAGACTAGTAAGTTTTACTCTGAGATGATGGGGTGTGGACCTATTCTTATTGATTTTGAGGGGGGGGGTTCTCTGCGCCTCCTGGGTTTTGATGTTTGTTCCCTTTGCCATATTAGGGAAATTCTCTACAATAATTTGCTCCAATACACCTGCTGCTCCCCTCTCTTTTCTTCTTCTGGAATCCCAATTATTCTAATGTTTCATCTTATGGTATTTTTTATCTCTCAAATTCTCCCTTTGTGGTCCGGTAGTTGTTTGTCTCTCTTTTGCTCGGCTTCTTTATTCTGTCAGTTGGTCTTCTATATCACTAATTCTCTCTTTTGCCTCATTTATCCTAGCAGTAAGAACCTCCATTTTTTATTGCACCTCATTAATACCTTTTTTGATTTCAGCTTGGTTAGACTTTAGTTCTTTTATTTCTCCAGAAAGGGCTTTTATTTCTCCAGACAGGGTTTCTCTAATATCTTCCATGCCTTTTTCGAGCCCCGCTAGCACCTTGAGAATCATCATTCTGAACTCTAGATCTGACATATTACCAATGTCCATATTGATTAGGTCTCTAGCCTTTGGTACTGTCTCTTGTTCGTTTTTTGTGGTGAGTTTTTCCACCTTGTCACTTTGTCCAGGTAAGAATATATGAAGGAAAGAATAAAATACTAAAAGGGTGGCAAAGACCCCAGAAAACGTGCATTAACCAAATCAAAAGAGACCCCAAATCATGGGGGGAAGATAGGAAGTAAAAAGTTAAAAGAATTTAAAAAAAAGAAAAAATAAAATATATATATTAGACTGGTGAAAAGAACAGAACCACCTACTTAATTTTGGGAGTATTTTGGTCTCTTAGAAGAAACTACCTCCCAAAATTTTAAAGAAAGAAAAACTTACACACACACACAAATAAGGGTAAACATGATGAAGGGATGAAATATGACTGTAAAGATGAAAATTTTTAAAAAATTCTAAAAAAGGAGTTGATAAGATAAATTGGTTGGGAACAGAAAGAAAAAGAAAGTAGAGAGAATTTGCTCAGGCTGGAGACTAGAACAAAATCCTGTGCTAGTTTTAGGGTATATTTTGATGTATTAGAATGTATTAGGAGAAGTTGTTTCCCAAAATTTTTTAGAAGAAAAAACCCTTTTAAAAAGTGGTCAATTTTCTGTTTCTAGAATTGCTGCTCTTCTTTTCTTTGATCTCCTGTTGGACTTGTAGGTGTTCGGAATGGTTTAATAACTATCTAGCTGAACTCCTGCTACCTGATGTCATCTCAGCATTGCTACTCCTCCATCGTCTTAACTCCTCCCCCCAAGAAACCTTTTTGAAAAATGATAAAAGTTTAAAAATATCATCAGTAAATATGATGTTTCCATGTTTTGGTATTTATAGTTTAAGAGTATTCCCATCTATCTCTTCCTGTATCTCGTTTTCTGAGAGTTTTTTTTTTTTAAACCACATTTAAATTGTGTTTAAATATATCAAATTATACTTCATCTCTTGGTTTGATCATATGCTTCTCTAATATCCAAACTTGTTGAATTACATTAACTGAATTTTCAATGTTAATCCACACTTGCATTCCTGATACAATTGGTTCTCAACTTTCATGTATCTTTGATTTGCTGATAATATTGTTTATTTCTTTGGCATCTATATTCATGAATAAGTTTGGGCAGTAATTATTTTGTACTGCCCTTGTTAGATTTTGACCTTAGGTTATGTGAGTACTATAGAACTTTGGAAATCTTCCTTATTTTATGGAAGAGTTTATGTAATACTAGTGTCATTTTATTTGTTCCTTAAGTATTTGGGACTTGGGCTTTGCTGTGAGAGGTTCTGAATTGCAGACTCATTCTTTATTTGATATAGAACAATTCTTATTTTCCAATTACTCCTACTCAGTTTTGTTAAATGATGTTTTCAAGGTATTTATTTCATGTAAATTTTGAAATTAGTGAATAACATTATTTATAATATATTCCTTTTTCAACATGCATAAAATCTTTAGTTGTTTTACTGTTATTATTTTTGCCTTTTATCCTTGATCCAGAGGTTCATCGATGTCATTGTATTTTTAAAAATACAACTTTGATTTTGTTGATGCACTTTTCCTATTTGTTGGACTTTTGCAAGCATTATTATTACTTTTTTCTCCTTTGGATTTAATTTGTTGTTCTTTCAGCTGCTTGAGACAGGTATATACAGTGTTGATTTTCAGCCTTTTTGAGGGAGAGAGCATGTACACAAGCAGGGGCTGGGGGTGGGTGGAGCGGGAAAGGGGCAGAGGGAGAATCTAAACAGGCTCCACTTTCTGCACAGAGTCTGTCTGACACAGGGCTTTATCTCATAACCCTGAGATCATGACCTGAACTGAAATCAAGAGCTGGACACTTAACTGACTAAGCCACTTGGAGGCCCCCAGTCTTATTTTTAAAATACATGCACATGAGTCTTTAAGTTTTTATCAGCATGTGGCCTCATTGTATCCTGCATATTTTGATGTGCCAAATACGTTATTGTTCATTTCCAAGCATTTTCTGATTTTTGTTGTAAGTACTTGTTTGATCATTGGTTTATTTATTACTATATAGATTAATAATACATATCAAAGGTTTTTTTAATTTAGCTTTTTGTTACAGATTTCTGGTTTAATTCTACTTTATGCAAAGAATACAATCTCCTTTGAAATTTACTAAATCTTATTTCATTGTCCATAATATAGTTACTACTGGTAACTTTCCAAACATACTTAAAAGGAGTTTATCTTGTAGTTTTAGGGTCCAGTATTCTATTAAGTCAAATTCATTAGTGGTGTCATTCAGTTTTAATCAGAATCCCAGCAAGGTTTATTTATTCATAAAAATCTGGTTCTAAGTGGGGAGAAACAGTAGAGGTCAGATGCATCTCAATGTATTTTATTACTCTCAGGACCTTGGCCTCAGAAGTCCTGACTTCTTTTATTGCCTTCTGATGTCTTTAAACAGCAGTTCTTTGTATTTTATCCAGCTTTTATAGCTTCTTTCAGTGGAAGGGCTGTTCTGATGTAAGTTACTCTGCCAAAACTGAAAATGGAACTCCCCAAACACCATATTTTCACTGATGACATTACTATTCTCAGCTGAATGAGCTATTTTCCTAAAGATATCAAAAAATAAATCTATTTCCAAGCTGACAAATTTTTTTATGTTGCTTGAATTTGTTATGCAATTATTTAACTAGTGTGTTTCTAGAAAACAGAATGGATAAGAGAATGTAAATCAAATCTTTTTCAAGGGTTAGGGATTATTCACATGTAGGGATTGGCAGCGTTTATGTCAAATCATCATGTTTCACAAGGGCTCACCCAACTATAGGCAGAGCAAATTTGTTTTTCTTGGGGAAACATGTTTTTTATGGCTGAGCCAAAGCTAAATAAGGCTGTGAGTACATAGGAACCCCATGCACACCAGTACTATTCATTTTTCTTCCATAAGCCAAAATGATTAATGTGTGTTGCAGATGTGTGTGGTAATTGTCAATATGCACGTGTTTGCATGGACTTACCTGTGTCACATGACTATAGGTCTACATAGTTACGTGCACACAGTTTGTGTAATAGGCTTATATATGGCTAGTTCTTCTGTAGGCATCTGAGGAGAGCTATGTTTACTTGTGGATAGTTGTGGGGGAGGCTAGGCCTGTGAGCACCCATGTGTATACATGGCCTTAACATGTATCTGTAGGCTGCTATGTCCAGGGGCATAGGTTCAGGGATCTGGGGAGGAGATGGGCCTGGATGAAGATACAGGAGGAGGAGAGGAGATTACTTCATAGCCTAAACACTGAGTATTAGTATACTTTTCCAGTTTTAGGCCTAACACACTGTGACCAGTCACCTAATCCTTTATGTTTATGCCCATTCTCCCAAAAGGTGTTCTGCCTTAGTATAGAGAGAACACTCCAGTATATGCAGTGTAAATGCTTACTTGGGCATTGACTTCAGCAAAACTCCCAAACTCTTTTACCCCCAAAATCTGGACTTCCATCTTTGTCTTCTCAGCTCTTGTTCGTAGCTCAAACAGAAAGACTTCCTTAGACAACACATACCTATCTGACCACAAATGTGGTCTCTTCCAACAGATTCCTGTTATATCCATGGCTCAACACAGCTGGGGTACACCATGATCCTTTGTACATTATTTTCAGCAAACACACTAAACTTTTCCTGCTCATTCATCTCTACCTATTATTACAGTCCCAGAGTACCTTCCTACCATTACATACCCAAAGGGACCTGCGGCTGAGTCTACATTAGGTACAAGAATAGTGATCATTCACAAAGCTCATTATGAAACTGTTCACAGTGCCATGCTCATTCATAATTTCTGGAGCCCAGCAAAACACTTCTATATTCTAAGCCTAAATACAATAATGTTTTATTATTGTTAGATTAACTATTCTGTATGTAAGCAGGAGATAGGAAATGATTTAAAATATTTATTATGGTAATTCCCTTTATGTTTCCTGCACAACATAATTGATATCTCAGAAAAAGAAGTCAACAGAAGCTTCAAATAGCGTCATAACAAAAATCATAATCTCTGTAATTTCAATGAAAAAATCAGTTATTATGATCTTTCTTGAAATGGGAAAGTCCCTGGCAACAGCTTAAAATAAGAGATTGTGAAATTGGCCAAATCATGTATGGAATGAATACAGTGACCACAAGGAGACAATGTGGGTTCACCGAAAACAAGTAAGACTAAAACAATTTCATGGCCTTCTTAGAGAGCATTAGTATGTTAGTATTCTAAGTGAATGTTGTTGGTAGTGTTTCTTGATTTCCGTGAGACTCATGAAATCTAACTTTTAGAATCGTTATGGAGAAAATAGAGAAACATGCGCTAAAAATATATTAGGTAGATGTACAGCTGGCTGAACCTCCATATCCTGAGTATTTAGTTAACCTGGGTCAGATATCCTGGCAAGTAGACATTGATCCTATGGACTAGGCAGCCTTTAGCGGGGAGTGTTGTTGCTCCTAACTTTCCCTCTGGTTCCATCTAGTGGCTGATTATACGCTAATCAGTTGTCATGGCCTTCATCTTGCTTTGTGTTTACATTGTGAACATCAGTTATATAACAGAGCTGTGATTATATAACTTCATGTGGGGTTGCTAAGCCACTTCCTGATGCATCTTACAGTGCAATGATTAGAATAAGTCTATCTTCAGGACCTGGGTTGTGCTCCAAGTCTCTCGGTAGAAGCTCAATGAGTCCATTTAGAAGAATCAGAGTAGGGAAACATTCTACGTTAAGTACCATGCAACTCCCATGAAATTATATATATCTATATATAGATATAACATTTAGGGGCACCTGGGTGGCTCAGTGGGTTAAACCTCTGCCTTCGGCTCAGGTCATGATCTCAGGGTCCTGGGATCGAGTCCCGCATAGGGCTCTCTGCTCAGCGGGGAGCCTGCTTCCCCCCTCTCTCTCTGCCTGCCTACTTGTGATCTCTCTCTGTCAAATAAATAAATAGGGGCACCTGGGTGGCTCAGTGGGTTAAGCCGCTGCCTTCGGCTCGGGTCATGATCTCAGGGTCCTGGGATCGAGTCCCGCATCGGGCTCTCTGCTCGGCGGGGAGCCTGCTTCCCTCTCTCACTCTCTGCCTGCCTCTCTGCCTACTTGTGATCTCTCTCTGTCAAATAAATAAATAAAATCTTTAAAAATAAATAAATAAATAAATTAAATCTTAATAAATAAATAGATAGATAGAGAGGTTGGGAATATCTCCTGGCAGATGAAGACACAGAGGCTCAGGGATGATAAAAATACCGATCAAACTGTCACAGCTGGTGTATCATGAAGCCTGAGCTCCAGCCCAGTCTTTTACTTATTAATCTTTTTGGTAACATTTCTAATAATAGACATTCTTTCAGCTTTACTGAGGTATAACTGACAAATGAAATTATAGTTTAAGTGTACCCTGTGATGATTTGATTCCAGCGTGGTCTTTTGAAGAATCTTCTAGGTCCCCCTCTCCTTCATCACACTGCTGAGCAGAAAACTACTGTCCTCAGGAATCAAATGGCAGGGAGCTTCTTGAGTGCTTTTGCCTTCCTGAGCCTGGATTCCAACATATCAATTTTTATCACCCTAAACATGGAGACAAACATGCCCCAATGGCCCATGGGTCATCAGGACAAATTCCTCAGAGCACAGGCTCACTGGGTTTCCCAATCCGTGAGCACGGACTGTCTTTCCATTTGTTTGTGTCATCTTTAATTTGTTTCAACAGTGTCTTATAGTTTTCAGAGTACAGGTCTTTCACCTCCTTGGCTAAGTTTATTTTTAGGTATTTTATTCTTTTTGGTGCAGTTTATAAATGAAATTGTTTTCTTTTCCTTTTGTTTAAATTGCATTTATTTTTTTATCTTTTTGAGAATTAGGTTTTTTTGGAATTGTTTTCTTAAGTTCTCTTTCTGCTCCTTCATTATTAGTGTATAGAAATGCAACAGATTTCTGTATATTAATTTTGTATGCTGAGACTTCACTGAATTTATCAGTTCTAGCACTTTTTTTGGCACAGTCTTTAGGGTTTTTCTCTATATAGTATTTGTGTCCTCTGCAAAAAGTGACAGTTTTACTTCTTCCTTTTCAGTTTAGATGCCTTTTATTTCTTCCTCTCATCTGACTGCTGTGGTTAGGCCTTCCAGGACTATGTTGAATAAAAGTGATGAGAGGGGATATCCTTGTCTTGTTCCTCATCTTAGGGAGAAAGTTCTCAGGTTTTCACCATTGATTATGATGTTAGCTGTGGGTTATACATATGTGGCCTTTATTATGCTGAGGTGTGTTCCCTCTAAATGTACTTTGTTGAGGTTTTTTTTTTAAAAAAAAATCATGAATAGATATTTTATTTTGTCAAACGCTTTCTCTGCATCTGTTGAGATAATCATATGGTCTTTATCCCTTCTCTTGTCGATGTGATGTGTCACATTGATTTATTTGCAAATATTGTCACCAGGTCTCAGTTTGAACTAGAATATAGTGGCTTTTCCCCCAGAAACTTCTCTAGTAAGTATAGCAAAAAGTATCTGAGCCCCAGTAATTTGTACTGGATAGAGACTGCTTGTACTTTTACCTGGCATCACCCTTTTCTGACCTGCTAATAGTACGCTGCCATGGTATATCAGAAATGAAGAGTTTCCAGAGCTCCTCAATCAATATCAGTCTTCATCATCACCATCACCCCATTCATCATCACAAATATCTTTTGGACAATAACTATGATCAATAACCGTACTAAGTGCTGTATGTTCATGATCTCAGCTAATCCTTAACAACCTTGAAAGGCAAGAATTACCACCTTTGGACTGTGAGCAAACTAATATTTATAAAAGTTAAGAGATGAACAAAAATGACAGAGACAGTAAATTGTAGAAACAGGATTTGAACCTGGGTATGTTTCATGGACCTAGCACCCAGTACCCCTTACAGGTACCAGATTCACACAGCAGCAACAACAACAATAATATCTATCTACTCCACAGATCCTCCTCCTGCTTTTATTATATAATGGATATCTGCTTAAGACGAAACATTGAGTCAAATGATTTCTTGGTCTTTCCAACTCTTGGACTCTATGAACCAAATTAGGACCCTTGCCCTACACACACCTGAGGACGAGCAGCACTTCAGCAAATGCATGAAGTGTCAGCCTGACCTCACACTTCCCTAATGAGAAATATGAATTCCAGAGCTACAGCCAAGAGGATCTAGCTTTTAGTTTGAAAGAAACTTTATGTTACACAATAAACCAGATGGAAACATCAATGATAATATTTGCCAACATGGCTCAGCACACTTTAGCAGAGAATTACCAAGCCCTTGTCATGATGAAAAGGAAACTGGAAGGAGGTCAAGTGTTATCATCCGCCTGTACATTGATCCAATTCTGCAGGTTTTGGGTGATTTGCTATAAATTCATTTTTCCACATCATTGTTCCTTGAGGTTTGGACTATTTGCTAGCTGTGCGGCTTTTAATTTAAAGGACATAAAAAGAAAGTTCTTTTGAAAAAGGAACTTATTAGGAAACAAAGAGCTAGTTATACATTTGTAAAATACTTGAGATTGAATACTATCCTTTAAAATGATCACATTATGGCACAGAATGTCTAATAGAAGCATACCGAATAGTGTATTTTTCTAATAGTATATAAATGGTTTCATGTAGTAAGTACAATTAAGAAGATTCTGAAAATATGACCCACACAAAATAGTGCTCACAATTTTTTTTAAAGATTTTATTTACTTATTTGACAGAGATCACAAGTAGGCAGAGAGGCAGGCAGATGGTGGTGGGGGGGGGAGAAGCAGGCTCCACACCGAGCAGAGAGCCCGATGCGGGGCTCGATCCCAGGATCCCGAGATCATGACCTGAGCCGAAGGCAGTGTCCTAACCCACCAAGCCACCCAGGTGCCCCGGTGCTCACAATCTTGACTGTCATACATTTTGGTACCCAAGACCTTAATGAAGCCACAGGGAAGAAGGTATCATCTGATGAATGCTGAAGGTTTTAGATTTCTTCAAGATTAGTAAAACAAAAGCCAGGTGGCCATTTCTATATTAATTGATAGTACAAAATACCTTCCATCTCTGTCTAGTTTTGCTGCTCTCTAATGCTATTTTCACAAAATTTGCAGGTGACACTTGCATGAACAAGTTTTATTTTTACTGTCAGATATTTTATGTGCCTGTCCAGATGCAATTAGAAACTGAAAACCCCCAATTATAAACCATGTATCATGCCTCAAATAACCATTTCCTAAAATGTTATAAAATAATTCTCAAATAATTCTTGATTGGGGCTTCTGAATTTGAGTCTGTGGAGTAAATCTCACTAAAACTGAAGGCATATAATAACTAATGGAGAAACATTTAAATTAGCGGATGGAAGGTGAGTGAAATTAGTATTTCCAAACTGGACCCACAATTCATCAGCTGCCATTTTCTACTGTACTGCTGAAGAAATCTATTTGATTTAAGATGAGATGAACATACAACGTTATGCAAGGGTTCCACTCATTTTTTTTCAAGGGCTTATGTTAAAAAGGATCTACCAGGGAAACTGGAAAAACTGCCTCTCAGTTTGTCTCCATACACAGCATCATTGTGTTATTGTCTACCTCCAATAAGCTAGTCCATGAATAATAGCAGTTTCTACACACAGTCTTGCCCGGTCAGGCAGAAGCAGTATTCTGTTTATCAGTGATGGCACAGCATTAAATGGTGATTTTATTATGTGTGAACGTGCTCCAACCAGTGACAGACCTTTGATTTAGAACTCTGAGTTGTGGGCTCCTGCTTCTTCCGGCTGCATAGCTTTCAGCTTCAGGGGATAAGCTATTGATCTGTGCCACTATCTTGAGCCAACTATCCAACACAGTGTGGCTGCAAAGTGCCCACAGTCTCTCCATGAGATAAGAACATTGTTCCTCCTGTGCACAGGGTCTACTGTAGTCTTCAGAGACTTTGGCACGTTTGTGTTCGTCAGAGGCTAGCAGAGTTGGGGTGGGGTCCCAGATAAAGAAGAACCTTGGAATCAGATTTATATGACTCAGGTTATATTTAAGCTCTGAAGAGGAAGTACTGTTGACATATTTGTCTTTCCTATCTTCTGACACAGACTGAGCTTACAGAAGGCATTTAGGACATTCTTGTGGACTTGTTTCATTGTTTGGACTCTTGGGCAGTGAGTGTAATGGTATACAAATAGAAAGCATATGAGGTCATGACTGGTATATATGCTGAGACTGGCTTCTGGTTGCTGGAAATAATCATGGATGAGATGGAGAATGAAGGCGCAGAGACATGTGTGTGTGTGTTTCGGGGGGATCCCTTCTCACCTATGTTTCAGGAGCTCATACTGCTGCCAGTTTCAAGATTGCGTGAAAAGCAAGTCTAGAACATTTAATCCATTCCACGTATTAATCGCTCTCATCTTTGGATAGGCCAAAATTCTGTAATAGAGAAATTAAGATTTCAAATTGTGTAGCATCTGAATGCAAAGTGTAAAAGAAAAATTAGTTATCTTGTCAGGGTTGTATTTTGGAACTAAAAGAGATCTCCAACATCATTTATTCAAACTCCTTTATGAATAAGAAGACTAAGGCTCAAACTGGCGAAATAACTTCCTCAAATATCCAGTAAGGATCAAGGACTCTCGACTTTTTGTTCAGTGGTCCTTGTACATCGTGAGGCTGCCTTACATGCTATTGGGTCACTTACCCATTTCCAACCTCATGTTACACATCAGTGAACGCACCAAAGCAGCAAGGATGGGAAATGTTTTTCTGCCATTTGCTGGGTAAACATAGGTAATTTCTCCTAAGCCCTGTGATTTAGGAAGCTACTTCTAACAGACAGTTGCTTTTTAATCACTTGTCAATTTTATAATCAGCTTTTATAATCATTTATTTATTGGTAAATTTAGCTTTTAGACATTTCAGTGGTGACTAGTTATTCTTTCATTTTTATCAGTATTAGATCTGTCTATAACACAGAGTTTTTAAAAAATGGCCTATTACTTCCTTTTGTCTGAAAAAGCATCCAGGATAATTTATACTCCTGTAAACACAGGATTCTTGAGTTGGGGGTGACAGCATAGGCAACATTTAATGAGATTATGCTTACCAAAATATGAAAGGAAGGCCAAAGTTGGGCTTTGTGTCTGGAAGTAACAGTTGCTCAAAACTAATACAGTTATTATTTTTGATACTATTATCATAAGTTTAGGCTTCTCACCCTCAATTTTCCTATTCTTCATACTTTTCATATCTTGTTTCTATTATTTCCATTTTTTTAACATATCATCCAATAGCCATCGGTAACCATCACCCTGTGCCTATGAAATTAGGAAACCAGCTCAACAAAATAATGAAAGCACATTTAACTATCATGAAAAATAGATGAAAACAACTCCTCCTAAGTTTATATAGTTAAGAGCGGAAACTACAGCTGCTTGCTAGTTCCCATAATAGGATGCTCAGGTTTGCATGGTGTTAGCACCTACCAAACCATGCCCTCCAATTTCATACTTCTTCTTAAATACAATAAAACAAAATGAAAGATAATCCCTTTCTTGGCTTAATGGTTATTTTCTTCTGTAAATGGACTAGACTTTTTTTGTTTTTACTAATGAGAGATAATAGTTGTCTTTGAATCATCAGAAAGTAGGTATATTAATATTTAAAAATATACTTTTAAACATGAATAAGGTATTGAGTTCAAGATGAGTAAGAAAATACACACTTTGGGTCACAACCTAGGATCTGTGTTGTGCGCTTTCTGAAAAATGTCTACATAATATTTTAACATATTTGGACAAGTCAAATTATATATAAAGATGGTTTTCTTGACTCAATAATGGCACAAACACATTAACTATGTACTCCTGTACAGTGATAACATGAAAGACTCTTGGTAATATAAATAAAACTCTATTCAACATTTTCCTAGTGAATCACTATCCTAATCCTAATGCCAGGATAGATTCAACAAAGCTTATCTAATTTATATTATATAGTACTATGATAGCAGCCTAAGAGTTTCTCAGTTGCCAAATTATACTTGATTTATATTGAGCTCTTAGGCAACTGAAACTAAGCGGGGTTTGTTTGTTTTGCTGGTTGGTTGGGTTGGGTTTTTGCACTTCCATTTTAAGGTAATTCTTCCTTATTGTACAATAGATCCTTTGAACATGATTGCTAAATTTTATCATCCAAACTATTAGTTATACCCTAAGCTCTAGTAATCTGTGTATAAGAAATTCAGGCACGCTCTTTGTCTTTATTCAATTCCCTCTCTACCCCCCATATGTCCCCCCCACCAAACACACACATACACTCCCTCCACACACAGCGGTTGCCTATTTGCCTGTTAGCACTCATTGGAAATATTCAACAAAAATTTATTTTTTCCCCATGCTACATTTTCTATTTTTTTTTCCTAATACACTAAGACCTTTACTTCCAAAACCAAATTAACAACTCACAACAACCTTCTGAGGGATCTATCCTTTTTTTTTCTTTCCTAATTCTTTTGGTTCTGTTCTTTTCTTCTATTTCCAGTATAATTAACATACAGTGTTATATTAGTTTCAGGTATATAACATAGGCATTCAAATATTCTATACATTACTCCATGCTCATCACAATAAGTATACTCTTAAATCCCTGCACCTGTTTTACCCCCCCCCACCCCACCAATCTCTTCTCTAGTAACCACCAGTTTGTCCTCTATGGTTAAGAATCTGTTTTCTTGTCTCCTTTTTTGATTCTTAAATTCCTCATATAAATGAAATCATATGTTACTTACTATGACTGACTTAGTTTCTTTAGCATAATATATTTCAGATCCATCCATATTTCAAGTGGCAAGATTTCATTCTTTATGTCTGAGCAATACTGTATACTATATACACATCACATCTTTATCCATTCATCTATCAGTGGACAGTTGGGTTGCTTGCATATTCTGGCTCTTGTAAATCATTCTGCAATATTCTTTGGGTGAATACCCAGTATTGGGAGTTACTGGATCCTATGGTATTCTATTTTTAATTTTTTGAGGAACCTCCATACTCTTATCCAGAGTGGCTACACCAGCTTGCATTCCCACAACCAGTGCACAGGAGTTCCCCTCTCTCCACATCCTTGCCAATACCTGTTGTTTCTTCTGTTGTTGATTTTAGCCATTCTGACAGATGTGATATCTCATTGTGCTTTTGATTTGCATTTCCCTGATAATTAGTGATGTTGAGCATCTTTTCATGTGTCTGTTGGCCATGTGTATGTCTTCTTTGGAGAAAGACGATATCTTTATCATATCTTTTGCTCATTCTTTAAATTTTTAAATTTTTTATTAACATATAATGCATTATTTGTTTCAGGGGTACAGATCTCTGATTCATCAGTCTTAGACAATTCACAGTACTCACCATAGCACATACCCTCCCCAGTGTCCATTACCCAGCCACCCCTTCCCACTCACCCCCTTCCCCTCCAGCAACCCATAGTTTGTTTCCTAAGATTAAGAGTCTCTTGTGGTTTATCTCCGTCTCTGGTTTTGTCTTGTTTCATTTTTCCCTCCCTTCCCCTATGATCCTCTGTCTTGTTTCTCAAATTCCTCATATCAATGATAATTGCCTTTCTCTGATTTATTTCACTTATCTTAATACCCTCTAGCTCCATCTACGTTGCTGCAAATGGCAAGATTTTGGGGGTTTTGCTGGCTGGATACTATTCCACTGTGTGTGTGTGTATATATATATGTGTGTGTGTTTATATACATATATGTGTGTGTGTATATATATATATGTATACACACACACACACATATATACTTCTTTATATATATATACACATACTTCTTTATCCATTCATCTGTGGATGGACATCTAGGCTCTTTCCATAGTTCAGCTATTGTGGACATTGCTGCTATAAACATCTGGGTGCTCATGCCCCTTTGGATTACTACATTTGTATCTTAGGGTAAATACCCAGTAGTGCAATGGTTGGGTCATACGGAGACCTATTTTCAACTTTTTGAAGAACCTCTGTACTGTTTTCCATAGTGGCTATGCCAGCTCACATTCCCAACAACAGTGTAGGAGGGTTCCGCTTTCTCCACATCTTTGCCAATTCCTGTCATTTCCTGACTGGTTAATTTTAGCCATTCTAACTGGTGTGAGGTGGTATCTCACTGTGGTTTTGATTTGTATTTCTCTGATGCTGAGTATTGTGGAGCATTTTTTCATGTGTCTGTTGGCCATCTGGCTGTCTTCTTTGCAGAAATGTCTGTTCATGTCTTCTGCCCATGTCTTTACTGGATTGTTTGTTGTGTGTTGAGTTTGATAAGTTCTTTATAGATTTTGGATACTAGCCCTTTATCTGATATTTCATTTGAAAATACCTGCTCCCATTCTGACAGGTGTGTTTTGGTTTTGTTGACTGTTTCCTTTGCTGTGCAAAAGCTTTTGATCTTGATGTCCCAATAGTTTATTTTTGCCCTCGCTTCCCTTGACTCTGGTGATGTTTCTAAGAAGAAGTTGCTGCAGTTAAGGCTAAAGCGGCTGCTGCCTGTGTTCTCCTCAAGGATGTTGATGGATTCTTATCTCACATTGAGGTCTTTCATCCATTTTGAGTCTATATTTGTGTGTGGTGTAAGGAAATCATCCAGTTTCATTCTTCTGCATGTGGCTGCCCAATTTTCCCAACACCATTTGTTGAAGAGAGACTGTCTTTTTTCCATTGGACATTCTTTCCTACTTTGTCAAAGATTATTTGACTCTAGAGGTGAGGGTCCATTTCTGGGATATCTATTCTGTTCCATGGATCTATGTGTCTGTTTTTGTGCCAATACCGTAATGTGTTGATGATTACAGGTTTGCAATAGAGCTTGAAGTCTGGAATTGTGATGCCACCAACTTAGGATTTCTTTTTCAACCTTCCTCTAGCTATTCGGGGTCTTTTCTGGTTCCATATAAATTTTAGGATTATTTATTCCACGTCTTTGAAAAAAGTTGATGGTATTTTGATAGGGATTGCATTACATGTGTGGATTGCTCTAGGAAGCAGAGACATTTTCACAATATTTGTTCTTCCAATCCATGAGCATAGAATATTTTTACATTTCTTTGTGTCTTCTTCAATTTCTTTCATGAGTACTCTATAGTTTTCTGAGTACAGATTCTGTGCCTCTTTGGTATCTTATGGTATCTTTGAGCAAGGACCCCCATATATTATGGTTTCTTATGGTTTGGGGTACAATTGTAAATGGAATAGACTCCTGAATTTCTCTTTCTTCTGTCTTGTTGTTGGTGAATACAAATGCAACTGATTTCTGTGCATTGATTTGATATCCTGATACTTTACTGAATTCCTGTATGAGTTCTAGCAGTTTTGGAATGCAATCTTTTAGGTTTTCCACCTAAAGTATTGGATTATCTCCAAAGAGTGAGAGTTAGACTTTTCCTTTGCAAATTCGGATACCTTTTATTTTCCTAAGTTGGTGGCATCACAATTCCAGACTTCAAGCTCTATTGCAAACCTGTAATCATCAACACATTACGGTATTGGCACAAAAACAGACACATAGATCCATGGAACAGAATAGATATCCCAGAAATGGACCCTCACCTCTAGAGTCAAATAATCTTTGACAAAGTAGGAAAGAATGTCCAATGGAAAAAAGACAGTCTCTCTTCAACAAATGGTGTTGGGAAAATTGGACAGCCACATGCAGAAGAATGAAACTGGATGATTTCCTTACACCACACATAAATATAGACTCAAAATGGATGCTCATTGTATTTCTTTGGTGTTGGTTGTGATCTTTCATTCATGATTTTATTTGGGTCCTTTCTCTTTTCTTTTTGATAAGTCTGGCAAGGGGTTTATTGATCTTATTCTTTCAAAGAACCAGCTCCTAGTTTCGTTGATTTGTTCTACTGTTCTTTTGATTTCTATTCTATTGATTTCTCCTCTGATCTTTTTTATTTCTCTTCTTTAGGGTTTAGGCTTTCTTTCTGGTTCTTTCTCCAGCTCCCTTAGGTGTAGGGTTAAGTTGTGTATTTGAGACCTTTCTTGTTTCTTGATAAAGGCTTGTATTGCTATATACTTTCCTATATAATATTGCTGTATACATTCCCTTTCCTTTGACTATAACAATAGAATTTTTTAAAAGATTTTTAAAAGGTATTGATAAGATAAAATAGGTTAAAATAGGAAAGAGGAAAACTTTGAAAAAAAAGAAAAAGAAAAAACAAAAATTTTAAAAATTTAACTTTGAAAGACTTAGGAGTCATGGGAAAATAGACATGAATTCTATATGCTGAATTCCCCTAGCTCTGGAGTTTTGCATTTCTCATTGATCCATACACTTGGTCTTAGCTGGATGTTCCTGCTGATCTTCTGGGGGAGGGGCCTGTTGCAGTGATTCTCAACTGTCTTTGCCAGAGGCAGAACTGCACCACCCTTGCCAGGGGCCAGGCTATGCTATCTCTTTGGTTTGGCTCTTGGTAGCTTTTGTTCCCTCAATGCTTCCCGTACAGCTTTGGAGGATGAGAATGAAGATGGTGGTCTCCCAAGCTCTAGATTGGAGGAATGGAGAGCTCAGGAGCGCCTTCTTCAGTGAGTCCACAGAGAAAAGCAATCTATCATGCCTCTCTTCCCGGTCTCCAGCCACTCTCCAGCTATGTTCACTGGCCTGTGACTGAGCATTTCTCTCGCACATGGCCTCATTTGGAGTCTCCAAACCCAGCAGATTCTTGCAGTGCTCTCCCATGCTGATCCTCCCGGTGGAGGGGGGGGGTCTCCCCAGATCTGCCACTTGTGGGGTCCCTGCTCAAAGAGTAGTGGCCCAACTTTGCTTCAAATCATGGTTTATGGCCACCCTGAGCTGAAAGCCCACTCCTTGGGTCCATCTTTGCAGCTGGCTTCCGTGCTTTGATACCTGAGAGCTCTGCCATACTCAGGTATCCCCCACTGTTTCCATGACCCTGAGAGTCCTGAGACCACACTGACCCAACAAGGATTCACTTAGCCACTGGAGCACTCCACGGAGTGGACTTCTAAATATTCTGATACTGTGCTCCACTATTCTCTCACTTGCTAGTAGCCAGCTGATAGAGGCTCCCTCTCTCTGTGGTCTGTCTTCTTCTTTTTGGCTCAGATTCACTTCTTTGCATGTCCTACCTTCCAGAAAGTGGTTACTTTTCTGTTCTTAGAATTGCTGCTATTCTTCTCCTCAATCTCCTGTTGAGTTTGTAGGTGTTCAGAATGGTTTGATAACTATCTAGCTGAATTCCTGGGACCTGAAGAAATTTAGGTCTCCTGCTCCTCCTCTCTTTTTTGCTCATTTTTAATCAGATTATTTAGTTTTTTAGTATTCAGTTGTACAAATTTCTTATGAATTTTTGATATACTTGCAAATATCATCTCCCATTCAGTGGGCTTTTTTGTTGTTGTTGATGGCTTCCTTTGCTGTGCAAAAGCTTTCTATTGTGGTATGTTCCCTGTGTCAAAGAGATTATGGTCTGTGATTTCTTCTAGGCATTTTATGGTTTCAGGTCTCTAATGCAATCTGAGTTTATTTTTGTGTATGTTTTAAGAAAGTGTTCTAGTTTCATTCTTTTGCATATAGCTGTCTAGTTGCTAATTTTTCAAACCTTAAAATGCACTAAAAGTATCAGAAAGTTGAGCACATTTAAAAAAGTAGATTTGTGAGGAGATTTCTTTGGATTAAGCCATTGTCATGCTGTAGTCTTACCCACTGCCTCTCTACTAATTCAAAGTGTGGATGGCTGGACCCTACCTCAAGCTTAAAATAGAGGGTTTTAAGGGAGTCAAGATCCTCATATATGTTCCTTGAGGTTGTCAAGTGATAGTGGACTACAGTATCACCATTGGCTAGGAAACCATCAAGAAAAGACAGGAACACAAGTTAGGATTTCTTTTTCAACATTCCCCTAGCTATTCAGGGTCTTTTCTGGTTCCATAAATATTTTAGGTTCTGGTGGCAAAGCAAGGGAAAAGTTACTATCCTGGAATCAGCCTGTATTCTAAGAGTTTGACAAGGGAAAGAAGGTGTGAATATTTTCCATGATCCATAAGCAAGAAAGAAATGGAGCTATCTTGATTTTTGTTCAAGAATCCCAACTGGGAGACTAAGAGGACTGACAAATGTGGATTCCAAGAGTCCAAGTCCATCTGTTGACTACTCAGAGCTAAATCTATTAGACCCATTGCAGTAATGGAGAACACCTGTGGATCAAGCAAGGCTAAGTTTATTAGACTCATCATAAAATTCAAGAAAGTCTTAGTCTTATCTCAGAAGAGAAGTTAGAAGAGAATATTTATAGGAGTTTAGAGTTTGGGTTTGGTGACTTTAAGGTTATCCTTGTGAAGTGGGGAACTTTAAGACTGGGCATAGTTTATAATGTGAAAACTCTAGATTATCTTAGTTGAGTCACAGTTTTATATTTCAGGAGAAACCATTCCCTATGTGAAATAGGTAATTTTTTTCTTATTTTCAGTATGTGGCCCTTTACAGCCATGTTGTCGAGGGTTAGAGGTAGGTGGGAATAGGAAGTCACTGATAATAGGTATGTTTGGGTTTCCTTTTGGTGTGACATAAATGTTCTGAAATTAGATTGTGGTGACATTTGGACAACTGTATGAATAAGGTAAAAAGTCATATAAATAACACTAACAGGGTGAACTTTATGATAAGTGACAGATCAAATATAAATGTGTCTGTGTCTTTAAATATTTGTGAGGATAGTCACTGGTCATTTCTGAAAATACCAGCATGATGCCCTTTTTTTTTTTTTTTTAAAGCACAGGTCTAATTTCAACTATATTTTTTTGTGCTTTGTCAGGAGTTAACCAGCAAACCTCTATGGGAGAACAAAAGATTTTTGTGGAACGCATTCAAATTCTACTAATACTCTTCCTATGGGAGATTTTTAAACTAATTTAGAAAATAAAAGTCTAGTTTTTATAGTAACCATATCTCAGAGTTTCCATATGTGACACATACTTTTTTCAGCAAAAATTCTACCCAGAAATGGGGGGGGGAAGCCCCCTTAACTTTCTGTATAATATTCTCTACATAACATGAGTTATTTTCAACACTACTGCCTCACTCTTAAAAAAAAAAAAAAAAAACATTAAGTGACAGATTACATGTGACTCTGTGTGTCTTTAAATGTCTGCAAGGTATCAATTACTAACAGTCAATGGTTATCCCTGAAAAGGTGAGCAAATTAACTTAGGCCACTTTGTAAAAGAAAAAGTTAGTATCTAGTTTCAACTACTTTTTTGTGCTTTATCAAGGGTTTACCAGTAAGTCTTAGTGGTTGGGAGGGGGGAAGGTATTATGCTCATACCCCATTTCAATCAACCGTGTTGTGAAGAGTCTTCCATTTGAGATGGTCAAGTCACATACCTGAGCACATTTAAACCATACTACATTGTAGTAGGTTGAGAGCAAAGGAACCAGTGCATGTTTTCCTCAAGGTGCTGTGTAACACTAGAACATCTGGTAGTCAAACCAAGTGTGAACATTATATCTCAAATGTTAGCAAACCTCAATCATTGTTTCCATTTTTAGATACAAGACTGTTACTGGAAGGTCTAATATTTTCCTTCACACCACAGGGTCACCTTGAACACCCCTAAAATGTATGTTCTGAACTTTGGAGACAATGGACCTAGAGCAAGCCTCGGTATAAAGCAGAGAAACTAAGGAGGTCAACACCATCAGCCTGCCAGATCTCTGGTGCCAGACCTCTTCCTTTCCCCAGCATTTATATTCTCAAGAACTACCTCTGCCACTGTCTATTATGCACCTCACTACAGAGTCCCGGTGCTGACAATGAAGAGACCCCACTTCTATATAAGGAATCCTATCAATGTCCAAGGCTGACTGATGTGTCCACACCACAGCACTGGTTTTCCTCAGCAGAAAGGGAGCAACTCTTAACAGACTAAACAAGATCATATGAAATGACAACAAAGGGCACAAACAGAACAACATCTCTGAAGGTTTCACAATTATGTATTTTACAAACTGTGCATTAATCCCACAAGTGATTAAAGTGGGGGAACTGACTTCTGTGGAGCTCCCCATTCAAGGCCACCCAGCACAAGGGTGTTTTCTTAATGGTTACTGGGTTTTGACACTCTTAACACTGATGAGAATGAAAAGGCAGACAGTGAGCTGTTCCTGGACTACTTTTACTATGCCAATCAGCAGTGTTTAATGTATGCACTAAGAAAATGAACTTTACATCCCAGGGCTACATATGCATTCATACCAACTTGCACATCTTGAGATCACTCTGCTGTTTTATTATCCTGATCATTGAGTTTCTCATAATGGAGTGATTTTTCCTGAGGAAATATTTAACTTCTTTACTCCACTTTTACAAGTGAGATTCTGCCTCTTCAAGAGATTATATATACACACACATATATATATGCACATGTGTGTGTGCGTGCATCACCCTCAACTGATATGCGGCAGAGTGTGGTTTCTCAGCCTCAGTGATATTACTGACATCTAGAGCCAGATACTTTTTGTTTTGAGGTTCTTTCCTGAATATTGTAGAAAGTATCCCTGGTAGCAGTATGTATACCTGTCCTCTACCCTTTTGCTGCCACCTGCACACACCCTCCACAGGTGTGACAACCAAAATGCCAAATGTCTCAGGGGGAGCAAATTGCTCCCATTTGAGAACCACTGATGCAGATCTGTAGAGCTCTGGATCATGAATACATAAGCCACCACCAAAAGAAAGGAAAAATAAATGCTGCATAAAATAGTAGTTATCATTTTTTACTTATTTTTGCTACACAAATACTTCCTTGACAGATGTGAAATTAACCTTGGTTGTGGGTATATTCTGAAATTTATTTTCAAGGCTATATTAAACATTTTTTTTCCCCAATGATTCACCTTGGATCAGCTTCTTCTCTCTTTCACCCCTTCACTTCTAAAGTCTTATAATGGGGCTGATTTGTTGCACCCTTTATTTGTCACAGAGAAATTACCAAGGGAACAGAGCCTCCTAGAGTAGTGAGCCTCGGGACTTTAATGTATGTGAACATCACCTGGAAACCTTGTTAAACGTCCTGTTCTGATTCTCAGAGTGTGGGGTGAGATTCAAGATTCTTCATTTATAACAACTGCCAAGTGATGGTCCTGGGAGCACCCTGACCTTTGCAGAGTGCTAGGATACTAGCAGTAGAATTGGGCATGGATAGAATCAGCTATTGCTCCTGCCTCCCATGAAAGCAATTTCCTCTGCTGCTTTTAAAGAACAATTTCTAACTTGCTTCCATTCTATCCATTGAAAAAAATGCACTGGTACAGAAAGGGATGAAAGAGACATTAATTCCTACTCTTGGATGCACATTAGAATCATCTGGGTCTTCTGAAATTCCTACTGTCCAGACCAATTAAATCAGAATCTCAGGGGTGGGACTCACATATCTGTTTTAAAGCTCTGCAGAGATTCTCATTAACAAAAGAAAGGACCAGAACCAAATGATCATTTCAATAGATGCAGAAAAAAGCATTTGACAAAAAGTACAACATTCATTTATGATAAAAACCCTCAACAAAGTAGGTTTAGAGGGAATGCACCTCAACATAATGAAGGCCATCTATGAAAAACCCACAGGTCAAATCATCCTCAATGAGAGCTTTTCCTCTAAGGTCAGGATGTCCACTCTCACCACTTTTATTCAACATAGTACTGCAAATTCTAGCTACAATAAATCAGACCGGAAAAAGAAATAAAAGGCATCCAAATTGTCAAAAAGGAAGTCAAACTTTCACTATTTGCAGATACATGATAGAATACACAGAAATCCATAAAGACTCCACCAAAAACTACTAGAACAGATAAATGAACTCAGTAACATCACAGGATGCAAAATTAATATACAGAAATCTGTTGCCTTCCTATACACCAATAATGAAGGAGTAGAAAGAGAAATTAAGAAAACAATCTCATTTACAAATGCAATAAAAATGATATGATACCTAGGAATGTATCTAACCAAAGAGGTAAAAGACTTTTACAGATACTCTGAATACTATAAAACACTGATGAAAGAAATTGAAGATGATACAAACAGAGGAAAAGATACTCCATGCTCGTGGATCAGGAGAATAAATATTGCTGAATGTCAATACTACCCAAAGCAATCTAATTTAATGTGACCCCTATCAAAATACCAACACCATTGTTCACAGAGCTAAAATAAACAATCCTTAAAAATGTGTATGGAAACCCAGAAGACCCCAAATACCCAGAGCAATCCTGAAAACAAAGCAAAGCCTGGGGGCATCACAGTTCTGGACTTTAAGTTATATTACAAAGCTGTAGTAATCAAAACAATATGATACAGGCACAAAAATAGACACATAGATCTGTTCAACAGAATAGAAAACCCATAATTACATGGGTTCTTTGACAAAGCATGAAAGAATATCTAATGAGAAATAAAAGACCATTTCTTAAATGAATGGTGTTTGGAAAGCTACATGTAAAAGAAGGAAACTGGACCACTTTCTTACATGATACACACAGTAAACTCAAAATGGATTAAAGACCTAAATGGGAGGCCTGAAACCATAAAAATCCTAGAAGAGAACACAGCCAGTAACTTCTTTGACATCAGCCATAGCAATTTCTTTCTTTCTAGATAGGTCTCCTGAGTCAAGGGAAACAAAAATTAAACTATCAAGACTTCATCAAAATAAAACCTTCTGCCTGGCAAAGGTAACAACAAAACTCAAAGGCAACCAACAGAATGGGAGAAGTTATTTGCAAATGACATATGTGATAAAGAACTCAACACCCTAAAAACAAATAATCCAATTTAAAAATGGGCAGAAGACATTTTTCCAAAGAAGACAGATGGTCAACAGCCAACATGAAAAGATGCTCAATGCTACTGATCATCAGGGAAATGCAAATCAAAACCACAACGCTGTACCACCTCACCCCTATCAAAATGTCTAAAATCAGCAACAGAAAAAACAACAGGTGTTGGTGAGGATGGGGAGAAAGGGGAACACTCTTACACTGTTGGTGGGAATGCAAACTTGTGCAGCCATTCTGGAAAACAGTATGGAGGTCCCTCAAAAAGTTAAAAATAGAGCTACCCTATGACCTAGCAATTGCACTACTAGGTATTCACCCAAAGAATACAAAAACACTAATTCAAAGGGAACCCCCCACCAGTGTTTATAACTGTATTATCTGCAATAGCCAAATTATTAAACCAGTTCAAGTGTCTAACAATCTATGAATGGATAAAGAAGAGGTATATACACAACACACAATGGAGTACTACTCAGCCATAAAAAAGAATAAACTCTTACCATTTGTAACGACATGGTTGGCGCTAGAGAGTACAATGCTAAGCAAAATAATTCAGTCAGAAAAAATACTAATGCCATATGATTTTACTCCTATATGGAATATAAGAAACAAAAGGGTAAAGGGAAAAAAGAGCAAGTGAGACAGATAAATAACCAGACTCTTAATTTTAGAGAACTGATGGTTACCAGAGGCGAGGTTGGATGGGGTGGGGGGAGGTGGATGAAACAGGTGATGAGGATTAAGGAGGGCACTTGTGATGAGCACCAGGTGTTGTATGAAGTACTGAATCACTATATTGTACACCTGAAACTGATACAACACTGTATGTTAACTAACTGGAATTAAAATTGAAACTAAAAATAAATACATTTTGGGGTCAGTAAATTAGCCCAGTGCTTCTCCTGCTTTAACACACACACAGAGCCACCTTGGGAACCTTGTTAAAACATATAAAAGCTGATTCTGATTCTAACGTTCCGGGGTGAGGACAGACTCTGCATGCCTCACATGCTCCCAGGAGATGCCAGTGCTGTTGGTCCTCAGACTACATTTGGTTTAACAAGACTCAAGGCAGCCTCCCTGTTTCAGAGGGAGTATGAGAACTGAGAAGTCTCTGAGTTGGAAAACAGAAAACTGAACAATCAGAGCACACTCACCCATGTTGTCCAGGCAGGGTCGAAAAGGAGCAAGAATGTGTGTTAAGAATTGAGCAGAATATGAGAGATTAAAACAGAAATCGTGGTGAGGGGACTAGAGAAATTCAAAAGGAGCCTGAGGTACAGATGTGAGACACAGGAGGCTGGAGATGAGACTGGGTCAGCAGAGCGAGAGAGAACAATGGAAGGAAGAACAAAGATAAGGGAAATGTAATTGAGCATTCTGTTCCGGTCCACGTTTTATTCAGTGAACTCACTGCCAGATACCAGCTTTGCTGTGCTCCTTAGCAATCTGTTTTGATGGGTATTAAAAGAACACGAGGAGGTGGGAGATGGTCTGATCATTGGGAAGACACAGGTCCAACCTGGGCACAACATACCATCTGCTTACTTACACACCCACTGCTGTTATGACACATTTGGTAAGTTTTCTTTTGAGCAGTGTCCAAATTGATAAAAGCATTACAGAAGTTGGAAATACAGACATATAAAACATAGTCTCAGGGTACCTGGGTGGCTCAGTCGGTTAAGCATCAGCCTTCTGCTCAGGTCATGAACCCAGGGTCCTGGGATAGAGCCCCGCATCAGGCTCCCTGATTAGTGGAAAGCCTGCTCCTCCCTCAGTGTCCGGCTGCTCCCCCTGCTTTTACACTCCCTATCTCAAATAAATAAAAATAAAATCTTTTTTAAAAGCTCAGCCTATAAAATATATATTTCATTAGGGGCACCTGGGTGGCTCAGTGGCTTAAAGCCTCTGCTTTCAGCTCAGGTCATGATCCCAGGGTCCTGGAATCGAGTTCTGCATTGGGCTTGCTGCTCAGCGGGGAGCCTGCTTCCCTTCCTCTCTGCCTGCCTCTCTGCCTACTTGTGATCTCTGTCAAATAAATAAATAAAATATTTAAATATATATGTGTGTGTGTGTGTGTGTGTGTGTGTGTGTATTTCATTATCTTGTAAGTTTGTTGGAGCTACAATAATTTGCAGTGTTTTGTATGTCAATATGACAATGTTTTCTATGTATGAATCTGACACAGAAATTTTGAGGATAGAAATTTTGAGGAGGGATGGGGGGTCCTTCATTTTCAACCATCTTTTGAAAGAGTCAAGAAGATTCCTTTTGATGATACTGAGCAAATACAAAGTATCCATGACCACATCAAGAAGGAACTATGTTCTGTCAAGATCTCTCACCAAACATCAGGGACTATCAGAACATCTCATCTACATAACAAGGTCCCCACTTGTAAATAAATACATTGAGATAGACTGTTGAAGTGAGGCACTTTGCAGGCACCACAGTTGTCAGCAGCTAATGAATCAGTGTTTTTGGTCCAATGACATAACCAAGAAAAGAAAAAGTAAAATTTTAAACCCAGTATATTTTTAGTCTACTCACTGAATTAGGGAAAAAGATACTTTCACTTCTCAACTTTAAAAATATTTTACAATGGTTCTATTTATAAGAGGCTGTGGTTTACTTCAGAGGTAACCTACCATCTTGAAAGCTGAGAAATGAATTTGATTCCAGCTAGCAACATATGTGATTGCCATAAAGTGAAATCCTTTACAAAAAAATTTATAAATAGATACATATATACATATACGTATATGTGTATGCATAAAACAACCCAAGACTAATATATACTGTCTGAAATCTATGCCATGGTTAACTTTTAAAAATAGTTTTCCCAGTCATTATATTTATATGCTGGTATCCTTATTATCATTTCTGTCTCCTCTTTGGGCACAGTATCATAAGTGGTTTTGTGATAAAAAAAATAAATGCAGATGAATCATGATTCTCTAAATGAATCTTAAATCTTATTAAAATAGTTGAGTCATTTGTGTCTCCCTCCCACAGAGGCAATAAAAAAAATCATTTAGTCTAAATACTTTTCAGTTTCTCTGCCAGTTTCTGGGTTTTTTAAACCTGAAAAAACCTTTAGAATGTTTCCATCTAAGGGATTGAGAACCTGTGTCTCTGACTCTAGGTGGGAATGATGGGGTTGGCATTCTCTTATGTGATGGTTTTAACTTTCTTTTACACAATGGAACATATGGTGTTTGAAGGGAGAAAATAAATTATGACCATACCCATTAAAACAGCTAAAACCCTGAACTTTGATTTTTTTCATTTGCTTATTATAAGCTTTTTTCTTCCTTTACCTATCCACACTTTCCCTGATGACCCATTCTTAACACGAAATTCCCACTTTAACTGATTAATCAAATCCATGACTACAGATTTGTATTTTTTTTTTAAAGATTTTATTTATTTATTTGACAGACAGAGATCACAAGTAGGCAGAGAGGCAGGCAGAGAGAGAGAGAGGAGGAAGCAGACTCCCTGCTGAGCAGAGAGCCCGATGCGGGACTCGATCCCAGGACCCTGAGATCATGACCTGAGCCGAAGGCAGCGGCTTAACCCACTGAGCCACCCAGGCACCCCAGATTTGTATTTTTTGTGTGTGTTTTCAGGAATTTCAATTATGTTGATTTGAGGATGATCCTGGAAGGGACCCTTCTGAGACAGATGTGTATGGTAAGTCATTGAAACCAAGACAATAAACATGTTCCCAAACTATGGCCAAACGATGACATAGTAACGTTGACTGTTTAGTGGGGTTTCAATCAGATATTTTTTCACCCAGGGGCATATAAGCCTTAGGCTATTAGTAATTTCGAAGGAGAGAGTGTGAGATCTCAAGCTTCCATGGAGGTTTTAATTATTGAATGTCTCTGGGGCAGAGATAATGAAACTGCCTTCAAAAATTGAATTTTCGTTCTTCTTTGTTAATATTATGGATCTAGATTAAGGACTGAGACGACCTATAAAGTTAAATTGGAAAATCACCAATAGAATCTTGGGTTTACAAATACGTATTTGAGTAACACTGCCTGTGCATACTTAGACAGGGAGAAATTATAAATGAACCTATGCAATGGAAGGTGGTTTCTTGCCTTTCTTCAGGGCTAGTAATTAAACTGAATTGACATGATATTTGACATAAAGGCAGCCACAAGAAACCATGCTTACCCTGATGTGTGTCGCCCCTAGGCCCACAAATTCAGGAGCATGCGAGTGCAGGGAGACAAGGCCTACACCATCTATAATGTGAAAATGAATTCATTCCCAGAAACACATACATTTCAGTCTATTCCCTGCCAAAGAGCTAAGAGTAAAAACGAAAATTTGACTTGCTGGGCTTGCTTTGATCCTGAGTTTTCCCTGGAAGTCACATATTTGCTTAACTTTAGCATGACAATGTGTGATAAATGTCTGTCATCAGTTTCACCCTCTCATCACTCAATACAACAGAGTTAAAATTATTGTTGGTAAGGCAACAAAAGGTATATAATTGGGCAGGACAGTATATCTTAGATGACAAATGATCAATGCTGATTTAGGAATCTATATTTCTTTTTTTTTTTAAGATTTTATTTATTATTTATTTGACAGAGAGAGATCACAAGTAGGCAGAGAGGCAGGCAGAGAGAGAGGAGGAAGCAGGCTCCCTGCTGAGCAGAGAGCCCGATGCGGGACTCGATCCCAGGACCCTGAGATCATAGCCCGAGCCGAAGGCAGCGGCTTAACCCACTGAGCCGATTTCTTTTGAAATTTGTCCTAATGCTGTTCTCCTGTGAACTGGAAGCCTTCTGTCCCTGCAGGGGTTACCCCAGTTTGTTTTTAATAGTTTCTGGATGTGTAAATTCTCTACTATTCCTAAATGCTATTTAGAGAAATAGTGTTAATTTCTTCTCTAACACTTCACTCTATTCTGTAAAGACCAAGGGTTTCTGAGGCTTCTTCCTTAATGCTATCCTTGACAGGTGGCTCAAATCTTTGAACTACTGAGACTTACCATTTTTTCCACATACACAGGTGACTCCCTCCCTGACTCATGGTAAATTGCTTCCCATTTTATATCCTGACTTGTTGGAGAGAATATACTGTTTTTTCTTTGAATACTGAGGTATTCAAAATAGAATAATCTCAACAATAAAACCCTACAATGTTTGAATAATTTTATCTCAAGTCATAAACAATAGTTATAGTGATACTAAATTATTTTACAAAGAGAAAGTGATTTTCTGACTAGTTTTTTTTTTAATTTTTTATTTTTTTATAAACATGTATTTTTATTCCCAGGGGTACAGGTCTGTGAATCGCCAGGTTTACACATTCTGACTAGTTTTAAGAGAAAGGCTGATTTTGGCATTGGAGTATATAATCCTGGTATAGAATTCTAAATAAAATCCACCATAAGATATTTAGAAGTGTATGTAGGTTTATCTTTTTGGTTTTGGACCAGAAGATAGGTGGGTGGAGATATGTAGGAGCACAGAGAACACACTTTATTATTCATTATGGTTCAGTGGAGAAAAATTACTAAACGAGCTGGGATATGGCCAGCAGAAATAGCAGTAATTCTTTGTGATAAGGATCCAGTGCTGCTTGGAAACTCATATTCCTGGGACTGTGATGTGAAACAGAGAACAAAATTCCAAACATAAAGAATGTAACCACTTAGCAAGGATTTGTGCTTAAGCAGCACCTTTCTTAGAAGTAACTTACTAATGTTGACTGATTAATATATAACTTATGCTGTGAAGTGTGTAAACCTGGTGATTCACAGACCTGTACCCCTGGGTATAAAAATATATGTTTATAAAAAATTAAAAAAAATTAAAAAATATATATATATATATAACTTATTTAAATGTACTTCTGGCATTTTTCTACAGCTACATAAGCTCTAGGCTTTGCCAGCAAGGCATTTTTTTTCTGAATTTCTAAGGTTTACTATTAACTTATGATGACTAACCATCAAGAAGACATTTTGAATTTCTTGCGTCTCAGCACACCACCCAATGAGCTGCGATCCACCCTACAATTGAAGATTCCTTGAATCTCTTGTATTATTTCCTCACACCAGTTTTTAGACATTATAAATGGCTGAAAAGATGGTTTCTTTTCATCTTAATAAGGAGGAAATAATGTATACATCAGTTTTTACACAATTATAGAACCAAATCTCCAAAATACTGAGTCTTTTGAGTAAGTGTGATAGCACTGGCAAGTTTTGATGGGAATATATAACACCTACGTTTGAGCCAAGGAATTGTTTAAGTGTTAACTGCAAAACCTGAGAGAATAGAGAACTTATGCTCATTTTTTACAGAGAAAATCAGCCTCCTCCAACATATAGATCAGACAGACAATTGTTACTATGTGACAGTATAGGACTGGACTGTACAGCTTATACAAATTCAGTCATACATTAACAAGATCTATAGTCATCAGCAGAGTCAACAAGGTGGAAGAAGCCAACTAGCCTTAAGGATGGGTAGATAGTAATAGAAGAATGATGAAGATTTAATTCTATACAAGGTAGACAACATGGAAACAGAAGTAAATGTAGGAAAACAATGTGTCATGAGAGAATGGTGAATATTTGAGTCTAGGTGGATCAGCGAGCTCCTGCACCAGAGGAGCAGGAAGAAATTCTCTTTTGGAGAACTTTAGTGGTCAGGTGAAAGAATATGAGTACATTTTATGTATATTTGACTTCTTTTAAAAAAAAGTAATAGACACTGTATTTGAGAAAGATAAATCTGGAAGTATAAAAAAAACTGAATCGGGGCACCTGAGCGGCTCAGTCAATTAAGCATCCGACACTTGATTTTGTTTCAGGTCATGATCTCAGGTCCTGGGATGGAGCCCTGTGTCGGGCTCTGTCCTTAGCAGGGATTCTCTCTCCCTCTACCCTTCCCACTACCCATGTGCGCTCTCTTTCAAATAATTGAGTAAAATCTTTAAAAAGTATATTGAAATAGCTTCTGCTTGAAATAAGGTTTGAGCTTTGATGTTGAAAATGGCAGAGAAAGGACAGCACTGCTGTGAAAGTTTGTGAGAAAGAAAAATTCATCAGGACTTCATGAACTGGTCTTAGAAAGAAGGAGAATAACAAAAGTCAGAACAACAGAACTTCGGACAGTTGTGATTTAGAGATCAGAGCATAACAGAATTTACGGAAAAGAATTTGGTTGCTTTTATATCACATGTTGACTTTTAACCAGAGTAACTGTTAGTTTCTTTAAGACAGCAAACTGTCCATTCCAGTAGGAATTTTTTATATTAAAAAGTCTTTAACATAAAGAGCATGAATACTTGCTAATTCTTGGCGGTAAAAATAAAGAGGTATTCTGTTTTTCTCTGTAATCTTATGGGTTTTTTTTTCATTTTTCAAGATAAAAAAATGAAGGCAGTAAGCATAAATGAGTGTATTAGAAAAGGAAAGCTCAAGGAGGAATAGGTTAACTTATTCCTAGTTCGGCAAAAGATGGATATACGTAGATAAGGGGAAAGTGCCATTTAAGATATGAAAATAAAAAGAAGATGGCAGACGGAAAGGGAAGGGCTAACTGGACAGTATCATAGAGGTTGTTAGATTTCTAGAAATCAGGAGCATTAGCATTGACAGCAAGGTGGGAAACCTCTGGAACGACGGGGAGGGCTGAAATTCGCGGAGCCATATAGAGGTAATGAAGAGAGGAGGTGATTAGAAAGTGGGTTTTCTAATTATATGGACTCAATCTTGCAAGTACTTTGTAAGATATATTCATTTATTAAGAGTAAGAGATGCTGTGATTAAATTATACCCTTGAGGAGTATCTGAAGAGGGTGAAATGGCTTCTACAATCCTTATAATAGAAATTCAACAAGAGTATTTTTTTTAATTGTTGAAGAGCAGTGAAGGAGCACTTGGTGTTAGAAAACATTAATTTGTACTGGATTTTCAAAGCAAATGATCATAATTTTCTTCAGATGAACTCTTGACAGGAAAGCTTGGTAATTGGCATGGCGGACCTGGTAGTACAGAGTGAGAATATTTCTATGTGAGGAAGAAAATGAGAGGGCTAAGTGTTGACAACTGGTAGTTGGCCTTAAGCTATACATTCCTGCTGAACATAATTTCATAGGACATCAACAGTGGGCAAAGATGCTCTGTGACAGTGTTAAAACAAAACAAAGACCACTCTATGACCATGCTGCACCAGAAATTTTAACAGCCAACAACACAGAAAATAAATCCCTGTGCAACTGCTAACTTGACCAAATATTCCCCTCTCTCTGCTCACTTGAGTGGGTGCCACTTACTGTCCAGTGATAATTCTAGCCCTCCTCAATTCCCGGTTTCTGACAACATGCACTCCCGAACATGACCATCACTTCCTTGGAGCCTCCCTAAAATCAATCAGCATAAGCCCAAATCCTGCAATCACCCCCCAATTCCTTTTTATCAGCATGACCCACTGTTATTCATGGTTTAGTATCCCTTGTTGTAAAAAAATAAAGTTAACTCCATTGATTATAGAGTATTTCTAGTCGTCCCTTGCTGGCATTAACATGAGGCACAGAAGTTGGCCTTTCCATCATTAGCACAACTAATCTTAAGTACAAGCTGGGAGGGTACAAGTGAAACGGGAAAGGAACCGATAGATTGAAAGATATGGACAGAACATACAACAGTGGTGATGAATTGGTTTAGTGTGTGAGAGACTATGGACAGAGAACATACAAAGAAGACAGACTTCAGTAGAATGATGACAATTTTTACTGAGCACTTACTATTTATAGCTCCAAGCACAGCTACTTACACTCAGTAGACTGTACTCTGAAGACTAATTTTTATTGTAAAGATGGGTCTTAGACTAAAGTTCTTTAATCTCAAGATGAATAGACCTTTGCACATCAATTCAGACTTACAATGTTAGAAACACAAGGATGCTATAGTGTTTTCTCTCCTCCACTGACATGGTAGGGAAGAAAAAGGAGGATAACTGGCCAAAGAAGAAAGCTGAGAGGATCACTTTCTCTCTACTCTTGCAAGGTCAAGTAACAAATTAAATGAAACCAGTCTGTCATCCAGATTATCCCCCTCAATCACCAAGTTGTCAGTGGAGAAAAAATAATCACTCAATATTCAACAATGTGGTTTAAACTTATTCTGATGAAATAATACTGAAGAACATCTTTTATTTTTTTAAAAAAAATTTAACTTATTTATTAGAGAGCATATGCATGAGTGGGACAGGAGGAGGGACAGAAGGAGAGGGAGAAGCAGACTCCCCACTAATCTGGAAGCCCAACAAGGGGCTCAATCCCAGGACCCTGAAATCATGACCTGAGCCAAAAGCAGCTGCTTAACCAACTAAGCCACCCAGGAGCCCTGAGGAACAGCTCTTAAAAATGCAGATTATCAGATTTGGACTAAAATATTTAATCTTTCAGAGAGCATCCCTAAGGAGGCTCCCCTGCTTATCTCCCTAACGTGGTGTCAGGTGTATGGACACAGAAGGGTTTTATTTTAAGGATCTCTCTAACATAACAAAGATCCAAGGCCCTCAGGTATGATGCCCTCTAGTCCTCTAGTTTTGGGGACAAAATTCCTTGTAAACATGGGTGCTAGGTGATCTTGCTGACAGTATGGCTGAAGTCTCTGATTGGTTCAGTTAGTGATCTGGTCTCTTTTAACTTGTTTAATACAACTGGACCTCACCTTGTTCTTCATTGGTGACGGACTAATGACTGTAACCGATCCCCCAGAGCACATTCTGCGTCAGCAGCTACAGTGAGTCCCCGTTTATCAGGCTACCCAAACCTTAACCCAATGTCGGTGTCATTGCAATTGGGGTTGGTTCAAGAAATGAAAACTGCAGGTCTTCGGTCAGATCCCATTATAAACCAAGTCCCTAGAGTCTTGTTGACAGTTGGTGGGAGAGGGGCAGACCAAAAAAATAACCTTTTCTCTAACTTTCTCAATGGAGAGTTAAAGAATATGCCCCCTTCTCAGCCTTTAATGTTATGCTTATTCACTGGAAGTACCTCCTTCCTATCTCTTGCAGCCCCAAGTGAGGAAATGGGTGACTGCTTTCTTCTTTCTCTCTTCCTTCCATCATTTCCTAGCCAGAAATGGGCATTATGTGTCTACAGATCCCCGACACTATATTTTTCTTGTACCACTGGGAAGAGCCTAAGGTCCTGTGTGGGTGGGGTAAGGAAACTCCAGATTAGGTTGACACTTCACAGCCCAAGATTTGGAAAAATACTTGCCAAAGATCATACTGGACTTGCAAGGGTGCCACCTTGTGGCATGATCCAACTTAAAATATTACTAAGAATTACCTAGATCTTCTGTAATCAGTCACAATTACCTCTCAGGCAGATGGATGCCTATGGAGAACTCAGTCAAATGTAGTTTACTGAGGGAGTCAAAAAGAAACTAACCTGGTGGTTCAGGATAACTGACTGATAAAGAAATTATGATAATGCTGTCAGTCTGTGAGAGCAAAAGAGCAACCAGGAAGAATACTAGAGTTTCTCACATTGCATAGCTTGACATGTTATATTGGGTTGGAGTGTTTGGGGTGGAGGTAGGCCTTCCTGATTTTTTTCTGTTGCTGGAAAGGACTGATAAACTCTGAGAGACAGTAGTATATTAAAGTTTTATATTCCAAGAGATTTGCTCCCTTTTTTAATGTCAATGAACAGAACAGATGGTGGTAATATATGTTTTACACGTATATTTTAGATTTATTAAAAAAAAACTTTGCCTAGTAATCTTAATGATTGACTCTATTTTTCCAATCTACACTGATTCACTTGCTCTATAATTCTCTATTTTGACTATTCTAGAACTATGAGGAGAATGCGAAGCATAAGATCTGAGCATTTCCCTAATCAAAGCAAAGAAGTGAAAATTTTAATAAGTCTATTTAAAATGCTCTGGGGTCTGTAATAAAAATGCTAACGCAAAATATACTATTAAACATATTTACACACTAGATATCCCCTAATGTTGTACAAATACTAAATCTTAACCAAAACTGGTTTATAGTCCACATTACAAAAATTCCATTTTTCCTACTTCATGAATTATTTCAAAGGCAATTTTCACCAGCATGTGACTGTAAAGTGCTGGTATTTTTAATCCTCTGTAAATACATTCAAAGTTTAAACACAGTGGGAAGTTTCTTCTCTGTTGGAAATTTAATACAGCTGTGCTGAGCAAAAGAAGTTGAGTTGTCTTTCAAATTGGACATATTAATTTAACTAAAGTAAATTAATCCCATACTGTAGGACACCAACCTGATTTAAAAATTTATAGTTCAAAGGCTAAAAATCACTCTAGTTTCAAATAAAACATCAGACTGTAGAGTAACAAATAGGATAATCATCTTAGTATCAGTTGAGGCATCAAGTTCCATGCATTTGGAAATGACTGATCTATCCATTCATGCCATAGAGTACTACTGATCTAAAACACGGATGCTTGGAGCGAAATAAGTCAATCAGAGAAAGACAATTATCATATGGTCTCTCTGATATGAGGAATTTGAGAGGCAGGATGGGGGGTTGTAGGGGGAAGGGAGAGAAAAATGAAACAAGAAGGGACTGGGGAGGGAGACAAACCGTAAGAGACTCTTAAGCTCAGGAAACAAACTGAGGGTTGCTGGAGGGGAAGGGGGTGGGAGGGATGGGGTGGCTGGGTGATGGACACTGTGGAGGGTGTGTGCTATGGTGAGTGCTGTGAATTGTGTAAGACTGATGATTCACAGATCTGTACCCCTGAAACAAGTAATACATCGTATGTTAATTTAAAAAAACCATGTATGCTTGGTTTTCATTACACCTCCTTACATGCACACAAAAAGCCTGCAAGATATTCACTATATTCTATCATAGAGATCCATTTAACAAAAATACTGTACATATTCTAATTTCCACATCTCATCACTTCTCCGCAGAAGTATTTTGAGTCTTGCCTTAGCTAATGACAAGACCGTACTACGGAATGTTTTCAAGGTTTTATATTTCAAAGAGCAAAGAATATGGTTTCAGGCAGTCAGTTCTAGGTGGCATGATAGAAAGGGTCACAAAAGCCAATCCTCTGATTCTCTCCAATCATCTCATGTGCCTATAGTAATGACAAACTTTTCAATATTTGGAATGCTGTTATGAATAAATTGGTCTTTTGAGGTCAGATAGTACAGATAGCTCACCAACGGAGTAGATGTGAAATAGTCTATGAGGTGCTAGTGTTGACTGATGCATCAGTGCACTAAAACACACTTTGCTGAGTTAACAAAGGGCACTAGAAGGTTTACAAATGTCCAGAAGCCCTCATCAGTGTACCTGTTAGACTCAGAGAAGACCTAATATTTTAGACTACCATCAGCAACAGAGAGTGAAAGTTCTTTTCAGTTAATCTGAGCACAAGAGACTGTCATGTTAAGCATAAAGAAATCCAGAATCCAGAAATGATGCATAACTTTGGAGATAGAACCCAGTGACAAGAAACCATGGAGTTCCAGGCCATTACATTGCTCATGGTATGGTGATGTCAATCTGTAGGCAGTCAAAGGCCCAACGGAGGGCACCCCACTAGAGAATGGGGAACCTAGAGAGAGAAAGGTAGGTAGCCATCTAAAATGAGAAGACTTAACATCAAAAAGTAAGATGTGTGGGGTGTTTTGAAAGAAGGTCCAAAAGATTCATAGATAACTTTTGCTATTAAAAGGTGAAATCTAATTCCCCTCTTCCTGAATACAGATTGGATTTAGTGACCAGCTTCTAATAGAATGTGGCTAGAATGATGCTGCGTGACTTCTAAGGCTACTTTTGAAAAGGTGATGTAATTCCCTGCTGGTTCTCTCTTTCTCAGGATATTTACCCTGGGAACCTACGTCACAGGAAGAAGCCCCATGTGGGTGCCCCAGTCAACAGCCTTTGCCCGAGGTCCCAGCCTATCGCCAGTATTTCCTGCCAGCCATGGATGAATGGAATTCTCAGAAATGACTCCAATCTAAAGAGCCCAAATGTCCATCGACTGATGCATAAAAAAGATGTATATAAAATATACATATATATAATTATATACATAATGGAATATTAGTCATAAAAAGAATGAAATCTTGACATCTGCAACAATGTAGATGGAGCTAGAGAGTAGTATGCCAATAAGCAAAATAAGTCAGAGAAAGACAAATGTAAAATTTCACTTATGTGTGGAATTTAAGAAACAAAACAGATGAACATTGAGGGGGGGCAGAGAGAGTGGCAAATCAGGAAAACAAACTCTTAACTACAGAGCACACACTGAAGGTTTCTGCATCGGGGGTGGGTGAGGGGATGGGTGTGGCACAAATTGGGCTCTAATTCCTCTAAAATCCAAAATAAAATAAGAAATTAGGCAATTACATAATTCACAGGGTCCTAACATTGAACAAAACAATTGCTCAGGAGTACACCTATTCCTGGCTTAGGAAGTGAAATAGAATTATTTTTCTTTTAGGGCAGAGTCATAATAAGAAGTTATTATATGTTGTAAATGAACATCTTTTCAGTTACTACACAGGCAAATTCTGGAATATTTCTTTTTCTTACTATCTTACAGTTTAAATAAGTATTTTTTTATTAAAAAAATAACAATAGGAAGACACATGAATTAAAAGATTAAAAAAAAAAAACAACCCTACCCCTGCCACACACTTTGAAATGTCAGTTTCATTAAATGAGAAATTTTGGACTCTATTTAAGTTCAGATTTGTTTATTCCTGTGATAGCACTGCACAATTTAACAAGGTTGTTTCTTAGACATTACTGAATTTAGTAAGGCTGGTGGTAAAATATTTTTTTAAGATTTCATTTATTTATTTGAGAGAGAGAGAGAGAGAGACAGAGAAACAGAGCACAAGCAGGTGGGGGTGGGGCAGAGGGAGAAGCAGACTTCCCACTGAGTAGAAAGCCAGATGACAAGGGACTCGGTCCTAGGACCCTGAGATCATGACCTGAGCCCAAGACAGAGGCTTAACTGACTGAGCCACCCAGGTGCCCCGTGTAGGTAAAACATATCTGCATGTTTGAGTATCAGGGAGGGAGGCAATATATGATCTACATATTAGATCTTCTGTTACGTCAATCTAATAATTCATTTTAATCTTTTAATTTTATCTTTTTAAAGATTTTACTTATTTGACAGAGAGAGAGACAGCAAGAGAGGGAACACAAGCAGGGGGAGTGGGAGAGAGCAAAGCTGGCTTCCCACCGAGAAGTGAGCCCGATGCCGGGTGCCATCCCAGGACCGTGAGATCATGACCTGAGCCTAAGGCAGACATTTAATGACTGAGCCACCCAGGTGCCCCTCTAATAAATCATTTTAAAATATCTGGGAAAGTGGTCACCTGGGTGGCTCAGTGGGTTAAGCCGCTGCCTTCGGCTCAGGTCATATCTCAGGGTCCTGGGATCGAGTCCCGCATCGGGCTCTCTGCTCAGCAGGGAGCCTGCTTCCCTCTCTCTCTCTCTGCCTGCCTCTCTGTCTACTTGTGATCTCTGTCTGTCAAATAAACAAATAAAATCTTTAAAAAAAAATATCTGGGAAAGTGTGTGTACCACATGTCATTCAAACTACACTCATGAAATATTTTTTAATCAAACTAATAACAAATAATGAATGGTGGTGAGCATAAAATTATTTTATCTAGTACCTATCTAGAATATAGCTATTAAGTATTCAACATTTTTTCAGGTCATAGGTCCTATTGGTAACAATGTGAGGTATAGGTTTAACGTTATTTTGTGAACGGTAGTATGGATCCATCTGGAATGAAGAGATACTCCACTCTCTCTGAGGAGAGGCCAATCAGGCTGGGGCACACCTACTTGAAGGGTCAAGCTCCCTTCAATAACTTTCTTGAACTGCCGGCAATTTATAGATGATTGGGTGACTAAGGCCCCAGGGTTCTGCCCTACAGCTTCAATCACTTGGTGATTAGCATTACCTTCATTTGATTTTGCTCAATAAGTACAGTTCAGAGATTACTTCCCTACAGAGAAGAAGAAACGTATCCTTTAGTATAGGTTTTCATGTCTGTTGGCAGTCTTATATCTCAGTACAAATCAATTCATTGAAATTTTATTTATCAAACATTCTTCCATGTTTTCAAGGAATTTTTTTGTTCACCTAGTACCTAATTACACTTGGTCAAGCGAACAGAATCAAGTGATAAAAACATGTTGTACTGTGAATGAGTTCATCCCTGCATGTCGTAAATATTAACTATGCTTGGCATTATTCTTGATGTGCTGACTGAGGTTAGAATGTTCTGTGAGATGGACAGACCAAGTTCTTTTGCTCTTCTGTAGTTTATATTCTGTTTGGGAAGACAAACAATATATAATTAAATACGGTATTTCCAGGTGTGATGAGCACTGTCATGCTTTAAAACTGGGTTTTGAACTTGGAAAATGGTATTTTGAAAAGAAAATGTAAGACTGCAGCCAAGAGGAACTGAATAAAAACACTGTGGGCTGCTTTTAGTAAAGCTGTTCCTCCTGGGAGAACAAATTAACAATCTGAAGTTGCTACACATGTATCCTGGAATTGAACAAACAAGTGGCGGGGTCACGTTTCTCACTGTGGGGAGTAGAAGGTTATAGATAAGCAAGTAGAATAAACCTTTTGATACTGGAAGAGAGTTGGAAATGCCAATATAAACTCATCTTTTGCTTAACACGGATGGATAGAGACAGAAAAAGATTTAGGTAAGTGTGTTTATGTGCTTTAATATGTGTATGTACACTTTCCAGCTGTGTTCACTAAGATGGTTTCTAAGCATGTATACCTCCACAGCAACAAGCACATTCAGTGCCCAGATCATGGTTTCTAGTACTATTCTCTAATGAAAGGAACTGGGGCTTCTTAGAGAAATTCTGGATCAGGGAATATATGAAATGAGCCTGGAGTGTCTTATGGTACCAGAAAGTAAGGAAGTACTCAAAAAACAAAACAAAAAGATGAAAGTATATCCAAGGCACATAGAAGGCAATCTGAAAGAGTTTTCACTGGGCCACACTGGGACAATCTGAGCAACAAAAAAAGGAGTAATGGATTATAACCAGAAATATTAAATAAACATCCATGGATCTATACAGAAAACAAAGACCCAAGGGTGTCCTGGTAAGTGTTTTATACAATTAAATGAATAAATAAGTAAATGGTGGAGAGGGATCAAATCTCTGGTACAGAAGAAGAATTTGTGTGGATACTCCCCCTCAGGGAAATGGAGCTTAACCCCCACCCCCAGTGTAAACTTAATGACTTTCTTTCCAAAGAAACCTGTGATGGAAAGGTGGGGGACAGGAGAAGAGTAGCTTAACTATGGAGAAACCTGAAGAACACTGTCTTAGCCGACTGTTCAAGGTTATCATCTTCAGGGATAACTCATGTCGGTGGCATATACCCCTGATATAATGTAGGGAGAGTGACACTTCACTTATGTGGTCTTCCTCCCCAAAACCTGTAACTTCAGTCTAACCATAAGAAAACTTTCAGAGAAACCTCAGTTGTGGGACATTCCACCAAACTCCTCACCAGTACCTCTCAAAACTGAAGGTCACTGAAAATAAGGAAAATCTGAGAAACTATCCAAGATGAGAGAAGGCTAAGGAAATGATAACTGAACATAATGTGACATCCTGGTATGGCCATGGAACAGAACAGTAGGTAAAAACCAGTGAAATCCAAATAAAATGTGAAATTTAGTTAATAGTAATGCACTAACATTGGTTTTCCTGTTGTAAGAAATACATCACAGTACCATAATGATGACAATAGGGAAAACTGGAGGTGGGATATAAGAAGAACTCTGAACTATCTTTGCAAATTTTCTGTACATCTAAAACAATTCTAAAATTAACAGTCTAAATTTAAAAACTGGGTTTTGTGAAAGTACAGTGACTGAGAGGCAGAGCGAGTTGGTTACTTTAGACTGAAGGTAGCTGCGGAAAGCTTTTCTGAAGAAGTGATATTTCAATCTAGATAGGGCCAGGAATGCAGAGTTCTGGAGGAAGGGTATTCCTTGAAGAGGGAACAGTAGATACAAAAGCTTGACACAAGGATGAGCTTTGGGTGTTTAAGGAACAGCAAAAAGACTTGTGTGGTTAAGACAATAGCATATGTGGGCACATGGGTGGCTCAGTTGGTTAAGCATCCAAGTCTTCATTTTGGCTCAGGGCATGATCTTAGGGCTGTGGGATCGAACCGTGCATCTGGCTCTGCACTCTGTGTCGAATCTGCTCAGGATTCTCTCTCTCTCTCTCTCTCCTTGTGCCCCTCCCCCTACTCACACACACACACTCTCTCTCTCTCTCTCTCTCTAAAAAAAAAAAAAGTCACCTTAAAAAAAGCAGAATATGGGGCACCTGGGTGCTCAGTGCATTAAGCCTCTGCTTTCACCCCAGGTCAGGATCTCAGGGTTCTGGGATCGAGCACTGCATCGGGCTCCCTGCTCAGTGGGTAGCCTGCTTCCCCTTCTCTCTCTGCCTGCCTCTCTGCCTACTTAAGATCTGTCAAATAAATAAAAATCTTTAAAAATAAAAGAATATAGCATATGAACAGAGAAACTGGTACAAGATGAAAGCAAAGAAGAAATCAAAGGAGTAGCCTATGTAGGGCTTTACAGGCCACATGTCTTTCTCTCATACTAGATAAGGAGCTACCTAAGCATAGGGCATATGACATTCTTTTCTCCCCTAACTCTAGTACACTGACTCACAGTGTTTTGGGGTTTTTTTTGTTGTTGTTGTTTTTGTTTTTTTTTTTTTTGAGTGGCTTCAAAACTGAGTGGGGGTAAATAGGTCCCATGGTGTGCTGGTAAATGTATAACAACTGATTCCCTAGAGGAAAATAAAGCCCAGATTTGTACTGTTGACCAGATTTCTTGGTATGAATAATCCCACCATGGCCAATTTCAACCTACCAATGTAATATCACTGACAGGCTTAGGAAGAGATGTGTACAATAACTTCACAAGGGCTAGCATTGCTCTACACATCACTGCACAGAGACCACTTAGGATCTCTCTGAACAATACCCATTTAGTGTGATTCTCAGTTGGTGATGATCCCACTTACTCAATCACAAACACGTATTTTGTCTCAGCTTTTTTTGGAAGGACATTATGAGAGACATTATTGAATTATAAAGTTGCTCAGAAAAAGAAAGTTCAGTTGGTAATTCCTTTAACTCGTTCTTAGTAAACTAATTTCGCCTCCCTCAACATCCCTAATTCCCTGTAAGAGTACCCATAATTCATCTCGGCCTGAATGATTTTCTAATGTTTTCTGGGTCTTCAGAATCATCCATCGGTCTTTTCTTGGACACATTATAATCTTCACATTTTTAAAGAGGAGAATATCTCCTTTCTTCAACACCACCACTTTTGTATCTCTGACTGCTCGGTGATTATGGGCAGTAATTTGGGAACTTATGGCAATGAATCCCCTTTTAGTTTAAGTAGCTGGTTGGAAGCATCATCCTGAGGTCCTGGAATTCGGCCAGCATGCTGATACTGGAGCTCTTGCTGGAACTGAGTATCTCTCCCTAGGATGCAGCTGACAATGAGAGACAGCAACATAATGAAGCAGCTGCTCTGTGGCCCTGCTGTGTTAAGAAAATGAAGGGAGCCTGGGCTAAAGGAATGGCAGAAGGACATACAGAAATGCAGCAACTCCAAGGAGTCATTATAGCTAAGGCATGTAAGAAGCTATAGCTCTCTGTGTGAACTCTCATATGATGGCTTGGGTGTACAGTCCTCACTAAATTTTCCAGAATGTGGAGGCTTTATGTGTATGTGCGACAAACATGACCACAGACCACATATCTCAATGATGTAAAATGCACAAACAATAAAGACCAGCATTTATTAGTAGCATAGTGTGCAAAGGAGATGCATTACAGTTCTAAAGTGGGATTGGTTTTCTAAAAATAGCCTTCTGATAACAATGTGATTCCTTTTAAAATAACGGAAACAGGGGCGCCTGGGTGGCTCAGTGGGTTAAAGCCTCTGCTTTCGGCTCAGGTCATGATCCCAGGGTCCTGTGATCAAGCCCCGCATCGGGCTCTCTGCTCCGGGAGAAGCCTGCTTCCTCCTCTCTCTCTCTGCCTGCCTCTCTGCTTACCTGTGATTTCTCTCTGTCAAATAAATAAATAAAATCTTTAAAAAAATAATAATAATAAGGGAAACAATGCCCAGAAAGTTAAACCATTAGGCTGAACCATATAAAATCACCGTTTTTGTGGCTCAGAAATGCAAGTATCTGTAGCTTCCTATTCACTGTTTTCTGGCCAAAAGGCACAATGTTGGTAACAAAGCAACAACCCCACTTAAACTGAAGTCTTCCAAAACCAGATCCTGTTCTCTTTCCGTTTCACTGTGCTGCATTTTTAGGCTGGCAACCTTTTAGTTGATAAACTTCTAGAAAGTGGGGCTTCTGACTTTTTGTATGTGGCTTAGAAACAATAAATGGTTCAAACACCAGTAGAAGATCATTCATACTGCTCATTTCACAAGAGCTGTTAGCCCCAATGCTTGTAAGCATTGTCTGGGGAAGATTAATAAAATGCATATTTCTAGGCCACAGACCTGGTGATTCTGCCTCAGGAGGTTTCTGACAAGGCTCAAGCTCTGTATTTTTAATAACCATGTAACACAGTTCTGATGCGCCTGGTTCTGGAGAGGTGTTGGGGAATCAATGAAAAGAACATTATGATGAAATGGATTTTTCTCTTTGCACAGAGTGTTTCGGACTATGCAGATATACTAAGTGAGAACAGTACCAGTAGGCGATTTGTAACGATGGAACAGGGATGGGCTGACGTGCCGTGTGCATTCGTATACCACTTGCTATGGCTGCATCTTTAGTTCAGTCTATACTCTGAAGGCCTGTTGGGGGTTTGAGTAAATTGCAGAGTCAATTCCTTCCTTCCTTCCTTCTCAAACTCTCCAGCTCCCTCTTCTCGAACATCAATGGCCCTCATTTTCTAGTCTCCTTGCCATTTCCTGAAGCCAACAGCTGCTATTAAGTAAGTGTGACCATTCAGGTTTCTGGTGCGAAAAACGCCCCAGAGATAAACCATTTTGCACACAAAATTAAAAAAAAAAAAAAAACTATTTTGAGATACCACAGCAGAAAACTTGCTTGCTAACTAAGGAAAATCAGTATCTCAAGAGATAACATATAGAGAGTAAACAGCAAAGAAAACATAAATAAAAGCAAGGTAATTATATTCCCTTCCTTCAGATTTATATTCTATTTTCTTCAGCCATTAGTAAATTGGCCTTTTATATATTTGTTTGTATAACTCACCAAGTTTGGCTTATATGCTTTCAAAAATAACCTATGATTATATTTTCTCTGTGTTAGCCATTTGTCAATGTCATAGGGACCTAGAGGGTTTTCTACCTAAACTTCCTCCTTCCCCATCCTCCAACACACCACACACACATACACACACACATCCCAGTCCTGCTTTTCTGTGTGTTTACAGCCCTCCACTTCAGGGAACTGGGGAGTAACTGGAATAAGGACTCAAAATTTTCCCTTCTTTAGCTGTAACTAAATCATTTGTACTACTATTTGCACGTTCTACACACTTAGATGAGATTTTAAAACAGCCACTGATTTATTTATTTCAGTACATTTACTGAGGGCATATCACAGAGCAGATGCTATGCCAAGCCACTGGGACAGATCCCTTCAAAAAGTCAGGCATTAGTCATGACTTTTTGAGCTTATTATTTTTTTTAATTTTTATTTATTTTTTGAATTTCTTTTCAGTGTTCCAGAATTCCTTGTTTATGCACCACACCCAGTGCTCCATGCAATACGTGCCCTCCATAATACCCACCACCTTCTTGGGCTTATAATCCAGGAGGAAGACAGACATTAAACGTTTCATTGAAATCAGGACGATTGCTATGAAATACAGAATACTGCCAAGGGAGAATATAATGGGGAGATGTAACCTAATCTGGGATTCAAAGAGGGCCCCCATGATCACATGCTCAGCATACTGATGGGGACAGAAGAGGTAAAGGGACTGAGTAGCAAGAAATTAGGTGAGGAGCAGGGGCCAGATACTGGAAGGCTAAACAGCATTTAAAGTCTTTGATGACTCACTCGAAGGTTTAATATAGAAGAGCAACATTAAATGCTGGTTCACCATCTTCAAATGAGTGGAATATTCCTCTTCCCAATGCACTAACATGTATGAAAGGTCTATTCTCAAACCCATTTTTACAACTGGCTACAGTTGCTTAAGTGTTTCAATGTACTCTTTGTAAAACCAGCTTCCTTCTGTCCTTAGTATATGTTTACATGATAACCATGTTTCCCCGAGCATTTGTGTAACAATGAATAATAACGCACTGAGTTAAAGAATATGCTGATGCATCATTTCACTTCAAGTTGATATTGACTCATGGGTGAGAATTCCTGGAATCCATTGATTCCAGGAGATCAATACATTACATGTAAGAAGCAATTTTTTTGGTGGTTTATTGATAATTTCATGTAGTTCAGAAACCAGTCTTACCTAAATCATGATACATTTAATCTCAGGAGAACCCTTCAGTCCATTTATACCCTCAATATCTCATCTTCTACCTATGTTAATGTTTCTACTTTTAACCACTATTTTAAAACAGGAAAGAGTTTTAGAGATAATTGAGTCCAGATCACTTCCACTCAAAGAAACCAAAAGGTTCAACAATCAGCCCCAAACCACACTGTGAGTTAGGGCAGAGTAGAGCTGTGCATGCCGATCTCCTGATTTAGTTTCAAGGTTTACAGACTAATCTCAAACAATGGAGATTAAAAATGTGGGACCCAGAATCCTTAAAATAATTACTCTGTCAGTAAATTTGATACACGATACATACTTTTATTCCAGCTAGCTGAGTTTAAGCACTATAATTAGAAACCAAAACCAAAACAACCCATTCCCAAGCAACCCCCAAACTTTAGTCCCCTTCTTGCAAAAGGTAAGATTTTCTTGGACCTTAACTCATAAAAGGTATATTCAGTAATTATCAAGGTTCAAATGTTGGCATTAATTTCTACTTTTTTTTTTTTGCTTTAGTGAAAAAGAAAAATTTTTACAAAAACATTTCAAAGAGTTTTACAGAACACGAATCAGCTTTTATAAACCTATAACTTGATTGTATAACATGAAATAAACTTAAGTTGAATGCAGTTTCCTTTAAAGATAATCTAATTTCTAAAAAGTTAAGAAATAGTGCTTGACAAAATCTTTTGATTTTATTGCTCCTAAAATATACTTTTAAAAAATGAGAACAACTTGAATTTGCTCATCCTTAAAGAGGAGCCTGTTGCTTTTATTCATTTCGGTAATAGTCATTTAGCTTGGTTTTTGTTGTTTACTCTGATGCACTCTGTGGGTTATGTACTCCCTGGGTGCTCAATAAATGGTTGCTGTCGGACTGACTGACAGATGTGTTTGATCTCCTAAGCACTATTGTAGTGAGCACAGATACACAGATGCTGAAAGGGAGAAGCTTACAGATTTAGGAAGTAAGGCAGGGAAGGGGTGGAGGTTAGGGCTCATCAAAGAGTTGAGCCCTATGTGCCATTTGAAATTAATATCTGTCAATTATTTGGAAGCATATGTAGGGAATTAGTGAATCTTAGTGCTATGGATTATTGTTATTGTTAGATAAACAAAATAGGGTTCTATGTTAGACTTTTGTTTTCATCTCAAATATTTTTGTAAACTTCAAGAGGCAAGCACAATTTCCTAGTAATGCAGCTTAGGCCTTGGAATATACCAGATTATCAATAATCACTTCTCATGGGCCAGGCTCTGTGCTCTGGCTGTGCATGTCATGACAGATAAGACCATTTCTTGCGCAGAGCTCACAGATAAGTCATACAGGTGAGGTGTTTCTCCCACCATGGGCACCAACCTCTACTCACCATGACCTGTATTTTTTGTATTCTCATGCTTTGACAGCTTGGGGCCTGGCTGAACCTAGAGGGACTGGCCCTCCCACAGCTGGCTAATTCCTAGAGATAGCAAGCAGTTTACCTGGGAAACATGATTTTCATATCCACACCAATCGATCCAGAGCCCATACCCCCAACCATCCCTTTAATCAGGCTCTTAATTCTGGGCCACTATGCCTCTGCCCTAACCACCCCAGGGCCAGGTCCCAGACAATGAGACATAGTCCCTATGCCCCAAAGTCCAATGAGATTATTCAAACCACCCAATCCTCAGACTGCTCACCCTGTCTCATCCATTCCTTCCTACAGAAACCACAATAAAAGCTCCTGACCATGTTTTCCTCATTCTCCGTCTGCCTCCTGACTGACCCTGGTGCTTCCCCTATGTGGCCCATCATGGCATTCCTGTGTGTCCTGTCTCTAGGGATGTGTTGAGTAGAGCAAATTTTTTCCTTCATGGCAGTCACAACCATGTCTGTGTGTCTTACCATTCCCAATTAAGACATACCCTGGCTACCCTCAGAACACAACTCCACCAAATCATTCTTTGCTTTCAACTGAGGTCTCGAAGATAATTTAGGATTGGTCGGAGACATGAGTATAGATGGGCCACGGCTGCAAGCATCTATAATGCACAAGTAAATAAATTATGAACTCTCTACAGGTAAAGGAGGGAAAAGGCCATGAAATAAATTCAAAAGAACTAGATTTTATATATGTCCAGTATATGAAAGGCAATAACTTTAAAGCACTTACTAAAAATAAAACTGAGTGCCAACCTCCAAGCAAATTTCAAGGAATGAGATAGTTTCCCCACATGGGTAAGACTGTATTTATCATTTTTATTTAATCGTTCTTTGGAAATCATTCTTTAGAAAGCATGGGTGAAAATATCTGTAGTCACAAAATACTGATGGTGGTTGTTTAAAGTACTTGTACTTTGAAAGATTAGATTGAGCCTGAGGATTGAATAATTGTTATAGAGTTATGAAAATAATGGGCCATGTTAAGGAATTAAAGGTTTGCAACTATATATACTCTGGGAGCCAAAAATCAATATTAATTAATATTGTTAAATGTTAACTATGTTAACTGTTAAATGTCTCAGTGTGCTCAATCTTTTAAAATACATTTTTCCCACTCTTTAGAAATAGATATATGATTATGAAATGGTGATTGAATTAAATGATCTTTCTGTACAGAAAGAGCAGTAGTAAAAGAAAGATGATGATTTTTATTTTATTTTCAGAATGAATGATAGAATTCTCCCTTCTCCCAGCATAGAAAAGTGCCCATCGTTTCTGTGACTCATTTGCATGAAGACCATTTATAATGCAATTATATGCTTAACTGTAGCCACGATGTAGGCCTTCTTACATCCAGTACTACCAGGTCACTTGTTAAGTGCTTGGTTTTTCCTGCCTTCCTACCATGCACATGATTCATGGAAGTTACTCAGTAGACAAGGAAAACACCCGGTACTTTTTGTTGTTTTTCTCACACCATTTAGGGGTGTGTGTGTGTGTGTGTGTGTGTGTGTGTGTGAGAGAGAGAGAGAGAGAGAGAATGACATAGTTTCAGGCATCATTCAGTTAATCAAAACAAAAGAGAAAGCCAAGAAAAAGTAGCCTAGAAAATTGTATTTAGGAAAACCCTCACTGAAATAGGTTACTGTTCAGCATCAAGGTTCACACCATTATGTTTATCAGGAGAAAGCATCCCTTAAAATGCCGCAGCTGTGGAACCTAATGAAAATCCAGAGCATCTGTACCGTGACAGAAATTCATTGCCAAGCCCTGGTGCTGGCCTACTGGTGGGCGTGGAGAATGTCTACCACTGTCTTCAAGAACATTCTTCAGATATTCCAGAATCATTATCACTGGCCCCATGGAAAGACACATTTATCAAGGCATTACAGCAGATTGATTTTTTTTCTACAGTTGATATGCAGTGGAATGGAAAGACACTCAAACTGAAGTCAGAGGTCATAGGTATCTGAGAACGGAATATACGTAACAAAAATCTATTGCCAACACAGAGATGGAATTCTCACCGGTCTGTTGTAGCAGCAAACAATCCAATGTGAGAAATTGGAAAATAAACTCTCACAGGGATTAAAAGGAGTCCTACAGCTTACCCATGCATTAAATACATAAGAAAAATTGAGGATCTTTACATTTACTGAGTGATTAAATTATTCCATGCTCTGTGCTAATGGCTTTACCTATGTGATCACATTCTCATCACCACAATAGCCCTGAGGGTAATCATGATACCAGAAATAATACTACTAATAGACATTATAGAACACTTGCTATATGCCAGATTCTAAGAGTTTTGCACAAACTAACTTGCTATTAAATTTTCTCAACAAAACTGAGTGGTAGGACACATTATAGTACTAATTTTAGAGTCAACGAAACTGAAGCACAAAGATAAATGTTGCATTCCCAATACCCAGAAAGTCAAAAGGACCCCAATACGCATCATGCAAGAAACAGTTGGAGAATTTAGTAAGGAAAGGGGAAGATTCAAAATGGAATCAGGTTGGTGGCCACCTTCAAATATACAGATGCCTGACATCCAAAGGACAGATTACATTGGATCACTGTGACTCCAAAACATCTTGCCATGAACAGGAAGTGAAGAAGACAGGATGACATTCTGAATTGTTCAAGAATGAACACTGCCTTAGGGAACTGGGAATTCTCCAGCAACCTCCATTACAAAAGGGTTCAAGTAAAACTAGGCAACCACCAGGCCAAGTAAAATGAGGCAGACTCCAACCTTTCAATCCCAATGATGTGGATTCGAATCTTTGCCACTTTCTGTGTGACCCTGGGAAAGCTATTTAAGTACTCTGTGACCATTCCTCATCAATTCAAATAAACAGAGGTACCTGGTTCACAGATAATAAAGTCTGCCACATGATAAGCTCAATCCAGTTTGCACCACTTGGCAAACATGAGAGGATCATTCTGACAACAATTTATATTTAGCACATTTCTAAGGTGTAAAATCATAGCTAAATTTAAAAAATATATACCTGAGGGGTTTTTTTTCCCCTTTTACCTTTTGGGCTGCTATGTAGATTTTATTATTGACAATTCTGTGAGAATTTTATATCTAAGGATAACACAAAGAGACCAATGGTATATATGCTTAGGAGATTCTGGCTCCCGGTTTCTGTTTCCATGAGAAAGATTTTGAAAAAATTACTTTATCTCATGGTGGTTGCAGTGGGTATGAGGGGCTTTCTAAATATTGAGGGGATGATGTCTAACTTTTTACTTACTCATTCTGCAGTTTTCCTACTAGTGTGATTCATATGCAGAAGATCCTTTTTGTGGATCTGTCCTTTTCTTACATTTGTCTGTTGTGACATATTTTCCCTAAAATACAGCTGCCAGTTTGATCTACATGCTGCGTCAGCTGGAAGGCTATGAAATGCCTCTCACAGATTCAGCTGGTCCAATGGAGTGGCTTTGATTTTTCTTTCCCAGCTGTTGTGTAAACTGGCTGCTCCTTGAGTGTATTAGAACTAGTTTATGTTTCATAGCATTTAATAGCTTTGGAATTACCAGAAATAGCTATCATAATAAATGTGAAAATGATAGCACTCATTCTTCTTCTTGAGACTAAGAGACACAAACTTTCTTCCATGCATTTTATTCCCTACTCTAACAGGTAAAGCCAACTACTGCATAACTATGATTCCAAATTTGCAATCAAGTATTTGGAGAGTTTCTGGAAATCTTCCTTCTTTATTCCCTCCCTGCTTTAAATTTTAGTCATTCTTTTTCTTTTATTTTCCTTTCTCCACACACTATTTCTGTATGAAAATAACCCTTCACCTCCTCAATTTCACACAGAAAAAGATTAGATGCACTTGACACCAACTTTCTGTGCTAAATATGGTCTACTGCAAGGGAAAAGAGAATGAGAAAATGGCAACTAGAGAAAGAAGAATGTAGAATATGAGCTATACAGAAGGTTCCCAATGATTCCATGTAGTGCCCTCTCAGTAACTCCAGGCCAGCCAGACATTTACTCTCCTTCCAATCCCTACCAATTCAGCAAAGTTGCGCTGAGCTTCAAAGTGAGCTTTTTTTAATGGACCCTAGAAATCTAGTTATCTTTTTTTTAAACCAAAAATAAAGCTTTTCATTGTCTAGGGATGAACCAAAAGCCCTAAAATAGAAATAGCCTATGTAAAATGTAACACATGGAATTAAAATTAAACAGAAAATAGTTCTACCTGAAATACCCATCACTGTGAGGGAGAAGATTATGTACTGAGTTACTGAAGAGTCTGAAAATAAAGAGGACACTTCTGGAGACAAACTAAAGATAAAGTTTCCCCAAATTTTACTAGAAATTGTCCTGTCCTTAATCAGAATTCCATCTCCAATCTGGAAATGAGGGCATTCTTTTGTATGAATTCATATTCCCTGGGCTGACCCCATTTATTTGGCCCCCAAATATCCCAGTGAATCTAGCTTCCTGGATTCCTCCCCTACTCTCAAACTGGAGTCACAAAAAACATCTAACATAATATAAATACTAGCTCTGCTTACCCATAATTAGACACAATACATATTTCCTTCTGCTCTGGAAGGAAGCATTCCAGTTGATGTTTTATGAACTTGTTTAAGAAGACAAGCAGGGAGTCACAGATGATTTCAACTTGATATCTGGGCAACTACATATACAGCCTTTGTTTTTTGTCTGTTTGCCTTTTTTTTTTCTTTTTTTACATAGCCTTTGGGAAATAATGGTGATCTAATACCCTAGAAGTTATCCAAACAAAATCTCAGTCATCATTTGGTGTTGCATTTTCCCTACCACTTAAAATTCCAACTTGATCCAGAACAGTGACTGCCACCAGGTCTTGAAGGATTTGCACACCCCAAGACACTGGTTTTCCCCATTCACCCTTGGGTTTTTTCATTCATTTACCAAGGGCTTATCTACTTCTGTCCTGTCTGGCATGCTACAAAGAAATGTAAAGAGAAGTCATGCTTTTGGCATTTAAAATCCCAAGGGAAAATATTTTCAACCTCTACTGAGGTTATTTTAACTACCTCTTTGATGACATGGATTTTTTCTTTCTCCTTTAGTTCTGTTCATTTTACACTCAAGGTATTTATTTTAACATGGTCAGCTCAAGCTGATTCTTTTAATGGTGCCAGGTGGCGTGGTTGAGTGTTTGACCTCCCTTTCATTAAAAATGTTTTATTAGCACTGAGCCAGCAAGCTTTCTATTCCAGACCCAAATGAAGAGCTGAATGGGCATAGGACAGTTGGCCTGTTTGTAACCATCTGGTTCAAGTGACTTTCGACTATACCAAATCTGTCCCCACCTGTGAATTCACCCTTGAAACCGAGCTAAGGGAGTAATGGTCACAATGGCAGCCAGGCCTTTCCTGAGTCACTGCCAAGTTTAGGTTTCACATCTGGCAAAAAGGATGTTTTCAGCCAACTCACACCCCTCTCATAGCAAATGCAAAGTTGTTTAAATGATTTTAAGAAAAGACTTTGTTTAAAACCTAATATATTCACCCAGGACAATTTTGGGGTTGACAATCTAGTTCAGTCCTGCACTGTTAGAAGAAACAGAAAACACAACTTGCTTTCTTTGGGATGTAATGGTCATCTCAATGAAATCATATGCCCCATGAGAAGACACAATTAGATCTGTGTTCTCTTTGCAAACTTTCATTTCTTACTGTAATAAAATTCCTTCCACATGCTAAAAACAGACTCAGAAGTGGTAGATCATGAAGATTTGAGGCTGTTACTGAGACAGGGCTACTGGTGGCTGGAGGATCTTGCCTTTTCACTACAACATGAGCAATATCAGTACTTTCTTTTACATGTCACCAGAGCTTCACTGTCTCCTTCTCATGTTTATTCATAGCTTTTGAAAATGTTTATTTTATGGCCCCAAGAATAGCAGCACTGTTTATTCTTTGATCATTCGTAGTTGCCTCAATATTTATAAGACTACATGCACTGTTTTGCATCTAATCAGTTTAAAACTTTAGAGCTCAGGGCTAAATCTTAGATTACCAAGATTGAGGGTGAAGAATGCCAAACTATCCATAATTGAGGAGTTTTTTTTTCCAATTTTCATCTCTCAAACTGATCCTCTACTGAAATTAAAAATAACAATGCAATTAACTATAACAAGGAATAAATAAAATAATCAGTTGTAATACTCACGGTGGACAAGTTTCAGGATAATGAGATCTTTAATACTATTTGATAATATGCATGTTCCTCTAGTTGTATTTTATACCAGTCTCTGTTAGGTGATCTTCTACTGTCCACCAGAGTCTGTCCTTGGTTATTTGGCTTTCTGTCCTCCACTCTGGCAGTTAAGTGTCATGGCCTCAAGTCTACTGCTGACAATTAAAACTGTTTCTTCAACACATATTTGTTGGGTGAATAAATGTATGAAATGCAATTAGCCAGTGTCAAAAGCAATAAAATAAACTTAGAATCTTTGTTCATGTTATTCTTTATAGGAATTATAGGAAAGGTACAATATATGAACAGGGTCTTTCAGTATACCACTTTTAATATTCCAAAAGCAGAAGAACTGACAGAATTTCTTTCTTGGCCCATTAGATAGGAATATGAGCAAAAGAGAGTAGTCAGAAAAGTTTTGGCCTGAGCAATTAGAAAAAAGGCATTGCCATTAACCATGATGAGGAAACTACGGCAGTTGTTATTTACTAGGACAAATATCAGGAGCTCAGTTCAGGCCATACTAAGTTTAGACACGTAAGTAATGTGGATACCAATCTGGAGTTCAAGGGAGAAATACAGACTAGAGATACAAATGCAGTAGTGATCAGTCATGAAATTTCACACAATCATCTAAAAATTAAACATAGAAAAGAAAAGAGATCCAAGGACAATGCTTTGGGGCATTCTAACACTTAGATGTCCTGGGAACAAGGGAAGAACCAGTCAAAGGAACCAAACGCAGTAGTTAGAGAAGTAAGGAGGAGTGCACTGTCTTAGAACCCAAGAAAAGAAAGTGTGGCAAGAAGGAGATCATGACCAATAGTGGCAAATTTTACTATTAAACAAGATTAGAACTAAAATACAGCTTTTTTCCCCCCATGGAGATCATTGTCAACGGGGGTTCCTTGAGGAGAGCTTTCCTGTACTCCTAATGGTGTAGAGGTTGGGCACAAGAATCTGTTCTTAAAGGGCCACAAGCAAAATGGGCAGGGAGGGGGCACTGGATGGCTCAGTTGGTTGCGCACCTGACTCTTGATTTCAGGTCAGGTCATGGTCTTGGAATCGTGGGCTCAAGCTCTGCATCAGGTTCTATGCTCAGGAGGGAGTATGCTTGAGTTTCTCTCTCTCCATGCCCCCCCTATTCCTTCACCTCCTCGCACTCAAGAACACACTCACATGCACACACTCTCTCTCCCTAAAAATAATTTTTCTTTTTAAGAGAAGATAGTCGGGGGGAAAGGCTACCTTTAAACAGAGCCCTCAAGCAAGTGAGTGCATAAGCCCCAGGGACATACTTGAGGCAAAAGCAGTGAATGTAGAGGAAAGCCTATGTGAAGGCCATGAAGAAGGAATGTGCCTGGTGTGTGCTACAGGAACTATAAGAATGGTTTGGTGGGGCAGGGGTGGCGGGGGGGGGGGGGAAGCTAGCAGAAATATAAGGCACAGACTAAAAGGAGAGTGGACAGTTAAAGACGTGTGTATAAGGCTTTGTAGGTATAAAAGGGCTGTAGCCTTTATGGAGAGGGCCTACCCTATTTGCCCCTGCAGATCCCCTTATCACCCTTCTCCTTTCTGCCTTGGGAGGTGCAATCTACAGAATGCACCACTCTGGATCCTTTGCCCCGTGGCCTTCATTTTCATTTGGCCAGCTGGAAGGATACACTGGCAGGAATGGAAAAATAAGAACCTCTGCTGTGGTCATGTGTGGCTGCAGCTCCCTTTGTGCATCCTCATTCCATGGCTGTAGCTCTCAAGGTGTCCTGGTGAAAATGTCACTTCCCTTTAACTTGCTCAGACCTGGGCAAGGGAAGGTTTCCAGCTCTTGCTGGCCCCTGCTCCTTTCAGTGCTCTTTGTTTTCCTTAATTTCATAAATTCTTACAGTCTCTCCATTAAATTCTATGCAGTTAAGTACTTCGTACAATCTCATCTACAATTTTATTATTTATTTACTTATTTATTTTGAGAGACCTCGGGTGGCAGGGGAGGAACGGAGGGTGAAAGAAAATATCAAGCAGCCTCCGCATTCAGCACAGAACCTGACATAGGGTTTGATCTCACAATGCTGAGATCATAACCTGAGCCAAAATCAAGAGTCAGACAACGATTAACTGAGCCACCCAGGCGCCCCCATACAATCTTTCCTACTCTGCCAAAATCTCTACAGAATCAAACAGAAAGCCATTGGAGCGTCTTAAGCAGAGCAGTGACATGACCTAACTCAACATTTTAAAAGGCTAAAATTGGCTGCTGTTTTGAAAACTGACTCTAAGGGGACAAGCATATAAGCAGGGAGATCAGACCATTTAACAGACTAAGAGTCTAGGCAAGAGAGTATGATGCCTTGGACCAGGACAGTGGCAGTAGAAGTAGAAGTGTTCAGATTCAGGATGTATTTTGAAGGTATATCCAACAGAAGTTGCTGACAGATCAAATGTAGGTGTGAGAAATGTAGAAAAGTTAAGATGACTTCAAAGGCGTCTGTTTCATCTCACATTCTCTTCCTCTTGGTGCTTATGAACAGTCACTTCATATTATAGTCTGCAATGCACCAACATGTTTGCTATTCTCTTTAATAGAAAAAAAGGGGGGCCACTTAAAGTAAAAAGAGTCTCCATGGACCCTGCACCTCACTCAATCACAAGCATCCTCTTAGTGATAGCTGTGATTACAGGAATTGATTGAGATTGGTCCTTAAGAAATATTACAGAACATATAGACCCAAAGACTTTTGTTTCCTTCCAAATACTCATTTTTGAAGTCAGGGCATCTAATGAAGGAAAAACACTTTTTGAACTTTTGTTTTAATACTCCTCTTTAAGACCATGTTCTTGTACTTCAATGCAGTAATATGTGCTTACCAAAGAATGTTAAAGACATAGAAAGAGGGGTATTTTATTAAGTAAAAAAATGTTAAAAACTATACAAAGTTTGCCCTGGTTTCTGGAAGAACAATATACGTGTATTGCATATATATGGCAAACTGCCTGTAGTTCATACCTTCCTGTATCCCAGTCCACGGTCAGTGCCCTCCTACACTTTCAGCAGCCTTACTTTGACCAACAGAACAGAAGCAAATATGATTCAAGCAAGGACTTTGAAAAGTTCTTGTGTACTGGGACTTGCTGCTCTTAAAGCACTCCGAAAATCATGTGAGTAAGCCTAAGCTAGCATGCTAGATGATGAGACACAACATAGGGTCAGACTAATGTCATCCTAGCCTTCCCATATGAAGCCATCATACACAAGCCAGCCCTAGTCACCACCAACTGACCACAGAAACATAAAATCAGCCAAGCCGGGCTCAGACCAAAAGAACTGTACTGTTGAACTCAAATTAAATACCCAACCTGCAAAATCATGATTTGTGATGGACCAAATCTTTGTGGAACCCCCCCCCCCATTCCTATGTTGACTGTCTGAGACCCAATAAGACTGTACTTGGAGACAGGGCCTTTACCAAAGTAATTAAAGTCAAATGAGGTTATAAGGGTGTGGCTCTAATTCAACAGAAAGACATCAGAGAGCTTGTAAAAAGAGATACCAAACAGATCACTCCTGTAGTCTTCCCTCTGTGTGTGTGTATATGTATGTATGTGCACATACACACACATACATCAAGAAAAGGCCGAGAGTAAAGAGAAAGAAGGTAGCCATCTGTATGCCAAGAAAAGAGCTCTCGCCAGCAACCACCCATGCTGATGCCTTGATCTCAGACTTAAAGCCTCCAGAATTGTGAGAAAATAAATTTCTGTTATTTAAGCCACCAAGTCTATGGTATTTTATTATAGCAGCCAGAGCTGACTAATACATCATCTAAATGCATGGTGGTGGTTTTAAGTCACAACATTTGGGATAGTTTGTTACACATCAAAAGCTACTGAATATTCATATGTAGTTGATTAATGCATATACATAAAATTTAAAAATAATTGGAAAACAGCCCAAATATTCCTCTGAGTGGTGGGATGATATGTGATTTCCATTATTTTCTTCTTTTCTTTTCTTTTTTTTTTTTTTTGCAGTAAACACATTTTTGCAGTAAAACATCTAAAAATATCATTGGAGTAAAGCAATATGAAAGACTAACTTTTAAAGCAGCAATGGAAATTAAGGATGAGAAAAAGACAGTCTAAAGCTGAAAGAAACAACCACGAACTGTGGGTTGGAATGAGAAAGAACATCCAGGGATTTATAACGTCTCCTTCCAGAACAATACTATTAAAAATGGCTATAAAGAAGATGTCAAAAGGTTTTGCCTTATGTCCATATCTGGTCCTGGCACAGAACAAAGAAATATCACAAGCCAATTGCCCTTAGTAAGCCCCTCCACCTTGTCCACCTCAGCATCCTCAATGCCCCAGAGCTTCATTATGTCTTCTCAGAGAACCAGGCCAAGGAAGAGAGGGGTGGACAGAAATAGGTATTCTGTTACATGGTTTCTTTTGCTGGGATAGCTTTGCCTCAACTGAAAGTTGATCAGAAGCAATCAGTGTAATACACCACATCAACAAAATGAAGGATAAAAATCATATGGTTTTCTCAAAAGATGCAGAAAAATCCTATGACAAGATTCAACAGCAACTCAGACAAAAGTCTGAACAAAGTGGGGTTAGAGGGAACACAGCTCAACATGGTAAAGGCCATACTGGAAAACCCTCAGCTAACATCAGACTCAATGGGGAAAAACTGAGAGCTTTCCCTCTAAGGTCAGGCACAAGACAAGGATGTCCATTCACACCACTTTTATTCAACACTGTACTGGAAGTCTTAGCTACATCAATCAGATAAGAAAAAGAAATGAGGGATCCATATTGGTTAAGTTAAGCTGTCAGTATTTGCAGATACTTATACACATTACTTATACATAATACTTATACATAGAAAATACTAAAGACTCCCCCCAAAAAGTACTAGATGTAATGAACAATTTCAGTAAAGTAGCAGGATACAAAATTAATACCCAGAAATAGATAATGTTTCTATATACTCAACAAAGTAGTAGAAAGAGAAATTTAAAAAAAAACAACACATTGACAGTTATACCAAAAAGAATAAAATACCTAGGAATAAACTTAACCAAAAAGGTGTGGGGAGGAACACCTGGGTGACTCAGTTGGTTAAGTGCCCGACTCAATTTCAGGTCAGGTCCTGATCTCAAGGTCATGGGTTTGAGCCCCACTTCAGGCTCCACACTCAGCAGGGAGTCTGCTTGAGATAATTTCCCTCTCCCTCTGCTCCTCCTACTGCTCACATACATATTCTCTCTCAAATACATAAGTCTTAAAAAAAAAATTAACCAAAAAGGTGAAAGACCTGTACTCTGAAAACTTGAAGACACTGATGAAAGAAATTGAAGAAGACACAAATGGAAAGATATTCCATGCTTAGGACTGGAAGAATTAATATTGTTAAAATGTGCATATTAGCCAAAGCAATCTACAGATTCAAACAATCCCTATCAAAATACCAATAGTATTTTTCATAAAAATAGAATAATACTACAATTTATATAGAACCACAGAAGACCCTGAATATCCAAAGCAATCCTAATAAAGAAGAACAAAGGTGGAGGCATCACAATCTCAGATTTCAAGACACACTACAAAGCTGTAATAATCAAAACACTACATCAAAAACTAATGATGTACTATATGTTGGCTAACTGAACATAATAATAATAATAATAATAGTAATAATAATAATAATAATAAATAGTATTATACTGGCACAGAGACACATAGATCAAGAGAACAGAATGGATAACCCAGAAATAAACCCGGAATTACATGGTAAATTAATCTATGACAAAGAAGCAAAAATATACAATGGAGAAAAGACAGTCTCTTCCATAGCTAGACAGCTACATGTAAAAGAATGAAACTGGACCACTTTCTGACACCACACGCAAAGATAAACTCAAAATGGATTGAAGACCTAAATGTGAGATCAGAAACCGTAAAACTCCTAGAAGAGAACACGGGTAGTAATTTCTCTGATATCAGCCACAGCAATATTTTTCTCAATATTTCTCCTAAAGCAAGGGAAATAAAAGCAAAAATAAACTATCAGGACTACATCAAAATCAAAAGCTTTTACACTACAAAAGAAACCATTAACAAAACAAATAGACAACCTACTGAATAAGAGAAGATATTTGTAAATATCCAGTAAGAGGTTAATATTTAAAATATGGGAATAACTTACACAACTCAACCCCAAAAAAACAATCCAATTAAAAAATGGGCAGAGGACTGAAGTAGACATTTTTCCAAAGAAGACGTACAGATGGCCAACAGAGATATGGAAAGATGCTCAACATCACTAATCATCAGGAAAATAGAAATCACACCACGATAAATTATTACCCATTCCACTGAGAATGGCTAAAATCAAAATGACAAGAAACAACAAATGTTGGTGAGGATGTGGGGGAAAAAGGAACCCTCTTGCTGCTCATTCTCTATTGGTGGGAATGCAAACTGGTGCAGCTGCTCTAGAAAACAGTATGGAGAGCCCTCAAAAAATTAAAAATAGAAATAACATAGGATACAATAATTCCACTATTGGGTATTTACCCCAAGAAAATGAAAATGCTAATTTGAAAAGATATATGCACCCTTATGTCTAATGCCTTTACAACAGCCAAGATACAGAAGTAACCTAAGTGTCCATCAATAGGAATGTGGGTACAGAAAATATGGTGTACACACAAACACACACATACACACACTGGAATATTACAAAACCATAAAAATAGATGATATCATGCCATCTGAAACAATATGGATAGACCTAGAGGGTATTACACTAAGTGAAATAAGTCAGAGTGAGAAAGACAGACACCATACGTTTCTACTCCAAAGTGGAGTCCTTAAAAAAAAAAAAAAGAATAAACAAAAAGCAGAATCAGAACTATAAATATGGAGAAAAAACTGATGGTTGCCAGAGTGGAGGGGGTGGGGAGTTGGACACAATGGGTAAAGAGGAGAGGGTGATACTGGCTTCCAGTTATAAAATGAATAAGTACGGGAATAAAAGAGCATAAGAAACAGTCAATGATATTGCAGTAGCGATGTAACAGGACAAATGGTAGCTATATTGTGGTGAACACAGCATAATGTCTAAATGTGTCAAATCAGGGACACTTGACTGAGTTAGCTCCGTCAGTTAAGTGTCTGCCTTCAGCTTAGGTCATGATCCCAGGGTCCTGGGATCGAGTCCTGTACCTGGCTCCTTGCTCAGCAGGGAGCCTGCTTCTTTCTCTGCCTCTGCCTGCTTATGTTCCGACAAATAAGTAAATAAAATCTTTAAAAAAATTTGTCAAATCAGTAAGTTGTACATCTGAAACTAAGTGTGTCAACTATAATAAAAAATAAATTAAAAATGAGAAAAATCAAAGAAATTTGAACATTGCCTGGAATAATATTTTAGATAATAATTTTGTAAGATGTGAAAAAATTATGAGCGTAGAGCTCATGTTACGTGTTCTAAAAATTCTAAATAAATATATTTCACACATTTTAAAATAAAAATTTTCATGGAGTAAAAATATAAAAAAATTTGGGCACCTGGGTGGCTCAGTGGGTTAAAGCCTCTGCCTTTGGCTCAGGTCATGATCCCAGAGTTGAGGGATGGAGCCCTGCCTTGGGCTCTCTCTGCTCAGTGGGAAGCCCGCTTCCTCCTCCTCTCTCTCTCTCTCTCTCTCTCTCTGCCTGCCTCTCTGCCTACTTGTGATCCCTCTCTGTCAAATAAATAAATAAAATCTTTTTTAAAAATTAAAAAAAAAAATTGGGGCCCCTGGGTGGCTCAGTGGGGTAAAGCCTCTGCCTTCGGCTCAGGTCATGATCCCAGGGTCCTGGGATCAAGTACCGCATCGGGCTCTCTGCTCAGCGGGGAGCCTGCTTCCTCCTCTCTCTGCCTGCCTCTGTGCCTACTTGTGATCTCTCTCTCTGTCAAATGAATAAATAAAATCTTTAAAAATAAAATTTTTAAAAAATTAAAAAATTTAAAAATAGGTAAGCCACAAACAAGGAGCTAATATACCCCTAAAACATATGTATCAGATAAAAACTGGTAACCAGGGCATATAAAAAGAACTCCTACAACAGAATAATGTAAAGACACCTCAATGAAAAAAAAGTGAACAAAAATTGAACCAGCTACTTCATGAAAGCAGGACATATGAATGGCCAATAAACACATGGAAAGATGCTTCACGTTATGAGTCCTCAAAAATGCAAATTAAAACCTAAGGAATTGGGCGCCTGGGTGGCTCAGTGGGTTAAGCCGCTGCCTTCGGCTCAGGTCATGATCTCAGGGTCCTGGGATCAAGTCCCGCATCGGGCTCTCTGCTCAGCAGGGAACCTGCTTCTCTCTCTCTCTCTCTCTGCCTGCCTCTCTGTCTACTTGTGATCTCTCTGTCAAATAAATAAATAAATAAATCTTTAAAAAAAAAAAACAAACCTAAGGAATTATCCACCTTAATGGTTAAAATTAATAAGCCTGACAACACCACATATTGGCAAGGACGTGGAGCAACTAAAACTCTTAAACATTGTTGATGACTAAGCAAAATGCTACAGCAACTTTGGTAAAATGTCTGCCAGTTGCTTATGACACTGAACAACTGCTCTCTGACCCAGCAGTTCCACTCCAAGGTATTTACCTAAGTGAAACAAATACCCACAAAAACACTTTCACACAGACCTTCAAAGCAGCTTAATTTGCAATAACCCCAAACTGGAAACTGCCCAGGTGTCCATCCATAAAATAATGGATTTATTCATGGTATGAACTTCCAAAGCAAGCAAAACTAGTCTGTGGTGGCACAAAATCAAGGCAGTGGTTTTCACTGGGGAGTGTGTGAAAGGTTTGACTGGGAAGGAGGAGGTGACTTTCTGCAATGATTGTGATACAGGTTCAGGTTACACAGGTGTATGCATTTGTCCAAACAACAAGTGTACGTTTAATATTTTTGACACCAATATATGTAAATTTTATCTTAAAATTTAAAAATCTGTAAACAAAACAGATAAAACCTGTAAACAATCTGTAAACAAAACAGAAAAACCAAATAAACCTGGGCAAGGAATAGCAGGAACACTAGAAGGAACTTTAAGTCTGAGGTACAGAGATCGAAAACCATAGAACAGGTTTGGAGAACTACAAGGATGTTGTCCAATGACTAAACAAGGAATCTGGCATTGCTCGTGTTTATAGCTATCCTCAAGAGAAAATTAGTTTTCATGATTTCCAATGTGAAATAAATACTGATTGGTTTGTAACAATTCCAAGGGAATGATGCAACCCTTTGATACACAAAAACGCCTTTGATGCATCCAAATAAGCCTCTATCATTCTCTTTGAACTGGTATGTACTTCGGAACTTGATTACTATGCTAGTTCTGTTCTCCATGCCAAGCCCCAGCATCATTCCAGAGAGCTTCCATATCTATTCAGATCTTCTATCCAACTTCCCACTCACCAAGTTTCTTGATTACCAGGGTACTCAATCACTAGTCTAGTATGGCCTCAAATTAGACCTTGCCACACATAAAACTGTAATAACCCTCAAATCTGTTATTTTTAGTAACTATTTATTATTATTTCTCTTAATGAGAAATATGGGGTTTGAACTCATGACCCTCACATCAAGAGTTGCATGCTCTATTGACTGAGCTAGCCGGGCACCCCGATCCTCACGTCTTAAATACCACCTTCATAAAAATGGTATCTATTTTCTTCATACTTCTCTGATCATATCTTTCCAGCTCCTTTTGCAGACCTCACTAGCTCAGTCTACACCCGCAAAGTGTTATTAGCCAAATAATTCTGTCCTTGGTTCTACTTGTCACTACACACACGCTCCCTAAACAATCTCACCCATGCTCATGGCTTCCCCACCATATATGATGATGACTCTCAAATGTCTATTGTTGGCTTTGACCTCTCTCATGAGCTCCATCCTAGTACATAAGTTGCCTAATTAACTTTCCTACCTAGACATCCTAGAGGGTCCTCAAATTTACTACATCAAAGAGAGCTCAATGTTATTCAGCAAATTTTGTGTTCCTCAACATGGTAATGGTATCATAACCATGAAAATGGAAGTCATCATTTATTCCTGCATTCCCTTAACTAGCCCTCCACATCAAGGGCTGTATGTCCTGCCACTTCTACCATCTTCATTTTTGGTGTATAATATATTTTAAACTTTTCTCCAGCTTTATTAAGGCATAACTGACAAATAAAAATTGTATATTTAAGGTATACAATTTGATGTTTAGATATACCTATACATAGTGAAATGATCACCACATTCAAGCAATGAACATATTCACCACCTCACAGTTTTGTTTTGTGTGTGTGTGTGTGTGTGTGTGTGTGTGTGTATACGTATACTTAAGATCTACTTTCTTGTATGCTGGTGGTTACCAGTTGCTGATAGGTAAAGGAAATGGGGTGATATACATCAAAGAGAATACACTTTCAGTTATAAGATGAATAATTTCTGGGGATCTAATGTATAGCATGGTGATTATAGCTAATACTATATTATATACTTGAAAGTTGCTAATAGATCTGAAATGCTTTCACCACAAAAAGTAAATAGTAATTATATGACATGGTTAATGTATTAGCTAACACTATGGTAATAATCATTTTATTAATAGAAGTGTATCAAATCAATACATTGTACACCTTAAACTTACACAAAGTTTTATGTCAATAATATCTCAATAAAACTGGAAAAATCTACTCTTAGGAAATTTCAAGTGTACAATATAGTATTATTAACTAGAGCCGCCATGCTGTACATTAGGTATCCAGATCTCCTATTCAACCTGCATAACTGAACTCTGTACCCTTCCACCATCATGTCCCCTTTTTTCCCACCCCTCAGGCTCTGACAACCACTATCCTACTCTGTGCTTTTATAAGTTTGTTTAGATTCTACATGTAAGTAAGATTGTACAGTATTCATCAATCTATGTCTGGCTTACTTCACTTAGGATAACGTGTATTTCTAACATCTTCATCTTTTTCACACCTGTTCATGCTCCCTGCAAAATTTCATTCACTCAATTTGTTTTTCTTCTTAAAGCAGGCCCATGCCCAACATGGGGCCCAACATGGGGCTTGAACTCATGACCCTGTGATCAAGAGTCAGATGCTTAACTCACTGAGCCACTCAGGTGCTCCTCAATTTCTCATCTTA